>NC_059103.1:86163460-86779710 GCF_020740685.1 Jaculus jaculus
TTCTAGTGACACACTTCCTCTAGTAAGACTCCACTTTCTAAAAATTCCAGGAACTTCCAAAACTGTGGCACCAGCTGCAAACAAAGTGTCCAAACATAGGAGCCTATGAGAATATCACATTCAAAGCACAACATTGTGCCCCTGCTCCCCTTAGTTCATGGCCTTTCCATGATGTAAAAAGCATTTAGTGAAACTTCCAAAAGTCCCCACAATTTTTAACAGTCCCAGGACAATTCAAAGGTCCACAGTATCTTCTAAGACTCATAGGGATCTTTGAATTAAGATGCCCTTGTGAAATTTAAAATGAAAATCACTCACTTCCAACATATAATGACATTGAAGAAACATACTTATTCCAAATGGGAAGAATGAGGGTATACTACTTTGAATGTAAACTGTTCTCCATAACCTTGTCTGTTGGAATGCTTACTCCCCAGTTAGTGTTGCTGTTACAAAAGGTTGTAGATCCTTGAGGAGATAGAGACTTACTAGAGGCAATGTGTCACTGAGGACTAGCCTCGGGTTTTATAGCCCCTTCCCTCTTGCCACGTTCACTCTTGCTACTTCTTCACTGCTGATGTGAAAATATGATACCATGTGGTCTGCTCCTGTCATGCTCGCCCTGCCAAATTGAAAATTTCCTTAAACTCTATAAACTCAAAATAAACTTTTATTCCATAAGCTCTTTCTGATTCCATGTTTTATTCCAATAACTCTTACAGAAAATTCATACTAAGACGTGTGGCTGTTGCTGTAATAAACCTGAGCACATGATTTTCAATATTTAGGATTGGTTTTGTGAGAAAAATGGAGAAATTTAGAACTTTGCCTTTGGCTTTTTGTTTCTTTGTTTTGTCTTGCTTTTTTTTTTTTTTTTCTTTCTTTTCTTTTTCTGAGGTAGTGTCTCACTCTAGCCCAGGTTGAACTGGAATTCACTCTGTAGTCTCAGAGTGACTTCAAACTCACAATGATCCTCAAACCTTGGCTTCCCAAGTACTTTGATTAAAGATATGCACCACCATGCCTGGCCTAGAACTTGGGACTAGAGAAGATTTACAAAGCTATATGCAAAGATTAATGTGACATTCTTTTGAGGGATTGAGAGACAAAAATGTAGAGATAAATTTGAGGTAATGAAACTTGGCTCATGATGTTTCAGAGAAAAAAATGGGACTTTACTGAACATTGGGTTTAGGAATCAGATCTTATGTGATAATCTGTTAAGTGTATTGGCTGTATTATGTCTATGTCCTGAGAACATGAGCAGAGTTGAATTTGAAAGTAATATACTGAGCTGAAGAGATGGCTCAGCAGTGGGGGCGGCACCTGCTTGCATATCCTGATGGCCCAGGTTCCATTCCCTAGTACCCACATAAAGCCAGATGCACAAAGTGGTGCACACATCTGGAGTTCATTTGCAGTCACAAGAGGCCCTAGGGAACCCATTCTCTATGTCTCTCTGCCTCCTTCAGTCTTTTTCTGTGCTAGCAAATATAAAGTAAATATTTTTTAAAGAAGTAATAGACTGTGTATTATCAGATGAGGAAAATATAGATTAGAAGTGTAGGAAGGATATAGAGCTTGACATAGAATAATATGAACATATTTCAGGACCCAAGTACAGAGACTGCAGCTACTTCAGCTACAATTGTTAAGAGTTCACCACCATCAAGAATGGGCCAGTTGCTCTACATTTGGACAAGAGGAGGGAGGTCCTGAGACCAATACTTAACCAATTCCATGTTCAAGTTAGTTTCAGTGGTGATTCTTTTGAAAGGAAAATCCCTGAAGAAAAAACAGAGTTTTCTACTCTCTAGGGTCAGCTAGCAAAGGAAGCTACAACTGTCAGAATTCATCCCAACCTAGCAGAAAAATTTGTCAATGCTGTAAATGTAGTGCTGGTTTTGGAAGCATAAAACATGCAGGAAGTGTATGGTCATGGAGTGCCCCATGACTACAGACAATAACTAAAGCTATACAATGTGAGGCAGGATCAGTGTCCCTGTAAGAAGACCCCATGAGACAATTCATAAAGCTGAGGAGATTAAATATTGATTGTAGTAGAGCCCCTTACATTTCAGAGTTACTAGAATCATGGATTGCTTGCTAGGAAAAGTTTCAGACTCACCATAGATTCTGTCTAAAACAGGGATACAAGCTGCACAAATGAAATGATTGAACTAAAAGAATCATTTTTTTGTTCTTCGTACCTCAAACCTATTCATTGTTTTGAAGTGAGTGTTTTATTGTTGTTGCTATTGTTTTGTGCCATTGTGTGTGGCTTGTGTTTTGAATTTATAGGGCTCACTGTTAAGAGATCATCTTATGGCTCACATAAGACTGGGTTTTTGAATGGTGTAGAATCTCATGAAGAATATGGAGAAATTTAAAGTTGGATTGAAATAATTTTCCAATATAAGCTGATCTGAGTCTATATGGCCATGGGGAGAATTGGTGATTTGAATGTAAAAGGTTCCTCAGAGCCTCATGAGTTTTAATGATTAATCCCCAATTGGTAACACTGTTCTGGAAGGTTATGGGGCTTTTAGTACATGGCATCTTGCTGGAGGAAATGTGTTACTGGGGATGGACTTTAGGGTTTAATGGTCCAGTTTTACTTGATGTAGTCAGTTCACTCTTGCTACTTCCTCTGGTGCATAGCTATCTGTTCCTGCTATGTTTCCTCACTATGGTTCAATTTCCCCTTCAAACAGTATCCCAGATATAAACACTTGACATTGCCCATGTTTCTCTCATCATTCTTCCCTTACAAAATTTCACCAGAATGTCCAACTAAGCTCAGCCTGCAGCATGTTAAGGCTTCTAACCCAAAGTTCAAAATTCTTCCATATTCCACATGTTCCACAAGCTTAGGAACTACATGGCAACATAATTTTGATTTCAACAATCAATATTGATATTCTATTAATTAATTCTTCTCATTGGTAGGGTATAACCCTAAATATAAGTTATGATTGCACATACTTGTCGTTTTAGCACCTGGAGGTAAAGGAAATAGGAAAAGGAGCTTAAGGCCCTCATTGGATATTACATGGCTCTATCTACCAGAGGGGTCCCTTGTATGTGGCTATATTCTGGAGTACTCTAATATGGTAGAGAACTATTCACTTTCTAATTCATCTTTCCTGTGCAGGTAGATGCACCATGGGATAAACAGTGCCTTTGTCTTTGTTTAAGCTGAATAATCATAGACTCTAGACAGGATTGCTTCCCTCATTCAACAAAGGACCAGCTGCCACTGGAACAGAGTCTCAGGCTCTGGAATCCCCTCCTGTAAGATGAATGTGTGCCCTCTTTGCCTCCTTTATTTTTACTGTCATATAAACTTTGTTCTTTTAACCATTTTCCTGTTGTTTTATTCTTTAATCTATACATAAAATAAACTTGAAACCCTATATAGTAACACCAGACCAAAGGACTTTAAAATCCATCCTTCTACATAGAGGCCTTGACTACTATTATAGGACACCTTTAGGAATGACAACTAAAAGTGCAGAGTTGGTTATGGCATCCTTCCAAAGTGTACCTGGAGATAAGTTAAACGAATGAAACTTAAAACCAGGAAATTTCATCAGCTTGTGTGAAAAAAAGATAAAATAAATAAAACCTGTATTATCTACTTTTAATCACCTTCTGTACTAAAAAAAAAAAAATTATGGAGAGAAGGTATAAGATTTATTTATCTCACCTCGAATTTGTGCCAGCATCTTTTGAGAAAACATCCAAATGTACTGCAAAAAGGATGAGAGCTCTCCATCTTCAGCTACATTTAATTCTCCAAATAACTAAACTCAAAATGTTTCTGGAAACATTTCTACTATCTCCCATTCTTTTGTAATATATGTTTTAACTTTTTACATTTATGTATTATTTATTTTTTATTTATTTTATTAGTTTTTATTAATTAGTTTTGTACTAAGTGAGTACAGTCAAGTTGGTATAATTGTTAGCCGACTTCCTGTCCTCTTCCCTCTCCCTGGCCCCTCCTTGTTGAGGTGTATGGATCATACATTGTGGAGTTAGCCCTCAGTTATGGGTAGGGGGAAATGTGTCTGTGTACAATGACCTAATGTGTGGCTCTGACATTCTTTCTGACCCCTATCCACAAAATTTCCCTGATCCATTTTGGGTTCATTTTAGGTCTGCTTCAGTGATGAGGTCTCAGGAGCCTCTGAGTCTTCAGATATCGGATGTGGTAGGAGTTGATATTTCTCTGTGTGAATTTCTTTCACCCTTGCACTGGTACCAGATTCACCAAGAAAACAGCACCCTTGCTTTTTTTGCCAATTATTCTGAGTTTCAGCTGGGGCCCTTTTGAGGTATGATGAGGTGGTTTTCTCCTTAGGATCTGCATCTATCTGAAAAAGAGAAGCAAATTCTCCAACAGAGAGTAAAGTTAGCACCAGATAAGTAGGATAAACTTTTTTTTTTTTAAAAAAGAGATTTTAATAGATGCCGACATACCCAGCAAGCATCTCAAGGACCGGACAATATGGTGGGTGGACAGGGAGGGGGTAGGGGACACAAATTTAGACCCAAATGGCAATGGTACCATAAAATTCTACATCCTAAAAGGCAGACCAAATGGCTGAACCTTCAGCAGGCCCTTAGAGAGAACATCTGAGTCACAAGGCCCTGGAAAGGGTACAATGAAGACTGACCTTAATCTTCTACAGCTTCTCTCTCTCTCTCTTCTCTCTACCTCTTTTACATTTATGCATTTTTTAAAAAAATATGTAATGCATTTGGAATGCCCCTTCATTTATTTTCCTACATATAAAAATTGTGTTCATTTTTTAGGGAAAGCACAAGTATGGAAAATGACTTTCTATTCTTTCATTAGTTCTGTTTCCATTATGACTCTGCTCATGAATGTCTCCTACTTTACTTGAAGCAGATCACTATTTTAAAATGGTTTAAATGTTTCACTGCCTTCATAAAATAATTCTGTAATTATTCAATCTAATTTCTATAATAGGATCTTCCTAAAGACTCTCCATAAAAGGGACCTCTACATTTAATATAAACCTTTAGATTAAGTGTAATAAAAACTTCTTACTACTATGAAAATGAAATATTGCATGACTATATGGATATTAATGTTAAACATGTCACATTACATGATAGCAAAGGCTCTGGAAAGCCCCATGGCTTACTTACACTTCTGCCTACCTTAGAGTCACTTTGGCTCTCTTGACTCTTGCTAGGAAATCTCATAGAGTCTGGGTTATCTCTTCTCATTCAAATTATACAAAGATAGTTAATCACTAATAATATCTTTGTGGTGTTTTATACATTGATGGCCCATGTTTGCCAATTAAATAAATCCTAAAGATATTCTATAATGCAGTTACCTGGGATTAAAAAAAAAAGAAAAAAAAACACTCACGTTTTGCCACTAGGAAGTAATAAACAATATTATAAAACGATTTCTATTGAAGTCCAGTTTTCCCTTATGATTATAAAAAAGAGGAGACTGAGACATAAAAACAAATCTTTCTGCTGAAATTAGAGCTGAGCATATAATCACTCAGTGGATCATTAAATTTCTTACTGTTATATGTCAGCAATGTTTAATAGTCCAAAATTAGATTTATCATTGTCTCTATAAAAGCTTCCCCATTATGATCTTCAGGTGGATCATGTCAAAGTGTGTTTGTGTGCATGTGTATGTGTGTAAAACCCAGATTAACTACAAACTAATGATATTTCTGAGGCTATCTGTAAATTCATTTTTCTACTTCAACCTTACATGTGTTAGGATTTCAGGTGTTGCTACCATGCTTGGTTTAGTGACTAAATTTAGAGCCATCCTTGTTTCTTCCTTTTCTACCACTTCTGCTTATCTAAGTAGTTGGATGTTTATTGTTACCTTAAATTTCATCAGTCTAGAGCTTGATTTCAAGTATGGTGTACATCAAAGTTTGCTGAACCTTTGGTAGGTAGAATAGAGGCTAGTGGGACACCTTTTGGACATGCTCCTTGAAAAGGATTGCGTGAGTCTCAGTTTCAAGTTATAAAATGGCCTCAGGTATATCCTCCCTCCCATGGAGCAGACCTCCAGTCAAATTTGAGGGCAGTTAGTTTCCCCCACAACAGACATGCCACTATTGCACCTGTTGGTTCATTTGGCCTGAATGGCCAAATATAAGGCTTACAGTGTCTACTGTTGGGTATCATCACTGGTAATTTCCTCTCTCTCCCACTGAAATCTCCCTCATACAGCATGGCTTTTTCCAGCTCTCTGTCAGCTGGTCTACATGGAGGAGGTTTTCAGCTCAGATCCAGTGGGATTTCTTTATGACCTTGCAGCCCAAGTATGTGGAGTCTTCAGTAATAGGGTCTTACCATCTATTCTTGGTGGGAAACCATGGGGCTCAGTAATGGCTTGTAATGTTTTGGGGATATCAGGGACCTCCCTGGCCAACAACTCACTGGAAGGTATCCCATACCTTGCACTGAAAATTTTCTAGTAACAATCTCCTATGTGTTCCATTGTCCAAAATTGTAGGTTTCCATATGACTTATTCATATCCTATTGGATTTTGATTAGCCCTCCCTCCACCTTTCCTTCCTCAATCTCTTCCCCTGACCTTACTTAGGTTTTTTCACACCCATTAATCTGTTCTTCTACATATATATATATATATATATATATATATATATATATATATATATATATAATATTGTATGCATATATATATGTATATTGTGTGTGTATATATGTGTGTGTATATATACATATACATATACATATACATATACATATAACTATATATATATATATATATATATATATATATATATATGCATACAATACCATCCTATTAGGATCCCCCCTCCCCTTCTAGTCCTTTTATATCTCCTTTCTAGCTTACTGGCCTATGCTACTGAGTTTTCTTCCTATTCACACAGAAGTCCAGTTATTTGTAGCTAGGACCTACATCTGAGAGAGAACATGTGACATTTGGTTTTCTGGGCCTGGGTTACCCACTTAGTATAATCAAGAAAAAAACAAATAAATAATCTGCTTAACGTATGCATTGAAAATAACTCTGTAAGAGTTTAGTTGAGTTATTAAAAAATATTTTTAAAAAGCTGTTGGAGCCAGGTGTGGTGGTGCACACCTTTAATTCCAACACTCAGGAGGCAGAAGTAGGAGGATCATTGTGAGTTCAAGGCCACCCAGAGTCTATCTGGTGAATTTCAGGTTAGCCTGGGCTAGAGCGAGACCCTATCTTGAACCCTTCCCCAAAAAGTTGTTGGTCCTTTCTCAAAGTTCAAATATTTGAAAAAAGAGACAAGTATCTGAGACTGATAAGAAACACTTTTGTATTTCTTTTATTTAAGTTAAATGATTTCACTAAGTAAAATTATCCATGTAGCCAACTTCAAATTACCAGGGATAAATTTTAACAGAAGCAAAGTTGTTTACTTATTTTAGAAGTTACTATATCATTAGAGAGAACAAATAAGTGAAGACTTGCTTTGAAGTCACAATTAAAAGTGCTAAAATGAGTATCTGTGGAAAGCTAGAAAGGTGCTATAAGAGAAGGGGTAGAGGGGCAGACTTAAGGGCATGGTATTGCAAATATGTAAGTAGACAAACAGATTACTGGGGTACAGTAATCTAAGCAAAGATAGGAGAAGAGAGTGAGTAAAATAAGTATGGGGAGAGGGTTAATAAAAATTCAAGATATTGTGAATAAGCCATACAGTAACTTACTTTTTTGGATAATGGCACACCCAGAAGTCACAGATGGTTACTAGAAAAAATTCAGTGTCGGTGATTGTATACCTTCCAGTGAGTTGTTGGCCAAGGAGGTTCCTGATGCCCTCCCTCCCAGAATTACAGGCTTATGCTATGGCTCTTGGTTTCCCACCATGAATAGATGATAAAACCCTATTGCTGAAGACTGTGCACATGTAAAGGTCACTGACAAATCAACCTGCATGTGAGTTGAAAACTTCCTCTCTATAGAACAGCTTACAAAAAGCTGGAAAAAGCTGCACTGCATGATGGGAGACAGAAGCCATTAGTGGAGAATACAGTGGATACTGCAAGCCTCAAGCTTGACCAGCCAGTTCAAATGACCAAAGAGTTGCAATAGTAGAGTGTCTGTTCTGGGGGAAACAAACTGCTCTCTAATTGGACTGGAGGCACAATCTATGGAGGGAATACATGCCTGTAACTGAAAGCCAAATCAAAAGTCTATGGTTGGGAAAGTCATGAGCCTTAGGAGTATAACACCTGCTCTTGTCTGGCTAAGTGCATATATCATACCCACTAAACTGCTCTATAAGCACTTTAATTAACATTAATAACCATGTATTAATACTACTATCATTTTGTTTAGAGAAGCTTCTCTTTTCAGATGGCAGTGACCACTGGCATGACCCAAAAGTCACCATAGTGCTGAGATTTCACAGAGTCTTCAGCACTGAAACATCTCTATTACATCTTCTAAAGTCCAAATTTCACGGGGAAGAGGTGGTAGAAAGAACGTAAGAGCCAAAGAAAGGGTAAAAATGCTTATAATGCAACCATCCAGACAGAAATTGACCGCAATCTATATGATCTCACAGTACCTAGCAGTACTTTACAAGATCCTCAGAAGAAATAATGACATCAAAATAAAAGAGAGACTGGGCTGGAGAGATGGCTTAGCAGTTATGGTGTTTACTTATCTGCAAAGCCAAAGGACCTTGGTTTGATTCTCCAGGACCCATGTAAGGTGTGCACATGCATCTGGAATTTGTTTGAGCCCATTCTCTTCCTCTTTCTCTCTCTCTTTGTCTTTCTCTCTCACCCTCAGATAAATAAATAAATAAATAAATACTTTTTTAAAAAAGAGAGACTAATGGAGAGAGGAGGGATATGATGGAGTGTGGATTTGTGAAGGGAAAAGTGGGGAGGGGAAGGAATTATCATGGATTATTATCTGTAAGTATGGAAGCTGTCAATAAAAAATTAAAATTAAATTTAAAAATGATTGTCAAGGGCTGGTGGGATGGCCTATCAGTTAAGGCACTGGCTTGCAAAAACAAAGGACATCACTTCAATTCCCCAGGATCCACGTAATCCAGATACACAAGGGAGCGCATGTATCTGGAGTTGGTTTGCAATGGCTGGAAGCCCTGGCACGCCCATTCTCTCCCTCTCTCTCGCTCTCTCCCTCTCTCTCTCTCTCCCTCTCTCCCTCTCTTCCTCTCTCCCTCTCTCCAAATAAATAAAAATACAATATTTAAAAAATGATTGCCCAAAAAGATAAATGAACTATTCTGTTGTAGTTGCCATTGCTTAAGTGTAAGCTGTTTTTGCATAATATCCACATCCCATTTTTATATTATAATATATTCATGCAAAGTAAGGCACACTTTAACCCAATCTAAGTTTAAGGTTCATATGGGTTCTGACTCAAAGCACATATTTACAAAAGGTTCTAAAATGGACGATATCTAGCAATCTAATATAAACTATAAAATTATTTTTCTTTCTAGAAACAAAAAATACAATCTGTTTAATCTATCTGTTGAAAAGACCCCTTTAAAAGTTTATTGGAAATAGCAAATAATAATTAAAAAAATATTGATCCTCTTCTCAATGCTCAAATATTTCAAAGAAGAGACAAATATCTCAGAGTGATAAGAACACTTTTGTACTTCTTTGGTCTAATTTAAATGAATTCACTAAGTAAAATTAATCATGTAGCCAACTCCAAATTATCAGGGATAAATTTTAACAGAAGTAAAGTTACTTTACTTATTTTAGAAGTTATCATTAGAGAGAACAAATAAGTGAGCACTTACTTAGAAGTCACAATTAAAAGTGCTAAGATCAATATGTGTTAAAAATATAAAACTTGTTTGACAGTGCTGAGGAGCTCTCTTACCTGCGTAGACTCTGTGGACAGAACCTAACAGGAAGCAGTGGTTCTGGGAGTGGTTATCACCCTGATGGAAGCCCAGAGCAAGTCTTCTTTGCAAAACCCATCATCAAGGTGCTGCTCCAGGAAGACAGTTGGTAATTTAGCCCATAACATTAAGTGGGGAATCTGCAAGGAGCTGTAATGTCCTTCGAATACTTTGCATTTAAGCATTTCGGGTTAGTCAGAGTGGATAAACATACAGAAACTTTCACGATAATTCTTTTGGTCCAAACAACCAGGGGAAATCTATCTGTGTCTAGATTAATAAATTTACTCAACAAACAAACAAACAAAAACAAAAACCAGGAAAGAGGTGGCAGATTAAAAAGAAATGAAGACTGGCAATAGAATCCCTTCATTTCAAACCAAGAGAAATGTGTTGCCATCCTGGGGACACCCCTGGATATCACATTTGGAATCTCCCTGGTTGGTTTCTGCTGGGGACTGGTGGGGTCACCTATTTGGTAACCTTAAGCTGCATCTTCTGCAGATGCCCTTGTCATCCTGGGATACTAGGAACCCATGGATCTGTGAGGAGGCTTGGATATCACTGGAGGTGCTGAGTGTGATGGGGGTGACAGTCCAGACATCACAGGTGTCACATGTTGGGGACTCCTTCTACATCTGTTCTGGCACCAGCCATAGCACCTGCAACTGCTGGGCCCCTCAGATGCCACTGGCTTGCTTCAGGATCTTAATCTAGAATACAGGTTTTGTAAGCAAAATATGAACTTCCCCTGTCCTCAATTTGTGTTTTACTAGGGACCTATCCTAGTATGTTTTGACTGGTATAACAAAATATCAAAAACCAGATAGCATATAAGCTACCAACATCTCATAATTCTGGAGGCCAGAAACTTCAAGAGCCATGCACAAACAGATTAGTTCTCATGAGGGCTTGCCTCCTACTAAGATGATGCCTTTCTACTGAGAGGCAGGATAATTCTTGGGACTTTTAAAAAATATTATATTTATTTATTTATGAGAAAGGGAAAGATAGAGAGAATGGGCCTCTAGCCACTACATACGAACTCCAGACACATGTGCATCTGGCTTATATGGTCCTGGGAAATTAAACCAGGGCCCTTAGGCTTTGCAGGCTAATTCCATAACTGTTAAGCCATTTCCCCAGTCCCCATCTTGGGCCTTTTTATATGGGTAAAAATTCTATTCAGACTGCTCTGTTCCTATGGCCTAATCACCTCCCCTAATTTTGACATTCCAGCACTATCAATATAAGTATAAAGGTACAATCTGTGAAATTTGGAGCGGTGCCAAATTTCGGATCATAGAAGAAAGTTTAATTTGTTTTTAAATTTTTCATTTTATTTATAAATGTGTAGCAATTTAATATCTACAAAAATATGGTTGGTAAATTATTTGGGACATTTACAGGTTTGCTGCTCCGAACCTATTTCCTGTTGTACAAATACTACCCAGATGTTGCTTGGTGTACTGCAAATGCCAGTCATACTTCACACTCAGCCCATTGGCTTTAATTTATGCTAAATCTCCCCCTAATGCCAGTCCCATGTGCACATGGCACCAGGCAGATCAATGGAAGCAATTTTGTTCACTTGATGGCAGGTTGTCTTAGTGGTATGTGTATTCCCAGCAGATAATCAAACAAACAGATAAACAAAACAAAACAAATATACAGATAAAATTCTGAAATTTTGTGAACCACAGAAGCTAGAGTAACATGATTTTAGTGATGTTTAAAAACCCATAGATTCCAGAATGTTTTGTTAAGGTTTGGGCCCAGATGGGAAAAATCCTGGGATCTGAAATGAGGGCTGGTGACATATACACAGATTCCCAGAAGACTCTGCTTTCAAGCCACTTGACAACTCAAACCTTGTAGAGATGGCATTTCTTTGCCTGGTAAGAGATAGACAGGACACCTCCTGTGCTCCCACTACAGACAAACCTATAGAAGATTTTGTTTCACAATTAAACAAGTTGCCGGTGTGGACCTTTGTCCACGTACTCTTTCCTGGCACATACCAACTCGGGGCATCTGTGCACTTGATATGAATGGAAGGAGAATGTGAATGAATCACCTTTTTCATGCAGAAACAGATATAAATCTCTGAAATGAGGTTGGTCAAGTTCTTAATGAAGGAGGGCAAGCTATAAGATTGAACAAGCAAGAATTCATTGAATTGGGAACATTTTTTGGGAACAGCTATAACATCCTAAGAATGACTCCAAAGGAAAAAGCAAATCTTCTGCTCAGAAGGTTCCTAGCCATGGGAAGGGGGTTAGGCTAGGCCAGATTCCAGTTGCTTTATAGCAGAGTTTCTTAAAATTTATCCCCAGGTGACTCCGTTTTTAATGGCAATTTTTTTAAATTTTTTTATTATTTATTTGAAAGCTACAGACAGAGAGAGAGAAAGAGGCAGAGAAAGGGATTATGAACTCTAGATGCGTGCACTCCATTGTGCATCTGGCTAATGTGGGTCCTGGGGAATCGAGCCTCGAATCCGGGTCCTTAGGCTTCTCAGGCAAGCATTTAAACGCTAAGCCATCTCTCCAGTCCAATGGAGATATTTTTACACAGCATCTTACAAAAAAATATATTTTGTATAGCAAATTCCTCTGAATTGAAATTCTCCCTCCTGAAGGGAGGAAAGAGGCTGAGGACACTTGAATTCAGGAAGTGGAGTTTGTAGAGATGAAACATTAGAGGTTACAGGGGGCATTTCCCAAGGTTATAGAAGCAGTAAACAATTCTTGAGGGGTAGATTGTGACCAGCGTTGTAGAGCAATTTTCTCAGAATAATTGAAACAATCCTTCCAGAAAGGCTTAGGAGACTCAGGAGGTCACCAAGTGTGGGTAAGCTGCAATTTAAAAGTCACAAGGTGTCACTCTAAGGATGTATAAGTGGTAAATATCTCCTTGGGGGAGGAGGAGAGACAGCCCAGCTGATGCAGGTTCTGCAGTGTACACAAGGTCTAAAGCTTCTCTGAGTTGTCCCCTATGCTGGAGTAGGTTTTTTTTTTGGGGGGGGGGGTTGGCCTTTTTGGTGATGCAGCTACCCTTAAGTCATTACATGCTCCTTGAAGCCAGCCCTCCCCTGGCTGTGTAAGTAATGCCAATAAACTCATTGGCTCACCCAAAATGATTTGGGTGCAATTGTGGTTTGATCTTTCATCTGTGCCTTATCCTGGGTGAGGAGACATGGGTTAGCATCTCCCCATTGGGAAAAAAAAATCATACAACACCTCTGTATGTACATATATTAAAAAGATATACAAATAAAATATATACTGATAACAAACCATGCCCAAATTCATCTTAAAACAATGCTTTGGTACACATACAGTTTTATCATTTGTTAAAAACTAAGGTAAATTTGCATATAATTAAGATGGATGTGAATATTTATTTTCACATAAATACTTAAATGTTGTCTGAATATTTGGTGGTGCAGGAATTAGAACTGCAACATTTTCCAGAATATTGATCAATATTTTCACTTTATAAATGTCAATGTTGAGAATATACCTGCTTGTAAATATCTAATGTAATGGCAGAAGGACATTATGGCCATTTGAAAACTTGAAAATTCTGTACTAATTCCAAGCCAAAATTTATTTAAAATCAAGTAAGTGATATAAACAATACACTTTTAGAAATATTTTTATTTATTTGCAGAGAGAGAGAGAGATTGGGCATGCTAGATACTAGGACCTAGTGATACTACAAATGAACTCCACACACACATGTGCCACTTTGTGCACCTGACTTTTTGTGGGTATTATTATCAAATCCAGATTGTAAGGCTTTGCAAACAAGTGCTTTAACCACTGAGCAATCTTTCCAGCCCCTAAAATAATAATTTTAAAAAGAATAATTATAACACAATACAACCCAAAGATAAAACACTTTGATATTGACATGATAAAGAATTATGATAGGAAAATATTCTTTAACTTCATAGTTAAATTATTATATTTCTAAGAGTGGAAGACTTTTATGTACACAGCAACAACAATGTTGTTCTTAACATGCAAAAGTCCTTTCTAGCACAGAATTTATTGGCTTTGTGTGGGACAATGGAAGCATATTTCAAAGTGTGCTTGCTATGTGTTCAAAACCAAGGCAACAGTGATGTCACATGATGCGACATAAGCTTGTACTGTGCCAGGCACACCTTGGGTTCATTATACATTGATTTTTAATTAATTTTTGTGTGCATTCAGGAAACTTTTACTATTGTTAACTTTTGTGACCTTTGCATTTGGGTTTGTAACCCACAGTTTAAGTTGGACTCTAGTAAGGAGTAGAGAAAACTTTGAGACCCAAAGGAAGGGACATCACTAAAGTAAATTTATCGGTTGATGTCTGAGACCTATCTTCATCTTGAATTCATAGGATATCTTTGGAAAACTTGTTTCAATTTTCAGTTTTCAACTGAATAGCATGTCATTTACTTCTGCCTGTGCCAAAAGGTAGGAAGATATAAGCAAATATAAAGATCCCAATGATAATGAAAGTTTTCTTCCATTTTGCATTATCTTGTGCTAGAATACAGTCAAATTGCTCCAAGGAAATTGGTTAGCTTGCATTCAAATCTGCTATGGTAATTCATTTGAAGTAGGTATGTCTTATAAATAAATCAGTGAAAATGTAAAGATGGAATAAAAAAATTAATCCTGTCTCGATACTGACATAAAACATTTTCAAAAGGTCTTAAGTCATAAGGAAAATAATCAGTATAGTATCCTGACATTGCATATCTACTATTAAGATAGATTTCAAGGTCCTGATGTATAACACAGTTATAAATAAAGCAGATTTCACCATATTTAGATGATGACTGTGGTATAATGATTTATTTGATCCTTCTTTTTGATGTCAGTGTAAACATCTGTGTCTTCAAACTGTGTTGTGATGTAGAATATCTCCCTTTGTTTTAAAATATCAAGTATTCATTTTAACTACTCAGCAGTCTTTCCCTGAGCTTACTTTTTTTAACCATACCAGGAGAATCTTTCCTTGCTCCTAAGAAGATCTTGGTTTTGCCTGCTGTGATTTTGGTACATGCTCTATAAATATGTGATATTTTTCTGAATATCCCACAATAATATCAACATGGATCTCCTCCATGCTGACCAGACTTCCCTTTTCCTAGATACTTTTGGCCGGTTTCCCCATTCTCCTGTTGGTATCATTCTTACATGAAATTCGGGGAATTTTCTACAATTTACGAACATGTAGGTTAGTCTGGGCTAGAGCATCACCTTACCTTAAAAGGAAAAGAAATGAGTATGTAGCAGACAGTTTCAAGTTCATTGTGATGAACTTCCAGACCAGGCACAGTTATGGAGGAAGGGATATTTATTGAAGCTTACAGGTCCAGGAAAAGCTCCATAAATGGAAGAATAAGGTGGCCTGCCTTTACAAATGGCAGAAGAAGCTGGTCTGCCTTTACAGAACCAAGCAGAGACAGAAGCACAAGCCAGAAGCTTCACAGCACAGCACACTTCAGGAACTCCCGCTAGACACACTTTCATATCTTCAGATTGAAATCTGAAACCCACCACCAACCTTAAACTCCATCCAGTGACACTGCCTCTAGCCAGGTGGCTGCAGATGAAAACTACAAACTAATATTTAAAAAAAAAAAAAAAACACGGAATATATTGGGAGCCATCTATTCAAATCACCACAGGGTAGCCTGGGTTTCCCTCTAATGCTATAAGATGGAAGGAGAATGCATCTGTTTTGATTTACATCCTTATTAAACAATGAAGCAAATTTTATTTCCCACTTTATAAATAAGAAAAACAACTGAGGAGCTAATTTACTCATGTCAGGTCACACAAGCAGTGTGACTTTCTAGGTTCAAGAGTGTTGCATATATGAACAAGTATTGTTCCCTGTAGACTCTAATTCTAGCCACCTTGCAGTTTCAAGTTAAAGTGCAGTTTGGAAGCTCAAAGGCTATGTACATGAAGGCATAGGACATCTTTGCTTAATTCAGCAGCAATCTGACTGAAAAAAAAAAAAAACTTTAAGAGGCATTTTTGCTCTTTTTAATCATTTGGTAGCACTATTTTCTCCTTAGATATGTTCTTGTGACTACTTTCTATAAGTAACTCAAGACCTATATGTGCAGAAATGAAAGAAAGGGCACTGGAGGCTCCTTTGTGTCTACAGGTGGCATGTTCCTAGAGATTGCCTGGGGTCACCCTACCTCCTGATGGAGGCTAGCATGTTCCTGCTGCACAAGAAGAAGGAGCTTTGTTTGACCCTATCTAGTCTTTATGTCTGGAAGCTCTGGAAACTGCTTTGATGATTTTTCTCACAATGGCTTCCATATCTTATTTGAGCCCTTTATTTTCTGGAGACTCCTGTCTTGATTTTGGCAAAAAAAAAAAAAAAATGCTCATATGGCTTGTTTAGGTGTTCTAGTTTCTTAACTCCGTTTATGGTGAAAATGCTATTAAACTCATTAACTAAGGAACATAAAGTAGAAAAGAAATATGCTTCTCAAAATGATGAATGCATGAACTTAAAAATATAAATGCAAGTACTAGAGAATGTTTTTAAACATGCAATTATAGTGCTGCTTCCTTTGATATTTTTTAAGCAAGTGTTTTGTTTGCAATAACATCTGAACCTGCAGGTTGCTGTGAGTTGAAAAAGTGAGATAGACTTCTATACTATTTTTTAGCATACTGTGTGGTTTACATAAACCACAGGTAAAGAAACTTAAGTGCAGCAGTTGGTCAGTAAGCACAGACTGTGTGGGGTAAAATGGCTTGCTAGAGAATGCAAAACCTTCACAACTTTCAGGCCAGTTATTTCAGCCGAGTAGCAGATTTGAATCATCGTGAAGTTGCATATAGAATAATAAATTTAAGGTCGGTAGCAATGGCTTACTTGCCAGCTTAAGGTGGATAACCTAGTTCAATTATGACTTCACACAAAATGCTGATACACATTTTGTAATCCTAGCACAATGAGTGTGAGATGGGAAGTGAGACATGAGAATGTGTGATCATATGTGCGAGCGCGCACGCGCACACACACACACACACACACACACACACACACAAATAAAAAATAAAAGCAACAATAATAAAATTTACAAAAAGAAATAGTTGGAGGCAGAAAGGACCAAACTTTTGAGAAATCTCTCAAATAGACATTCAAAAAATAAATTGCAAATCTAAAGATAAAGATTACTGTATCACAGAAACCATTAATGTCTATCTCTTATTTTCATTCTTTATATCCTACTCTCACTCTGTATCATTTGGAAAATGAATATTATTTTTGTCTCAATTGAATTAATTCAAAGAACTTAACTGATACAAGTGTGAAGTCACACTGGAGAGGAATTCCTTTTATATTACTATTATCTTAAAAATTATAATCCATCACTGTTGCCACCTATAAACCCAAAACTGTCAAAGAGAATGACTATTTACTGGCAACCGGAACAGAAAGAACTTTGTTTCTAATATGTGTTAAGTAAAGTGTGGACATTTAAAACATTATTAGGGGCAAGTAACTCATTACTTTTAGTGTTTATACATTAGAATTGGTTTATAAATTAGTTTCTCATTCTCAGTGTGGTAAAAAGAATGCTATTTGTCTTAAAGTTAGGCAAATTTAAATGAATGAACAGTGATATAGTAAAATTTGATGTGTTATATTTGGACTTTATATATGTCAATTTAAAGCCTACCATATTTGAAAGCTATCCATAGCAACAAAATGGTATGAAAATACTGTATACAGGGTCAGATATATATTAAAGAACCAGGAGAAAAACTGAATAACTTTATTGATCTGAATCAAACATCACAGTATATGACCATATTGATTATTTGATTTAATGTCATATATCTCTGAGTATAATTATTCAAAACTAGACCATTTCTCTCTAAGTAATATTAGAACATAACTAAAACTGGACCAAGGGAGATGAAAATATTAAAATCTGGTATATGATATGATAGAAGTCCATGAAAAGGGGCTATAAGGGAGACAGGAAAGGGTAGGAGTTAAGGGAATGATATTGCATGTATGTAGATAGAAAAATAAGTTACTGGAGTGTGGAAAGGCCTATGTGAGGTCAGGGGAAGAGATTGAGTAAAGGTAGATTGGTGGGGAGGGTTAATCAAAATACAAGAGAGTTTGAATAAGTCATATGGAAACATACTTTTTTGGATAATGGTATATCCCAAATCCATAGATTGTCACTAGAAAATTTTCAGTGCCAAGGATGGGATACTTTCCAGTGAGTTGTTGGCAAGATAGGTCCATGACAACCCCCCCCCCCCCCACAAAAAAAACAAAAAACATTGCAGGCCATTGCTGAGGCTCTTATTTTCCCATCAGGAATAGATGGTAAAAACCTGTTGCTGAAGACTCCACATGCTTGGTCTGCATGGTCACTGAGAAATCTTACTGGAGCTGAGATGAAATCTGTCTCCCTACTGTAAATCAGCTGACAGAAAGCTGGAAACAACTACACTGCATGCAGCTCCATGGGAGGGAGAGAGAAAAATCATCAGTGGAGATAAACAACACTGGACACTTCAAGCCTTCAGTTGGGTCAGCCAAGGCAAATGAGCCAGCCAGTGCAATAATGGCAGTTCTGTTATGGGGAACACAAACCACTCTCTAGTAACACTGGAGACCCGCTCCACAGGAATGAATACATACCTAATACTGAAAACTTATGATAGGGGAAGTCATAGGCCCTAGGGATGCAACACCTGCTGGTGTCTGGCTAAATGTATAGATTATGCTCACCAAAATGCCCAGTAAGCTCTTTCATAATGTTCATACACTTACATTAATGCTACTCTCACTTTTGGTTAGAGAAGCTTCTCTTTTCAGATGGTGGGGACCTCTGGGATGACTCAAAAGGGACAATGTTCTGAGAACAAGTGACAGGGGAGTGTGCAGCACTGAAACATCTCTATCACCCTTTCAAAGGCTCAGGGTTCATTGGGGAAGATGTGGCAGAAAGAATGCAAAAGCCAAAAGAAGGATATGACTCCTTAAAATGCACTTTTCCAGACACAAAATGGCCTGGATATCCATGATGCCACAGTACCTGGCACTACCTACACAGGACAGTATAATAGAAGGAAAAGATTATGACATCAAAATAAAAGAGCAATCCAGCAGGAGTATGCAAGTATGAGGATTAAGCAAACAGATAACCTTATAAAGCCAAAATCCCTAAATGTGTGTGTTGTTCTCCTTAATCCTGTCAGCGAGGAGGTTGAGATTTCGGTTCTGAAATGGGTTCCAGGTTAGCATGAGTCTGAATAAGACTATGGCCCCAGTAATGACAGAAGAAAAACACAGTGGCCCTATGAATCTGAAAGCATCAAAGGCAACAATAATCAACCCCCAAATACAGCTTACTTGAAAACAATAAAGCCAAACAAGAATATGTTATAACCTGTCCTGACATGGAAAGAGATATTAGCACTTCTAGCACAAGCATATTTACCTGCTTTTTTTTTTTTTTTTTTAATCATTTGGCTTCATTACCTTTTTGGGGAAGCTTCCAATCTCACCAGTACTGAGTTTCCACTTTGATTCCTCTGTGTTGTGCTTTATATCTGGTGTTATGATCAGCTGTGCTGGATTCCCTGCTGCCTGGAATTGAATGAGTTCTCCAGAGATTCACAGTTCTGATGGTTGGAGGAATGGGAGAGTGCAGGAAGCCTGGAGTTGCACTGGAGCTGATCAGTTGGTCCCACTTGTATCCCCTTCAGTAGCTCTTCAGCTGATCTTGCTTGCCTCCTCTTCAGGTTTCTTGATTTTGTGGGGAGGCTGATGCTATTGGAAAATCCCCTCAATTGGTCTCTGCTGCTACAGCTTGGCAACAGCCTGGGGTGGGGGTGGCAGGTGGATCTGGGCCACAGGCACCTCATTGGGATTCTGGCAGGTTTCCTCCTTTCTGGAATATCTTGGTCTCTACTTCTCTGTTGTGGCTGATAATAACCTACATACCTTTACTTTTTGGAAGAAGAGTGTATTTTGTTGTGATTTTGCTTAAATCCTTCCATAGGCTGGATTGGCATGACTCCTATGCATGTATCTTACCCAGAATTCTACTTCTAATACTTTTATGTGTACTATCATTTTTTGTTTAGTACACAATAGATTTGATATTCAGGTCTCCATATAAGCAATATCATGGTTTGAATGTGAAGTGTTTGCCATAGGCCCATGTGATTGAGCACTTGATCCTTAGTTGTTGGTGTATTTGAGAAGGTCATGGAACCTTTAGGACAGAGAGCCGTGCTAGAGGAAATGTGCCACAGGATATAGGTCAAATGCCTTATTGGCCTAGCCTACCTCATGTTCATCTTCTGCTTCTGGCCTGCCAATGTGACCAGATGCTCTTCTCCATTCCTCCCCACTGCCATGATTGACTCTACCTTTTGGAATATTAAGACAATATAATCACCCCTCCCCTTTTTTCCTTTTTTTCTTTTTTCTTTCTATGTAGGATATCAGAATTCACTATGTAGTTCCAGAGTGGCCTTGAACTCTCAGAGATCCTCCTACATCTGCCTCCCATGTGCCAGGATTAAAGACATATGCCTCCACACCATGCTTTCTTCCTTTCTTTAAATTGTTTCAGGTCAGGTATTTGTTTACAGACAGAAGGAAGTATCTGAAACAGAGGTTTTAAAGGACCAAACATGAACAAATGTCAAACAGATTTCTAGTTTGTAATAGGCACTCCATGATTTAACCCTCCCTCCCTCTCTTCCTCCCTCACACACTTTCTCCCTTCCTTCCTTTCTCCCTTCCTACCTTCCCTCATTCCTTCTCTCTTCTGTCCCATCTCCTCTTCTGTCCCTCGCTGTAAAATCAAACCAAGTTGAACACTTCTAACATATAAAGGCACAGAGTAAACATTTTCAACTGGTATAATGCATAGCAAGACAAGAATAAAACAATGCAAACTCAACCACATCAAACAAACATCAAACTTCTGCAGTTTAAGTTCAATACAACCAGAGACTGACAGTCTCCAGATTTTCCACTTCCACCCCTCCAGCTGGGCAGAGTAGCCAGGGAACACTTCCATCCCAGGCCAACAGTGAGCTCCATGGTAGCCCTTGCACAGTCCTGGTATATCCAAAATAAACTTCAGGTCTTCATGCAAACCATGGTCCATCTTCCAAAGGCTCTTTCAGCCTATCAGGGCCCTGCCTCATGTTGCATCTCAGCAGCAGCTGCTGGAACCATGCGCAATTCACGTCCACTTCATGCATGAAACCAATACCAGGTGTGCAGGACACAGTCATATTCTTAATTCAAAGATGAAATAAATCATAACCTTGAAAAGCAGGTTCCTTTTCCGGTCAACTCTTTCCAAAAGTTTGCATTTCTATGAAAGTCCTTCCTCAGGCATCCTTTTCATTGTTTTAATGTAAAGCAGTTGGACCACCTTCATTAAGATTGCTAATGTGTTTGACAATAGCAGGTTCAGTAACCTAAAACCAGTCTCAGTGCCAGTAAATTTAACTTGCTTAAAGTTTTCCAGCTTAAAAATCTTAAATCTGGGCTGGAGAGATGGCTTAGTGGTTAAGCGCTTGCCTGTGAAGCCTAACGACCCCGGTTCGAGGCTCGGTTCCCCAGGTCCCACAGTAGCCAGATGCACAAGGGGGCGCATGCGTCTGGAGTTCGTTTGCAGAGGCTGGAAGCCCTGGCGCACCCATTCTCTCTCTCTCCCTCTATCTGTCTTTCTCTCTGTGTCTATCGCTCTCAAATAAATAAATAAAAACTTTTTAAAAAAATGTTAAATCTCTCAGTCCAATATCTCTAGCCAAGCACATTAGTCTATAACAAATGTAACCTTGATCAAACTCTCTGGGCCTCAGCAGTAGAATGCAGCCAGCCCTTATGCCAGTAGCCCAGTTCCAACAAAGTCCTCTGCAGTCTTTCCTTCCCCTTAGAAAGCTCATAAGCAAAGCCTCAAAGTTCAATATTGTCACACTTAGAATTCTCAAACTTTCATCATAATAGTTCAAAAAACTTGGCTTATCACCCCAGAAGGCATCTTCATTTGCAAGCAACAAGACCATGCCCATTTTTCCAAAACAAAGGTTCCAAAAGACCAACAGCCACATGGTCAAGTTCATCTCACCCCACTCTCAGTACCAAGTTCTGTAGCAAACAGCTTCAGGTTGACTGAGATGAATTTTCAGACCAGACACAGTTATGGAGGAAGGGATATTTATCGAAGCTTACAGATCCAGTGGAAGTTCCATAATGGCAGAAGAAGCCGGCCTTCCTTCACAGGCCCAAGCAGACAGAGAGAAGCACAAACCTAAAGCCACACAGCACAGCACACTTCAGGAAATCCAGCTAGGCACACTTTGCATATCTTTATATTGAAATCTGAAAGCCACTACCATACCATAAGATCCACCCACTAACACTGCCTCCAGCCAGATGGCTGCAGATACAAACTACAAACAAATAAAAAATTGAATATGTTTGGGGCCATCTATTCAAACCACCACAGTTATGGACATACTCAGTATGTACATAGCACATGTTGGTACCATCCTGACCCTCATTCATCTTCCCCCTCCAAAGGGATCCTCCTTGATTGGGATGCTGGTTATCATTGTGGGGGTAGTTACCAACTTTTGATTTGTTTTACAAGTTTCTTCATCAATTTTTATGTTTCCTATATATTTTTTTTAATTATAAGCCAGAGAAGGATCCATGTGGAACCTGTGGCACTCTTGGGTAATGTCTTCTTCTGAGTGTAAATTTCTTTCTTACAAAGTATACATTCTATAGAATTGCAGGAAACACACATCAATCTCTTTTAATTAAAAACATAACATGTTAATTGTGGTAAAATACATACAAGGAAGGCTTGTCATTCTTCCATTTTATGATCATATGTACCCCTCTCTTCCTGGCCATCAGAAGTACCAGGAACAGATGCAGAGACACCCTCAATGACATTGTTGTATGAATAGTCTGTTCATAGTAATGTCGATGTCTTCTGTGGGTTTCAGTTTTCTTCATCATGTGCCTCATTTCCATCTGTGTCCTTGCCTGTGGAAATGCTGACATACATATTTCTCCATCCCATCTGTTCTGTGCCTCAATTTTGCATCAACAAATTTATTCTGCATGGTCTTCATTTTGTAAGTGATCACTACAGTTTCTCAGCACTTCCATTCTCTCTGTTTTCCTGCTATACAAACATTGGCAGGCTGTTGTTTTTTTTTTCTCCCCTAATAATGTAATAGTTTCCTACATCTCTTCTGACCTCCTTCTTACACTGTAGGGACCCTTATATAGATACCTAACAATTTTTCTATGACAGCCTTTTATTTTACGATTCTTGGATTAGCATTATTACATTTCATTGGTAATCTTATTGCCTTTGAAAAGAGAACATTTATATTATCCATGGGTAGGTGGATTGTAAATTAGTTCGACCACTGTAGGAATCAGTATGGGGTTCATCAAAATCCTGTGACAAACTAATCATAGGACTCCATGGTAGACATTTTTGGTAATTTACTTATAGAATTCTAAGCCAATATATCCACAGAGATATATGCACATCAGTGTCAGTGGCAGTACTATTCACAATGACTAAGTTGTGGAATCAACAGAGGTGTCCATCAAAGAATGTAGTATAGACACACAATGGACTTTTATTCATGTGTGGAGAAGAAAGTTATTTCATTTGTAAAATAAAAGGGTGCAATTGGATATTATTGTACTAAGCAAAATATGTCAGACTTAAGTACAAATATCACCAACATATTTAAATTTTAAAATTCATCCTCAATAATGAAAATAAAAGTATCTCTCTAATATTTGCATAAAAGATCCTTGTTCCTCTTCAATAATTTTGAAAGCTATTTTCCCAATATCCATTCAGATAAATTTGAATCAATAGCTTATTTTTACAAATGTCTCTCACATATCACTGTAGTTAAGTACTCAAATATATTTTGTTAGTTTTTATACTATATCCTCTATATCCATATTCCATATGTTAAGTACTTTTTTAGCTACTATACCAATCAGAAGCTCAAACAGGTAGTATTTAGAAAGTTATAATAGTGTGATAGTGAAATTTAGTTTCTACAATTAACAATGGGTATTATTTTTCTTAATACAGTTTTCTGAAGACAATGAAAAACTACTAAATAATCATACATAAAAGCAGAAAAGTAAAACAGAGAAAAAAAATGAGAAAAATATAAGATTTTCTTCTTTTAGTTTGTATGCATTGTATCAATATTAGTTTGTAAATTGCAATATAAGTAAAACACATTGGAACTACAGTTATTTTATTTATTTACATATAATGTATATGAGTAATTTTGACAATATTTATAGATAATTCACTTGACACATCAGCTTGACACATATGTTCAGTTAGGAATTTTAAACATAATTGCATATGATGATTCAGATTACTAATAATCAAATTGCATTTAATATCTCTTATTCTAACTTTACTTCCTTTTTGGCCAAAGTGATAAATTGGTGGGAAAAGAATTTATCTACTTCTTGCCCCTTCCAAAGTGGACATAATTGCTAATTGCTAGCCTAAATTATTCCAAACTAAAGGGTACTATACATTTTTTTCATTTTTTAAGAATATTCAATTTGTTTTACAGTAAAACAAGACTTGGCTTTAGCAACTCTTTTGTAAAACAACATAACTTTGGCTAATTCTAAAAAAAAATAACAAAGTATTTGTAAATGAATTTAGAAATAATATGAGTAATTCTTGATAATTTTGACTTGATAATCCTTTCATGGACTCAGTTTTCTTAAATAAGATGAATTCTGTCTTCTGTAGTAAGACAGATGACTGCCCCCAAAATTTATATAGGCAAGGTTTTACTTATTATAATATATCATGGAATAATGAAGTTGTGGATGATTTCTTATTTCTTCTTCAAAAAGGTACACTTACTTATGCAAAGAAGGCCTCCAATGGAGCTGGGAAACAAGTCAGAACCATATCCAAACATAAGCCCGCTCTCCAATATCAAGCTACCATCAATCATGGGCTACAAGAGGGCCTACACCTACTAAATTCTCTATTAAAAAAAAAAAAAAGTAAGGGTTATCTCATTTGTCCTGGTGCTAACTTATTCTCTGTTAGAGAATCTGCTTTGCTTTTTCAGATAGATGTAGATCCTAAAGAGAGAGCCACCCCATCATACCTCAAAAGGGCTCTGGCTGAAACTAAGAAAAATTGGCGGAACAAGCAAGGGTGCTGTTTTCCTGATGAACTGGATACCAGCACAAGGGGGAAGGAGACCAACACAGAGAAAAATCAACACCTAACAAATCATAGAGCCAGAGCCTGAGAGGCCCCCAATACCTCATCACTGAAGCCAACCAAAAATGAGCCCAACATGGCTCAGGGAAATTTTGCAGAAGAGGGGGTGGAAAGATTGTCAGAGCCACATGATATTCAGAGACATTTATCATACCAATAACTGTGGGCTAACTCCATAATGCATGAGCCATATACCTCAACAAGGAGGCGCCAATGGGGAGGGGGTAGGTCACAGATGAGCCTAATAATGGTACCAAACTGCCTCTATTTGCTGAATAAAAAACTAATAAAAAAAGATATAAAAAACTTTGGAGTTATAGAAGAAATACCTATCTACATTATGAGTTCAAATAATTTAAAAATATGATTTTTATAGAAAATTGGAAACTTTCATATATACATGACATAAATTTAAATAACTTAAGAACTGTGAATATAAGAAATATTCTGTTCATAGAAAGAACATTACTAAATGCAGTTTATGAAAAGTTTACCAAAGTTAACTCAGTGTTAGACTTATATCAACTTACTGTAAAGTAACAAAAAATTTTATATTAATGTTCAAAATTACAACATGTTTAAATGTCTTCACTGTATTATAGAAAGAAATATTGACAGAAAAGTAAATTTTTATTCTACTATGAAAACTCAGTAAATTAATTTTTTCTACCAACTCACATAAAATGAAATGGAAAACATAACTTCTCCAGAATTTACTACAAATTAATTTCTTTTAGTTCATTATTAGTTTTATTATGTTTTTTTTCTTTTTTATTAATTATAGACATATTCAGTAAATAAACAGCACATGTTGGTACCATCCTTTCCCTCATCCTTTTGTCCCCTCCAAAGAGACCCTCCTCATGGGGATTATTTGTGTATGTCTTGCATTGCGGGGGTAGCCATCATTTATGGGGAAGAGATACTGTGTCTGTGCATAATGTCCTAACTTGTGGCTCTGATAATCTTTCTGTGCCCTCTTCCACAACGTTCTTTGAACCATTTTTGTGAACTTTAAGTTTACTTCAGTGATGGGCTCTTAGGAGCCCCTCTGGATCTCTGCTTTGGTAGGTGTTGAGTGTCCTTAGTGTCTGTCTCCTTCACCCTTGTGCTGATATCAGGTTAAGTAAGAAAGCAGCACTCTTGCTCATTTCCCCTGTTCCTCTGTGGTTTTAACTGGGGCCCTGGTGAAGTGTAATGGATCATTTCTATCCTCAGGTTTGATTTCCATCTGAAAAAGAGAAGCAGATTCTCCAATGTACATTGAAGTCAGCACACGTTAAATGGGATAAGCATTATTAGTTTAGAAAGAAATCAATGGGTATAGACCCTCTTGTATCCCAAGATTAATGGGAGCTTGATATTGGAAAGCAAACTCATTATGTGGATATGATTCTGACCTGTTTCCAAGTCCCAGGTATGGGTTCCTTTATACTGGCAGATCTGTTAGCCAATCCAAGAGCAGCTGGTTACCCACCATGGCTGTGTGTCACCATTGCACTTGTGTGAGCATCATGTCAAGTTGTTTACTTCTGAGTAGCTTAGAACTCAAGTTGCTGAGATGTTGACCACTTTCCCCCAGTAGCTCACATAGCACCTTCTAGCACTAGACATGTTAACTGTCTGGGGAATGGTCTCTTCCAAACTCTAGCCAGATATCTCCACGTTCTGTACTAACAGCATATGCTATCTTCAGCAGTAGGGCCTTACCATTAACCTCTGTGTGGTAATCAAGTGCTTTGACAGAAGTCTGTCTCACCTTGGGAAACACTGTAAGTCTCTCTGATCAGCAGCTCATTGTGGGTATTAGCCACATTCTAATACTGGTAGTTACAGGCCAGCACCAAGGGAAAGGAAAGATGAAAAAGAAAGACAATAGAAAAAAGAAAGAAAATAGAAAAAAAGAAAGAGAGAGAAGGAAAGAAGAAAGAAAGCAAGTAAGCAAGCAAAAAAGAATGAACGAAAAAGAAACAGGAGGAAACATAAGGTTAGCTTTATTTCACCTTCTCCAGTGTCCTTCAATTTATGTGCTCCCCCTAAGGTCCTGTTGAGGATTCAACCTTTTAGTCTGTTTTCCAGGATATAGGATTCAATGGTACCAGTTCTATTTGGGGTCTGTTCTGTGCCCCCCCTTACCTTCCTGTCAAGCTCTACCCACCCTATTGTCCAGGCCGTGAGATGCCTATTAGGTATGTCAGCATCTCCAGCTGACCCAGGTTAGGAACTGCAAATGAGTGAGACCATGTGATGATTGTCTTTTTGTGATTGTGTGATGTGAGTATGATCTGTTCCAAGGGTGACCCATCAGGAAACTCTAACCATTACAAATAAACTCCAGATTCCTGTGCCACCATGGGAATTGAACCTGGGTCCTTAGGTTTGACAGGCAAGCACCTTAATTGAGAAGCCATCTATTCAAGTCTGTACTGAGATATTTGTTTCAGTTTATGCCTCTTTATTTTTGTAACTATTGTGAATGATATTGTCTGCCTGAGTTTTTTGAAGTGATTTCCTTGTTGTTGTATAGATATAGAAAAATTACTGATTTTTGTATGTTGATTTTACTCTGATGTGTCTCTGTATAATAAAGTATAAAAGTTGTTTTATGAGTGCCAGACATGACGGTGCATGCCTTTAATACCAACACTTAAGAGGTGGAAATAGGAGGATCACTGGAGTTCAAGGCCACCCTGAGACTACCCAGTGAATTCCCTGTCAGCCTGAGCTAGAGAAAGACCCTAACTTAAAAAGCCAAATATATATATATATATATATATATATATATATATATATATATATATATATATTGTTCAGTGAAAACCAGATCAATTCATTCATTTCTTTGGAGAGGAAGAATAAAGAAATAAATAATCACATATTTAATTCTATTGAATAAACTGTGTAGAGTACCCTTTTGCCCCTTTCAATGGATAATTCTGTGCTAAGATTATTGGAGGTGATATGGGGTCTTATAAGTTGTGAAAGTATCTGATATATAGCACCAGACACACGCACACACGTGAAGCAGTTACTTCTCATTGGTGGAACAAAAGATATGAACAGAAGCAGTTTATGGGAGAAAAGCAGTTATTTAAAGCTTATAATTTCTAAGGGAAGCTTAATCATGGAAGAGAATAGCATGGAAACTGTTGCACAACTTCACCTATCTGTAAGAGATGAGAGAGAAAGAGAGAAAGAGACTAATAATGCTGCAATGAACTCATAGCAACACCTCCTCCAGCAAGGCTTGACCCGCCAAAGGCTCCCCCAGCTAGGGACTAAGTAGAAAACTGAATCACAAACAATTGATGTGATGAGGGACATTTTTATATGCAAACCACCACATATGGATATGGGGATCTGCAGCAGGCAGCTTCAGGTTCACTGAGATGAACTTTCAGACCACACACAGTTATGGAGGAAGGAATATTTATTAAAGCTTACAGATCCAGGGGAAGTTCCATAATAGCAGCAGAAACTGGCCTGCTTTCACACGACCAAGCAGAGAGAGAGAAGCACAAGCATAAAGGTCAAAAGCCATAGCACAATTCAGGAAATCCAGCTAGGTACACTTTGCATATCTTTAGATTGAAATCTGAAACCTACCACCACACCTTAAGATCCATCCAGTGACATTGCCTCCAGCCAGGTGGCTGCAGATGCAAACTACAAACAATAAAAAACTGAATATATTGGGGGGCATCTATTCAAACTACCACAAAATATAATGGAAGTGTATTATTACTTGCTGTTATGAAAAGAATTGCATAGAGGTTTGAGGCTGAAAAATTTAATTTGAAAAGAATTGTATGATAAGGAGAAAACACTGTATCTTTTATGTATTATAGGAAGCTCTTTAAAGGACAGAGATAACTCCATAAAATGACAAGCACTTCTTTATATCAGTAGACTTATGGTTTGTTTCTTTAAGAAATTAGGAGACCTTTGAGGTCATGTGGAGAATGATTAGGCAGTGCCTTTGCTTCACTTTCAGCTCATGTATTACTGCTATATTTTGGTGTTTTGTTCTTTCCTTTCTGTTACAATTTATTTTGTAATGAAGAGGAACATACTTCTCTTTCTTGCTTTTAGGTCAGTATCTTTACAAAAGCTTAAATGTTTTCAATGCTTTCCATAATAGATGACATCTTTACAATTATAAATGACTTATAATGGGAGTATAAATTTAGATGACAATTTACCTATATCAACAGTTTTCACGAAAATGAAAAGTTATATTTAAATAGTGTTATTTTGTTTATAAATTATGTTGATTTTCAGATTAGGAGTAAGGTAGTCTCATTAAATAGAAAAAATAACAAATCTTAATTTTATCTTGAAAGAATAGATTCAATTGGATATTCTATTTAAATACTATTTTACATTATTAACCAGACAATGTCAACAACATTGCTTCCTTGCTATTCCAGAATACCATTTTTGAAAAGCTATTCAGGTGTTTGTATAAAATTTTACTACCAAAGAAAACAAAAATTTACTACCAATGGGAACAGAATGTGTCAATATTTTATAAAGAATTTTGGTTTATTTTTATTTATTTATTTATTTTAAAGTGACACAGAGAGAGAGAATGGGCATGCCAGGGCTTCCAGCCACTGCATATGAAATCCAGACGCATGCGCCCCCTTGTGCATCTGCCTAATGTGGGTCCTGGGGAATCGAGCCTCGAACCGGAGTCCTTAGGCTTCACAGGCAAGTGCTTAACCACTAGACCATCTCTCCAGCCCATTTGTTTACATAATCCCTCCCAAAAGTACAAACTTAGAACAAGTAAAATTTCAAGTATTTGCTTATATATTAATTTTAAAATTGTTTTAAGAATCAATATCTTTATTTGCAGTTCCTTTGGATTTTACTAAAATAAGAATGAGGTAAGCAAAATAATTCTGTCAGTTATTTCCTTAGTAATATTATATATATGGATAAATTAAAAATTCTTTTACTTAAGGTAATGTGTATTTTTTATAAAGCATAACTATATGTTCTGTTCAAGTCATGTAGCTAAACCATTTATTCAAAGGGTAGCTTTTCCTTTCTTTGAAATATGTATTTATTTAATAGTCAACTGAGCTAAGAGAATTTCCTACTTTAAAAATACCATTCATGGGCTGGAGAGATGGTTTAGCAGTTAAGCACTTGCCTGTGAAGCCTAAGGACCCTGGTTTGAGGCTTGATTCCCCAGGACCCACGTTAGCCAGATGCACAAGGGGGTGCACGTGGGTCTGGAGTTTGTTTGCAGTGGCTGGAGGTCCTGGCATACCCATTCTTAATTCTCTCTCTCTCTCTCCATATATATATACGCCTCTTTATCTCTCTGTCACTTTCAAATACATAAATAAAAGGACAACATTTTTTTAAAAAATTATTAATGTTTTAAATTGATTTACATTAACCTTATTATGCTATAGAACTATTAATAAATCATGAGGACAAGTGGGCTGTACGATGACATACAGGTTAGATTTCTGCAATTAAATGTCTATTAAGACCCCCAATTTCACAACTTTGTCATAGTTAACTCTGGGTGATTCCTTCCTCTTCTTGTTATAGATATATGGTATTTAGACAATATTTCCTTTTTCTGTAATTTCTTTATTCTATGCCCTTGAGAGAAATGTGGTAAGGAACTATTCTTTTAATCTTCAAACTTATGTCTCCATGGGTTTTATAGTGATATTCTCTCATATATATGTTTCACTAGAAGCAGTGAATTTAATCTTCCTAGGTTATTACTATCCTTTTTAAAATCTTGTCAGAGAAATTTCTAAAGCAAACTCCCTAGAGAGGGAACTATCACTCATAAAATCGTATTAGTGTAGAAGAATGTCAGATTTTTTTTTTTTTCTCAGAACACCTCACTATGTCTCTGAATTCAGTTTAGTTCGAGATCAAAAATATGGTTTAACAATGGCTCAGTAGGCCAAAAATTACTGGATAAGACTTGATTTCCAAAGTATGGCAGCTTCTTCATACTCACCATTGCCCTCTGAGAAAAGTAGCTGATGTGTCTCTACAACAATAGAAAGACAAATATGTAACTAACATATCTAGCAAAAGGACCTCATCTCTCATAGATCCTTTGAATACAGAGTTTACATTATCAATCAGTGCTTCAGTTACTCCTATTGATAATTTTTTAATTGGGTTTAGTTATCATTTAAACAAAACATCAAGATATATTAATGTTGAAGATTAAAACCTTTTTATTATTTAAAAAATGCCACTGAAAGTGAACTTTCGACACTTGAGAGGCTGAAGTATGAGGAATTTGAAGCCAATGTGAGTGACATAGTAAGACTGTCTCAAAGAAAACTGCAGATACATTCTGGTTTAAGTTCTAACAATAGAAAATTGACAAAGGAAAGAAAGAAGATGAAACTGGATAATATTCTATGATAATACTAAAAATGAATGCTGATGTTCAAAGAAATTATATGCTGTAAAATAAAAGGCCCACTTTCTCCTAGATAAACAAGACATGTTTACATTGTTATATCTCCTCCTGTTGAACCTTATTCCTCGTCTTTTAATTTTACTTTTGTATTGGGAAAATTCTATGATTAATTCTCTTTTTTTTTTTTTTTTTGGTTTTTCGAGGTAGGGTCTCACTCTAGCCCAGAGCTGACCTGGAATTCACTATCGAGTCTCAGGGTGGCCTCGAACTCATGGCAATCCTCCTACCTCTGCCTCCCAAGTGCTGGGATTAAAGGCATGTGCCACCACGCCCGGCTCCGATTAATTCTTGAGAAATTTTTCAAAATCAATTATTCTGATTTACAGAAATGAAGTAAAATTCAAACAATTAAATCTCTGCTATTCATGAAATCACTATGCAACTCTCCTTGCAGGTGTCATTGCCCATCAGAGTAAAGAAGGAAATCTTGCCAACAGGGGGTTAGGTGTAGCAAAATCTACAGCGTAATACCTGTTACCTGTGCTTGAAAACTATTTCCAGTGTTGTTAGAATTTTGCCACTAAAATTTAGAATATCTAATCTGGAACTCATACTTTACTATTTTCATATCTGCAAGAATACCATTAGTAAACTAGTGAGACTTGAGGATTCTGAATAGAAAAAGACAATGACATATTGTCCTAGGTTTTACTTCTTAGTTATGGAATCTGTTTCTTAATAAACAAGACACTGATACCAACATTATAGCAAAAAAAAAAAAAAAAAGTTGTTCTAAACAGTAAAGGTGATAGTTTTTATGCATGTGGCTTGTTAATGGAAAATCTACCAGGAGTAAAAAGATATTCTGGTTTGTATAATAGAATCAATATAGAAAAACTTATTTGAATGATGTTAAATATGCTGCAGTTTATTTATTTTTTTATTTTTTAATTACAAGCAAAGAAAGTGATATAGATAAAAGAGAGTGAGAGAGAGAGAGAAAGAGAGAGAGAGAATGGGGTGTGTCAAGGCCTCCACCTTATGCAAACGTCAGCTGATGCATACACCACTATACATCTGACTTTACATGGGTACTAGGGAATCAAATCTGGGATTTTAGGCTTTGCAGGCAACACCATAACTGCTGAACTATTTCAACAGCCCATTAAGATTTTATAACCACTAATCTGGTCATATTTTAAAATATAAGCTTAGGGGGCTGGACAGATGGCTTAACAGTTAAGTACTTGCCTGCAAAGCCTTAAGGACCCCGATTCAAGGCTCAATTCCCCAGAACCCACGTAAGCCAGATGCACAAGGTGGTGTGCATACATCTGGAGTTTGTTTGTAGTGGAGGCCCTGGCATACACATTCTCTATCTGCCTCTTTCTCTCTGTGTCTATTATTCTCAAATAAATACATAAAAATAAACAAAAAGTATAAAATATAAGCTTAAATTGTAGAGTATTTTTTCCAATAAATGGAATACAAACTTAAGACTTCCAAATCTCCCACAAATAAACCCACAGCCTCCCAGCTGTGGAAATTCTAGCTTACAGTGAAGTAGTTCTTATAATTAATGACCCTATATTGTTATTTTGACACTAAAATCTGTAGTTCATATGTGGATTCAATTCTGAGCTATATATTTTACAAATTTAATAATCTTTAATGACATTAACTCACCCTTATAGGTAAGACAGAGCAGCTTCACTGCCATAAAAACCCTCTATAGTCTATTATCCTTCCTTCTCCTCTGCACTGTAATACTCACTGATCTTTTTTCTCTGTTCTACTTCCTTTCCCACAAGTCACATAGTTGGAATTATGCAGTTTGCAAGCAGACATATCCTGTATGAATCTAGGTAGGTGTTCAGAATAGCTTCTTTTGATAAATAATATTTACTTAACTTTCCTCTGTGTATTTTTATATATGATAGTTCATTTATTCTTTAGCATTGAGTAGCATGCTATTGTCTGAGTATGTCATCATTTATCATTTTTCTATCAAAGAACAGTTTTCTTGTTTCTAAATTTAAGTAATCATGAAAACATTTCTATAAACATCCATGTTCAAATATTTCTTGGGACAAGAGTTTTCAATAAATTTGAATGAAGATCTAGGAGGATGACTACTGGATCATATGGTAAATGTAGAATTCATCCCTGTGATGGTAAGAGGTTATTTATCCATATCACTAGTATAACACCATGCAATAACAACATGTAATTACTTATCTCATCTAAATAAAATATTAATTATTTTGTGGAGAGATAATTAAATTTAGAAATATCTGATATGTAATGTATTCATTTAATCTCCTTCTGTAAATCCAAGGACATTACTAATGATGGATGAAAAATATGAACCAAGGTAATTTTTTAGTAGTCATTATTTTCTGCTTTGTTATCGTGAATTACTATGGACCTTTTTCTACAACACAAGACTCCTTCATAGCTCTGGAAGTAGATTTTTAAAGAAAATAATTGTAATTGCACATGCATATATACTTCTAAGTGCAAATATAATAATACCTGGACTTTTTGTTAAATAGTGCTGGCCAGTTGTGTATAGCACAACATGACTGCTCATTTGACTTACACTCCTTACCTAATTAATGATAGAATTCAAATATCTGGCAGCTCCACATGTTCTTTGTGTAAAGCAAACAAAAAAGATATGCTAATGCATCCATTTCCTGTGCTCTGAGTCCACCTGAGGTTGTCAGATGTGTTGGCTTGGCCTCTTTTTTTCAGTAGAAGTGCAGAGCTGAGTGGCATGTGGTTTCTTCATTAGGTTATTTAGTTTATGACTCTAAGTAGGAAGAACAGATCAGCTCAGGAGAGACTTGTCTTGCACAAGTGGAAAGCAACCTCCTAGTAGCCACACAATTACTGTTTAGCTTAATGGTTTGTAAATGCATGTAATTTTGAGAAAGTAAAATTTAAGGAAGTGTCATTGACTGAAAAATACTGTGGTCTGGATTCAAAATTAACTAAGCTTCAGATGCCAGTAACTTTCTAGCAAAACCTTTTAGAAGAGTGGTATGGGATGTAACAAAGACACTAAAACCACTTATTTAAATGAAGCTAAGAGATTGCTCTTCAGTTGTTGAAACAGCAAAATGTTTTAGGAAGAAAAAGTTCTGGAAACTGTCTTTTAAAATATTTAAATAGGCTGAATAACCCCAAACAAATAATTGTGTTTCATCAATATAACTAATTTATTTTCAATCAAAGAAAAAAAAATCACCTATTGCATAGAAAATTTTGGGTTACCAACTGTATGTTTTCCCCTATCAGGTTTCTCTGATTCAGCAGGCCTTGTATACTCTCGCACTTGTAAAAGCTATCAACTCTTTAGGAGAAAGTGGGCCCCTCGACAGAATAGATGAAACAGAGACAATGAAGCGGCTCACTGTGCACATACGCAGCATTAATAATGTGGTAGTGCTGTCTCAGTTGTATTCTCTGAAAGGTTACATGAGTTTGTTGTTTTAAACTTTGTATTTAGAATAGTTTAAAGTGATACAAAAATATAAAAGCATATTTGTGCAGCAGTATGCATTATTTTGACATATGTATACATAATGCCATGTTTAAGTTGGGGCAACTATGTCTATTCCCTCACATACTCTTCATTTCATAATAAGGGCAAAAAGGTCAGGTTGACACAGAAAGAAGTTAAGATGTGAAAGCCGGCTAACAGAAATGACATAAGTAGATAGAGCAGCAATAGTATGATCATAGGTAGTGACAAAAGTATATTGAACTAATTCCAGGAGGTTCAAGAAATATTTCCTTTCTTTTGTAAGGCTGTATTCTAAATTTTGTTATTTTATTTCAAAGTGTTCATTTTCCTAACATCAGTTTGTATAAGTTGAAATCAAATTAAACAGGAAATAATTCTCCAATATTTAAAATTATTTTGCTCATAAACTCTGATTTTCATAAACAGGATGTATTAAAAAACTAAGAAAAAGTGACACAGGAAATTAGTACAAAGACCCTTTCCCCCACCCTGGCTATAATACTATCATGAAACTTCACAGAGAAACCTCAGGTAACATATGAAAACAGCCTGTCTGTGCACAGACCTGGAAGAAGGGCTCATCCTTCTGGGAATTGTTTGGAATGAGGTGAAACCCCCCCCTTTTTTTTTTTTTTTTTTGAGGTAGGGTCTCACTCTAGCCCAGGCTCACCTGGAATTCACTATGTAGTATCAGGGTGGCCTCGATCTCATGGCAATCCTCCCACTTCTGCCTCCCAAGGGCTGGGAATATAGGCATGTGCCACCATATCCTGCAAAGCCCCATGTTTTTGAAAGTGGATGCCACTACTGGGAGGTCATGACACCAAAAAAAGGGAGGGTTTGGTGGGAACTTTTATATTTTGGCAGTTCACTGGCTCTTCTGATTAGGTTACATAATTTCACTTTTTTTTTTTTTTATGAGTCTCCATATTGTTTTCCATAGTGGTTGTACCATCTTACATTCCCACCAACAGTGAATGGTGGTTCCAATTTCTTCATAATTTCACCAGCATTTATTTTCAATAGACTTTTTTTAATGTTTGCTATCCTTACTGGGGTAAGGTGGAATCTCACAGATGTTTTACTTTTCATTATCTGATGATTAGAGAAGATTAACATTTTCTTAAGTGTGCGTATACCATTTTTTTTTTCTCTGCAAACTCCCTGTACAGTTCTCTGCCCCATATTGAGAGTGGGTTGTTTAATCAGTTGTTCCAAAATTTCTGAAGATAATATATAGTATATTTAGTAGTTTGGGTATGAAGTTTTATCATTCATACAAACTCAGATACAAGAAATATAAAATTGAGAGAAAAAAATACAAGAAATGTAGTTGTGAAAATCTACAATTATCTTAAGATAAATATTCCGTTTTTGTGCAATTATATAACCAAAAAGTTTCCTTTTAATTTAAAAAAAGAAATGCATCCTCTATTGAAGAAAAGAATAGGTGCTTCCCGGTTTGTGCCGGGCTGCCCAGGGCTCTGTGTTGGGACTCTACACCAGCATGTGGTTCCTTGCAGACATCCCAGAGATTGAAGGGTGGACACTCTTAACCAGGATCATATGGTTGAGCCTGGCTACACTAAGAAAAAAGCAAGGTTTCGTTTGCTCAGTAGTGGTTTTTTTTTTTTTTTTTTCTTTTTTAAAAATACTTTGTTGGGCTGGAGAGATGGCTTAGCGGTTAAGCGCTTGCCTGTGAAGCCTAAGGACCCCGGTTCGAGGCTCGGTTCCCCAGGTCCCACGTTAGCCAGATGCACAAGGGGGCGCACGCGTCTGGAGTTCGTTTTCAGAGGCTGGAAGCCCTGGCGCGCCCATTCTCTCTCTCTCCCTCTATCTGTCTTTCTCTCTGTGTCTGTCGCTCTCAAATAAATAAATAAAAAATTTATAAAAAAAAAAATACTTTGTTGGGACTTTCAGTTAAGATGGAAGCATAGGCACCACACCAAAGCAGCCCAGGGGAGGAAAAAGCCAAAAAACGCTCAGCAAAATACACACTTTTACTAAAAAGTGAGGTGTATAGGAAATTGAAATGGCAGCAGAGAAGTGGGAGAGATCGAGCCCACCCAGAGCCCACATAGGCTGGCAGAAGCAGCTCTGGCAGGTCCACTGACCATGGCAGTGATGGCAGCACACCAAAAAGCTGCCAGGCATGGCTTGAGCCTCAGGGAAAGCCAGGTGAGGGGAACTTCCACTCACACCAGAGCTCGCCACAAACTCTAGAAAAGTAAAGGGAGAGTGGAAGTGAAAAATGGAGGAGCAGATCACAAGGTAGTAGAACATGTGGAACAGTGAGAGAACTAGAGCAGCATCAGCAGACTCCCCACCCCCACCGCCAGTGCCCAGCTCCAGCAAACAGAGCAGCAGTCCAGGGACCTAGCCATGCCAACTTGAACTGACAGCGGGACACAAGAAGGAGCAGAGGATGTAAAACCATATACATTATAACACAAGAAACACCAATAATCAAGACAATATAAATCCAAAGAATCAATGAAGGTGTTGTTTCTCAAAAGGATAAACAAGATTGATAAACCCTTAGCAAATCTGGACAAAGGAAAGAGAGAAGAGAAATAAATTAATAAAATTAGAGATGAAAAAGGTACATCACAACAGATGTCAGAGAAATACAAAAAATCATAGGGACATACTATAAAAACATATACTCCACAAAGTATAAAATTATGAAAGAAATGGATGATTTACCTGATTCCTATGACCTCCCTAAATTAAACCAAGATGAGATTAAACAGCTAATAGAACTATAACAAGCATGGAGACCCAAGCAGTTATCAAAAATCTCCCAAATAAAAAGAGCCCAGGCTCAGATGGATCCACTGCTAAATTTTACCAGACCTTAAGGGAAGAACTAACACCATTGATTCTTAAGGTTTTCCAGAAAATAGAAAAAGAAGGAATCCTACCAAATTCCTTGTATGAAGCCAACATTACCCAGATACAAAACTAGGCAAAAATAAAACAAAAAATGAAAATTACAGACCAATCTCCCCCATGAACATAGATGCAAAAATTCTCAACAAAATATTGGCAAACAAAATACAAGAATATATCAGAAAGATCATTGATCCTGACCAAATAGGCTTTATCCCAGAGATGCAAGGATAAATCTATAAATCTATAAATTACAAATCTATAAATGTAATACATTGTATAAATGGGTTGAGGGACAAAAATCACATGATCATCTCATTAAACACAGAGAAAGCATTTGACAAAATCCAACATCCCTTCATGATAAAAGTCCTACAGAGACTGGGAATAGAAGGAACATATCTCAAAATAACAAAAGCTATTTATGACAAGCCTACAGCCAACATATTATTAAATGGGAAAAAACTGGAAGCTTTTCCACTAAAATCAGGAACAAGACAAGGGTATCCACTGTCCCCACTTTTATTTAATACAGTACTGGAAGTCTTAGCCATAGCAATAAGGCAAGGGACACACATAAAAGGGATAAAAATTGGAAAGGAAGAAATCAAGTTATCATTATTTGCAGATGACATGATTCTATAGATAAAGGACCCTACAGATGCTACCAGCAAACTGTTAGAGCTGATAAACAACTACAGCCATGTAGCAGGATACAACTAAATACACAGAAATCAGTAGCATTCCTATATTCTAACAACAAACATACAGAGGATGAAATCAGAGAATCGCTCCCATTCACAATTTCATCAAAGAAAATAAAGTACCTTGCAATAAACCTAACCAAGGAAGTAAAGGATCTCTACACTGAAAACTATAGAGCATTCAAGTGAGAAATTGCAGAAGACACTAGGAAATAGAAAAACATCCCTTATTCCTGGATTGGAAGAATCAACATCATGAAAATGGCAATCTTACCAAAAGCAATCTACATATGTAATGCAACCCCCATCAAAATTCCAAAGGTATTCTTCACGAAAATATAAAAACAATCCAAAATTTATTTGGAATCACAAAAACCTCGAATATATAAGATAATACTGAGCAACAAAAATAAGTTGGGAGGTATCACCATACCCGACCTTAACCTATACTACAAAGCCATAGTAACAAAAACAGCCTGGTACTAGCACAGAAGCTGATATGTAGATCAATGGAACAGAATAGAGGACCCAGATATAAATCCAGGTAGCAATAGCCACCTGATATTAGATAAAAATGCCAAAAATACTCGTTGGAGAAGAGACAGCCTCTTCAGCAAGTGGTGCTGGGAAAACTGGATATGTATCTGTAGAAGGATAAAAATAGATTCTTCTCTCTCTCTATGCACAAGAATTAAATCCAAATTGACTAAAGACCTTAATATCAGACCTGAAACTCTTAAATTGCTAGAGGAAAAATTAGAGGAAACCCTTCAACATATTGGTTTTAGCAAAGACTTTCTGATTATAACTCCAATCGCTCAGGAAATAACACCACAGATTAACCACTGGGACCTCATGAAATTACAAAGTTTTTGTACTACAAAGGACACTGTGAATAAAGCAAACAGGCAACCTACAGAATGGGAAAAGAAAAATCTTTGCCAGCTATATGTCTGATAGAGGATTAATATCTAGGATATACAAAGAACTCAAAAAGTTAAATAATAAGAAGTCAAACAAGCCATTAAAAAAAATGGGCTATGGAGCTAAATAGAGAGTTCTCAAAGGAAGAAATATGGGTGATATATAAGCATCTAAAAAAAAAAAATGTTCTACATCCCTAGTCATCAGGGAAATGCAGATTAAAACTATATTGAGATTCCATCTCACTCCTGTCTGATTGGCCACCATCATGAAAACCAATGATCATAAATGCTTGCAGGGTTATGGAAAAAGAGGAACCCTTCTATACTATTGGTTGGGAAGCAACCTGGTCCAGACATTGTGGAAATCGGCGTGGAGGTTCCTAAGACAGCTAAAAATTGATCTACCATATGATCCAGCTATAGCACTCCTAGGGATATATCCTAAGGACTCATCACATTTCCTTAGAAGTACATACTCAACCATGTTTATTTCCACTCAATTCATAAGAGCTGGGAAATGGAACCAGCCTAGATGTCCCTAAACTGATGAATGGATAATGAAGATATGGCACATTTATACAATGGAGTTATACTCAGTGGTGAAGAAAAATGAAGTTATGAAATTTGCAGGAAAATGGATGGATCTGGAAAGGATTATACTAAGTGAGGTAACCCAGGCCCAGAAAGCCAAGTGCCTAATGTTCTCTCTCATATGTGGATCCTAGCTACAGATGATTGGGCTTCTGTGTGAGAAGGAAAAAAAAAAAAAAAAAAAACTCAGTAGTAGAGGCCAGTAAGTTAAAAAGGAGATATAAAGTGAAGAGAAAGGAAGGAGGAGGGTAGTTAATAAGTTGGTATTGTATGTATGTAAGTAGAAGAATAGATTAATTGGGGTGAAAAGGCCCAAAGTGAGGTCAGGGGAAGAGACTGAGTAAAGGAAATATGGAGGGAGGGCTAATCAAAATCTAAGAAGATGCAAATAAATCATATGGAATAGTCTGGTTTTGGACAATGGAACACTCAGGAGCCATAGATCATGGTTAGAATATTTTCAGTACCAGGGATGGGATATCTCCAGTGAGTTGTTGTCCAGGAAAGTCCCTGATGCCCCCAAAATATTATAAGCCATTGCCAAGGCCCTTGGTTTCCCACCAGGAATCAATGGTAAGACACTATTGCTGAAGACTCCACATACTTGTGCTGCAAGGCCACTGAGAAACCTTGCTGGAACTGAGCTGATAATCTCCTCCATGTACATTAGCTGACAGAAAGCTGGAAGAGGCCATTCTACATGTAGTTCAATGGGAGAAAGAGACACTAACAGTGAAGATACTCAATAGTGGACACTGCAAACCTTATAATTGGTCAGCCAGGCTAAATGAGCCAACAGATGCAATAGTGGCATGTCTGTCATGGTGGAAACCAACTGCCCTCCAATTGAACTTGAGGCCTGCTCCATGGGGGGGGGGACACATCCCTGATACTGAAAACTTAAAACAGGGGTAGTCATGAGCCCTAGGGTTGTAACATCTGCTGATGTCTGAAAAAATGTATATACTATGCTTATCAAACTGCCCAGTAAGCACTTCTCTTAATATTCATACCCTTATATTAATGCTACTCTCACTTTGGGTAGAGAATATTCTCTTTTCACATGGAAGTGACCTTGGGATGACTCAGAAGGTATCATAGTGCTGGAAAGAAGTGACTGGAGTACTGAGTAACATCTTGATCACACCTTCCAAGGCTCAGGGTCTAATGCAGAAGAGGTGGCGGAAAGAATGTAAGAGCCAAAGGAACGGTAGGACTCCTTACAACATTCTCCTCCAGACACAAAATGGCCTGCATATCCATTACCTCACAGTGCCTGACACTACCTACATAAGACAATCATAATACGAGGAAAAGATCATGACATCAAAATAAAAGAGAAACTGATTGAGATGGATAGAGAATATGATGGAAAATGGCATCTCAAAGGGGAAAGTGTGGGGAGGGTATTACCATGGGATATTCTTATAATCATAGTAAATGTTAATAAAAATTGTGGAAAGAAAAGAAAAAAAGAATAAATTGATGATGAGAAGCATATATACTACCATTTCTGCTCCCAAACTGACAAATATCAAGGAGAAAATATATGAGAGATATCCTTATTTAAATAATAAAGCAATGCTTTTTTATCATGTAATATTTTAAAGAGTTTTTGTTTTGTTTTGTTTTGTTTTGTTTTTAATTTCAGAGAGGGAGAGAGAGAGAGAGAATGGATGAATGGTCATGCCTGGGCTGCTTCCCACTACAGAAGAATTCCAGAAACATGGGACATTTCATGTGCCTGGAGTTAGAGAATTGATCTCTGGCCAGCAGCTTTTGCAAAAAGCTCCTTTAACCACTGAGTAATCACCCCAGCCCTGATACTACTTTTGTAAATTCAGGTTTTCCATAGCAATATAAAAACTATCATTGTTCTCGTGTGAGAGACTTCTAATATATATGGTACACAAAGCAGTTTCTAACTATGTAACAAGTATTAGTATTTGTTTGTTTTTCTTCCCATTCTTTTTACATTTATTTGTGTTTAAGTAAGTTTTTTTCACTCATGTTACGAGTGTTCATGTATTCACCGTGGGGTTTGGAAAGCCTCAATAAATCTCTGTGCGAGGCAAGAGTGTGCCTCAGGTTAATCCTACCCACTCTGTGGCTTTTACAATCTTTTATTCCTTCTTCTTCAATGATCCTGAGCCTTGCCAAGTGTGTTAGAAGTCTGATTTAGCATTGAGTTCTCTGAGGCTTCTGAATTTCTGCTTTGATGAGTTTTGACTGACCACTATGTCTGCCACCATCTTACTGTCACTGGATGTCAGGCTAGCAGTGAAAGGAGTACTCATGTCACAGCTTCCTCTGCAATTTCTCTCTGGACACAGCAGATGTGGTAGAGCTGTGTACTTTTTATCCCAGCTGGTTGATATCACAACTTGCAGGATCTCCTGCTTATTCATGCACAACTCTTTCCAGCACAACAAGGTATTGGTAGGGTGCAATTTGTTTCCCTATCAGTTCCAGCGTGGTCTGAGGCCTCGGCCTATTGTGTCTTCACCAATAGGGTCCTACTTTTTAGCCATGGCAGGTAATCAAGTGCTTTAACAATTGCCTTTCTTATTTGGGGGACCTCATGGATCACCCTGACAAATATATCACTGGAGTTGGTAACCCAATTCTACTCCTCAGAGTGACAAACCCATGGATTTTAGGTTTAAGCTTCTCTACCTTCTAAGGGGCACTTCTGTTCAGGACTCCCTCACCCTGCTTCCTCTTTCTTTCCTTTCTTTCTTCTTTCTTTCTTTCTTTTTCTGCTTCCTCTTTCTTATTGAGGGTGATATCTTGAAGAATACTATATAGGAGGACGGTTTCTCTGGTACTGATTCCTGTTGGCATTAATTTTGAAAAATTTCCCATCACCATTAAACTCCCTTCACCCTGAACCCTGAAGACTCTTCCAATCATTGTAGTTTTTCTTTTCTTTTCTTTCCTTTTTAAATCTTTCTCAACTTGTCATGTAGGTCCTCCTCCACTCCCTCCCTATTTCTCCCTTTTCCTAGTTACATTCTAGTTCCATATTAATACTCTTGAAGCTTACTACTGCTTACAATCAATTCAAGCAGTTCAAGATTAGGACAGACATATGAGGCAACATGTGCTATTTACTTTTCTGAATTTATGTAACTTACTTAGTATAAATTTTCCCAAATCCATAAATTTTTCTGCAAATCTCATTATTTCATTTTCCTTACTACTAAGCAAAATTCCATTGCGTATATGTACCACATAACCATTCATCTATTGATGAGTGCCTGCACTGATTCCAGTGCCTAGCTATGGTGAATAGAGCTGAGATAAACACAGTTGAGCAATTATCTCTGTAGTAAAGAGTACTCAAAATAGGTATAGTCAGATCCAATGGTAAATCTATTTTCAGCTTTTTGAGGAAACTCCACATGATTTCCATAGTGGCTGTACAAGTTTTATTCCAACAGTGGTAGTTTGAATGCGTTCCCCAATAGACTCAGGTGTTAACTGTGAATTCCAGCCATATGGCTGGAGGAGGTGTCACTGGAGGGGAAGATCCTTGAGTCCAATCCTAAGGTGTCACTGGAGAAGGATATGATTTCTAGCACAAAAGTATGCAGAGTGGACTGGGCTCTGCTTGGGTATCTGTTGTGTGCTACCTGTATGTGTGTTTGCCAGTGGTGCTGGCTAGTAGTGGTTTCTCTCTGCTTGTATCTGTGAAAGGGGATGAGTTTTTCCACCATCATGGCACTTCCTCTGGATCTGTAAGCCTGAGATAAATACCATTGCTCCAATAAACTGTATCTGTTTGGAAGTTCATCCCAACAATGTGGAGCTGGTTACAATATCCACCAACAGTGGAGGTTCCCTCTTTTATCACAATCATGCAAGCATCTGCTGTCATTTGATTTTTTATGATTGCCACTCTGACTAGAGTGACATGGGACATCAAAGTCATTTTAATTTGAATTTCCCTGGTGGCTAAAGATATTGAACAAATCATTAGGTGTTCATTGGCCATTTGTATTTCTTCCTTTGAGAACTCTCTATTTAACTCCCTACCCCACTTTTTGAGTGGGTTGATTATTTTTAATTGTTCAGGTTTTTTTTGTTTTGAGTTGTTAGGAGACTATAGATATTAAAACCCTGGTCAGATGTATAGCTGATGAAGATTTTCTCCCATTCTATAGGTTGGCTATTGACTCGGTTGTTGGTTTGCAAATATATACGACATCTGTAATGTTTCATGAGGTCCCAGTGGCTGAGAACTTGTCTAATTCCCTGTGCTTCTGAGGTCCTGTAAAGATAGTCTTTCTCGATGCCTATAAGTTGGAGTCTTCACCTACTTATTTATGCACTTGTGTTTCAGGTCTTATATTGATACTCTTGATCAGTTTGGAGGTAATTTTTTATAGGATGAGAGAAGAGGATCTAAGTTCATTCTTCTGCTTGTGGCTGTCCGGTTTCTCCAGAATCATGTGTTGAAGATCTTGACTTTTTCCAGTGGGCATTTTTAGTCCCTTTGTCAAAGATTAGGTATTTTTAGTTACTACAACTTACATCTGTATCTTCTATCCCATTAAACTACATATCTGCTCCTGATCAATTACCATACTATTTTTCTTTTTTTATGTTTTTATTAAGTAGAATATATGAAAACATAGTTTCCCTCCTCCCTGCCCTCATTCTAATGAGGGTCCTTCTCAGTGGGATTGCTAGTATTCAACATGGAATTGTGGGTTATGAGTTTTACGAGAAGCAACCAGCCGTTTTCAGGGAGCAAAATACCTCTGGATATTCCTTCCTACCTTGTGGCCTTTACAATCTTTCTGTCACTTCTTCAACAATATTCCATGAGCCATGGTGGGTGTGTTTTAACTCCACTTTAGTGTGTACACTCATCAGCTTCTTAATTTCTGCTTTGGTGCATTTTGAGTGTCTTTAGTGTCTGTCTTTATCACTTTGGCACAGGTTGTCAGGCTCTCCATTGAGGCAGCATTCTTGCTTATCTTGCAAATTCCTCTGTAGTTTCACCTGGACCATAGCAGATGTGCAAGGAGTGGTTCATCTGCTGCCAGGAAGTGAGATGACTTTTCTTGTCATGTTGATAGGCTTTTGTTGTCCTTGGTTTTCATTGCTTTTTGTTTGTTTATTTGTTTGTTTTTCTTTTCTTGAGGTAGGATCTCACTCTGGCTCAGTCTGACCTGGAATTCACTAGTCTCAGGGTGGCCTATAACACGCAGTGATTCTCCCAGCTCTGCCTCCTGAGTGCTGGGATTAAAGGTATGTGCCACCACGCCTGGCTTTTCATTGCTTTTTGAAAAAGAAAAACAGATTCTCCAATGGAGAGTAAGACCAGCATATGTTAAAGGAGATAAGCATTGTTAATTTACAGAGATTTTAAGGGCATAGCCTCTCTTTAAGGTAACTAGTCAGAGCTTCTTGCAGGAGTCAGTTATCTTGGTTTCCAACGGTTTCTGACCTAGTTCTTAGTTTCTGTTATGGGTTCTTTTCTACAGAGCAGATCTCATAACCAATCAGAGAGCTATTGCTTACTCACCTAGGCTGTGTGCTACTATTACACAGGTGTGTCCATCTTGTCAAGTTGGTTATTTTCATATAGCAGAGTGCTCTGCTTACTCACAACATTGTTGGTCATTCCCACCCAGTAGCACTTTTCAGCATTATATGGGCTAGCCATCTGGTAGCTGGCTTCCTTCCAGATTCAGCCATGTCTCTCAGTGTTCTGTGTTGGAAACATATGATGTCTTCAGCAATAGGGTCTTACCTTTTCTCCCAATCAGATAATCAAGTATGTTGTCAGAGCCTGCTCTTTTGGGGACCTCCAATCAGAAGTTCAATGTGGGTTTTAACTTATATTTTGGTACTGGAACTTACAAGTCAAAAACAACTGTTTTACAATTATGCTTCATCAAATACATGTAACTATAGTTGTTTAAACTAAGGCTTGAGTCTTCAATTCTCTTACATTGGTCTATATGTCTGTTTTCATGCTAAAACCATGTGGTCTTTGTTACTGTGGCTTTGTAGTAAGCTTTAAATTGGGTACGGTGATACCTCCAGAGATTTTTCTCTACCTGAGGATATTTTTGTATACCAGGGCCTTTTTACCATTACGTATGATTGGTTTTTTGTTTTTTTTTTTTTTTTTTGTTTGTTTGTTTTTGTTCTTTTGAGGTAGGGTTTCACTATATCCCAGGCTAACCTGGAATTTACTATGTAGTCTCAAGGTGGCCTCCTACCTCTGCTTCCCAAGTGCTGGGATTAAAGGCATGTTCCACTGTGCCTGGCTCATTCCATATGAATTTTGAAATTATTTTTTCTATCTCTGTGGAGAATGTTTCTAGGATTTTTATTGGTATTGAGTTCAATATAATACCACTTTTGATAGAATTATGTTTTTACAGTATTAATTCTACCTATCTAACAGCTTGTAAGGTCTTTCCATGTGCTCATATCCTCTAATTTCTTTCTTGGGTGTTTTTATATTTTCATTGCATAGGTCTTTCACATTCTTGGTTTGTGTTATTACCAGCCTCTCTGGTTCCTTTCTCTGTCTTTTGTATATAGCAAGGCTACTGGTTTTTGTGTGTTGATTTTGTATTCTGAAACTTTGCTGAGGCACATAACAACTTTAAAAGCTTTATGGTAGCATCTTTTGGGTTACTTATGTACATGATCATGTCATCTATAAGTAGGACTAGAAAGGCTTCTTTCTTTACAGTTTTGTCCCTTTTATATTTTTCTCCTATCTTATTGCTCTGGTTAGGATTTTGAGTCCTATATTGAAGAGCAATGGTTAGAGGGGGAACCCTTTTCTGTTCCCTGATCTTAATAGGGACTCCTTGAGTCTTTCTCTGTTAATTATGATTTGGGCTTTGTAGACAACCACTATAACCACTAATCCATTTCCTCAGCCCTAGTTTGCATAGACTTTGTTCAGGATTTTTGTATCTAAGTTTATCAGGGATACAGGTCTATAGTTTTATTGTTATATCTCTGTTTGGTTTTGGTTTTAGGATTATTCTAGCTTCATAGGAGGAGTTGGGGGGCATCCACTATTCTCTGATGATATGTAAAATCTTGAGAAATAGTGGCTCCAGTTCTTTGATGAAGGTTTGGTAGAACTTGATGAGAATCCTTCAGGTTCTAGACTTTTCCTTTTGGGGGCATGTTTGAAAATTACACTTTCAATCTCAATAGTCATTCAATATGCCTGTTTATGACATTCATATGCTCTGAATTTAGTTTTGGTAGGTTTTCTATATCTAAGAATTTATCCATTTCTTCCATATTATCCAATTGTGTGGCGTAGCAGCTTCAGAAATATGGCCTTATAATTCTTCCAATTTCACGGATGCATATTGTGACCACTCCCTTTTCATTTCTAATTTTGTTAATTTGAGACATTTGTGTTTTTAATTTGATCAAATTGGTAAGGGATTTATCAATCTGGTTTATTTTTACAAAGAACAAACTCTGCATCTATCTTCTTGATTTTTTTTTTTCTTTTTTAGTTTACAGTTCATTAGTTTCTGCTCTAATCTTAGTTGTTTCTTTCCATCTGGAGCTCATAGGATTGGACAGTTCTTATTTTTCAATGTCCTTTGGTGAAAGTTTAGGTTGTTAATTTTAGATATCTCCATCTCTGCTATGAAGTCAGTTCATGTCATGAGTTTCTCCTCAGGACGGCCACCATTGTGTCACATAAGTAGCAGTACATTGCGTTTTCACTATCATTTGCTTTTTGAAATGTTACAACTTTCTTTTTTATTTCTTCCATGACCCATTTATTATTTAATAGTGTGTTGTTCAGCCTCTAGAAGTTGGTAGAAGTTCTGTTGTTTCTCTTATTAATTTCTAGCTTTAATGCCTGTGGTCCAATATGCTCTAGGAAGATTTGTCAATTCTCCTGAATATATGGAGGCATGCTTTATGCCCAGATGTAGGATATTTTTTAGAGAAAATTTTGTTGGATGCTGAGAAGAAGGTGTATTCTGTGGAATGGTGGACGTTTCTGTCAAAGTCTGTTAAATCTAGTTGACATATGATATTGTTAAGATTTACTATATTCCTGTTGATTTTATGGTTGAATGATCTGTTTATTGAAGACAGTATGTGAGTCCCCTGCTTTGATGACATTGAGATTTATTTCTGATTTGTTGTTAAGTAGACTTTGTTTTATAAAATGGGTGCACCTATGTTTAGCACATAAAGAGTTATGATTGTGATGTTCTCTTATTGGTCATTATCTTGGTGAGTAAAAAGTAGACTACTCTGTCCTTTTTGATTACTTTTGATTTAAAGTCTATTTTGTCAGATTATTTTAAACTTTATTTTATTTATTTGAGAGAAAAAGAGAGAGAGAAAAGGGGGAGAGAGAAAGAATTGGCATGACAGGGCTTTCAGTCACTGCAAACAAAGTCCAGACAAATGTGCCACCATGTGCTTCTGGCTTACATGGGTACTGGGGAATCAAACCTGGGTCCTTTGGCTTTGCAGGCAATTGCCTTAACAACTAAGCCATCTCTCCAGCCCTATTTTGTCAGATATTAATATAGCTACACCTGCTTGTTTCTTTTTTCTGTTTGCTTTGAAAATCATCTTCCATTCTACATGCTGAGGTGGTATCTATCTTTAGTGGTGAGGTGAGTTTCTTGAACACGGCAGATAGAAGGGTCCATTTTTTCTGATACACCCTATTAAATTGTGTCTTTTGATGGGTGAGATAATATTTAAGGTTATAACTATGATAATTTATTTGCTCTCTTCCATTTTGGTGCTTTCTTTGTTTTTGCAATTTTTTGAGCCTACTCTAGTTTTGGTTATTGTGATCTCCCTCATGTAGGCTGAAGATTGGTTGTTGATTCTTCTGTGTGGAGTTGTCCCTGAACTATTTCTCTGTAGGTTTTGCTTTGTTTTCATATAATCATAGAACAGGCTTTTAGCATGAAAAAGCTTTCACCATCTATTATGAGGGATACTTCCACTGTGAACAGTACTTTGAGTTGGAAAGCTCTAATTTTAAACTTTAAAGTGCTCCATTCCAGGTCCTTCTCACTTTTAGGGTTTCCATTGAGAAATCTGAGGAAATTCTCATGAGATTACCTTTATATGTAATATGTTGCTTCTCTCTTGATGCTTTTTAACACTCTGTACTTGTTTTTGTTGTTTAGTGAATTAACTATGATGTACCTTGGATAGATTCTTCTTTGGTCCAGTCTGCTTCAAGTTCCATAAGCTTCTTTGATATGAAGCCATTTTTCTTTTGAGAGGGTAGAGAAGTTTTCTTCAATAATTTGTTGACTATTTTTTCCATGCTTTGGCCTGAATTTTTTCCCCAGGTGGTATACCTATTAGCCAACTGTTTGGTCATTTTATGATATTCCACAATTCCCTCATATTCTCTTCACATGATTTTCTGTTCACATGAATTTATCAAAGATTTTGAACTACCAAATAATTGTGGTGGGTTTTTTTTTTTGTTTGTTTTTTGTTTTTTGTTTTTCCTTGTCTGAGGTTCTTTTCCACATGATTACCCAGTTAGTGAGGATTTCTAGAAAGGCTTTTATAATTTTTATTTGATTTTTGTTTTCTCTTTTATTTTCTGTCTCATGTCCTTCACTTTGTTGAGTTCCAATTTCAGGTTGTGTTTTGATATTGTTGATGATTCTTTGAATTCATTTATGTACTTAATTACATCTTCATTAAGTTTAATAGTGTGGTTATACAGATACTCTTTTTTTTTTTTTTTGCCTTCAAACCATTTATCTCTCTTTTAAGTATCTCTTGTTTTCCTGAATTGAGTTAAGCTTAGTGATGAAAACTGCGTGCTCTAAGAGATTATTCTTCAGCATTTCATTTATGCATTTGTTATATTATTGATGATTTGATTTCAGTTCAGCAATTTGCTTGCTCAGAGTCACATAGCTTATTATGTTTTCATTTCAGGATTCTATTTCTGTCAACTCCACTATATTGTCTTTGAAGACTTCCATTTGGAACTGGGTAAACTTTGTGGAGATTTCTCTCTCTTTTTTACTCTCGCACTCTCTCTCTTTTGGGGATGGTGACTTCCCATTATGGGTTAAATATCTTATTTTATTAAGAGACAAGGAATTTTTTGCCCTAGTAGCATCTTCATTGTTCTGTTTTGGTTTGGGATAAGCATGATTTGTAATGGTGTTTTATACACCGGTGCACTGGTTTTGGAGGATTCAAGCTCTAGCAGCTCTGAGCTCATGGCTTATACAAAAGCCATGGTTGGAAATCCTAATCTATTTGCTCCCAGTCACAGCTTGGGAGTGAAGGGCAGTCACATTTGCCTATGCTCTCCTAATATACCCAGCTTGGAAGGTTCTGTAAGCCTCACTCGTTACCACTTGCAGGTAGTTTCTACATATTCTTGACTGCCAAGAAGAGATGCACTAAATAAATGTTGGGAGGGGACAGAAGATTGGGGATAAAGGGAAGGTCCCTGGGGTCCAAGACCAGACTGGACTGGGTCTGTGCAGTTGGCCAGCATGGGTGTTTTGGAATGTGGAGGCAACCAGCAATCAGAGAAGCCAACCAAGTCAACTTTCCTTTCCATTGAGCATGGTGCCATGTATTGGGGCTAGTGTTGGTGTGGGGGACTGAGTGCAGAAATAGTGCACGGTATGGGGTCTTACAGGGGCATGTGCACAGACTGCAACGGGTTTGTGTGACCTGCAGGTGCACAGAGGTTGCATGATATTTTGAGGACTTTTATGGGTACAAGTGGGCAGCAAAGAGTGTGGGGTGCCTAGTGAATGGTGCAGGTTGTGGGGGACTCCAAGCAGCATGGGATGTGGGGGACTACTAAGTGGGGCACACACAGGCATACAGAGTTGTGGCAGAGCAACCCCTCAGGGTGGTGCATGTTGGAAGGAACTCAAAAGGTCACAGGCACAGGTGACATGGGGTGTGGGTTATCCACCAACATGTGCAAGCAGCACAGAAAATAGTGGACTTGCGTGGGCATGTGCAGGTGTGTGGGGTGTGCAGGATCCACTGGCATGTATGGACCAAGCTGTTAGAAACTCGCACAGGCAAAAAATGAACTACCTCTGTGTGTGCATGTGGGGGCTGTTCTAGATGTAGGGGATTCACAGGTACATGCACAATGCATAGAGGTGCCTCAGTGTTGTGGGCCTTGCAGGGTGCTCACTAGGCATCCATGGTGTGGGGAGACCTGAGTCATATTCCTGGGGCCATTGTGTAGTTATGGGGGGAAGCTTCCCAGGATGCATTGGGTAGGGCTAAAAAGTGTGCCAAGCTCTGGCTCTGGCACTGAGTGTACCCACTGAGTGGGTTGTCATGTTATCTCAGTACAAAGGTGTGTGGAAAGGCTATCATCAAAGGATGGCCCTGCCTGAACTCAGACTGCTTGAGTAGTGTAGACAACAGAGCACCTTAGCATGCCGGGCTAGCTGGGTTCCTGAGAGCAAAGGAACCTGCAGACTCCCAATGTGTACCCCCTCCCACTCACTGGAGGTCTGCTAAGACTTGCTAGTGTTGTTGCCCCACAATTCTTGCCTGATTCACCCCTCGGCTGTAATCCACCATGCTAATTAAAAGTGGTATTATTATTAATACTATTATGGCTGTATAGTGTATATTGAAATTAGGTTTGATGAAATCACTAGAGGTATTCCTTTTGTTGAGGGCATTTTTGCCTATCAGAGACCAAAAATGAATGTTTATATTTTTTTTCATTACTCTGTGAAGAATGCTGCTGAGATTTTGATTGGAATTGCATTGAATATGAATATTGCTTTTGGTTGGATGGCCATTTTAACAATATTAATTTTTCTCGTCCATTAGTATGTGAGGTCATTCTTTCTTCTCATGCCTTCCTCCAATTTATTCTTCAGTGTTTTTATGGTTTCATTGTATTGGTCTTTCATTGTCTTGGTTAGGATTTTGAGTCTATTGTAAATGGAACAGTTTTCCTGATGTCCATGTTTGTCACTGACATATGTGGAGATTGATTTTTGTGTATTGATTTTATAACCTGCAATTTGATGAAAACATTTCACTTCTAAGAAGTTTTAGTCAAATTGTTTTGAGTCCCTTGTGTATAGTACCTTGTCATCTATGAATAGGGCTAGTTTTATATTTCCCATTCCAAGTTGTATCTCATTATTTCATTTTGTCTTTTTACTTGAGCTATGACTTAACTACTGTACTGAAAAACAGTGGCAAAATTAGGCACTGCTGTCTAGTTCCAGTCATTAAAGGGATTTTTTGTTTTAAGTTACTATGGTGTGGGCCTTAACTCTGTTGTGTATTGCTCTTATCATGTTGAGATATGATAACTTCATCCTTATTTTCCCTACAGTTTTAATCATGTTTGTTGCATTTTGTCAATGGCCTTTTTTGCATATATTGAAATGATCATATGACTCCTGCCTTTAAGTCTGTTTATGTGATATATGACATGTAACAATTTTCTTTATTGTTTTTTTCTATTTTTCTATTTTTATTTTTTTTGGTTTTTTGAGATGGGGTCTCCCTCTAGCCTAGGTTGACCTGGAATTCACAATTTCTTTTTTATTGACAACCTCCATAATTGTAGACAATAACCTATGGTAATTCTCCTACCTTCTTCCCCCACTTTCCCCTTTGAAACTCCACTCTCCATCATACCTCTTCCCCTGCCCAATCCATCTCTTTTTTACTTTTATGCCATAATATTTTCCTCTTATGACAGTCTTGTGTAAGTAGTGTCAGGCATGTTGAGGTTATAGATATCCAGGCCATTTTGTGTCTTAAGAAGCACGTTGTAAGGAGTCCTACCATTCCTTGGACTCTTACATTCTTTCTGCCAACTCTTTCAACAATGGACCCTGACAATTAGAAGATGCAATAGACATATTTCAGTGCTGAGCACTCCTCTGTCACTTCTTCTCAGCACCACGGTGCCCTCTGAGTCATCCTAAGGTCACAGCCATCTGAAAAGAGAAGCTTCTCTAACAAAAAGTGAGAATAGCATTAATATATGGATATGAACATTAAGAGAAGTGCATACTGGGAATTTTTGTGAGCATGGCATACACATTTAGCCAGACACCTTTTGTGATGATACCTGTTTCATCTCTATTTTTATTAATTGTTGTCTCTTCTCTCTTTCCTTTGGCCAGATTTGCTAAGGGTTTATCATTCTTATTCATCCTTTCAAAGAACCAACTCATTGTTTCATTTATTCTCTGGATTTTTGTTTTTGGTTTCTATTTCATTAATTTCTGCCTTAATCTTTATAATTTTTTTCCCATCTACTGATTTTCAGTTTGCCTCATTATTCTTTTTCCAAGTCCCTAAGGTGAAACATTTAGTTGTTTACTTGAAATCTTTCTAATTTCTTTCTTTCTTTCTTTCCCTCTTCCTCTCTCTCTCTCTCTCTCTCTCTCTCTCTCTCTCTCTCTCTCTCTCTTTTGTGAGGTACAGTCTCACTCTAACTCAGGCTGACCTGGAATTTACTATGTAGTCTCAGAGTGGCCTCTAACTCATGGTGATCCACCTACCTCTGCCTCCTGAGTGCTGGGATTAAAGGCATGCCCACCATGGCTGGCTCTAAATTCTTAATACAGGCACCTGAATCTAAATTTCCCTCTTAGGACTGTGTTCATTATGTCCCAAAGGTTTTGGCATGTTGTGTTCTTATTATCATTTGATTCTATGAATTTTTTGATTTCCTTCTTGATTTCTTCATTGACCCATTCATCATTTAGTAGTGTATTGTTTAGTTTCCATGAGTTTGTGTATGTTCTATAGATTTTATTGCTATTGATTTGTAGTTTGATTCCATTGTGATCAGATAGAATGCAAGGAAATATTTCAATTTTTCTGTATTTGTTAAGATTTGCTTTGTGTCCTAATATATGGTCTATTTTAGAGAATGTTCCATATGCTGCTACAAAGAATGTGTATTCCTCAGCATTTGGATGAAATGTTCTGTAGATATCAGTTAGGACCATTTGTTCTATGACCTCATTTAATCCAGATGCATCTCTGCTTATTTTTTGCTGGGATCTGTCAATTGATGAGAACAGGGTGTTGAAGTCACTCATTACAACTGTGTTTAGTGTTATCTGTGACCTTAGTTCGAAAAGTGCTTGTTTGATGAAATTGGAAGTCCCTATGCTAGGTGCATATGTTTTGGATTGCAATGCACTCCTGTTGGAGTGTTCCTTTAATCAATGTAAAATGACCTTCCTTATCTTTCTTAACAAATTTTGGTCTGAAGCCTACCCTGTCAGATATTAGGATAGCTATTCCTGCTTATTTACTAAGACCTATTTACTTGAAACACAATTTTCCAAACTTTTACCCCAAAATTGTGTCCATCTTTGTAGAAAAGTGAATTCCTTGGAGGCAACAAATTGAGGTATCCTACTTTTAAACCCAGTCTGCAAACCTGTGTCTTTTGGTTGGGTCAATGAGGACATTGATATTAACAGTTATTATTGAAAGGTGTGTGTTTATTTTTGCCATTTTCCTTGTTTTATGTTTCTTCCAGTTGCTCTCTTGTATTAACTAGTACTTGAGTATGGTTTGTTTTTCTCCAGGTTCCTTATATGTGTGCTTTTTATTCTCTTTAGCATAGAGGATCCTTTCAAGTATTTTCTCTAGAGCTGGTTTTTGTCTTCAAATATTCCTTTAGCCATCTTTTGTTGTGGAATGTCCTTATTTCTGTCTATTTGAATGAATAGCTTTGTAGGATAAAATAACCATGGCTGACAGTTGTTATCTTTCAGAACTTGGAATACATCATTCCAAGCCCTTCTGGCATTTAAAGTTTGTGTTGAATAATCTGTTGTGATCCTGATGGGCTTGCCTTTGAATATGAATTTATTTTTCTCTCTAAATGCTTTCAATGCATTTTCTCTGGTTTGTATGTCTGGTAATTATAATATGGTGAGGAGAGGTCCTTTCCAGGTTTTGTATGTTTGGGGGTGGGGTAAGTTTTCTGCTATGATTTTCTTGAGTGCCTACTATGCATTTGGAGTGAAATTTTTCTCCTTCTACCATACCCTGCATTCTTATGTTTGATCTTTTTGTAGTTTCCCTAATATTTTGAAATTCTCACTCATGCCTTCATATCACTTTGTCTTTCTTTTTGTTGGACTGCCACCTGGTCTTCTAGTTTAAATATTCTGTTATCTCCTTCATCCATTCTACTGGTGAAAAACTCTACAGAGGTTTTATTTGACTTACTGTGTTTTCCATTGCTAGTATTTCTGACTATTTTTAAATTATGATTTCTATTTCCTTATTCATGTCTTGCATTGACCTCCTTATTTCATTAATTTGGTCTCCTGTGTTTTTTTTAAATTCCTTTGATTTCCAGGTGATTTCTTTGAGCATATTTATAATCATTCGTTTGAAATCGTTCTCAGGCATGTCCTCTAAATCAGTCTCACTGGAGGTCATTTCTGATGGATTTATAATTTTTGGTGGACTTATATTGTCTTCATTTTTTGTGTTTCTTGCATTATAATGAAGAAATTTTGCATCTTGGATTAATTTAATGCTTGGGTTTTCTAATTAACTGCAATATTATTAGATGCATCAGTCAATCTGAAATTATATATCTTTAGGGTAGGAGCTTAAGTTGCCAGGTGTGGCTCTTAAAACTCTCAGAGTAACCAGAAAAGTGACCCTAGGGTTTGCCTGGTATGAGAGTATTCTATTAGGGCATGAGGAACAAAATACAGGGAAATTCTAAAATTTAACTAAACAATATACACATTCAATGAAAACCAGAACAGAGTATTTATGCAAGAGTATGTATTATGACAGACAGATCCTCTAATAAAGTGAAAGTACTGAAGGATGTTTGTTGCCCCACACCCTTAATCCTGTTAACTAGGAGGCTTACATTTCTGGACTGTAAAGGTTCTCAAGGTCAGCTTGTACCCGAATGAGACCCTGCCCCAGTGAATGACAGAAGAGGAGACAAAGGTACTATAAATCAGGAAGGAACAGATGACAAGCCCACAATATAGCTTATTTAAGAATGAAAAATCATACCATCCATCAGATTTAACACATAATTTACCCTGACATGGAAGGTACGATTAGCACTTCCAATGCAAGCCTATATACAAGTTTTTTGGTGGTGAGCAAATGGGTGTAATACCAGTTATATTTTGGGTTGGCTTTAGTCTCAGCTATGCTGCATGGCCACTTGGGTTCCTCTTTTCTATGCTGTGGGCTCAGGTAGGCTGGGTGGATCTCTATGTCACTGCTCTGATCACCTGTGCCAGTGGCTGGGTAGCTGAGTTTCCTTCCCCAGGTCTCTGGTGCTTGCACAGGTGGTGGGAGGAGGGGAGGATGTGGCTAGTGGCTGAGGTCCTCCCACTGATCTTCATGATCCTCTTCCTCTTCCTCGCAAGCCACTCCACTGGCCCCTTTTGTCCTCCTTTCATGTTTCTTGAGTTTGTGAGGAGGATAGTATGAGTGGAAAATTCTCTCAGCTGGCTCTTCCTGTGGCTTAGGCCAAGCCTGGAGGCAGTGGCCGCACATACCTTGGGACACTGCGACTCGAGCTGTTCTGCCTGCTTATGTGGTCTCTAGATGCTCTGGATTTCTCTCATTTCTCTGCTGTGGATGATAATTTCTTATACACCTTCAGTTTTTAATAGAAGAGTATATTTTAGTTGTTTTTCTGTTTTTGTTTATGTTTATGTTATTTTTTCTCCCCTATGCTGCTTTGGTGTGGTTCCTATGCTGCCATCTTAACCAGAAGTCCCTATAAAAAATATTTTTTTAAATAAGAGTGAATGAATGAATACAGCATTCCACTAACTCTTATCATGTCAATCCAAGGACAGTCTGCTCAGTATACTGCAACGTGAATCCTGATAAAGCTTTCTGAATGGTTTTATTTTTCTTATTTATGATTTCTATTTCAAGCAGAGAAGGCCAAACTGGTTTACATTAAACATCAAGTAACATTAAGGGCTGTTAGTCCTGAGAAATACGTTTATCAATTTTCTTAAGCTGACACATCATCCATGGGCTAAAACTTACTTAATTAAGGTTGATTATATTTTTTATGTGTTCTTGGATTTAGTTTACAAAAATTTTATTGAGTTTTTACATCTAAATTCATCATGAATATTGATCTGTAATTCTATTTTCTTGTGTCTCTGTCTGGCTTGCTATTACAGTAATGATAGGTTCATAGAAGGGCTTAAGGATCACTTCCTCCTTTTCATTTTCATGAAATAACTAGAGATATAGGATTTTTTTGTCTTTCGTTGGAGACTTAGTAGAATTCATCAGTCAATATGTGTGGGTCTGAACTTTTAAATTTTGTTTTCAGTAGACTATTAATTTCATTTCCAACCTTATTTGATGTTATAACATGTTGTAGCTACTTTCTAATTGCCGAATAAACTCTAGACCAGATGCAGCTTAATGGAGGAAAGAGTTTATTTTAGGACTGCAGAATATAAGAGAAGTTCCACCTGTAGATCATAGGAGAGCAACACCACCAAAATAGCCAGTAAATATTAACAGCTAGAGCTCAAACTCCTGTGAATGCACCTTGGAGCTGTACTTAAGATCTGCTCCCAGTGACATCTTCTCCAAGTGGCTGCTGGAGCCTCATGTTGCAGACTGAGTCAAAAAATTCCTCAGGCTAAGGAGGGTTTACATGCACATTAAAACTACCAGATAGCTCTATTCAGGTAAATTTGGTAGGTAGTATGAACCAGGGAATCCACCCATTTCTTCCAGGTTTTTAAGTTTTGTTGAGTATAGTTTTCTTTTAAATTTATTATTATTATTATTATTTATTATTATTGTTAAAAACATATTTTGTATGGATACATCATGTATTGGTACCCTCTTTTCTGTTGTCCCTGTTCCCATTCCCCTGGGGACCCTCTTAACTGGGTTTTCAGGCATTCCCCATGTGGTTGTGGGTTATGCATTGTGGTTGCAGCAGATGTTTTAGGTAGAAGTGAATGCCCCTGGGCATGATGTCTCAACCTATAGCTCTTACAATGATGTTTCAACCTATAGTTCTTACAATCTTTCTGCCAGCACTTCCCCCAAATTCCCTGAGCCATTGTGAGTGATTTTTAACTCTATTTCAGTGCTGAGCTCTTATGAGCCTCTGCATCAATGTTTAGGTATGTGTTAAGCATCTTCAGGGGCTGTCTCACTCACCCTGGTGCTGATTATTGAGTTCATCAACCATGTTGAGTAGATTCAGTGTGGTGCATCTTAAAATCATAAAGCTGGCTTTTATCATGGAGAAGTTTCTTTGCCTTCTCTTATGAAAGGTAATTTTGTTTTGTTCATAGTTTGGCTTGGCAGCCATGATCTTTTAAAATTTGAAATCCTCCATTCCAAGTCTTAAGCCTTTATGTATTTTAGTGTTTCCAGTGGTTAAATATATATATATATATATATATATATATATATATATATATATATATATATATGTATATATGAGTTAATTCTGATGGGTTTACCTTTGCAGGAAATGAGCTGTTTTTTTTTTTTTTTTTTCCCTTGTAGCTTTCAGCACCTTTTATTTGTTTTCAGTATTGAGAATTTTAACTAGATTATGATAGGGGTAATTTCATCTCTGGTCCTTCTGTTTAGTGTTTTGTGTATCTCTTGTACTTTCATGGTCATCTCTTTTGTAATGCTAGGCAAATTGTCTTCAACAATTTTGCTGAAGGTGTTTTCTATATAATGATTTGCATTTCTTCCCTCCCTTCTTGTATGCCCATGTTCTGAATATTTGGTCTTTTTAAAGTGTACCACATTTCACTCATATTCTATTCACGTGGGCTTTTTTTTTTTTTAACTTGTCATTGTTTTTGGACTGTCAGTATATTTCCTCTGTCTGTCTTGTCTTCACATTCACTTACTCTGTTTTCTACATGACCTATTCTGTTGGTGAGAATTTGTTAAGTGTGTTTTAAATGAGTTAGTTAATTTTTGTTTTGCATTGTGTTCTTCTTTATTTTTTGTTTTGTTTTTAATTTATTAGTTTTCTTTTCAGCAAATACAGGCAGTTTGGTACATTGTTTAGTCTCATCCATGTTCTACCCCCTCCCAATGGACCCTCCTTGTTGATGTAAATGGGTCATGCATTGTGGAGTTAGCCCACAGTTATTGGTATGATAAATGTCTCTGCATATCATGACCCAACATATGGCTCTGACATTCTTTCTGCCCCCTCTTCCGCAAAATTTCCCTGAGCCATGTTGGGTTCATTTTTGGTCAGCTTCAGTGCTAAGGTGTTGGGGGCCTCTGAGGCTCTGGCTCTCTGATTTGGTAGGAGTTGATTTTTCTCTGTGTTGGTCTCCTTCCCCTTTGTGCTGGTATCTGGTTCATCAGGAAAATAACACCCTTGCTTGTTTCACCAATTTTCCTTAGTTTCAGCTAAAGGCCTTTTGAGGTATGATGGGGTGGCTATCTCCTTAGGATCTGCATCTATCTGAAAAAGAGAAGCAGATTCTACAACAGAGAGTAAGTTAGCACCCAGAAAATTGAGATAACCCTTACTTTTTTGATAGAGAGTTTAATAGGTGTAGGCCCTCTTGTACCCCATGATTGATGGTAGCTTGATATTGGGGAGTGGGCTTATGTTTAGATATGGTTCTGACTTGTTTCCCAGCTCCAGCTATGGGTCTGGTACCACTGAGTGGATCAGTTAGCCAAATCAAGAGCAGTTGGTTCCCCACCATGGCTGTGTGTCACTATTGCACTTGTGTGGGCATCACAACAGGTTATTTGTTGCTAATTAGGTTAGACCATGAGTTGCTTGGACAGATATTGGTCATATCCCCCAGTCTCCCATGTAGCACCTTCTGGCACTAGACACGCTGACTGTCTGGGGACTGACTCTCTCCAGGCTTCCAGCCATGCCGTTCCATTTTACGTGTCAGCTGCTATGGAGTCTTCAGCTATAGGATCTTACCACTGACCTTTGGTGGGTCATCAAGTACTCTGACAGAAGTCTGTCATTGTTTTAGGAAACCTTGTAGGTTTCTCTGATCAAAAGCTCATTGTGGATGATAGTCCCATGCTGGTAGTGGGGGTTACAGGTCAGTGCCCACTAAGAAAATGAGGAAAAACATAATATACAAGAGTTAGAGAGGAGAGGGGGAGAGAGGGGAAGAGGGAGGGAGGGAAGATGTAGCAGATTTAGGTCAGTCTTGATCCTACCCTCTCTGGTGTCTTGTGGTTCAGGTGTTTCCTGTAAGGGTCTAGTGAAGGTTCAGCCATTTGGTCTGCCTTTTAGAAAGTAGAATTTTATGGTACCATTGCCGTTTGGGTCCAGATAAGTGTTTCCCACCCCTTCGATGCCCTCTCCTCCCTCCCCATCCATCCTAGTGTTTTTCCTCGGCATCTCTATCTATGTGTTGAAATTCAATTTCATTTCTTGATTAGACTTTCTTGTTTCTTGGACATCATTCCTGCATTTGGTTATATCATCATGGAGTTTATTCCATTGACATTGAGTTCATTTTTCTGTTGGTTCTCCTCCATGTCTTTTATTAAGTCCCCTTTTATTCTCTTAAGTTCCCTTTTATTCTCTTCAGTTTTACTGAGTTGTGTATTAAATTATGAAAATTTATTTTTATTTCTTTCAGCTATGTTTTCAGTTTATTTCTGAATTTTTATCTTTGATTTTCTTCTTCATCCACACTTTAATTTCTTTTGTGTGCTATTTTGTCAGTTCTCCTCTATTTTATCAGGCCATTTGTTCATGGCCTCATTAAATTTGTTTAATATGCTTATTACAGTTTCATTTTGGGATTCTATGAGTGAAGTTTCCTTTAGGTATCTGTCAGAGATTTGCATTATAGGACTACACATTCTTGGTAGGGATCTCTTGGCTTGGTGTCTTGCATTATTTGTTTTACATTGTAATTTCGCCATGTAAGGTAGTCTCTTATTTTTCTAAGAATGTATTAATAGTTACTCTTAGGGAATTTGTGTTGATTGCTCTAGTCAGCTTTAATTGAGTTGGGAGTCAATGGTAGTATATCCACAAGGTTGGGCTGGGTGTATTTGAGTCTAAGCAGGTTCTTCCTTGTGTATGTCACCTCCTAGTGATTAGGATAAGACCATGGCAGCCTTGTGCAAGTCAGTGACCAAGCAGGATCCACCTAGATCACATGATTATGTGCCTAATTCACACATAACAAGAGTAGATCACTGCTCATGCAGGACTGGCCCAGTAGAAGCCCTTCCCTGCACCAGTGACAGCTGGAGCCAAACCTTACTGGTCATGTGGTTGTTGAAAGCTTTTGCTCCCTTTAGGCTTCTTTGATGTGTAGCTCTTCTGTTTATTATCCCCCACACTATTTCACTTTTGTGTGTGTGTGTGTGGAAGAGTGTGTTGTGTTTGATCTTATCTACTTTTGTCCCCAGTTTCTTTGGTGTATCATTTATTCTGTTATCTTAACATTAAAGATTTTATGTCTTTGGCTGGAGAGATGGCTTAGTGGTTAAGCACTCACCTGTGAAGCCTAAGGACCCCGGTTCGAGGCTCGGTTCCCCAGGTCCCATGGTAGCCAGATGCACAAGGGGGCACAAACATCTGGAGTTCGTTTGCAGTGGCTGGAAGCCCTGGTGCGCCCATTCTCTCTCTCTCTCTCCCTCTATCTGTCTTTCTTTCTGTGTCTGTCACTCTCAAATAAATAAATAAATAAATAAAAATGAACAACAACAAAAAAAAAGATTTTATGTCTTATTTTCAGGCCTTCTTTCCTCACCAGAGAATCCCATCCTTTATTTAATCTTCTGGAATTTTTTTTCTTGAAAAACAATGAAAAATGTGCAATATCCACTTTTATCCTTTTAGGTCACTTCAACCACAATGATATTATGGGGCAATAGGCAAATTAATTTTCATGTTGTAAGCTAATAAGTGTTTTTTTTTGAGGTCATATTACTATAAATTCTTTGGAAATGTTTCTGCATTAACACATATAGAAGGCATGCCATTTTTATTCTTGCTATATTTATAATGCATGAGTCATGAGTTACTTTATGATTTGAGATTTATTATTAGGCAATACATTACCTTATTATTACTGTATTAAATGGTGATTTAAATTTTTTTGTTTATTTTTATTTATTTATTTGAGAGCAACAGACAGAGAGAGAAAGAGGGAGGGAGGGAGAGAGAGAGAGAGAGAGAGAGAGAGAGAGAGAGAGAGAGAGAGGGAGAATGGGCATGCCAGGGTGTCCAGCCACTGCAAAAGAAATCCAGATGTGTGCACCACTTGGTGCATCTGGCTAATGTGGGTCCTAGGTAATCGAGCCTTCAACCAGGCAACACACTTCAACAGGCAAGCACATAACTGCTAAGCCATCTCTCCAGCCCATTAAATGGTGATTTTAATTTTGCATTTTTTTTTTATTAAATACAGACATACTTAGTATGGGTAAAACATGTGTTGCTACCATCCTTTCCCTCATACCTGCCCCCATTCTGCTGGAGACCCTTTTCAGTGGGGTCACATGTTTTCCCTCTGGGGTTGTAGGTTATGCATTATAGGAGCTCCAGTCAGTTCTTGGGGAGAGGCAGTGCCTCTGGGCATGATGTCCCAACTTGTGTCTGTAACAATCATTCCACTGCTTCTCCCACAAAATTCCCTGAGCCATTTTGGGTTACTGACCTCTTAGGACCCTCTGGGTTTTGATTGTTTCTCTCCTTCACCCTGGCACTGATTATCAGGTTCATCATGTAAGCTGCATTCTCGTTTATCTCCCCAGTTCTCTGTGGTTTCAGCTGGGAGTTGGCTGAAGTGTATGGGTTGTTTATCTCTTTGGGTTGTGCTACTGTCTGAAAAAGAAAAGCAGATTCTCCAGTGAAGCTGACACAGGTTTAATGGGATAAGCTTTATTAACTTAGGGAGAATTTGATGGATGCTGTCTCTATTTTAGGCCAAGATTAGTGGGACCTTGACATTGGAGAATAATATCTTTGTCTCCATAGGATTCTGACCTGGTTCCCAGTTCCAAATATGGGTTCCTTCACACTGAGTGGATCTCATGAACTGATAATGAGGAAACTCCGAATATCTGTGAGTATAATATAATCAGAAGGCTTCCTTACTGAAACTTGAGGATAGAAAGTCTAATGTAATAATTTGTTAATTGTTCAATGATATAAATTGAACAATAAGATTTCTTAATGTATTTATGAATGTGCTTTTAAGGTTCATGTAAAATGGATCTTCATTTGAAAAGTTATTATATTCAAAGTAATTATTGCTTTCTATAATTTTTAATCAAATGTAACTCCAATTTAAGTTAAAATGTTTTAATTATATTGCTATTGCGTACCAGTCATTTTTTTCATATGTTTAGAAAATGAAACTATATGATAAAGTACAATTTATCAAGTAGCACAAAACAGTTTTTGAGTGTTTACACTTAATTTAAAGATTGACCAAGTAATTTTTTTAAATACTAAGTCTAATGGGCAGATTTACTTAACTGTCAAAGTAATCCTATTGCTTACTATTTATTTTACTTAAAAGAATATATTATTGTATACATGTATGAATGTGTATAAATGAACCTTAGTACTTACTATGTACTTATTGTAGGTTTAGCAATCCTAGTAAATGTTATTTACTATATCTTCATAGAAAACATTATAATGATATGGGAACTTGGGGTGTCTGAGAGTGTTAGAACTATTCTGGACCTCTAGGTTAGCTTTTTAATTCAGGAGTTAGGGTGCCAGATGCCCACTGTCACACAAACTTCTAATGAGTCATTAACCTCCAGGATCTTTTTTTGTCTAATGAATTCAACAAATAAAATATATGGGCAACAGAGAGTGAGGTTTAGAAATATTTTAGTAGAACACCCATGCAGCAGATGGTCCCTAGAGTCAGGTGTTTTAGGAGGGAAATTAAAGAAATCAAATTGGGAGGGATCATGACCAGTAATCTGCATGGTGACTTGGATCAGTTGTTTTTTTTTTTTTTTGTAGGAATAATACTTTATTGTATAGTGTAATAAATTGGTCAGTTCATTCCCCATGCAAAGTGAACTTGCAGTCTTAGTTACATTCTTACATCTGGTTTCTAGGAAAAAGGAAGTTATTTGGGGGGGGAAGATGTAAGAAAAAATATACACTTCCCTTGATATTTCTGACCTTCAGTCAAGGGAAGCCTACTGAGGACTTCTTTATTGGAAAATGAAATAAGGGAAAACAGGCAATTCCACTTTTAGTCAGGTGAGGGGGGGGCAGTTGTGTTTGGGTCCTTGCTAATTTCTATCTCATGTTCTTAATCGAAAGTAATCTCTGTCATTACCTACGTAAATACAGAGGAAAGATAGTGAGTGATGAAACTTTCACCTATCCTTTCCCAGATTTCAGCCAGTGAGTGACATAGTCAGTATCTAGCCTTGGAGCAAATGGTGAGTGATGAATGATCCATGCATTTTGCATTATCATTGATAGTCTCTGATGATCTGTCCTGGTAAACACAAAAATTACTTCTAGTCACATGGAAAGAGTTCATAAAGAACTAAGTGCTTGCTTTTGCATTTGTTGATTTATTGATTGCCTGTCTTAGCTGTTGTGAAGTAGAGACCATCTTGGATTTAGAAATAGTTTTTGACTATAGTGCTAGTCTAAAGTTTGCAAGGTATAATATGATATCATTCTTCAGTGCTGATGAAACTGTTTTTAGCTCCTCTTACATCATTACTTAGTTGGGAAAAATGTAGTGTTGTTGCTTTGTGTGTAATATAATGTTTCATCTGGCTCCATCTTACTAAGCTTAGTTCTGTTTCATTTGCCTTCTTTTTAATGTACAAATTATGCTTCACTCCACAAAGGATGATAGTGTTTGTGGGTGCTGTTTTCTTCTTGCATGTTAGCTTTTCTTCTGTTTGTATCAGCACTGATAATGCAATCCTCATTAAACAACTTGGTACTAGCTAGCCTGGTGAAATGCTGCCTGTGGAATGCACCACACAGACTTGAGTCACAGTGATATAGCACAGCCTCTCTCAAAGTAATATGTAACATTGGACTGCATCTTGCATGGGTTTTTAATGGTTTTACTCAGGCACAATTATTTAAATGGACCCATAAAAGCTAAGCAGTTCCTGACACTATTTTCAAATATTTCCTAGATATAAAAGTTCTGGTATAAGTGGTAGTCTCTAAATAGCCATGATTTTTTTCTATGTCTGAAGAGTTAGAGTCTAGCCCTTTGATGGATAGTTTTGACATTTTTATGAAGTGAGCATCTCCATAGAATTCAAGGTATTTTCCCTACAGAATTGAGACAAAAACCTGTAGTCTGTTAATGTGAGCCTCTCCAAGGATAAGCCATTTGATTCATTTCTAAAGAATAGTCATGAGAGGCCTAAAAAGCATTTCATTTTATTTATTTATTTATTTGAGAGTGACAGAAAGAGGCAGATAAACAGAGAAAGGAAGAGGGGGGGGGAGTATAGGTGCACCAGGGCCTCCAACCACTGCAAATGAACTACACATGCATGTGCCCCCTTGTGCATCTGGCCAACATGGGTCCTGGGAAATCGAGCCTCAAACTGGGGTCCTTAGGCTTCACAGGTAAGTGCTTAACCACTAAGCCATCTCTCCAGCCCTGCAGGTAACTTTTAAAATGCAATTTAATTGATTCAAAAATTATTTAATCAAATAATTAATATTCAAGCCTGTTGAACTGATTCTTTTATATTTTTTCCTGGAGATTTCATATAGGAAGGTAGGTAGATAGATAGATAGATAGACAGATAGATAGATAGAGATAGATATACAGACAACTTCTATACTTAAAGACAACAAGTACTTCCCACCCCTTCCTGGTTTTCCCATTCATAACTGTGTTCTCCATCTTATCTCCTCCTCTCTCCATTAGTTTCTCTTTTAATTTGATATCATCTTCTTTTACTCCTATTGTGAGGGTCTTGTGTAGGTGTCATTAAGTACTGTGAGGTCTTGGATATCAAGGCCAACTTCTCTCCCAAGAGTTGTATATAAGGAGTGGTACCCTTCCTTTGGCTCTTACATTCTTTCTGCCACCTCTTCTGCATTGGAGCCTGAGCCTTGGAGGGTGTGAGATGTTTCAGTGCTCAACAATACTCCATCCCTTCTTCTCAGCGCTATGTTGCCTTTGAGATATCTAAGTGGTCATCGCCATCTGAAAAGAGAAGCTTCTCTAAGTAGAAGGGAGAGTGGTCTTAATATATGAATATGAATATCAAATGCAGTACTTTCAGGGAAATATCTTGAGAGTAATATTTATCCAGACAAGAGCAGACTTTATACCCCTACCAACCTCCCCTGCCATAGGCTTTTGACGAGGTTTTCAGTACCAGTCATGTATTACCTCCCATAGAGTGAACTTTCACTCCAATTAGAGAGCAGTTGGTTTCCCCCAGAGCAGAAATGGCACTATTGCACTCATTCAGTCATTTGGCCTATGTGGCCAAACTTGAGGCTGCCAGTGTCCACTCATTTCACTGATGATGACTTCTGTCTCCCATAAGACTGCATACAGTGCAGATTTTTCCAGCTTTCAGTTGGCTGGACTAAAGGGAGTAGGTTTTCTGCATAGCACCAGCTTGATCAGCGACTTTTTCTCACAGGCATAAGAAGTCTTCACCAATAGGGTCTTACCATCTCTTTCTCACAGGAAACAAAAGGCTTTGTCAATAGCCTATGATGTTTTGAAGGGAACAGGGACCTCCCTGGCCAACAACTCACTGGAAAGTATCTAATCCCTGGCACTAAAATTTTTCTAGTAACAATCTATGGCCTTGGGATGTGTCATTATTTAAGAAAGTAGATTTTCATATGTCTTGTTCAGAATATCATGAATTTTGATTGACTCTCCCCACTTCTTTTACACAATATCTTCCCCTGAACTTGCTTAAGTCTTCCCCTCCCTGTAATCTGTTCTTCTACTTCCATATATACAATAACATATCAGACCTTCCCTCTTCTCCCTCCTTTGTAGCCTTTTTGTAGCTTACAGGGCTCTGCTACCGATTTTTGGTTCTGGCTCACACACAAATCTGTACATTTGTAGCTAGGAGCTACATATGAAAAAGAACATGCAATGTTTGGCTTTCTGGGCCTGGGTTACCTCACTTAGTATAATCCTTTCCAGATCTACCCATTTCCCTGTAAAATTTCATTTTCTTTTTTAAAATATTTTTATTTATTTAGTTGAGAGAGAGAGAGAAAGAATGGGAACACCAGGGCCTATACCCACTGCAAACAAACTCCAGACATATGTGCCCCTTGTGCATCTGGCCTATGTGAGTCCTGGGAATCAAACTGGGGTCCTTAGGATTTGCAAGCAAATGACTTAACTGTTAAGCCATTTACCTAGCCCAATTTCATTTTTTCTTTACTACTGAATAGCACCCCCTTGTGTAAATGTACTACAATTTATTATCCATTAATCTGTGGGTGGACATGTAGGCTGGTTCCATTTCCAAGCTGTTTTAAGTAGTGCAACAATAAACATGGTTGTGAGAGTATCTCACAAGTCAGAAGAGTCATTAGGTTCTATACCTAGGAGTGCTATAGCTGGATCATATATGAAATCTATATTTAGCTGTCTCAAGAACCTCCACACTGATTTCCATAATGGCTATAAAAGATGACATTCTCACCAACAGTGTAGAAATGTTCCCCTTTTACCAGAGCCTCAACAACATTTATTGTCAGTTGTTTTCTTCAATCAATCTGATGTTATATATCTTCAGAGTAGGAGCTTAAGGCACTAGGTGTGGCTCTCAAGACTTTCAGAGTATCTACACAAGTGACCCTAGGTGTTGGGTTTGCCTGCTATGAGAGTATTCAAGTAGGGTGAGTGGAACCAAATACAGACAGTTTCTAAAATTTAACTAAACAATGTACAGTTTCAATGAAAAACAGCACAGAGTATTTATCCAAGAGTAGGTATTATGACAACCAGATCCTCTGTCTGCCCCTTAGTCTGTGTGGTGCCCCACCCACTCCCTTAGTCCTGACAATAAGGAGGTTAAAATATTTCTGGTTTGTAAAGGGTTCCATGTCAGCTTGTGACCAGGTGAGACCCATCCCTAATGTATAACAGAAGAGGAAACAAAGCCACTATAAATAAAGAAGCAACAAATAACAAGCCCAAAATACAGCTTTTTTAAGAATGGCAAATCTGACCATCCATAAGATTTAACATATAATTTATCCTGATATGGAAGGTGCAATTAGCCTTTCCGATTCAGGCCTATATACTAGGTTTATTAGGTGGGTACTGACCTGGTGTAATCACAGTTACCTTTTGGGATGATTTTGGTCTGTTATTCTGCTCCTGCTTGAGTCCTGCTGTTGGTTCAAGTTGGCATGGCCAGGTCCCTGGACTGCTGCTCTGTTTGCTGGAGCTGGGCACTGGCGGTGAGGGAAGGGAGGCTGCTGATGCTGCTCTAGTTCACTCACTGTTCCACATGTTCTTCTGCCTTGTGATCTGCTCCTCCGCTGTTCACTGCTGCTCTCCCTTCACGTTTCTTGAGTTTGCAGAGAGCTCTGGTGTGAGTGGAAAATCCCCTCACCTGGCTTTTCCTGCAGCTCAAGCTGAGCCTGGCAGCTGATTGTATGTTGAAGGCCCAGTCTCACCAGAGCTGCTTCTGCTGGCCTGTGTGGGCTCTGGATGCTCTGCATCTCTCCTACCTCTCCGCTGATGTTTCAATTTCCTTTACAGCTCACATTTTAGTAAAAGTATATATTTTGCTGGGTTTTTTTTTTTTTTTTTTTTTGTTGTTGTTGTTGTTGTTTTTGTCTTTTTCCCCCCTAGGCTGCTTTGGCGTGGTACCTACACCACCATCCAAACTGAAAGTCACTCATTTGTTTTCTTGATGTTAGCCATTCTGACAGGATAGAGATGGAAGCTCAAGGTATTTTTAATTTGCATTTCCCTGATGGCTAATGATGTAGAGCATTTTATAAGGTGTTCATATGCCATCTGTATTTCTTCTTTTGAGAAATTTCTATTTAGTTCCATAGCCCATTTTAAAGTGGGATGTTTTATTTTTTATTGTTTCATTTTCTGACTTCTTTGTATATTATGGATATTAATTTTCTGTCAGATATGTCGCTGGCACAGATTTTTTCCCATTATGTAGGTTGTGTCTTTGCTCTACTGACAGTGTGCTTTGCTGTACAAAAGCTATGTAATTTCATGAGATTCTAGTAGTTGATTAGTGTTTTTATTTCCTGAGCAATTGGGTTTATCTTCAGAAAGTCATTACCTATGTCAATATGTTGAAGGGTTTCCCCTTCCTTTTCTTGTAAAAATTTCAGAGTATCAGGTCTGATATTAAGGTCCCAGATCCACTTGCATTTGGTTCTTGTGCATGGCGAAAGGCAACAATCTATTTCCATCTTTTTAAATATAGATGTCCAGTTTTTCCAGCATCACTTGCTGAAGAGGATATCTTTTTCTTCAATTAATACTTTTGACATTTTTGTCAAAAATCAGATGGCTTTGGCTGCTTGGATTAACATCTTCATGTCTGTCTTTGTGCCAACATCATGCTGATCTACCTGTCTGTCTTTGTGCCAACATCATGTTGTTTTTGTTACTATGGCTTTGTAATTAGCTTAAAATCAGGTATGGTGATACCACCATCCTTATTTTTGTTGCTCAACATCATTTTGGCTATTAGAGTTTTGTGCTTCATAATAAATTTTAGGATATTTTTTTTCTATTTCTGTGAAGAATCCCATTGGAATTTTAATGGGGATTGTGTTAAATTTGTAGATTGCTTTTGGTACAATTGATATTTTCACAATATTGATTCTTCTAATCCAAGAACAAGGAATGTCTTTCCATTTCCTTGTGTCTTCTGCAATTTATTGCTTGAGTGTTTTAAAGTTCTCATTGTAGAGGTTCATCACTTCCTTAGTTAAATTTATTGCGAGGTACTTTTTTTTTATCTTTTTGAGGATATTGTGAATGGAAGAGATTTCCTGATTTCATCCTTCCCATGTTTTTTTGTTAATATATAGGAAAGCTACTGATTTCTGTGTATTTATTTTGTATTCTGCTGTGTTGCTAAAAGTGTTTATCAGCTCTAAAGTTTTGCTGGTAGTTTTTTTGTCTTTTATATATAAAACCATGTCATCTTCAAATAGTGGTAATTTGATCACTTCCTTTCCAATTTGTATCCCTTTTATGAATGCCTCTTGCCTTATTGCTATAGATAAGACTTCCAGTACTATATTAAATAAAAGTGGGGACAGTAGACACCCTTGTTTTGTTCCTGAATTTAGTGTAAAAGCTTCAAGTTTTTCCCCACTTAGTAGCATGGTGGCTGTAGGTTTGTCATAAATGGCTTTTATTATGTTCAGATATGTTCCTTCTATTCCCACTTTCTGTAATACTTTTAGCATGAAATGATATTGGAATTTGTCTAATAACTTGTCTGTATCTATTGAGATGATCCTGTGATTATTGTCCCCCAGACCTTTTATATGATGCATTATGTTTTTCAATTTGTGTATGTTGAACTATCCCTGAATCTCTGAGATAAAGCCAACTTCGTCAGGTTGAATAAGTTTTTGATACATTCTTGTATTCTGTTTGCCAATATTTTGTTCAGATTTTTTCATCTATGTTCATGAGGGTCTGTAATTATCTTTTTTCATTCTGTCTTTGACTGGTTTTGGTATGAGGGTGATGGTGACTTCATAGGAGTGTGGTAAAATTCCTTCCTTTTCTATTTTATGGAAAAGTTTGAGAAGCATTCTTCCATGAAGGTAAAATTGACCAATGAAACCATCTGAGTCTAGACTTTTTTAGTTGGGAGACTTTTTATGACTGCATAGATCTCTGCTTGTTATAATTGATTTAATTTGGTAAGTTATATGAATCAAGGAAATCATCTATTTTTTCTGATTTTCAATGTTAGAGGCATATATACATACATATATACACATAATCTCCCTAAAGTATGTCTTTATAATTGTCTGAAGACTTTCTTTAGTATCTGTTGCAATGGTACCTTCTTCATCACTAATTTTATTAATTTTCATCTCTTCTCTCTTTCTTGTGGTCAAATTTGCTAAGGGTTTATCAATCTTGTTTATCCTTCCAAAGAACTAACCCTTTATTTTATTGATTCTTTGGATTTTTTTCACCTATTTCATTAACTTCTGCCCTAATGTTTATTATTTCATCTTCTCTACTGATATTTGGTTTGCCTTGTTCTTCTTTTTCCAAGGTGGTAAGGTGAAATATTAAATTTTTTATTTGTGAACTCTCTAATTTCTTAACACAGGCACTTAGAGCTATAAATTTCCCTCTTAGGACTGTCTTCATTGTGTTTCAAAAGTTTTGGTATGTTGTATTATCATTGTCATTTGATTCTATGATTTTTTTTTAAATTTTCTTTTTGATTTCTTCAATGACTCATTGATCATTCAATAGTGTCCTGTTTAGTTTCAATGAATTTCTGTATGCTCTGTAGCTTTTCTTGCTGCTGATGTGCAATTTAATTCCATTGTGGTCAGATGGAGTGCAAGGGATTATTTCTATTTTCTGGTATTTGTTGAGATTTCCTTTTTCCCTAATATATGGTCTATTTTAGAGAATGTTCCATGTGCTGCTGAGAAAAATGTATATTCTGTAGCATTTGGATGGAATATTCTGTAGATATCTGTTAGGTCCATTTGTTACATAACATTATTTAATTCAGATGTCTGTGTGTTTTCTTTGGTTTCTGTGTTTAGTTGTTTAATTAAAACATGGCGAGTGGAGGTTCTTTCCAGATTTTGTCTGTTTGGTGTTCTAAATCCTTCATATGTCTGCATTGGCATTTATTTCCCAATTTAGGGAAATTTTTCTTCTATGATTTTGCTGAAAACATCTACTAAACCTCTGGATTGAAATTGTTCTCCTTCTTTTACACCCTGAATTCTTACTCATTTCCTGAATTCATACTCATTTTCATAGTGTCCCAGATAACTTGAAATTCCCATTCATACTTTGCTCTTATCTTTCTTTCTCTTTGTTGAACTGTATTAGATTGCCACCTGGTCTTCTAGTTTAGATATTCTGTTCTCTCCTTCATCCATTTTACTGGTGAGACTTTCCACAGAGGTGGGTTTTTTGTTGTTGTTGTTTTTGTTTTTGTTGTTGTTGTTTGTTTGTTTTTTAATTTCACTGACTGTATTCTTCAGAGCTAGTATTCAGCCTGGCCTTTCTCTGGTATTCCTATTTTCTTACTCATGTCTTGTAATAATGACCTTCTTATTTCATTAAGCTAGTTTCCTGTATTCTCTTTCAGAAGCTTATTTTCTGTTTAATTCCTTTGTTTTCTTCTTTGATTCCCTTAACTTCTTCTCTTATGTTTTTGAGCATAGATACCATCATTTTCTTGAAATCTTTGTCAGGCATTTCATCTAAAACAGTCTCACTGTTGATCATTTCTGATAGATTTGTAATTTTTGGTGGGACTGTATTGTCTTCATTCTTTGAGTTTCTTGTATTATAATATAGCAACTTTTGCATCCTGATTTGATGCTTGGGTTTTCTACTTAATCTGCAGTGTTCACAGACATGGTAATCCACCTTTATTTACCCTCAGAATATGAGTTCAAGGTGCCAGTTGCAGCTCTTGTACCCCTATCAAGCAGCAGCAGTAATCCTAGCTATTGAATGTCCTTGCTAAGAAAGTATTCTAGTGGACTGGGTGGACTAATTTACTGGCAAATTCTAAACTTCAACCAAGTACCATACACAATCAATAAAAACAGCACAAGGTATGCAATTGTGGGGATTGAAACAAACAGATATTCTTATAAAGCCAAAATCCTTAAGGGTGTGTGGTGTTCTACACCCTTAATCTCATCAGCTGGGAGGTAGAGATTTCTGTTGTGAATTGGTTTCCAGGTCAATCTGGATCTGTATCAGATCCTTTCCCCAATAATGACAGAAGCAAAATACAGAGGCCCTATAAATATGAAAGCATCAAATGCAACAATATTTAAACCCTAAATACAGAGATTTTGAAAATGTTAAAGCCAACCAAGAAATATAACCCATAACTCCCCTTACAAGGAAAGAGAGATTAGGTCTTCCAATACAGGTGTGTGTACTTTTTTTTTTTTTTTTTTTTTTTTGTCAGTCAGCCTCATTACCTTTTGGGGTGGCTTCCAATCTCAGCAATCCTGAGTGACCACCTTGATGATCCTTTGGTGTTGTTCTGTGGAGCTGGAGCTCTGATCAGCTGTGCTGGCTGCCCTGCCTCTGGGGTCTGAATGCATGAGGTTCACTGTTCTGATGGTTGGGGATGGGAGAATTCAGACTTCTGGAGTTGCTCATGCTGTTCCACCTATAGCAGTTTAGTTTATCTCAGCTGTGTTTCCTTCAGACCTCTTAACTTTGCAAGGAGGATGATGAAGTTGAATAATCAATACCCTTGTTTGGTCTCTGCTGCTGCCACCAGTTGGCAAAGTTGGTGGGTCACAGCCAGGTAGGTGCATGGATTGCTCAGATAGGGCCACAAGTGCCTCAGTGGAACTCTGGATCTTTTCCTCCTTTCTACTGGATCTTGTTTTCTCCGGCTTCTCTGCTGTGTCTATGAATAACCTACACTCCTTTACTTTCAGAAGAGTGGATTTTGCTGGGGTTTTGCTTAAATCCCTCCCTAGGCTGGTTTGCCATCGCTCCTATTCCATCATCTTACCGGGAAGTCCTCCTTTATATTTTATATGGATTTTTTTTTTTTTTAGTAACTTCCATTTTCCTACCTACCTAGCATTTTTTATAGTTTCTATAGCTATTTCATGGACCAGATCCTAACCAATATAACACATGAAAAAGTGAACTTTAGATATTTTAGTATAGTTTAATATTGGGTAATATTTGCTAGTCCCACCTAAAAGGAAATTATTTATGAACTACTTACAGTACATAAATATTATGAGTCTGTATTTTCATCCTTTCCACCATGTAAATTCTTGTCTCTGAGCAGCAAGGACTCAGGTTGCTACCTTTATGTCAGATTGGTCAGGTGGATGATCTACATGCCAATCTAAGATAAGAAAATATTTCTGAGTATTTTTCATAAAGAGAGGATTGGCTTTTGTTTTCACCTGCTAACACATCTGTTATCAGGGATCCTTTCACTGACTAGTTGAAATGACTATCTCTAGTCCTTTAATAACTTACATAATTTATGAGTGAGGCAAAAGAACTACTTTACTAGCCTTGAAACATAATCATAGAATGAAAAAGTACTTGAATAGTGGCACTAGTGACTAAAAATTAAATGAAATCAATTTTTGTATTTTTTTCAAAAACAAAAATAAAAAAATTATATTCACTGAGGATATTTTCTGTTACTCTAATATATATATATATATGCATGTATAAAAAATTAAGCAAAACTTTGTTTCGCAGACAGAACTAGTTATATTTCTCAGTTGCATAATGTTATTTTATAATTGATCACGTGTAATTCTCACAATTTTTTTTTCTGATTACTAGAAATTTAAAAGTCACTTTTAAAACCAAACTTATTAAATATTTTGAACCTTAGTATTATTAAAATTGTTCTTTGTTTATCTTAAATACTCCTTATATTTCTAGGTTGATTCTTATAACTTAATTGTGGCTATTTCTTTTACACAACCACATCAAATCTTTCTAAAAAGTAGTACAAAGAAAACAATTTTTTATATGTAAATTCTTTGGACACAAAATATCATAATACAGATACATAGATTCTGGGGAGGTAGTTCAGGAAAGGAAGCTCCTCACTGTCAATGTCTAGAGGAGTGGGGTCCCTGGGTAAGGGTCACGAAGAAATCAGGACACAGGGGATGCAGAGAAGCTGAATCAAATGCAACTGCAACTACATGCTTTATTTCTAGCATTGTTCGTTTTTGTACAGAAAGTAATCATGAAATAAAGTCACTTCATATATACTAGGTGGTATTTTTAAAACAGTTTTATAGTGCACACAATAAGTGAGGGATTGTATAACTTCTTCCTTAATAATATTTAACAAAGCAATGATGGTTTATGTTCCCAATTAAACTTCATAGTAACTCAGGCATGCAAAACACCTTTATCTAAGCAGAAAGCACATTCTCAAGAGGCCTGAGCGTAGGCAAAACCTTCAGTCTTGTGGCCAAGAAGTATGCTTCTTGTTGACTTCAGCTTGCTGAAGTCCCATGACCTCAGCTCCTCTTGCTCCAAGGACACTCTGAGAATTGATTCTCATGCTTAGCCCATCTTAACTTCCTCACCTCACAAACATGAGGTTCTAAATTTCATCCCCATTACCCACATGAACACCACATGTGGCAGCATAATTTTGTAATCCCAGCTCTGGGGAAATGTACACAGGCAGATTCCTGAAGTTCACTAGTGAAGCAAATCAGCTTGCTGGGTGAGCTTTACACTAATGAGAGACCCTGTCTCATAGTCTATGGGTGGAGTTTCTGAAGAAGACACTAAAGTCTGTTCTGTGCCTAGTGTATGCCTATTATGCACATACACATATGCATATAAAAAATCTCATGTAATTGTAGAAACAAAATTTGGAAATTATTAAATGGTGGTTAATTACACAATTTTATACAACGCAAAGATTCTTTTAAAATATATATGCATGCATATATGAATAAATAAAAATATCTAACCTATTATTTCCAAACCAATTTGAATTTCTCATACTATCTGGGCCTCATATACTATTTTAAATATTCTTGTGCTTCTATAAATTGAATGAAAATTATCAAATTTTTCCTAAGTTCTTAGATTTGTGACATTACTCCAGCAAGAATATTAAGTCTTGTTTTCCTCTAACAACATAGAAAAACTTAGAAATATACACTTTCACAAAGAAGAAGTTCAATGCATAACTAAAGATTGCATATTATTTGCAGGGAAGGAAAACATCACAGGTGCCTGAAACTATAACTCCAGTGTTAATAGGACATGTTCATTTGACCTTAAAGCTTGGAGACAGATTGTTTAGACTATTTCATGTCAACATTATAGAAAAGATATGTATACCTGCAAACAGTCATTCACTGGGATGAAAGTTAAGAGAAAAGAGTAATAAGAAATGCCCTAGTAACATCTGAGTTTTAAGGTTACTGTGAAATTTGAATCAACATTATAAGAAAACGTTGTGCAATTATTTCCCCCAGGACATGAAAGAATTATCCCATGAAATTACTATGAGCAAGCTATGAAATCAAAGTAATTTTGTGGAAATAGTTATTATTTTTAGCATGTTCTCACATAAGATGAATATGCACCTACTATAAGTTCTGTTTCTGAAAATGAATCACTTCATGAAAATATTGATCTGAGATTTTAAGGCCATGGGTGATGTTAATGTCAGTCCTCTGCTTCCATGTCTTTTCCTGGTGTAATTGGTAGGGTAATTCTACTTATAACTGTCTTTCAGTTTCTCTCTGAGAAGTCAAAGGGCCTGAAGATGCTGATAGACCATAATGTATCAAAAGAAATAGTATATTTTCTGAATAAATAATGCAGTCACTTTGTTGAGTGAAAGTGAATACAATTTTTGGCTACAGACAGATATCTCTCTGCTAATCCCGCATTCTGCTAGATTGTATGACCCTCATATATACTCATCATCTTCCCTTGGGATGGAATTCCACATGGAAAATACAGAAATTATGAAGATTTTCCATACCATAGTGTTGATTTGAGAAATAATTTCATGTAATTATCAGCTAAAATGTTTCCACCTTTGAACTTTGGATAGTAAGAGTACTCTTAATCAAGCTTATAAGACCATTACAAAAAATTAATTTTTGTTAAGATTCCCTTTAAGTAGAATATTAATATGTATTGTTGATTTTAATATTAGTATCAGAAAGATTATCAAGTAAGCAACTGAACGTATTTGTGAGATTAAAGCACTAAACCCTTAAATCAAGGACAGCCTCTCTTTAGACTGATCTTCACACATAGACACAACCCCTCCCTGCCCTAGGCTGTGCTGAGCAGATCCTTGACAATTCCCACACAGAGTTTCCTGGAAACTGAAGAAAGCAGGTGATTCAGTTCTTTAACACAAAATGAGGAAAATTTTCAGTGAGAACCAAGACACTTTCATTGGAAAATTAGTCAGAATTATTATATAATTAACTAGCATAAGCATGACAACATACACTTCATATTTCACAAGAATTTCTCTATAAAATAGTAACACATACATTGATTAAAAATTACTAGTGTCATTAAAAAATTTAAAAAAAAATTGCTAGGTGTTACTCCTGAGAGCCATGAGAGTATTCAGTAATTAATATATCTCACAGTAACCTTTAGGGTTTGATTCCTGAGTAAACCAATCTGCAAAATTACTGTAAAAAATCAAGATGAATTGCAATGAAAACAGTATTAAATTCCTGTGCATGAGAGACTTTATTTTATTTGATTTCTTTAACATCTTCCAAAATTTTGTATGAGATATTAACAACAACCTACAACTTGTCTTCATGCAAACTGGTACCAACCACTTGTCACACCTGTGAAGCATTGACTATTTTACCTTTGTCCTCATGTTCATTGTGCTGCTCTCTTCTCATGCCTCAATGAACTAAAATCCATAAATTTATGAACAGTGAATACAAGATTTATGGGGGTGACTCCATAATTACATGTTAATTAACAGAGCAGTATCAATAGCAAACTTAATTTTTTACTTCTTTTTTTTTTTAAATTTATTTATTTATTTGAGAGCGACAGACATAGAGAGAAAGACAGATAGAGGGAGAGAGAGAGAATGGGCGCGCCAGGGCTTCCAGCCTCTGCAAACGAACTCTAGACGCGTGCGCCCCCTTGTGCATCTGGCTAACGTGGGACCTGGGGAACCGAGCCTCGAACCAGGGTCCTTAGGCTTCACAGGCAAGCGCTTAACCGCTATGCCATCTCTCCAGCCCTTAATTTTTTACTTCTTAAAATTGGAGATAAAAAGGCATTCACTCTTCATTCATATTGACTTATCACTAAATATAACTGATTCTGTGAGTCTTCTCATTTAGCAAGTTGCCTTGCAGTTTAATACTGCTGTTAAGTACATAGGAACATTTCAACTAAAATCGTATTTATTTTCTCATATTCTGACTTTATTTTAGAGAAATGAGTTCTTCATAATTATAAAAGTTCAATATTCTGTGCCATATCTTAGGTATAGCTAAAAGGGATGGAATTTAATTTGAGAGAAATTTTACTGGGAATCCTAAATAATTTTAGAAAATCAGACTTGAGACAAAAGAGAACAGGTACATAAAAAGTATTTTTGTCTTGAAGCTACTACTACTAAAAATGCAAAAATAAATCTTATACTGATATCATTAAAACTTAGAGGGTGGCATTTAAAAAGATGACATCTGGAGAGAGACAGCTTCTTTTGTCATTATATAACCTCATCTTTCATCAGCTGTGTGTCTGTCAGCAAGTGTCACAGTTAATTTCCAGTGTCAACTTGAGAAAACTTAGAATCACCATGGAAAAAATACCTTAAATTGTGAAGATTTTTGTAGATGAGTGAAGTAAAAGCGCCTGCCTTAACCATATGTGGGACGATAAGAAGAAAGCTAGCTGATCATGTAGCATTCACCTCTACTTCCTCCATACTGAGGTGAAGACCTGATGCCACTTCCCTCTTCTGGCATGCTTTCCCCAGCATGATAAAGTTTCCCTCTGAACTTTAACCTTAAGATAAGCCTATTCCTTTCTTTTATTTTAATTTTTTTTGTCCGGAGTCCTTTCCAACTTTCAACTTTATTGTTACAGGCGGGTGTTTATATAATGGTGAGAAGGAAGGCAGAGACTTTAGGGTGGGGTGAGATGTAAGAGCCAATAGTATACGAGACCTCTGAGATGATTGGTTGTAAGCGTGCATGAGCGGGACTCTAACTTCCTGTGCGGAAGTGGCAGGCCAGGGGCCATTTGGCCCCTGCTGAGGTCTAAGTGCCCACAGGCAGGAATTCTAATTTCCTGTGTGGAAATGGGCGGCCAGGGGCCAAGCCCCCTGCTGAGTCATAGCTGGGCGGAGGCAGTTAGGCTCAGGAAGTTCCACTAGGCCTCACGTCTGGGCCTCTCAAGGCCCAACAACAGACAACAAATCATGATAGTTCCTGCCCCTCCCCCATCTCCCCCTTCATAGCTCCACTCTCCATTATATCCCCTACCTCTTTCCATTAGTCTCTCTTTTATTTTGATGTCATTGTCTTTTTCTCCCATTATGAGTGTCTTGTGAGGATACTGCTAGACACTGAAAGGTCATGGATATTGTCGACAATTTCTGAGTGGGCAGTTGCAATGTAAGGAGTGGTTGCCCTTCCTTTAGCTCTTACATTCTCTCTGTCACCTCTTTTGCAATGGACCCTGAGCCTTGGAGGGTGTGTTAGAGATGTTTCAGTGATGAACACTCCTCTGTCACTTCTTCTCAGCACTATATTGCTTTTTGGGTCATCCCAGTGGTCACTGCCATCTGAAAAAAACTTCTCTAACCAAAAGTGAGAGTAGATTAAATATATGAATATGAACATTAAGTGTATTTCCTTGATGGTCAGTGATATAGAACACTTTTTTAGATGCTTATAGGCCATCTGTATTTCTTCCTTTGAGAATCCTCTATTTAGTTCCATAGCCCATTTTTTTTTAATTGGGTTGTTTGATTTCTTATTGTTTTGTTTTCTGAGTTCTTTATATCCTGGATATTGATCCTCTGTGAGATGTACAGCTAGCAAGTATTTTCTCCCATTCTGTAGGTTGTCTCTTTGCTCTATTGACAGTGTGCTTTGTGGTACAAAAGCTTTGTAATTTTATGGGATCCCAGTACTTGATTAGTGTTTTTTGTTTGTTTGTTTGTTTGTTTGTTTGTTTGTTTGTTTCCTGAGCAATTGTGGTTATATTCAGAAAGTCATTACCTGTGTCAATGTTGAAGGATTTCCCCTAACTGTTCCTCTAGCAATTTCAGAGTTTCAAGTCTGATATTAAGGTTCCTAATACATTTGGACTTGATTCTTGTGCATGGAGAAAGACAAGAATCCATTTTCACCCTTCTACATATAGATATTCACGTTTCTCAGCATCACTTGTTGAAGAGGCTGTCCTGTCTCTAATGAATATTTTTGGCATTTTCATCAAAAATCAGATGGCTGTACCTGCCTGGATTCTCTATCTTGTACCATTGTTCTTCATGTCTGTCTCTTGTGCCAGTACCATGCTGTGGACAGCTACTTTGTCAGTGTTAAGAAAGTAAATGATACAGAAGTTATTAAGTTATTTGTACTTTGTGTTTCTTACTCTGAAAATGAGGATTATTCTGATAATAATAGTATTGACCCTAGAGTGTTTTCTAAGGATTTACTATATTATTGTAGAAAACATACACCAGTGTTGCAGACCTACAGCTAATAAACAATAAACATGTGGTAAACTGATTGCTTTTTCCCATTGTATTTCTTTCTGTATTTCCTATGTCTCTTCCTCTGATCACTTCTTAAATGCCTGTCAAATTATTGGCTTCACTTGGATTTCTTTTTCGAATTGAAAGTGAAGATAGCATTCCCTTTTTGGGCTGCTGACAACCACTACAGAAAAACCATGAGAAATTAAATGGCTACAGGATTAGTCTCCTAGGAACTGGATTGGTAGTCATCTCTTCAGGACAAAATTGTTATTTTTAATAAAACATGTAGATTAATACAGATACATAAATGGAAAATGTCTTCAACATTTAAGAAAAGAATTGTCAGGCTCTTTAAAATATCAAATTAGTCTATAATCACAAATTTAATTTTACCATAGCTTTTAAATAAAAAACTTTTAAATTAATTTATCTTCTATAAATTTCTATATATTTTATTAGTAAAATTTATTCTTCATTTAAGCTTGTTTTCCTTTTAAACTGTCAGTTAAATGCATAATTAAACAATTAAAATAGTGCTATAGATAATTCCCATTGTTTTCATGATGCACACATCACCATACAAACTTGCTTAGTTCTCATATTCCTGAGAGCTGCATGCCACCTATATTTCTTTATAGCACAAAATGAAAAAAAAATCTTAAAATAGTATTTTCAGCAGTTCTGAGACCAATAGTTCCCCTGAATTGGTGTAGTTGTACCAAAATATAATCCTTAGGAAAATCTACACTTGCAGTGTTCAAAGAAAACATCACTTTGTTGGTTAAGGTGAACAGAGAGAAAGAATATTTGCACTTTTACATGTTGGCAAAAGGCTGAGCAACAATTTGCATGCTCTAGAAGTTACAAAGAAATTATCAAAGCTTCATAAGTATTTGTATCTTTCTATGCCATAATCTCTTGCATGCACTTGAGGCTAACCTGAGGAAGACAAATGTATTTGCATGGGAAAGTTCACAAGGTGGCCACTGGTACGATAATAATTCTCACAGCATCATCAGGAGCTACTTTTCTATATCTCAGTCCTTTTGTTTTTCAGAGGAGCATTTGTTCAGCTATTGAATTCCTCTATTAGTCTTATGTGGGTAAGAATAGCCTCTCCCAGTTTGTTTGCAAACCTCTGACAGAGCAGGTTGCTTATTTTGAAATGTTTAATCCCACTTTTCTTTGATACATTTATATTTTAGTAGCCTTCTGTGAAGGTGATTTATTACTAGATGTAGCCTGACTTTCTTTTCATATTTTGCTGCAGGGGGAGTAGAGAGAGAGAGAGAGAATGGGTGTTCCAGGCAACTATTGTCACTAGAAATGAACTGCAGATGTATGTACCACTTTGTATATCTGGCTTAAAGTTGGCAATGGGGAATCAAACTCAGGTAATTAGGCTTCGCAAGCAAGCATCTTTAATCACTGAGCCACCTCCCCAGCCTGTTGTTGCTGACTTCAGCACAAATACTGAAACATCTGCGGCTCATATCAGTCCTGAGAGCACAGTGGGCTGGGTGATTTCATGAGATTTTTGCTCACCAATAAATTCTATTAAATCCTTTTAATCTGTATTGATACTTATAGTGAGAGGTAATGGCATATAAGTGAAAGGATATCATGAAGACAAGACAACTGGTAAATAGACTAGAATTGACTCCTTTCTACCTATACTCAGTTTCCCCAGAGCAATGAGCTAATAGTGCTCAGTACAGCCTGTCCAGTGCCTTGATGGTCATGTTATATCCAGAAGTCATTTTAGTCAGCTAATAAACCACCTGTCTCTTCATGTTTTCAGAGAGGTGAAGTAGAACACCATGTAACACAGATACCTCTGTCCCAAAGCAAATAGATTAGCCCTAGTTTGTTTTGTCATGGGTGATTAAATTCTGTATATTTTAGCTGGGGATGTAATGTAAAAAAAAAAAAAAACAGCTAGCAGGAGATGCTGGAATGGTGGAAATATTGGTGTTTGTGTTTCCTACATCTCTATATTTTTTTCTTTACACAATACGAACAAAGACAATGCTTTTTACAGTGGACACCAAAGGTTCAATAAAAAATATAAATTCAGAAGTCTTTCAACTTCTTATTTGAATTATATAACTAATGATTTATACTCTAGATTACTCAAATCCAGAAAGACCAAAAATGATATGGACATTTAATCATATATTTTGTATTATAAATAAATTATGATTAATCTTGTCAAGAAATTCTTTCAGAAAAGTTTAATATTTTATATTTTATGCTGGCTTAACTTCATAAATAAAAGTCCAGCTTTGATCAGAAAAGAAAGTCATTTTTCTCAAGTTGATAAAAGTTTTTTTTTTTTTTTAATGTCACATAACTGGACAAAAGAAGGTAAGTACTCTTCAACTTTTTTTCTCCTGATGATATTGCTGTCATATTCTAAAGTCCTCAAAGAAACTCTTATCTTTGGAAAGGAGAATGGGAATAAATAAAATTGGTATGGGGCACTTTAGAAAAAAAAATCTTACACTTAGTAAAACAGTCACTATTTCTTAAGTTTCAATTAGTAAAAATATATTTAGTGAGAAAGGTAGAACATGGTGTTAATCAAAATTGTTTTTATTGTAATAACATATCACCTTAACTATCATCTTTAAAATAAAAACATAAACTTTATATATGCACATATATGTACATTATTAAGCAATATTATTTTTTTCAAATTTGTGATATTGTTAATGGTCTTTCTTTTAGCCCAAAGTTAGTTTAATTGATGCTTAATCAATGACAAGCTTTGAATAGGAGTTCTAACATGTTCTCTATACATGGCCAAGAGGATGTAAAAAGTACAAGATTCCTGTATTCTCCAATATAAAGAGGGCTAGGGCTAAAGTGTTTTTTTAAGTTTTACACTAGATTGCTTTGTTATGAACTTGATATTTCTCTAATTCACATTTTTATTAGCATGATGCATAGATTATCAACTTATTACATTATCATTAGTGTAATATCATTTGTGTTTATCAAATTGCTGAAAATAATAATTTTGGTACTTTATTAATAATGTATGTATCTAAGGATATATAAGGCATCTGCCAGTATTTCAAAGATAAAATTAAGCCTAAAGTTAATTTTATAACTTTCATATCATTATTTCATATAATTGGTCATTGAAAAACTATACATATTTTCATATGCATACATAATCAAAAGTTACAACAAGAAAGTTATACATTTTATGTTTTCTTTGGGGAAAGATGATATGCTATTCCAGTAAAAGCAGTCTTTGATTAATAATATTTATTAATAATATTTATCATAAATATATTTTACTAGGTAAATCTATAGTCAGTTTCTACAAGGGTTATACCCTAAAATAATAATAACTAATCAGTTTGGAAATGAAGCATCAGTATTTATATTTTTTTCCTTTCCATTTACTGGCTGTAAATTAAAAAGGTTACATAGCTTCAAAAAACTTGGTAAATATCAACTTCTCATTGTTATATTTATGACTACACAGAGAACTCTGTAGGAGTTGATTGGAATACAGTAGTGTAAGCATTGAATATGCACACAACAGCTAAACATGTGCTCAAATTAGTTAATTAAATCATAGCTATGATAATTAGGTTAATAAATATTATTTGGATTTAGAGAAGCATAAATGAAACTAAATGTAAATCGAAAGCTAACAATTAGCCTTACATGGAGTTAATGCATCATTTCATATTTATTTCAAGTTGATATTACAAATAAAGAACTATCTGAAGTAATGAAAACACAGGATAAATACATTTGTTGACAAAATGACTAACTAATATGTACAGATTAGAGAAGAAGTATCTATAGGCTCATTTATAGGTTAACATCTACTTATCTGAAAAAATAAGGAATTATGTGAAGTTAAAAATAGAATTAAAATGTTATATAAGTGTTAAAATGTTAAATAAAATGTGAATGTTTAAATTATCAAGGCATCATTAAAGAAGCAATTTTGGTTCCATAAGTAAGTGATAACAAAGTAAAAGTATAATGAACTACATCACAAATTAAAATATTCCTGACTTGATGACTTGTTTCTTCAATGTTATTATAGTTTACAACAGTGTTAAGTGAGGACACTAGAGATAAGATGCTGTTAAAATAGAAAATAAAAACAAGTCACTGATTTTCAAAATAATTTATAACTACCTCCTTATACATTCACCCCATTATGCAACTTCATCCTACAATAATGCATTCCCAGTTTGATAACTTTCTTTAAAACTTTATGTTCGAGTGGGAATAAGGAGCGAAAAGAGGATGGTTAATTGTGCATATGTAGGTGTGCAGGGAGAAAAGCTTCTCATACTTTACTGTAGGGCAGGGTAACTATTGATAATGACAACTAACTGCATATTTCAAAACAGCTAATAGAGATGACTGAACATCCTCATCCAAAAGACATATTCTATGCTAAAGATATTCCAGTTACACTGGTCTCATATCTACACATTGCCAACATGTGTTGAGTATCCCACTGTACCATATGAATATGTAAAATCAATATGCATCATGTAAAAATAAAATATACTTAAGTGATCTGGAAAAGTATATTTTTATAAGAAAAGAAAAATCCTACCCTGGTAAGATTCTTGAAGGAAACATATTTTTGTCAATCATCAAAGTTGTTTTTCCTAAGTGCTACTGAATTGTTCTTGAATTGTAATTTGCTGATTATTATGAAGTGAATTGTGAGGATGCAACATTTCTAACTGAGAATCATAATACATTTATTATTCCCTCAGTTTCAGTCTAGCACAAGTTCTGTGATGCATGTTATTTTTAAAATTCCCATATGTAATGTATGCCTCTCCTTCATAAACAGATGATAATGAAAACAATGCTATCTCTCACTCAAAGCACAAAAGTGGGAAGGGAAGAAAGAATAAATAAATACCCCACTTTTCATTAGAGTTTAACCATTTATTTTTTTTATTTTAGTTTACTTTTTATTGACAATTTCCATAATTACAGACAATAACCCATGGTAATTCTTTCCCTACTCCCAGTTTCCCTGTTGCAACTCCACTCTCCATCGTACCAGTTCCTCCTCTCAATCAGTGTCTCTTTTATTTTGATGTCATCATCTTTTCCTCCTATTATGATGGTCTTGTGTATGTAGTGTCAGGTACCATGAGGTCAGGGATGTTCAGGCCTTTTTATGTGTCTAGAAAAGAACATTGTAAGGAGTCCTACCCTTCCCCTGGCTCTTACATTCTTCCAGCTACCTCTTCCACAATGGACCCTGAGCCTTTGAAGGCATGATAGAGATATTTCAGTTCTGAACACTCCTCTGTCACTTCTCAGCACTATGGTGCCTTCTGAGTCAAGGTCACAGCCATATGAAAAGAGAAGCTTCTCTAACCAGAAGTGAGAGTAGCGTTAATATATGGGTATGAACATTAACAGAAGTGCTTACCAGACAGTTTGGTGAGCATAGTACACCCCTAGGGCTCATGGCTACCCCTGTCACAGGTTTTCAGTATCAGGAATGTATTTCCTCCCATGGAACAGGCCTCCAGTGCAATTAGAGAGTGATTGGTTTCTCCATATCAGATGTGCCACTATTGTACCCACTGGCTCATTTGGACTAGCTGGCTGAATTTAAGGCTTGCAGAATCCACATTCAGTATCTCCACTAGTGATTTCTCTCCCTCCCATTAAATTGCATGCAGCTTTCTGTCAACTGGTCTACACGGAGAAGGTTTTCATCTCAGTTCCAGCAGGATTTCTTGGTGAACTTCCAGCCCAAGTATGTGCACTCTTTAGCAATAGGGTCTTGTCACCTATTCCTAGTGGAAAACCAAGAGCCTTGGCAATGGCCTGCAATGTTTTGGGGGCATCAAAAAGCTCCCTGACAAACAACTCATTGGAAAGTATCCCATACCTTGCACTGAAAAATATCTAGCAATAAATCTATGGCTTCTGGGTGTTCTATTGTCCAGAAAAGTAGGTTTTCCCATGACTTATTCATCCCTTTTAGATTTTGAGTATCCCTCTCCCCACGTTTCCTTCCCTCAATCTCTTTCCCTAACATTACTTAGGCCTTTCCACCCCAATAATCTGTTGTTCTATTTACATATACACAATACCACCCTATTAAAGTTTGATCATTAAATTAATATTGCCCCAAATACTGGAGATACCATAATCATCCTCCTTCTTGTGATCAGAGCATAAATGTGATGCAAACTAGGCTTGTCTTGCTACAAGTTTTGCTCATGCAAGTGATTCAGTTATATTCTACTCTTAACTTTCTTTTACTTGCCATTTTCTTTCTTATGTATTATATGTAGAGAGATGATATTATTTTGTTCTAACCACCTGTTCCTATCTTTAATGTCCATTGACTTATCAATAAAATCAAGTATGAGTGCTGATGCAAGTAATGAAGTTATTTTCAGCCATTTATCAAGTAGTCCTTGGTTTTCAAAACAATGCCGGCACTATATATCCCCATGATTGCTGTAATAATTGTAGGGCATGAAGCTACTAAGTAAATAGATAACTGAAAAATGTTTAATTCCTCCCTTTCCTTTATTTTCAGTTTGATAGGTTAAAAAGATTTAATTAAAAAGTTGTTAAAGACTTATAGATCATTAATCAATGTTAAGAGAATGAATCTATATGATTTATTCAAAAGTTTAACAATCTACTTAGTATATTATTAAAGAGAAGTCTCAGAGTCAAGAAAAAATATTAAAATAGTCAAAAAGGATGAAAGCAGGGCTGGGGAGATAGCTGAGCAGTTAAGTGCTTGCCTCTGAAGCCTGAGGACCCCAGTTTGAGGCTCTATTCAGCAGGACCCACATTAGCCAGAAGCACAAGGGGGTGCATAGGCCTGGAGTTCATTTGCAGTAGCTGGAGGCCCTGGCATACCCATTCTCTCTATCTGCCTCTTTCTCTCTCTGTCTTTCACTCTTAAATAAATAAATAAATAAATAATTTTTTTTTAAATTAGAAAAAGGATGAAAGCAGATTCACAATATTCTAAGTGAGAACTGTAATGGATTTAAAAAAAAAACAGCAATAGTTGTTTACACATCCCTGGATTTATTTAGTTTTTGAAATCTACTATTGTCAAGAAAGGTAGATCAAATACTACCTGTATAGTCCCAAGTTTAGTTGCTGAAGTTCACTCAGATCTCATAGGCAAGTGCCTTAATCACTAAACCATTTCTCCTAAACCCATTTATAAATTTTTGTTTACTATTTTGATATATCAAAAGTTGAAAAAAAAGTTGATGACATGGCTATTATATTGCTTTTAGGGTTTTGAAATCATTACTGTTAAGAAATGAGTCATACTTTCAAGTCGCTCACTCATATTCTTTGTACTATTAGTAAAAGAAATATCCATCACAATAAGGCCTAAACTTATTAAATTCTCTATAAAAAAGTAAGGGTTATCTCATTTGTCCTGGTGCTAACTTGCTCTCCATTGGAGAATCTGCTTCTCTTTTCAGGTAGATGCAGATCCTAAGGGGAGAGGCCACCCCATCACACCTCAAAAGGGCCCTGGCTGAAACTAAGAAAAATTGGCAAAATAAGCAAGGGTGCTGTTTTCCTGGTGGACTGGATACGAGCACAAGGGTGAAGGAGATCAACACAGAGAAAAATCAACTCCTACCAAATCAGAGAGCCAGAGACCCAGAGGCCGCCAACACCTCATTACTGAAGCAGACCATAAATGAACCCAACATGGCTCATGGAAATTTTGCAGAAAAGGGGGTGGAAAGAATGTCAGAGCCACATGTTGGGTCATGATATGCAGAGACATTTATCCTACCCATAACTGAGGGCTAACTCCACAGTGCATGACCTGTATACCTCAACAAGGAGGGGCCATGGGGAGGGGGTAAGTCACGGATGAGCCTAATAATGGCACCAAACTGACTGTATTTGCTGAATACAAAACTAATTAATAAAAAGAAATAAAAAACAAAGATGTTAAATTCTAATAATCTTTGCCTTATAATATTTGTAAGCTCTGTTTTTTTGCTTCCTCTTCCTCTCTTCTCAATTGGGATTCAGCAAGTACAAAGAGATCTTAGCATGCATGAAGAATTTATACCATAGCCCCTAATATCATATCTTTGTGTAAGCCAGTCATTTCTACTTCATCATCATATCCTCAGGAATATTACCACTTCATTATATTTTATGCATCTCACAGTTAAGACTATTTCAAACACTGTAATTTTCTTTGCCAATCTAATTCAATATTCAGATTCTCCTATTCAGCTATAGCTCAGAACACTGGTTTCATCAACTTCCAACATTGTCACTTTATCTGACTGACCTGCCTACATTGTATGATGATGTGTCCTTTTCAAAATTTCAGAGCTTATTTCAGAGTAAAGGTATGCTCTTTCCAGTTTTATAAATCAAAAGCAATAATATGTATTAGCACCACATTTTCCTATTCCTGTCGCTCTCAAGCCTTCTTCCTGTAATAATTTTTTGAATGTCTGTATTGCAGTGTGAGTCCCCTGAGGGCTACAAAATCTGTCACATCTACCACACAAACTATGCCACCATGGTTTCAAGATAAGACAGGCCGCGAGGTATTTGTTGATTAATCTAAATGTTCATAAGCTTACAGTATGCTGTTAGTGGCTTACAAAATGATAGATGATTATATTTTGTGTCTTTTTACCCTGTATGAATTCAGTGATAGTAGGAAGTATGAGATACACAGTACATATTAGATAGTTTAAGTATTTGGTGTTTCTAATATCTCTTATTACTTTATGTATAAATCCAAACAAGTTAGTTAGTTAATTAGTTAGTTTTCTAGTCTTACTGAGATACTTTGCATTTGTATAAACATTGCTTACTGGGCCATGCAACTTTCTTCTTATACTTCTGATCCTGAGTACTTGTGGCTTTCATCCTGTATTTGTCTATACTAGACAATGAAAGAAGATGTGATTCTTTGCCATATCTCCAAACTTATCAAAGATTTCTAGGGCACTTTAAAGATGCTCTTTCTAGGTGAAATGGACAGTAAATATGTACATGTAAGATTTTTCAACAAAGGGTGATGTGGTATAAAGCTAAAAGGAAGTTATGTGAGGCTAATCAGTTGAGTCTATTTTTTTGTTTTCATTTGAACAATTGCTCTAATAAGTTTTAAATATTTAATAACATGTAGAGATGCACCTAATTTCAGTAGTTTTATTTCTTTCCTTATGTACATATATATTAACATTGTAAATTAAAATATAATCAATATCTGGACCTTGTAAGAAAAAATTATCATAATTGAGGAATTCCAATTTTCATATTCACGTATTAGCCTCAGTTTAAAGACACTCTGTAAACAGAATTCTTTATATATACAATAAGCAACAACTTTATCAGTGTTTGATGGAATTATAAATTAGAAGGACCTTAGCAAAACTGGAGTGGGGAAGAAGGAATATAAGTGTATAACTTTAAATATATACATATATATATAGTAATTGGTTTAAATATAGTTTCTATTAAAACTTCTTTCAATATTCTCTGACCCTGCCTATCTATCTTTAACCTATTTTTATTTAGACAATTTTGGAGTATTCTTCATGAGCATTTGGACTTTCTGCTAAAATATGCATAGTAAACGTTTATTATTGATGTTTATTTTAAATTATTTCAATATGCTAGACTAATAATCCATCAACATCTATGACACTTATTGATATTGTCATTTAATTTCCTTAGCTAATGATTACCATTTTCTAGGATTTGTGCTGTGCTTTGGAGATATTTAGATAAAAATAAGACATAAAATAGTTTTGAGGGTCTAAATTGTGAAACATGATTTGGAAACAGAAACAGATGCAAGTAGTTGGGGTATTGCATAGTCCTGTCTGCATTATCCCTATTCCCCAATAAATATTTGAATATGATTCTTTAAAATATACAGGGGTCTGGGAAGATGGTAGTTAGAGTGCTTGTCACATTAGAATAAGAGACTGAGAGGGTCAGAGAGGGATGAAGACATCATAGTTTGATTTCTCACCACTCACATAGTCAGCTGGGTATGGTGGTCATACATGCCTATAAGCATGCCCTGTGAGAGGGGAGAGACTGGAGAACAACTGGGTTTAAGAAAAAAATGCAGCTTTGGTTTCAGAGACTCTGTCTCAAGGAAATATGTATAAGTGGAAGAGAAGGACATCCACATTTTGCTCTGGCTTCCAGATTCATGTGCACACCTGTGCACATACCATATTCATCATACATACTACATGCTTACACTCCAAAAAAGAAGACAAGCTTTTTTTTTCTATGAAAAATGCATTTCTGTCACCACTGGGGATTTATTCAGGAATAATAAAGTTCAGACAAGTTGATGGATCTGTTAAATACTATGTCATAAAATTTCTTTAAATGCTTATAACTCCTAACTTGACATAAGAAAATTGCAAACAACCTCAAAGAATATTGCAGAAGAAACTGATTGTAATAATCATTAGTAGCACTACATTATTATTTTAATTATGTTAATAAGGGCTGGAGAGATGGCTTAGTGGCTAAGGCACTTGCCTGCCAAAGCCAAAGGACCCAGGTTCAACTCCCCAGGACCCACATAAGCCATTTGCACAAGGTGGGGCATGCATCAGTAGTTCGTTGGCAGTGGCCGGAGGCATTAGTGTGCCCATTCTCTGTCTTTCTCAGTCTGTTAATTTCTCTCTTTCCCTTAAATAAATAAAAATAAAATATTAAAAAGCAAGTGTATTTTAAGCATTTTAATAAAGTAAAAACTCTACACACAACAAAAATTCTGAAAATCTAAAAATCATTTTATATACACCCTGGAAAATTACTAATGAAACAAATATAGTACTTTATTTTTATAAAACTTTGTCAAATATACTAATGAGGAGCTATAGAGATTGCTCAGTGGTTAAGGTGCTTGCCTACAAAGCCTAATGACCTGGGTTCAATTTCCCATACCCATGCATAGCCAGATGTACAAAATAACACATGTATCCAGAGTTCATTTGCAGAGCCTGGAAGCCCGTTTCACCTATTTTTTTTTCAGTCTTTTTCTCTTCTATCTCTGTCTGCTTGTAAATAAATAAATAAATAAAAAGATTTTGAATATACTGAGTTTTGTCTATTCCCAATGACATTGTTGCATTAATTGATTTTAATTTGAGGAAAAAGTTGAAATTTAGAGAATTTAAGAAAATTTTCAGCTGGGCATGGTGGCACATGCCTTTAATCTCAGCACTCAGGAGGCAGAGGTAGGAGGATTGCTGTGAGTTCAAGGCCAGCCTGAGACTACATAGTTAATTCCGGGTCAGCCTGGACCATAGTGATACCCTACCTCAAAAAGAAAAACAACAAAAAAAGAAAATTTTCAGATAATTTGTTTGTGATATGAATTTTCAATATAGTAATGTAATTTTTATAATTCCCAGATCATATAATTTCAATATTAGTATAAGCCATGAACATCATTTTCTCACATAACTGCACAAGAAGAAAAATCATTTATAACATGTTTAATTGTGTTATATCTAGTGGCATGAGCTGGATTTTATGAATTAAAATATGAGTTATTTATTATAATATGTGCTTAATTAATTTTAGTATAATTCTCACCATGTAAATATTAATCTACTTATTAATCTACCATGGAGAATTCTGCAAGGACATAACCACTTCCAATGTGATTTATGGATATAGCTGTATGTGAGTGTTTCTCTGTGTGTGTGTGTGTGTGTGTGTGTGTGTGTTTGTGTATGACCATTCACAAATGTGTTTTAATTCTTACTTCATATGTTTGGAAACAAAATCTTATGCCCTTTAAAAATACAAGAAAGACAAATTAAATATTTCTAGTTTTTAAGAAATAGTTATGTGCAGAAAAAGTCACTAGAATTAATAGTAAGTATATGATGGAGCAGTAAAGATGGTCACCCATGGGGGGGGGGGACACATAAATTCACAGCTCCTTTTTGGAAGAAAAATAACTTAGTCTTGTGCACAGTTGTGGCATAGCAAGTTAATTTTGCTATGCCTTAATAAAACTGATTACTCTTATAGGGTTTCTCTTGAACATAAATCAAGAAAAAATTGAGAATCTAGGTTTTAAACAAAGTTTATAATCCTGTTTAAATAGTTTAGTTACTTCATGCATTACAGTATATGAAAACGATTACAATGTGCTTTATTTCTTTGTAATCAATAAAACCCCTTTTAAAATTAGTTAGATTCAAGTCTCTTCAGCAAGATTGGCAGTGCTGTGCCTATAGAATTCCAAATAAGCTATCCATTATTCTTCTATGCACAAGATTTACTACGCATTTCAAGTCATTTTCATTACCCTAAAAGACAGCTATACTATCAAAAAAAAAAAAATAGGGTTACTTTTAACTTCACTCAGGTGAACCAACACATATATCAATATCCTAAAAGTGAAAACAAAAGATTGAAAAATTTATATCTGTGTGAGAGGTTTTATTGTTAGCAAATTTAGGGCATAGTGGTTTGAATAGATGGCCCCCAATATATTCAGTTGTTTATTTGTTTGTAGATTGCATCTGTAGTCACCTGGCTGGAGAAAATGTAACTGGGTGGCTCTTAAGGTGTGGTGGTGGATGTCAGATTTCAATCTAAAGATATGCAAAGTGTACCTAGCTGGAGTTCCTGAAGTGTGCTGTGTCTGTGTGGCTTTTGGGTTGTGCTTCTCTCGCTGTCTTGGACCTGTGAAGACAGGTTAGCTTCTTCTGCTATTTATGGAACTTCCCCTGGATCTGTAAGCCTCAATAAATATTCCTTCCTCCATAACTGTGTCTGGTCTGAAAGTTCACCTCAGTGAACCTGAATCTGTCTTCTAGAATTTGGTACTGAGGAGTGGACTGAGATAAACCTGACCATGTATATGTTGATGTTTTGGAAACTTTGTTTTGGAGGAATAGGCATGGAATTGGTACTTGCAACTGAAGATGTCTTCTGGAGTGGTAAACCAAGTTTTACAGACTATTCTGATGAGAGTCTGAGAATGCTAAGTGAAGATAGCATTGAACTTTGAGGCTTGGCTTATGAACTTTCTAAGGGGAAGGAAAGACTGCAGAGGACTTTGTTGGAACCGGGCTACTGGCATAAGGGCTGGCTGTATCCTACTACCCAGGCCCAGAGAGTTTGATAAAGGTTAAATTTGTAATGGACTGATGTGCTTGGCTAGAGATAATTGGACTGCGAGATTTAAGATTTTAAGCTGGAAAACCTTAAGCAAGTTAAAATTACAGGCACTGAGACTGGTTTTAGGTTACTGAATCTGCTATTGTCAAACACATTAGCAATCTTAAAGGGAGGTGGTCTAATTGCTTTACCATGGAAAAAATGCCTGAGGAAAGACTATCATAGAAATGCAAACAATTTATAAAGAGTTGACTGAAGAAGGAACCTGTTTTTCAAGGTTATGATTTATTTTGCCTGTGAATTAAGAATATGGCTGTGTCTTGCACACCAGGTATTGGCTTCAGAAGCATGAAAAATGCGAGGAGTGGTTGTGAATTGCACACAGTCCTAGGAGCTGCTGCTGAGATGTGGCATGAAGCAGGGCATGATGCCATGATAGGCTGAAAGAGACTTTGGAAGATGGACCGTAGTTTGCATGAAGACCTCAAGATGTTTGGGATATTCCAGGACTAGGTTTTATCAAGCCATCAATCAACCATTTCACTTGAGTATAATTATAATTATTTCCAATAATTTTACTTATGTCAGCTGAGGATTTTACAACAAATTGCCATACCTTGATATTTTATACAACATATATTTTCCTCTCATATTTCTAGATTCTGAAATTTCATGAATGCTTTCTTGCCTCACCAGGCTTTTAGTAAACACCTTCTGTGCTATGATCTTATATTGCCTTTCACTTGGTAATTTCAAACAGAAAGAGAAAACTCTATGTCTGTTCATCCTTTGTAGTGGCATAAATATCATCCACATTGATACCCTAAATAACTCCATAATATTACACCTATAAGTACCATTTTCTTGGGCAGAAGATTTTTATATATGATATTCTGTGTGCCAACACCAGGATATTCAATCCATACAGTGTTGAATAATTAATCTTATTTATGATGCATATGTGTATCCATGGTATGGGTGTGCGTTCAGTACCCTCTAATTTTTCTTTTTCTAAATATGATTGGATATTACATAGGTCAACATATAAGCACATGTTTTGTAAATAATAAAGTTCTGTTAGAATTCTTTAGTCTTAAACAGAAATGAAGACACATCAGTTTTATTGAAATCCTATAGCTCTACCACATATTTTAGCTATACTATGAATGTGATAGATATGAATGGTTGGTTGATTCAAAAACCAATGAACATTGTGATAGTTAGCACAACAATGATGTGTTAACTTCTGTTGTAATCCTTATTTAATTAATGAATGAATGCAGGCACAGAGGATCAAAAATGATTTTCCCAAGGAATCATATATAGTCAAACACTGTTTCAAATCCAACCATCCATTTTATTCCAAAGCTTTTGACTTTTCCTATGACATTCTTCTGTGGTTCCTTAAATGGACCACGCTAGATCATAACAGGTCTACATGGACAATCTCAGACATTTTATTGCCAGCAAAATTATTTGAGCAGGATAAACTATAACAGCATTATGTGAGCTACCTGTCATCTGCAGTCTGAGACCTAAAGGTTGAATAACTTTTCCAGGAGTAGGCTTGTTCTTTGCATTTTCTCCTCTCATTCAAAACAGTTTTCCAACTCTCGTAACACACACTTAAATAGAACACATTTAAAATAAAATTATTGTTATTAAATGCATTATTCTTTGAATACCAATTTTCTTGTTGATTGCAAAATATGGTTTTATATAAACAAATACAATTTATCTAAATGTATTACTTGTGTTGAAAAACTTTGCTGGTTATAACTATAGCACTTAAGTTTGACTCTATATTTGAAAAATAATCCTTCTGATTTTCTTTTTTAAGGAGGATAAGAGATAGTTTATACTGGAGCAAAATATGAGTGACCATGGCCCAGGAACACACAGTTAGGTTACCCCAAATTCCACAATCCAACCTGTTAACAATTTCTTAAAGGTTTTATAGTTATAGAACAAATGAAAGTCATAAATCAAGGCACTTTCCAAATAGACAAGCTGACCATCAAGTAGGAGGGTTTATAGCAAAGTGGGAGAAATCTCCAATAGGGGCTTCTGATGCTATCTGATTACATTCTTATTTATTGGTTTGGTGGAATCTGTGGTCTGTTCTTAACATTCCAAAAAAAGATTACACTTGAACAACTGATACTTATTAGGATGATAGGTCAGACACAGAGGTGGCCAAAAAATTGCTATGAAGGGGCTAATACAGTTCAGGGTTATTATGTTCTAATCCTGTAGCATTCCATATCTCTGTGATCATAGGAGTTTTATCAGTCCAGTCAGCGTTGCTGGAAGGATGTGTAGCAGATGCAACACTTTTCTAGAAACTTTAGTTCACAGTTCCCCTATTGGCCAAGCATCACATTTTGTGCATACAGAGGCCAAATATTATATTTATTATGTCACATGTAGCTAACAATGCTTATTCCTAGGATCTAGTATAGATGAGGCCGAGTAATAGGCAGGAAAACCATCTTCAGGAGAGAGGAGTTTTGAGTAGTGGCATTATCCTAGCCAATAAGGTTTATCCCTCTGCTTTTCAAACTATTTGAGCATCATATTTATTTGCCATCAAGACTTGATTTTTTAAAATAAAATCACTAAAATTGTGCAATGTCATCTTGGGAATTTTCTCAGGTGTTGAAGTCACCTTTGAGTTGCTGGCAGAAAGCACCCGACCAAAAGCAGCTGGTGGCAGGAAAAAGGTTTATTTTGGATTTCAAACTGGAAGGGAAGCTCTATGATAGTGAGGAGAAACATGACATGAGCAGAGGGTGGACATCATCTGCTGACCAACATCAGGCAGGCAACAGCAGCAGGAAAGTGTGCCACACACGGGCAAGCAGAAGCTGGCTTTAATACCCGTAAGTCTTTCTCCAAAAAAATATTGTCCTCTCAGGAAGCTCTTATTCTGAAATTGCCACCAGCTGGGGGACCTAGCATTCAGAAAACAAGTTTATGGGGAACACTTGAATCAAACCACTATGTTCTGCCACTCACCCCAATAAACTGATAACCATGTTTTATTTAAAATATAATATATTCAGTCAAACTTTAAAAGTCCCTATTGTGCTTCATCCATCCTAATGATGTTCAAACATTCCCATAGTCCAAGGTCTTTTAACAGAGCCATAATAACAAAACAAAAAATATCCATAATGGCACAGAAGAAATATTCACACTACAGAAGATTGCACTGGGCATAACAAACAAATATTGAAGCAACAAAAGATTAAAACAGACAGGGAAAACATCAAACTCTCTAATTCTATGTTTGACAACTCTAGCAAGTGACAAGTCTCCAAGTTTGATCATCTAACTACTGATGAGTCTCTGGAGTTCTCATTCTGCCCCTCTAGGTTGGCTGCTCATAGCCTCAGGTATACCCCATCCAGTGCCAGCAGCTGTCCTTGGCAGCCAGCCTCAATTCTGGAATCTGTTTTTGAATGCACTCTGCATACACATTCATAAATAGCCCTATCTTTTCTGCTATCTTAAATGGTAGTGTTCAGTGGAGTTGAGCTTGTAATCAATGACATCAAGCTATATCCTGTAACTTGACCATTGACTATCTGTTTGCTTGTACCTGAATGGGTAGCTGGAGAAGTCTTTTTTCTGAGATGGAAACTGACCGTGAGAAAACTACATGATTAGAGGATATCCATGAAGCGCTGATACTCCATGGCTCTCAGACAAGGCTGGAGAAAGAAGCAGTGACATCTGTGCTTGTTCAGAGATTTCTTGGCTGTGTCTATGTCTAATGATGAGTACATACATTCTCCATGCTCTTCTGACCACAAGAATGTGTGTCCCTAGTCATTAATGTTGGATATACACACTGATTTTATTTACTTCTGTTTTTGCAAATGTCCTAATACATCATTTATACAGCTAGTATTGTATGGGTCTTGATATCCCCTTGGCTCTTGTAAAGAATAGAATCAAGAATCAAGAGAAGCAGCCACATGGAAGCACTTTTAAGGCTAAGACTCCTTTTTTGTTTGTTAGAGGTTAGCCTGTGATATTTACTGAGAAGTTTTCTGAAAGAAAAAAAAAGTAACCAGATTTTTTTTTTAAGTGTAGTAGGCTGAGACCCTCTTGCTTGGTGCTTGATAGAATTAAATGACAGAAAACTTGAGAGCAAGGTGAGTGCTTCTAATAATAAAATAGGTGAACTATGTGGAATAGTGAGTGATATAGAGCTGTGGTCCAAATGACTTTCTGAACTGATAACCTCTAAACCCCAATGAAGGGATGAGGAGCAGCCATGACTCCCACACTAGGCAGGAGTGATATGAATGCATCTTGACACTTTGCCGGAATGGGTATAGAATATAATGTGACTGGGACTAATGCCCTAGAGAAGATGTTAGGGATCTGGGCATACAAAATGTTTGTAGACCATATTAAAGGTTATTATTGAATCCTGTTCTGAAGGGTTTATAAACAGGAGAATGGAAATGTCCTATAGGCACTTTAGGATTTGTTCTTGCTATTAGATAATAATTGCATGGCAGTGGAACAGGGCCACCAGCTGGCAAGGTCAAATTACTGGTCATCTATGGATAATGTTCCTGATCATCCATATTTACTCTCGGCAGGGAAGTGAAAGAAACAGGGTACAGATTTAGAATAAACTTGGGAGGAAGATGACTTGAGCTATATTTTCCTCTGAACCATGAGCACATTCATAACACTTCCTAGTGTAAAAAGAGTGAAGTATTTGTGTCTGAAGGCCAGGAGATATAGACCATTTTCATTGTGAACATTTGGGTATTAATATGATTTTTGTTGTTGCTTATTTGTTTGTTTGCAGAAATCCCATCAGACTGTCCATTTGTTATGAGAGAGAGAGAGAGAGAGAGAGAGAGAGAGAGAGACAGAGGAGGTGCACCAGGACCTCGCACCACTGCACTCGAATTCCACAGGCATTTGCCAGCTTGTCTGCATGTGTGAGCTTGTGAGTTTGCACCACCTTATCTTCTGGATTATGTGGGAACTGTGGAGTTGAGCATGGGTCCTCAGGCTTCATGCTTTACAAGCAAGTGCCTTAACCACTAAGCCAACTCTCCAGTGCAATCTCATATCTTTTTTACTTTTTAAGGAAAAAAAAAATAGCCCCTTGCCAGAACAAACTTATTTTTCTTTCTTCCAGGTTACTTTTATAAAATAGTTTGATGCCTTAAATCATTTAAACTTTTAAACTTTTAACCAGAATTGAATGTACATTTTTTTTTCTCATTTAATCATAACAAAAACTCAGCTTATATCAGCCTATACTTGGAAATGCTCCAGGTTTGGTTAATCAGGCAGTAATCAAATTATGTGGTGTAAAGTATCACTAAATTGTCATGTATTCTTTGAGTAAAAATTCAGGATTTTCTCTTTTTGGGTAGAGAAATTTAATATATTTCATGACATATGCATCCTATTTTCTCCAGGAGCATTTCATGTTAATAGTCAGTAAAGACTATTTTGAGATTATTATTTATTTTATAAAATAAGAAGCTTAATTTACTCATAGGAGATCACAATTGCTTTCATCCTACAAAGAAAGCTTTGACAGATATATTGCATGGGAAGTTCTTTTCAGAATTAAAAACATTTTTTTTTTAGGTTTGGATATATTTATTTATTTTTTTGATATGTGGAAGCTACCTGGAGGATGTAATCCAAGTATAAATAAACATAATGCTTACACACACACATACACACACACACACACACACATATATATATATATATATATATATACTTCTTTTGTGTATATATACATGTATGTATCTATATGCATATATAGGCATATGATCTGATATAATGGGCTAAAGACACTTTAAGATGGTATGACTATATTTTGATATCCACTTTTGACATAAAATCAGGTTTGGAATTGTGAATTTGTAAGATCATGATAGTCCACAACAATTTACACATTTGGGGCATTGTACTTTGAAGTACAATGAAGTAGAATTACTTATGCTATCACCCTTCCTAATTTATTTGATTGTTTTATTTTGTTTACTTATTTATTTGAGGGTGAGACAGACAGAGACAGGCAGATAGAAATAGAATGGGAATACCAGGGCTTCTAGCCACTGCAAACTCACATACTGCCTTGTATATATAGCTTACATAGGTACTTGAGAATCAAACCAGGGTCCTTAGCTTCATAGGTAAGTGTCTCATTCCATAAGGCATCTATCCAGCCCTTAACCCTTCATATTTTAAATTTCTTTTTTTCTCAAAAGCTGGAACTTTGTTTGCCATATGATATCATTAGAATTATAGCTAAGAGAAAAAGAAAGAGGAAAAGCAAACAGCAATGGAGAGTATACTTGTGAAGGTGAAGGGGAAGGTGTGTGTGTGGGGGGGGGATTACTATGGTTTATTTTCTAGAATTATGAAACTTGTCAATAAAAATAAATAAAAAAGAATCCTAGCTAGGAAGTTATTTTCTCATGAAAGCTTATGTTTAAAAATATAATTTGCAAGATATATGGAGTTTCTGGTCAAGATGGTGTCCTCCTAACAGTGCCACAGATGTGTGTCCTCCGACTCCCACATCCCCACCCCCAGACTATAGAACTGCTGTGCTTCACCTTGCTTCTCCTAGACTTCCACCCACCCTGCTCAGTCCTACCTCCACGCAAGGCCAGAAACCCTCAGCTCAGCCCACTTCCCCCAATGACTCAGACCCTCACTGAGTGGTACCACCCTGTTCGCACCCCTAGAGATTTTGGACATGTTCAGCAACATCCTTGCCATGGCAACTTCAGCCATGTCCCACTCAGCCTGAACCCCCCCCACTTCAGACCTGCTCTACTCTGCCCACCACTTCCCCCTGGACTTTGGAGACACCCCATTTGGCCAAGATGCCAGGTGACTTTCAACCCTCTCAGTTCTGCTCCACCCTGCCCTGCATGATTGCAGAGATGCTCTGCTCCAACATGCCATGTCCCACACAACTGCATGACTTCAGATCTGCTCTGACCCCACTCCCGCCAGTGTCTACATCCATGAAGGTACACCACTTCCTCTGCCCATTGTGACCACAGTACCATTCTTTCTGCTCACGCACTGTGATGGGCAGACCACAATGAAAAAGGAATAACATACAAAGCCAAATGCAAGCAAATCCAATAAGATCTCCCAGTCCTACAATGGATAGATATGTCTAATCAAAATATATAAGAGAAAATAGGATCAGAATCCCAAAATGAAGTTATGAGCAAGGCAACCATGACCAAACTACTGGTATAAATTGCAGAAAAGCAACAAAGGATTGAAAATCATGTGAATTCTGCCATCACTAGACTAGACCTAATAGATAAAAAAAAGGAAGGAGTCCAATAACAGTTAAAGGATATGAAGGAAAAAAAATAACAGAGTACCTAAAAAACCAGTTGGCTATGCTAAATAAAGACATATAGAAATGCAAGGGAGAATTCCAAGAAACATCAAAAAATCAGAAAATGATGTGAAAAGGGAAGTTGACAGAGGGATAGAAACCGTACATGAAAAATAGTAGAAAATGCAAACCTAATTGAACAAGCCCAAAACTCTTTAGAAGTTCTCAAGAATAGAGTCAGCCATATGGAGTATAGAAACTCAGATCTGGAAGACAAAATAGAAGAAACAGTTCAAGAATGCAAAAGTTTCAATAAATTCAAAATTGTCTATGAACAGAACATGAGGAAAATGTAGTATACCCTTAAATGTCCTAACATTCAGATCATGGGAACACAAAAAAGGGAAGAAATTCAGACCAAAGGCATGGAGAACTTATTAAACAAAATATTGGAAGAAAACATTCCCATTCTCTTAAAAGAAAGGTCCAAGATACAAGAAGCTAACAGGACCCCAAACAGACTGGACCAAAAGAGAAACTCTCCAAGACATATTGTCATTAAGACTCTAAACATTGACATCAAAGAGAAAGTGCTAAAAGTATCTAGGGAAAAACAACTCATGACATTTAATGGTAACCCCATTAGAAAAACTTCATATATCTGAATGGAAACCCTAAAAGCAAGAAGGGTATAGAATGGAACACTGCAAAATCTACAAATCTATGCCTTCCAACCAAAACTACTCTACTCGGCAAAAGTATCCTTCATAATAGATGGTAAAAGAAAAACCTTCAATGACAAAACTCACCTTCACAACTATATGAACAAAAATCAAACCTACAGAGAGTATTTCAGGAAATTCTTGACACCGAAGAATCAAATAATCAACCGGAGAATCAAATAACCTCAAGTGCCTACAAAAAGCAGATCACAGTAACTAAACTCAGAGAAGGCACAAAAAACTTCAAAGTCCATGAAAACACCAAACCACATAAACCAACGTAATATGGCAGGCATCAAATCAAACCTCACAGTCATTACCATAAATATCAATGGCCTAAATTCACCCATCAAGAGACACAAGTTAATAGGGTGGATCAGAAAATTAGGCACCTCAATCTGTTGTCACACATCACCACTAAAGACAGACACCTCCTCAGAGAGAAAGGATGGAAAATGATAACCAAGCAAATGGGAATAATTAATAAACAGGCAAAGCTATACTAATGTTGGATGAAATAGACTTCAAATCAAACATAATCAAAAAGGCAAAGAAGGCTACTTCCTACTCATCAAAGGAACAATTCAGAAAGAGGATATCACAATCATCAATCTTTATGCACCAAACACAAGTGCACCACAATTCAAAAACAAAACCTACTCGACAAACAGAAATAACCACCAACACCATCATAGTTGGGGACTTTAATACACCATTATCAGCAACAAATAGTTCATCCAAACAAAAACTCAATAGGGAAGTGAAAGGGATCAACAAAACCATAAAACATTTATACCTAATGGACATTCTATAGAAAATTCCACCAAATCCCCAGACTACACATTCTTCTCAGCAGCCTATGGAACCTTCTCTAAAATTGATCATATACTGTGTCACAAAGCCTACCTCCATATATTTAGGAAGATTGACATAATCCCCTGCATGATATCAGATCACAATGCTATATTGCTAGAAATCAACAACAAAAGACCCATCAAGAATCCCATTGGCTCCTGGAAACTAAACAGCACACTTTTCAACAATAAATGGGTTAAAGAGGAAATGAAAAATGAAATTAAGAAATTTCTAGAAATGAATGACAATGAGAACACATCATACCAAACTTATGGGACACAATGAAGGCAGTCCTCAGGGAAATTTTTTTTACTTCTAAATGCCTTCATAACAAAGTCAAAGAGACCCCACATCAATAACTTAACCATTTACCTAAAGGATCTGGAGAACAAGAAGAAGCTAACACAAAAAGCTCTAGACGTAAAGAAATATTTAAGATCAGAGAAGAAATTAATGAACAGGAAACTAAGAAAACTGATGAAATGAAGAGTTGGTTCTTTGAAACAATAAACAAGTTTGAAAAACCTCTGGCCAATTTGATCAAGACCAAAAAGAGGTACTTCAAATTAACAAACTTAGAAATGAAAAAGGAGAAATAACAACACACATAAGTGTAATTGGAAGAATCATATGGTCTTATATCAAAAACATTTACTCCACAAAACTGGAAAATGTGGAGGAAAAGGATAAATTCCTAGACACATACTGTCTACAAAAGCTAAACTCAGAGCACATTAATCTCCTAAACAAACCTATCACACCCATCAAAATTGAAAAGGTAATAAAAAACACCTTCCCAAAAAAGAGGAGTCCAGGACCAGATGGCTTCTCACCTGAATGCTATCAAACCTTCATGGCAGAACTGAAATAAATCTTTCTCAAACTGTTCCACACAATTGGAGAATAGGAAAAGCTCTCCAACTCCTTCTACAAAGCTACTATTACCCTAAAAAAAGAAAAAACAAAAACAAATACAAATACAAAAACAGGGCGAGAGAGCACAAGAAACAAAACAACAGACCTGTTTCCCTGATGAGCTTAGAAGCAAAGATCCTGAACAAAATCCTCGCAAACCAAATCCAACACCATGTCAAATCTATTATCCACTTTGATGAGATGGGCTTCTTCCCAGGAACTCAGAGTGGTTCAGCATATGGAAATCTGTTAATGTAATACACCACATAAACAAGACTAAGCACAAAAACCACATTTTGATAGATGCAGAAAATGCCTTTGACAAAATACAACATCACTTCATGATCAAAACTTTGGAGAGAGCCGGGTGTGATGGCACATGCCTTTAATCCCAGCACTTGGGAGGCACAGGTAGGAAGATCACCATGAGTTCAAGGCTACCCTGATACTACATAAGTGAATTCCAGGTCAACCTGAGCTAGAGTGAGACCCTACCTCAAAAAATAAAATACACACACACACAAAAAAAAAACCATTAGAAAGAATCAGCATGAGGGGGCTTCCGGTCAAGATGGCGACCGCCTAGCTGCACTACAAACAACGAGGGAAAAAAAGGCAAGTATTCAAGGGAAATTAGGAACTTTTTGAAGAGGGAGGGCACAGATTGGGATAAAAGAGGGAAAAGAGGGAAGCACACACCCCCGCGACCCACGCCCCGCCACCCCGCCCGCCGCGAATAACTGCATCGGGCGCGGCCCCGTGCCCAGCGGCCCGGCGCCCCGTGCACACCAAGCCCCACGCGCCCTGGCGGCCCAGTGCACCCCACAACCCCCGTGCCCCACACCCGCCGCACCCCCCTCACCCCCCCAGCGCGCCCCACCCCCCCAGCGCTCCCCACGCTCCCTATCCACACACGGCAGACGCGGCCCAAGCGAACCAAGGCTTCCCGCGCCCGGGGCACCCAGGCCTGCCCCGCGCCCCCGCGCGCCCAAGACCCCTGCGCCCCACCCCCGCGTGCCTCGAGACCACCCCACGCCCGCCCCACCCTCCCGCACGCCCCACCCCCCGCGCGTTCCGTGCTCTCTATCCACACACAGCAGGCACGCCCCAAGCGCCCCGCGCCCCGGGCGCCCAGGCGTGCCCCGCACCCCGGCGCCCCCCGCGTGCCCTGAGACCCCACACGCCCCACCCCCACGTGCCTCGAGCCCCCCCCGCGCGCCCCACCCCCGCCTCCCCCCCAGCACGCCCAACGCTCCCTACCCACACACGACAGGGGCGCTCAAAGCGCCCTGCAGCGTCCAGCGCCCGAGCGCCCAGGTGTGCTCCGCACCCCCCCCCCGCGTGCCTCGAGACTCCCCGCGCCCCACCCCCACGCTCCTCGAGCCCCCCCCGTGCACCCCACCCCTGCCGCGCATCCAGACTGCCCCGCAGCGTCCCGCAGCATCCAGCACTCCATCTTACCTCAGCGTGCTCCATGCCCCCTGCGCTACCCGCGACCCCCTGGGCCCCCTCAACCCCCCGCGCGATCCGCCCCCTCCCCCCCTGCGAGTCCAGAGCACCCCACGGTATCCCACAGCGCCCCACGCTCCTAGCTGCCCCCCCTCCCCTCACGCCCTGCTGTTCTCACATCACTTGCCGCCGGTCAGTTTCTGCTGTGTCCTGATTCCGTACCCACATCATCTGCCTCTGCACTACAATTGCACTTGCAGTGGGCCCAGTCCCACAGCAAGAGCCACATAAGTCCACACTGAGTCACTAGCGCCAGCGCAGGTGCCATCCCCTACCTGTACATCGCCACCCATCCCCCACTCCCCTGAGGCGGAAGAGCACAGATGTTTACAGACCCCAGTGTACCCAGCCAGAATCTAGGCACCTTCAAGGCTTGCTACCTCAGTCCCTTTTCAAGCTCAAAGGCAGGCAGCTTAGGTGCATTACTGGGTGAGAATTCAGGCAACTTTGGTGCCCCTGTCAGGCTATAGGTAGGCGGCTTTGGCAAGAGTGAGCAAAAACCCAGGCTGCTTACAACTGCCCCAGGCTGCCTTGGATTTGCATTAAGCTAGATCCCAGGCTGCTCCACCCACCTACCTGCCCATACACTGACATGGGTAGACCACAGCGCAAAAGAAATAACACGAAAAATAAAATGGAAGAAAATCCAGACAGATCACCCAGTCCAACAAGGATCACAACAAACCAAAACATAGAAGAGTGTTTAGGATCAGAACATCAAGTGGAAGCAATGAACAATGCAACCCTGACCAAACTACTGCTAGATCTGACAGGAAAGCTACAAAAGATAGATAATCGTATGGATGCTACCATCACTAAGCTAGAGCAATATGATAAGACACTGGAAGGAATTCAAAGAGAGCTAAGAGAGTTGAGGGAGAATGAAAAAAAAAGAGGACCTTAAAAATCAGCTGGCCACACTAAATGAAAACATAAACAAATGCAAGGATGATTTCTAAGAATCATCAAGAAAATCAGAAAATGAGACAAAAAGGGAGCTGGACAAAGCGATGGAAGTGATACATAGGAAAGTAGTAGAAAATGCAAACTTAATTGAACAAGTCCAAAACTCACTAGACACTCTCAAGAATAGAGTCAGCAAAGTGGAAGATAGAAATTCTGATCTGGAAGACAGGATGGAAGAAACAGTTCGAGAGTCCAAAAATTTCAGTAAGTTCAAAAGTTCCTGTGAACAGAACATGAGAGAATTGTGGGATACACTTAAACGTCCTAATATCAGAATCATTGGAATACCAGAAGGAGAAGAATTTCAGACCAAAGGCATGGAGAACTTATTTAACACAATAATTGAAGAAAACTTCCCCCATCTCTTAAAAGAAAGGCCCATCAAGATTCAAGAAGCAAACAGAACTCCTAACCGACTAGACCAAAGGAGAAACTCCCCAAGGCATATTATCATTAAGACTCTAAACATTGACACCAAGGAAAAAATCCTAAAAGCAGCTAGGGAAAAACAGCACACCACTTTCAAAGGAAACCCCATCAGAATTACTTCAGACTTCTCAATGGAAACCCTGAAAGCTAGAAGGGCCTGGAATGATACTCTCCAAACTCTAAGAAACTATGGCTTTCAACCTAAACTACTCTACCCAGCAAAAGTCTCCTTTATAATAGATGGTGAAAGGAAAACTTTCCATGATAAAACTCAGCTTTACAATTATATGAACACAAAACCAAACCTACAGAAAGTACTCCAGGAAATTCTCCACAGAGAAGAAACAAATAACCAAACACAAATGCCTACAAGAAGAAGATCACAGCAATCAAACCCAGAGTAGATACAAAAAAAAAAAATTCCATGGAAATGCCAACACACCTCTACCACCACAAAATGACAAGGATCAAATCAAATCTCACAGTCATCACCCTAAACATTAATGGCCTTAATTCACCCATCAAGAGACACAGGCTAACAGGGTGGATCAAAAAATTAGACCCCTCAATCTGCTGCCTTCAAGAAACCCACCTTACCACTAAAGACAGAAACCTCCTCAGGGTGAAAGGGTGGAAAACAATATTCCAAGCAAATGGGAATAAGAAACAAGCAGGTGTAGCTATATTAATATCAGATAAAGTTGACTTCAAACCAAAAACAATCAAAAAAGACAAAGAAGGCTACTTCCTACTTGTAAAGGGAACAATCCATCAAGAGGATATTACAATCATAAATCTGTATGCACCAAACACAGGGGCACCGCAGTTAATAAAACAAAACCTACTTGACAATAAAACAGAAATAACCACCAACACCATCATAGCTGGGGACGTTAACACACCATTATCAGTAATAGACAGATCATCCAAACAGAAGCTCAACAGGGAAGTAAGAGGACTCAACAAAACCATAGAGCACTTAGACCTAACAGACATCTACAGAACTTTCCACCCCAAATCCATAGACTACACATTCTTCTCAGCAGCCCATGGAACATTCTCTAAAATAGATCATATACTGGGTCACAAAGATAGCCTCCACATATTTAGGAAAATCGACATAATTCCCTGCATGATATCAGATCATAATGCTATATTCCTAGAAATCAACAACAAAAAAGCCAACAAGAGCCCCAACGGCAACTGGAAACTGAATAGCACACTCTTAAACAATAAATGGATAGTGGATGAAATAAAAAATGAAATTGCAAAATTCCTGGAATTGAATGACAATGAGAACATATCATACCAAAACTTGTGGGACACAATGAAGGCAGTCCTCAGGGGAAAATTCATAGCACTCAATGCCTTCATGAAAAAGACAGAAAAATCCCAAATCAATAGCTTAACCATCCACCTAAAGGCATTGGAAAAACAAGAAAAATCCAACCCAAAGAGCTCCAGAAGGAAGGAAATAATTAAAATCAGAGCAGAAATTAATGAATTGGAAACCAAGGAAACAATTAAGGCAATTGACAAAACAAAGAGCTGGTTCTTTGAAAAAATAAACAAGATTGACAAACCTCTGGCCAATTTGATCAGCAAAAAAAGGAGAGACTCCAAATTAACAAAATTCAAAATGAAAAAGGAGAGATTACAACAGACATCAGTGAAATCGGCAGAATCATCAGGACTTATTTCAAAAACCTCTACTCCACAAAACTGGAAAATGTGGAGGAGATGGATAAATTCCTGGATGCATATCATCTACCAAAGCTAAACTCAGAGCAGATCAACCACCTCAATGAACCCATCACGCTCATGGAGATTGAAAAAGTAATAAAAAACCTCCCAAAAAAGAAGAGTCCAGGACCAGATGGATTCCCAGCCGAATTTTATCAAACCTTCATGGAAGAACTCAAACCAATCTTCCTAAAACTGTGCCACACAATTGAAGAACAGGGAAAACTACCCAACTCCTTCTATGAAGCTAGTATCACCCTAATCCCAAAACCAGGCAGAGACGCCACAAGAAAAGAAAACTATAGGCCTATTTCCCTAATGAACATAGACGCAAAGATCCTCAACAAAATTCTCGCAAACCGAATCCAACAACACATCAAAAGCATTATCCACCTTGACCAAGTGGGATTTATCCCAGGAACACAAGGGTGGTTCAACATACGAAAATCTGTCAATGTAATACACCACATAAACAAGCTTAAACATAAAAATCACATGATCATTTCAATAGATGCAGAAAAGGCCTTTGACAAGATACAACATCACTTCATGATCAAAACATTGGAGAGAATCGGCATGGCTGGTTCACATCTTAATATAATAAAGGCAATATACAAAGCTCCAAAGGCCCAAATAATTCTTAATGGAGAGAGACTGGAGGAATTACCATTGAGATCAGGAACAAGACAGGGATGTCCTCTCTCACCTCTGCTTTTCAATATAGTTCTGGAAGTCCTAGCCCAAGCAATAAGGCAGGAGAAGGAAATAAAAGGGATACAATTTGGAAAGGAAGAAGTTAAGTTAGCTCTATTCGCTGATGACATGATTGTATATGTAAGAGACCCGAGAGACTCCATCCCAAAACTCCTGAAGGTGATTAACTCCTATAGCAAAGTAGCAGGATACAAAATCAATGCACAAAAATCGGAAGCATTTCTGTATGCAAATGACAAAGACACAGAAAAAGAAATAAAGGACATAGTCCCATTTTCAATAGCAAAAAATAAAATAAAATACCTTGGAATAACGTTAACCAAGGAAGTAAAAGATCTATACAACAAAAATATAAAAACTCTCAAAAAAGAAATTGAGGAGGACTTGAAACGATGGAAAGACCTCCCATGCTCCTGGATAGGCAGAATTAACATTGTGAAGATGACAATCCTACCAAAGGCAATATATAGATTTAACGCAATTCCAATTAAAATCCCTACAATGTTCTTCACAGAGATAGAAAAAATGATCTCAAATTTCATATGGAAAGGCAGAAGGCCTTGCATATCCAAACATATCCTCAGCAAAAGAAATACCTCTGGTGGCATAACCATACCCGATATAAAGTTATACTACAAAGCCATAGTAATAAAAACAGCATGGTACTGGCATAAAAACAGGAGTATAGACCAATGGAATAGACTTGAGGACCCGGATTTTGGGCCAAGCAACTATAGCTACTTGATATTCGACAAAGGCCCAAACAATATAGACTGGAAAAAAGATAGCATCTTCAACAAATGGTGCTGGACAAACTGGATAACCACATGCAGGAAACTAAAACTTGATCCACACATTTCACCATGCACAACACTCAAATCCAAATGGATCAAAGACCTCAACATAAGACCAGAAACTCGAAAACTACTGGAAGAAAATTTAGGAAGTACTTTCCATGATATAGGAATGGAAAAAGACTTCCTGAATAAAACCCCAGTGGCTCAAGTTCTTAAACAGTCACTCAACCATTGGGATCATATGAAGCTGAAGAGTTTCTTTACAGATAAGCATATAATAAACAAAACCAATAGAATACCCACAGAGTGGGAGAAAATATTTGCAGGTTATCCAACTGATAGAGGCCTTATCTCTAGAATTTACAAAGAACTCAAAAGTCTAAACAATAAGAAGACAAATACCCCACTCACAAAATGGGGCACAGAGTTAAACAGGCAATTCACAGAGGAAGAGATACAAATGGCAAACACACACCTAAGAAAATGTTCATCATCCCTAATCATCAGAGAAATGCAAATTAAAACAACTATGAGATTCCACCTTACCCCAATAAGGATAGCCAACATCAAAAGGTCAAATGAAAATAAATGCTGGCGAGGATGTGGAGAAGCAGGGACACTCATTCACTGTTGGTGGGAATGCAGGATGGTACAACCACTTTGGAAAGCAATATGGAGACTCCTGAAAAAGCTGACTATAGAAATACCAACAGACCAAGTTATACCATTACTGGGCATGTACCCTAAAAGCTTCAAACCAAAAGCCAGAGAGATTTGCTCAACCATGTTTGTAGCAGCTCAATTCGTAATAGCTAAAAGCTGGAATCAACCCAGATGTCCATCATTAGAAGAATGGATAACAAAGATGTGGTATATCTACACAATGGAATTCTATACAGCAGTAAGAAAAAACGACATAAAGAAATTTGAGGAAAAATGGTTGAACCTGGAACAGATCATTCTCAGCGAACTTACCCAATCACAGAAAAAAAATCAACACATAGTCTCACTCATCTGCAACACCTAACCTGAATTTGCCCAAGATGCCTTACATACCCAGCAAGTACCTCATGGACTAGACAATAAGATGGATGGGAGGGCGGGGAGGGAATCAAAGGGTGGAAAACAGTAATCCGGACCCAAATGGCAATGGTACCATAAAATTCTACTTCCTAAAAGACAGACCAAATGACTGAACCTTCACTAGTCCCTTACAGGAAACACCTGAACCACAAGACACTGGATAGGGTAGGATCAAGACTGACCTAAATCTCCTACATCTTCCTTCCCTCCCTCTCCCCCTCTCCCCTCTATCTCTCTCCTCTCAAACTCTGGTATATTAGTTATCTTTTTCCTCAATTTCTTAGTGGACACTGATCTGTAACCCCCACTTCCAGCTTGGGCCTACAATCCACAATGAGCTTTTGATCAGAGAAACCTACAAGGTTTCCCAAAACAATGACAGACTTCTGTCAGAGTAATTGATGACCCACCAAAGGCCAGTGGTAAGACCCTATTGCTGAAGACTCCATACGCAGCTGACACGTAAAATGGAATGACATAGCTGGAAGCCAGGAGAGAGTCAGTCCCCAGACAGTCAGCGTGTCTAGTGCCAGAAGGTGCTACATAGGCAACTGGGGGAAGTGACCAAGATCTGTCCAAGCAACACATTGTTTAACCTAAGTAGCAACAATTAACCGGATGTGATACCCACACAAGTGCAATAGTGGTACACAGCCATGGTGAGGAATCAATTACTCTTGATTTGGCTAACTGATCCACTCAGTGGTACTAGACCCTTAGCTGGAGCTGGGAAACAAGTCAGAACCATACCCAAACACAAGCCCACTCTACAATATCAAGCTACCATCAATCACGGGGTATAAGAGGGCCTACACCTATCAAACTGTCTATCAAAAAACTAAGTGTTATCTCAATTTTCTGGGTGCTAACTTACTCTCCGTTGGAGAATCTGCTTCTCTTTTCCAGATAGATGCAGATCCTAAGAAGAGAGCTGCCCCAACATACCTCAGAAGGGGCCCAACTGAAACTAAGGACAACTGGCGAAATAAGCAAGGGTGATGTTTTCCTGTGAACTGGATACTAGCACAAAGGGGAAGGAGATCAATGCAGAGAAAAATCAACTCCTACCAAATCAGAGAGCCAGAGCCTCAGAGGCCCCTAACACCTCAGCACTGAAGCAGACCAAAAATGAACCCAACATGGCTCAGGGAAATCTTGCGGAAGAGGGGGCGGAAAGAATGTCAGAGTTACATGTTGGGTCATGATTTTCAGAGACATTTATCATACTAATAACTGGGGGCTAACTCCACAATGCACGACCCATTTTCAATAACAAGGAGGGTCTAATGGGAGGGGGTAGATCACAGATGAGCCTAAATAATGGTACCAAACTGCCTGTATTTACTGAAAAGAAAACTAATAAATTAAATTAAAAAAAAAAAAAGAATCAGCATGAAGAGTTTATATCTTAACACAATAAAAGCTATATGCAAAGCTCCTAAAGCCCAAGTAGTACTTAATGGAGAAAGACTGAAGGAATTCCCATGGAGATCAGGAACAAAAAATGGTTGCACTATCACTTCTGCTCTTCAATATAGTACTGGAAGTCCTAGCTCAAGCAGTAAGAGAGGAAAAAGAAATAAAAGGGATACATTTTGTAAAGGAAGAAGTTAAGTTAGCGCTGTTCACAGACAACATGATTCTACATGTAAGAGACCCAAGAGCCTCCATTCCAAAACTTTTAAAGGTGACTTTGGGTCAAGTAACTACAGCTACTTGATATTTGACAAAGGCCCTAACAATATAGGCTGGAAAAAAGACAGCATTTTCAACAAATGGTGCTGGACAAACTGGATATGCATATGCAGGAAATTGAAACTTGATCCACACATCTCGCCATGCACAATAATCAAGTCCAAATGGATCAAAGACCTCAATATAACACCAGAAACTTGGCTATTACTGGAAGACAAGTTATGAGGGACATTCCATAATTTAGGAATGGGAAAAGACTTCATGAACAAAACCCAAGCAGCACAGGATCTTAAACTATCACTCAACCAATGGAGTCTTATGAAATTTCTTCTCAGACAAATATGCAATAAGCTTAGCAAATAGATTACCCACAGAATGGGAGAAAATATTTGCTGAATATCCACTGACAGAGGCCTAATTTCTAGACTGTACAAAGAACTCAAAAACCTAAACAATAAAAAGACAAATAACCCAGTCAAAAAATGGGTCAAAGAACTCAACAGGCAGTTCACAGAGAAAATAATACAAATGGCAAACATACAATTAAGGAAATGTTTATCACCCCTAATTATCATGGAAATACAAGTTAAAAAAAATTATGAGATTCCACCTTACCCCAGTAAGAATAGCAAACATCAAAAAATCAAATGCATATTAATGCTGGTGAGGATGTGGAAAAATAGGAACCCTCATCCACTGTTGTTGGGAATGTAAGATGGTACAACCACTTTGGAAAGCAATATGAAGACTCCTACAAAAGCTGACTATAGAATTACCAACAGATCCACTTATTCCCTTACTTGGCAAGTACCCTAAAAGCTCCTTGCCTCGGCTCAGAGAAATTTCCTCAACCATCTTTATAGTTTCTCAATCAGTAATTGCCAAGAGCTGGAATCAACCCACATGTGAAAGGCTGCTTCTTTCTGAACTTCAGGCTCCCAGACAAAAGTCAGCAGGTGGGCTATGAGTTCATCATTTGCCTTCAAAAGTATTTCTCTATGTTCATCTCCATTTTTGAACAAAAGTTTCATGACCTATTGAAATTCTTCATGTAGGAAGAGGAGACAGTATAGGCACCAAGCCAATATTCTCCCCAGCATCAGACTTAGGGAGAAATTTATAATGTGAATTCAAGATCCAATTTCCTTCTAAGACATATTTTCTTTTCTTTTCTTCTAGGAATATCTTTTTAATTCCATTGTGTAGGTATATTCTCTCTTTTCTGTGCCTGTGAAGAAGTTCATACACATTACAATGTGGGGACCCATATTTATATCTAATTATAGCATGAATTTTGAACACCTGGGTACTACGTTTTCCCTGTAAGAGAATTCTACATTATCTGGGTCACAGCAGGAATTGAACAAATTACTTCACTGATACAAACTTGGGATGAAATATCTCAAAACAAAACAAAACAAAAAAGTAATAGTATTGAATGAAACCTATTCTGGGCCTAGAATAAATTGCCCTAAGGATTCTATCTTAACAGCCAGCTTGATATCCATGCCTTCTTCAGTAAAAGGTCTAGATGAGAATGGAACTACACACTCATGTTTGGGGGCTTCTGAATCTTACTTCTTGCAAGTTTATTCCAGACATTACTACAAAATATCACTGAATTCTTCTCTGTCAAAAATGTGGTTATTAATTCAGGAAATATTTTGTTATGATCATTACTCTATAAACAGTCAACTTCATTTTATGCTTGTTTTTTTTTTCTTTTCTGTTTTCATCATTCCTTCATTTTTTTTTAATATGTATATTTTACTGACAACTTCTATTCTTACAGACAACAAACCATGGTATTTCCCTCTCCTCCCCCACTTCCCCCTTCATGACTCTTTCTGTCATGTCCCCTCCCTCTTTCCATTAGTCTGTCTTTTAATTTGATGGCACCATCTTTTTTTCTTTTTTTTCTATTATGAGGGTCATGTGTAGGTATTGCTAGGCACTGCAAGGTCTTGGTAATCAAGGACAATTTCTGTCCCGACAGTTGTCTATATGGAGTGGTACCCTTCTTTGGCTCTTACATTCTTTTGGCTACCTCTTCCACAATGGACCCTGAGCCTTGGGGGCTGTGAGTTGTTTCAGTGCTGGACATTTCTCCATCCATTCTTCTCAGCACTATGTTGCCTTTTGGATCATCCCAGTAGTCATTGCCATTTGAAAAGAGAAGCATTAATATATGAATATGAACATTAAGTATAGTGGTTTCCGGGCAATTTGGTGAAAGTAATATATGCATTTATCCATACAAGAGCAGGCTTTATACCCCTAAGGATCATGATATCCCTTGCCAAAGGATTTGATTAGGTTTACAGCACAAGGCATGTATTCCCTCCTATAGAGTGGGCCTTCAGTCCAATCAGAGAGCAGTTGTTTTCCCCCAGAGCAGACATGCCACTATTGCACTTGTTCAGTCATTTTGCTTGTCTGGCCAAAATTGAGGTTTCCAGTGTCCACTGTTTCCACCACTGATGACTTCTGTCTCCCATGAGGCTGCATACAGTGCAGCTGTTTCCATCTTTCAGTTGGCTGAGTACAGGGAGAAGATTTTCTGCTCAGCACCAGCTTGATTTCTCAGTGACTTTACTGCTCAGACATGTAAAGTCTTCAGCAACAGGGTCTTTCCTTTTGGGGTGGCTGCTAATGTCACCAATGCTGAGTGCCCATCTCAATCCCCCCTGTGTCATGCTGTGGGGCTGGACCACCTATTAGCTCTTCTGGTTGCACTGCCACTGGGCACTGAATGCTGAAATTGCCTGGTTCTGATTGTGGGGGACAGGAGAGTTTAGACTTCTGCAGTTGCTCACACAGTTCCACCTATATCCCTTTCCATAGATTTTTGGTTGATCTCATCTGTCTTTATTTCTGTTTTCCTGGCTTTCCAAGGAGGCTGTTGAAATTGAAAAATGCCCCTATTTTATCTCTGCTGCTGCTTGGCATGCCTGGTGGGGTGGTGCCACACAAGTGTACGGATAGGCATTCTCTTCCTTTCTGGTGAATCTTGGTCTCCCAAGCTTCTCTGCTGTGTGAAAGAATAACCTATACTCCTTCACTTTCCAGTATAAGAGTGGATTTTGCTGGGGTTTTGCTTCAGTCCCTCCCTAGGCTAGGTTGGTGTGGCTCTTATGCCATCATCTTACCTAGAAGTCTGTTTTGTTTTATTCATATGTCTTTTTTTTTAATTTTTATTAACATTTTCCATGATTATAAAATACATCCCATGGTAATTCCCTCCCTCCCCACCCCCACACTTTCCTTATTCATATTTCAATTCAAGCATCAGGAAACTGGTAACTCAGCTCTCTCTAGAATTGTTTATCCCACATAGTTGATGACATGATCATATGGTTTCTTTGTTCACAGAGCCAATAAAAAATTATACCATATACATACTTAATATTGGACTAAAATGAAAATATTGTGGAGAATATAGCAGACTGAATGCATGTATTTTTCTCGGTTCTTCATACTAGAGTAGCTGCATAGAGCTTTCCATCAAGGAAAACAGATATTCTTGACTACTACTGAAACTGAGTAACAAAATGTACATGTCCAGTATTAAAAATAATAATAATAAATTGGTTAGAATTAAAGTAACTAGGTTTTACACAGGTCACCATATTTAACTCTAGGTAACTTAGCAAGTACTTCCACATGTGGATGCACAGTAACATATTGCTAGAATTAAGGATGCATTTGCTTTCTCCTTCTCATCTTAAATGGGGATTGGATACCAAGACTGTATACATACAGGTAGCTGCTAAATTAAATGCAGAAATGGGATGAGGTCTGGATTTGGGGGAGGGTAGTAATGTCTGTCCTAGGGTAAATCAACAGTGTGAGGAATACATGTATCACCATAAAGATTGGCCAATCCTGTAACAGTCCAGCTAGGTGTAGGCTGCATCTTTCCTATAAACCTGAACAACATGAACCTCAGTAAGTTTTGAATAACTCTCACATTAAATAGCATAGCCAGGTGCTTATCTGTAAGCAAGACTATTTCTCTAATTTATGTACATGGAAATGCCAGAAAAGCCAAGTGAACAGACAACTAAGGTTGTTTGGTGAAATCAACTATCTCTAGCATTTGTCTAAGATGCCCTATTTTTAAAACATGGAAAGCCAGTTCATGGGAAATTTTAACTCAACTTTGAACTCAACCTTCAGTAGAAGGAAATAGAGACTTGTTCAGAAACAGGGTCAGGAAAAAGAGATGGCATGAAGGGCAGATACTGATGACCATGGTGTCCAATCAGGAAGCCAAACACAGGAACTCTCACAGTGTAAAGAGACTTACTATGAAAGTTTATGGTTATAGAACTCTGCTTCATTTGAATATGAAATGAATGGCTTTCTAAAAGTGATATGACTGTTAAATACCTCAGCTTGTACTTAAGCTCAGGAAACTTGTGTCTTGTGTGCAAATATATACATACATATTTGTGTGTGTGCGTGTGTGTGTGTGTGTGTTTATATTTATGTAAATAGCACTGGGGAAGAAATATTTACATTGAAGAACTGAGCCTAGGTCTAACCAAGTCTATACTTTAGACCACCACTGTCCAGACTTGGGGAAGATGAATAAAGCAATAAGCTAATTTTAGAAATTTTACATTGAAAGCATGTCAGGTTCTCTCAAATGTTTGCATTACAACAAGCATACTATGAAATAAAATGGTGTGACCAAAGACGAATGAATTAAACTAGTACATGTTATTGTGCCATTTATTCCTTCAATACAGAGGAGGAGACTGTTAGAGGATGGCCTTTGATAAAATGGTCCTTTTGGTAGGGCCCAAACAACTGCTAGGATAACCTGTTCTTGGTCCCACAAAAACCAAAGACACTACAGCTCTTTGGAACATCTCTCTCCTGGGTGTATATGAGAATGACCATCTCCACCCCAATTCTGGTAAGTTAATTAGGGCTTTTTGTAGCTATCCCAGGCAGAAAAGCTCTGGAGAGTCATTTGTATTCATTCACTTCCATCACCACTGGAGAAATCGTTAGATTACTCATCCCTCAGGCTAGGAATCTCTAAAATATTACTCTATAGGATAGAAATCACACTAACATATTGCAGAGTCCTATAATTCAAGTACAGCAGGAAATGTAGTCTTTTTTTTTTTTTTATTCCACTGATTTCAGCAAAGACCCACATGATGAGTGCAGTGCTAACATTCTCCTTTTTGCTGCTGCTCAGAACTTCGTAATGATTTTGGGTCTCCTTCAATTTCATTACATTTTAGATGACTCAAATTTAATTCAAAACCATTTCCATATTTGGTTTACTTTGCAAGAATGTATGTATAATATTTTCATCTGACATATATTAATCCATCAATCCTAACACTCTATACTGAACTTCCAGTATCCTTCTAAGCTCTAATCTCAATATGGTGAATTGTACGCTGTACATAAACAAGTTAATTTTGTCAGGTACATAATACATATGAACCTAAAACTTGCACATTTTACAGCTAACTTAGGGAGTAACAATGATTATCATCTTCCCAACTTTGCAAATGAAGCATGAGTAAAGGTGTGTCCTGTACCCACAGCACATCAGTGGAATAACAAATTAGCATTCATTTTTGTTACCTTTCTCCAGTGTACTCTCTCTACATGGTATTCTGAGAGTATGAAGACCCAGCAGAAAGGAATGACCAACTGTGGAAAGGAACATTATCAGAAAAGGCTTTCTGGATATGAGTGACTGTAAAAATGTCTTCAAAAGGAATAAACATATGATAAATTAGTATGATATAAAAATTGCCATACTAGGGGAAGGAATGCCTGCGAGAAAGAGAAGTAAATTTAGACAGGGTAATACCATAAATGGATCAAAGTGACAAAGTCAATGTAAAGTCATCAATTCACTAAATGAGAAATCTGACTCAAAAATGTGTCCCAATGTTTCAGCATATAACTGCAGAAAGGATTGTTTGGAAGCATTTATGTAGCAGCAAGAAGTGCAATCCAAAATCATTGAGTCGCCCTCCCAATAGCACAATAACTGTGCACACTCTTCTTCTTGTTTTTCAGAAGGGACAGAGTGATGTTCTCTGCTGTGGATATGAAATGTCGTGGAATGTCCTTGCCTTTCGTCTTCACAGGACATGCCTGCCTTCATTAAGGAACAGGGGCCACTTGTGAAAGGAATATTTTGAAAATCAGCCAGTGTAGATGCATGCAGAGCACTAAAAGAAAAAGAAGTCAATTTCTGAACCCTCATTGTAGTACCCATCATAAAGCTAGGGAAAGTTCTAGCATCATCCACACAGCCTAATTCTGATGCCAAATGATTGGTTTATGTATCATGATTATTCAAGGATGACAGTAGGGATGTAGTGGTGTCAGTGTACAGTCCAGTGAACTCTGGCTTGAATAGAGTCTCCAGCGGCTGGATCCCTACCAGGAAAGGAAATACGTCACTGGGGGCTGGTGGATCTTGGAATCCAGCCCTGTAATATAAAGATAAAGTTTTGGATTTCTGGCCACTCATTTTTTTGTTGTTTTCTGGCTGTTGGTGGTGTCTCTCTGCTTGGATCTACAAGAATGAGACAGCTTTTACTGCTATTGATGGTGTTCCTCTGGCTTCTTCAAGCTTGAAATAAACCCTTTACTCTGGTAAGTTGCACCCGGTTGCTTGGTTATCTCACCAACAAAGAACTGACTGCAACAAGTCACAAGTGATTAAAAATCTGAAATACTGAAGGACTTCTCGGTGAGCCACTGTTCTGGAAGCTCCCTGGGACATTATAAAACCAAGAGTCAGCTCCACATTCTTTAACATCACACACTGCCCTCCTGAAAATTATATAAAAGCTGCTAAGATAAATATTAATGATAATAATAAATTTAAAGTACACCCAAATGCAACTGTATCATACCAAAACAAGCTTCCTCCTTTGACTTACTTGCTGCCTTTGCAATGGGAAAGTTTTCCAAAGAAATATTTTTATTATAAAAATGCAATGGAAATTTACGAAACAAACTTTCTTGCAGTGAATAAAAACATACTTGGTGATACCATCAAAGTTTTGACTCATTTCATCATCTTTCCTGACCTCCATCTGAAACCCATTTACTTTGAAAGCAATGAAAACTGATTTCAGCATGTTGTCTCTTCCTCCTGTTATTGTAGGTTTCATCCTGCTTGCAATAGAATGCTTATCTTACCACCCATCACTGTAATCCTCAAAGGTACCAAATCCACTCACAAGTCTGTTTTTTAAATTCAGACAAAGAATATGGGTATAAAACTCTAACATAATTTAGGATTCTGATACTTTACTTGATTTTTACAGAAACATTGACTTTTAAAGTGATACATGAGTAGTTTCTCATAAACTCTCACTGGAGAACCCACTCAATTTTATGAGTTCTAACTCAAAAGGCATTTTTTTTCTTTTTTTCTCTTTCTTTCTCTTCTTTGGTTGCTGGCAGAAATCCTAATCACATACACACTGACACTTTGGAACTTTTTCACTTTTTTGTTTGTATTCAATATGTATACTTTGCCTTACTCAAATAAATCAATAAATAAATTTGAATGAAATTTTAAAATGATACTAGTAAATGCAAAATACCTATGTGTATTTCTAGAATGGTAAATAAGAAAACAGAAAAACTGGTTTTGAATGTGTATTGGTATTTGCTGACATTGACAAAATATGATAGTGGGTTAATAACAAGGTCCTTGATGTTATTTTAGAATCTCACCTGTATACTTTCTTTTCTTATCTTCCATTAATGCTTGGCTACATCAAAAATAACAATGTATCACTAATGTCTTAATGCCAACTTCATATGGTAGAAAGGAATGTGTTCAAAGAATTTGTATCCTGCCTCTGTGAAGTACGGACATGAACTTGATTAGATTTTCTAGAAAGACATGGAATTATTTATCTCATAGTTTCTAAACTTGGCTTTCAAAATATCAGCTCAGTTGCTAACAAATTATTCAGATTCTGAAGTACATATCCTGTCATACTCACTGGATATGCTACTGAGATACCTAAAAAGAGAAAACCAACAGCAAATACCCTCAACAAGTTTTGCTTTGGTCATGTTCTTACTGTACTAGCTGATCTCATTTGAGGTCTACAAGCTCATGCAGCCTTCTTCTTATGGTACAGCAGGGGTTTCCAGCACCCCAAGGAACCATTGTTTTGATGCTTCTGACTATATCTGTTCACTAATTTCCCAACAGTGAATATGCAGAGTACCATAATATAGCCAGGGTCAATGCAGAAGGTGAGTATGAAAGGGAATTCATGACTAACTACTAAGACATAAGGCAACAGGACAATTATTATTGTGGAGGGACTTTTTTTGTAATGTTTGCCCCATAATAATCAAAATAATATCTATCAATACCATAAACATCATTTTATTCATCACAATTTAACCTTCCCTTCTTCATACCAGTATTTTTAAATTTATACTCCTGCCAGAAATGGGAGGAATTATCATTGAAATACTAGCAGATTTGCATCTACTTCTAGATCACAGGGCACACTATACAATACCTCCATGTGAGCTGAACAAGGAGAGAATGAGAATAAGAAAAAAATGGACTCTATTCCAAACAGAAATTGAGGAATATCTTCATGTATCCACACAAGAGGTGAAAGGATATTGGGTGAAAGCAGAGAAGACAGGCAATACAGAGAACAAGCCTCAGCTGCCCAGGTCCAGGTTGGGGAGGAGAGAGTCACTCTCAGGATAAGCCCACAATACTCCCAAGCCTCTGACCCGGTTGTGGGTTTGTGAAGACAGTGATTCCTCTGGTGGATGGGTAAAAGAAGTTGGGTGGGGGGGGGGGGGGACAGCAGAGAGTGGCCGCCTTGACAGGAGATATATTGTCAAAGCTAAGCTACTCTGAGGCCTAAGAACATGAAACAACCACAGGACCATAATTGGACTTGTCACAGCCCTGTGTAAGGGAAGACCCAAGGAGGCAACTGTGGAAAGCAGAAGAGCTGCACAATGACAAGATAAAACATGCAGATGTCAAGAGGCTTGTGTCATCTGTAAAGTGCATAGGCATAGGCAGCCAAATACATGGTAGACAGGAATACATCTCATCTAGGAGAATAACCTTGGGATTTTTATAGCTGTGAGCCAATGATTTGATAAAATTCTGAACCCATCTATTTTATGTTCACTGCCCTTTCTTCACAGTATATTCCTAGATCCTTGGTTGAAAGTGAATGGACCAGGCCTGGAAAGATAACTTAGCAGTTACAGATATTTGCTTACAAAGCCTAGTGATCCAGGTTCAATTTCTTATTACCCACATAAAGTAAGACGCAAAAAGTAGTGCATGCAGCTAGAATTTATTTGCAGTGGCAAGTGGCCCTAACATTCCCATGTCCCACTCCCTCTCTCTTTCTATGTCTCTATTTTCATAAATAAATAAAATTTGACAAAATTAATGGACCAAAACCACTTCTGATTACTTTTTTGGGGGGTTTCTATGTTGTTTCTTTTGCTTACGTGTCTATTTTCATGAAGTTACCACACTAGCCACAATAAAGGTTACAATAGCTTTATGGTATGTTTTAACAGGGTGTGATGTCCAAAGCTGTCTTCAAACCAACACCCTATTATAACATTTACTGGTGAAAATTAGAAACATTTTTCCTCTAAGGTCCAGAACAATACAAACTTCTACTTGACATAGCATGGAAAAATTTTAGAGCGATTAAGTAATTAGAAGAAACAAAAGCCATCTTGTAAAAAAAAAAAAAAATCCCTGATATTCCTGATGGTAACAAAAGATTGCATGTAATAGCAATTCTTCCCAATAACTAAAACTGAAAAACAGTTCAGTAATGTTGAAGATTGCAATACTAATATAGGAGGCAGCTTAGGGGTAAGAAGAACCTAAAAGTGAATAACATTCTTTTGGCTAAATGCAGGAATTGTCCTTGGGCCTGTAGAGGAAAATCTAGGTCTTTACACTGTACTACAGGTCAGATACATGAGAAGGATCTTGCCTTTCCTTATTTCTCCCCCTTAGGAGGTATGTCTACTCCTTTCCTAAAGAATTCAGATTCCTGGAAAGTTTGCCCTTTTCCAGAGATCTTGATTCCAGACAAATGACACCAGGACCATTCTGGCTAATCTAGGCCATCTATGAGGCTCATAACCACCACCCCCATTGTCTCAAAGTGGGTTTCTCAAACCTCTTCTTGCCTCCTGGGAAAGAGCTCTGCCTTGTTTCCTTCCTTTAAATTTATAGCTTCCCAAATCCTATTTTGCATCCTTGGGCAAGAGCTATGTCTTCCTTCCCTCCCTTAAGCCCTGCTCTCTTAAAGCTTTAACTCCCTAAAGATTTCAGCTGCAATAAAATCTTTCTGAAACTTATCTCTGGTCATGGATTTCATTCTTTAAATTCATAATACAAGGATCTGTGATATCCCTAAATTATTACTGCATTGGAGTATTTTGGTACACTGGCAGAAGGACCCCAAAATTCCTTTACCACTCATATACAAGAATAGTAATATTTCTACATGCTAACAACTTATTCAAAATTCAAAATTATTCAAAAAGGAGAGAGAACCCATTTATCTTATCCATGGATTGAAAGAATATATATTGTTTAAATGCCCTTCTTATCCAAATAGTCCTACATCCTTATCAACATTTCTAGTCAATATGCTGACATTACTCACAAGAATTTTTGAAAAAAAGTTGTTTTATTTACTTACTTATTTGAGAGAGAAGGGGGAGAGAAGGGCATGCCATGGCCTCCAGTTATTGCAAATGGACTTCAGATGCATGTACCATGTTGTGCATCTGGCTTTACATGGGAACTGGGGAATTGATCCTGGGTCCTTAGGCTTTGCAGAAAAGTGCCTTAACCATTAAGCCATCTCTCCAGCTGACAAGGATTTTTTTTTTAAAAGATCTTAAGTTCACTTTATGCTAAATCCTTTAATAAAATATGTCCTCTTTATTTTTTTTTACCAGTTTCTACAAAAGTTCTCCTAAGTTATTGACTGGAATAATATTAAATATATAAGCAATCAGAGAGAAATTACAAAAATAGCTTGAATTGTTCTAATCTATTAACAAAGAATATTGAAAAGTGTTAATGTCCTCGAGATAGTTACTTTTAATGATTACTAGACTGGGTCATAATATACAGCTGCTCAATTAGATAGTAAGCTTGGTGATATGAGGAAGGTATTGTGTAAATATGGATGGTATCTTTAATTAGTTGACTACAGGAAAATGTTAGTTTGATAATTTGAGTGAAAATCAGGAATCTGTAACAGGAGGAGAAAAGAAGTCACTTTGAAAATGAAAACTGAGTTCTTATGAGAAAACTATTTATCAAAGAATTATGTGGTATGCATCCTGTATATCTTATTGCTTTCTATTTCACACAAACGGATTTTGAGAAACACATGTGAAGATCAGCATCAGGATACCAAAATAAAGACATGACAGTAGCATGCTATGCATGCTTTCCAAAGGATTTGGAGTATGCATCAAAATCACTCACATTGAAAAGTGTAAAATATAAATAAGTAATTTTAAATGAACTGAAACCACACCAGGTATGTTCTATGTTAATCACTTAGATTTAACTAGAAATAATTCACAAAAAGTATATGATATTATTTCACATTTACTAAATATATGAAAGATGACTTAAAATCAATAATTTTTGTAAAATTAATTAAAAATACAAAAATAATTTGTTAGAACAAAATAAATGTATAAATCCATATATTATAAATAAAGAATTATCTAGTATCAAATACTTTAGGTTCTAATTTGTAAACTAGAAAAAAAAAAGCACGATTTACTGTTAAAGTAATGAGGGTAAAAAGTAGACATGACCATTAGAACAGAATTTTGTAATATTATGGTAGAACAATTATAAAGCAACATAAACCCCAAAAGGTGATACCTTATAAGTATGCCTAAAACATAAGGTTTTACTGAGACTAATGAAGATAAATAAAGGTACAAATTAACAATGACAGAAATGAAAGTACAATTATCACCACTAATCTTATTGATGTTAAGTGTTTAAGAAAAGAATGTGAGCTAAAGATGCTTGTTCAAAAAACTAGTATCTAAAATGACATGAACCCATTTGTCAAAAGACATGAATTGCCAAAACCCACCCAAGGAGAAATAGATAACCTAAATAGGCCCATAAAAATTGAGTCAATAGTTTAAAAATTTTGAGAGCAGGTGCAGATGATTTCACTGGAGATCACTATGAGATATTTATTGCAGAAATAGTGCCAGTTCTGTGCAATCTGTTTCCTAAAATAGCAGCAGAGAAAACACTATGTAGCGAATTCTATAAAGTTACCATTAGGCTACACCCTAGTCGTACAAATCAGCTATATTAAAGGAGGACTTCAAAAAAACACCTCTCACAACATGTCTACAAGTATAGCGATCAGACAAAAGCACTACGTTTAATATGGACTTGTTTCAGTTATTATGACAGTTTGAATTGTCAGAGGGAAAGGTGACCTACTAGAGAAAGGTAAAGAGACATACTGGGATAAGTGTGAGTGATTTGAATAGAGTCAAACATGATGACCTGGGTAAAAACTTCCAGAGGGCTGACAATAACAAATAAAAGACTTCCTGGGACAACAGCTCGACTACAGAACCTTCATAACGGAGTATATGCTACAGTAGTGATTCTAGTCGAAAACTGCACCAGGCACTTAGAGCACTTTCCCCTTTTCAGGTGGATTTTCAACTGCCTAGTAGATTTGATTTTCAAAAATAATTTAAGCATACTATTTCATCTGCATTTCACTGTGTGGTATTTGGTGGATGCTGACAGTTTACATTACTGCTGATGCTTGGTTTTCATTTCTGCACAATAAATATAGCGCAACTAGAAGCACATAGGTACTTGTGGTCATTTGCATCAGATGTCCCCCAGAACTCATGTGTTCTTGATGCTTGGTTTCCAAGCTGATGCCATGTGAGAAGTGGATGCTTGCTGGAGGAGGTGTGTTTGTGGTAAGCTTAAGCATGTTGTAGCCACCTGCCTATTAATAGAACTCAACTCAGTGTCCTACTGCTGTTATTTGTACCTGCTGTGGCCAAAGTGATGTCCAGTCTCTGCTCATGCTGTTTTCTCCTACTATTATGAAGCTTCTCCTTGAGTAAGTCAAAATAAAATAAATCTTTTTCTTTCATCAGCTACTTTTAGTTGAGGGCTTTCTCCCAGCAATGAGAAGGTAACTCAAAAGTACTTAATAAATTTCTCTCTTTTTCATTCTTTTACAGCAAAACATATTATTCAAAGAAATCACAGTTTGACAGCCAACATTAATTTACAATTTTGAAGTTAGTGATTGACAAAAGATGATAGTTGCTTTTTGCTTTGGTATTGAGCAATTATTGTCATGCCTAGTATTAAGTCTTCTATAACATAAAGATTTACATAATCAACTGTGATTTATAAAAATGCATAAAAAGTAATTAATTTGTTTTAAGTAACTACCGTTACATATTAGACAAATATGCATGTGTGTGCATGTGAATAATTGAAAAATGAAGTAAATAAAGCAGGATTGAGGCATCCCAATCTTCCATTAATTTTCTCTGTTTGTAGTTAATGTAAACAAGTTATGTGCATTTTTATGAGACTGGAAGTCAAACTTTAACAGACAGAGAGCTGGACATACAGGTTAAAATACAATGCATATGAATAACAGCTGAAAGTGAGAAAAAAAAATAAGTACATACTAAGATATCAACCCAAGTAAAACTTTCCTCCAAAACCAGCATAGCAATTGGGTTTACAAAAGATTCATCAGGATCCCCTCTAGCTAGGCCACTGTGATTCTTCGTGAAGTTTTTCTTCTAGAAAAGCATGGAGATTGCATATTAGATAGTGTTTTGTCTGGAGCCCTTCCAAAAACCATTGTCCAGAGAATTTATGAGCCTTTTCAACACTTTGCAGTAGATATCTCCATGCATCTAGAGAATGTTTCATTAGTTTGCTGCATAAACAAACTGTAATGGGAATGCATTAATGTTCGTAGACATTCATTCTATTTTGTGAGATGCATAAATATTTAAATAATATTAATTTTATGTATAATTAAAATAAAATTTTCCTAGTAGGCAGTATCAGTTGAAAAATGAATGTACTTAGTACACACAAAGTGACCAAGCAAGATGGTGTCCACCTAACCACTCTGCAACTCCTGGGAAGGAGAGGCAAGGAATTTAGGGGTCATGGGATATTTTAGGGGAGAGAAATCTCTAATAGATTGCCAGTGGGAGGGTGCGGAGGGGCTATAAAGGGAATTGGCTAAGTCCCACACCCTCAGGTAACCCACCAGTCTCCTTATCCCCCCCCCCACCCCCAAGCACCTGTCCTAGCCAGAGTCCCAGCCTCAGGCTACTCTTGCACTAACCTCAGAAGAGGAGATCCAGCTGTGCTGCCAGGCACAGGTGATAGCCCAGATCCATCTGCCCACATCCACGTGTTCTCACATACCTACCCAGCCCCTTCCCCCTTCTGTTTGTCCTGGGAACCTCTACACCCCCACTTCATTCCCTCTCTGATCCGGCCCCACCCGCTGCAACTTAAAACTGCTCCACTTGCTCCACTCCCCCTCAACTTCGACCTGCCTGGCTCTGCACCCCTCCCCCACCCCCGCAACTGAGGACATGCTGCACTTGGTCTTGCCCCCCACAACTTTATCCCTCCCCATTGGCACAACTTTATCCCTCCCCATTGGCCCCCACCCCCTGACTTGGAACCTGCGTGCAAAGTGCAGCTTGTCCCGACCACCACTTGACTTCAAAAGTGCTCTGCTCTGCTCTGCCCCCATGCGACTTCCAAGGGTACCGCCCTGCTCTGCTCCACCCAGCACCACCCCCAAGTGATGTCAGCCCTGCTCTGCTCAGCCCTGCCCCCCGCACTGCTTCTGACCTGGTCTGCTCTGCTCTCTCCCCACACTGCCCAAATTCAGACCTGCTCTATTCCACCCTGCTCCACCACCAGGCAACTTCAGCCCTCCTCCCTACCCCTACACAACTTCCTACTTGCTCTGTTCAGTCTGCTCCCAAGCAAACTTCTGCCCTGCTCCACTGTGCCCCACCCCTATGCAACTTTGGACATGCTCTGTCATGATCCATTCACACCCCATGCAACTACAGACCTGCTCTGCTCCACCTTAGATCCACTCTACTCGTCCCTGACCTCAACCAGTGTGACTTCAGACCTGCTCTGCTCCAACTGGGCATGCGCTCAGGCCAATGCTAACCCTCTCTGCTCTGCCCAGACCCCTCACAATCTATCTCTATTTGATTTCAGATTCTTTCTGGCCCCACACCCATGCCCATTTCCGCCCGCCCCCCGGAAGTGGCACCATTTCCTCCACCCATCATGACCACAGTCCATTTTCCCTCTTCCCACACTGTGGCAGGCAGACCATAATGCAAAAGGAATAACAGAAAATCAAAATCAAGTATTTCCAATAAGATCTCATAGCTCTACAATGGATGTCTCTAATCAAAACATACAAGAGACAATAGGATCAGAACCCCAAAGTGAAGTTATGAGCAATGCAACCCTGACCAAGCTACTGGTAGAACTGGCAGGAAAGCAACAAAGGACTGATAATTATGTGGATACTACCTTCACTAAACTGGGCTTAATATATAAGAAAATTGAAGGGGTAAAGAAACAGTTAAAGAATATAAAGGAAAGAAAAAAAAAAAAAAAAAAGGACATAAAAAACCACCTGCCTAGGCCAAATGAAGACATGAAGAAATGCCAGGAGTAATTCAAAGAAACATAAAGAAAATAAGAAAATGATGTGAAAAGGGAACTTGACAGAGGGATGGAAACCATACACAGAAAAGTAGTAGAAAATGCAAACCTAATTGAACAAGCCCAAAACTCCTTAGAAGCTATCAAGAATTGAGTCAGTCATGTGGAGGATAGAAACTCAGATCTGGAAGACAAAACAGAAGAAACAGTTCAACATTGCAAATGTTTCAATACGTTCAAAAATTTCTGTGAACAGAACCTGAGGGAAATGTAGGATACCCTTAAACATCATAATATTCTGATCATGGGAATACCAGAAGGTGAAGAAACTCAGAGCAAAGGCATGAAGAACTTATTTAACAAAATAGTTGAAGAAAACTCTCCCACTCTCTCAAAAGAAAGGCCCATCAAGATACAAGAAGCTAACAGAAAACCATCATAGTTGAGGACTTCAAACACCATTATGAGTAATAGAAAAATCATCCAAACAGAAATTCAACAGAGAAGGGAGAGAGCTCAACAAAGCCATAGATCACTTAGATCTAACAAACATCTACAGAACATTCCACCCAAATTCACGGACTACACATTCTTCTCAACAGCCCACAGAAACTTCTATAAAATAGACCATATACTGAGTCACAAAACCTTCTTCCATATGTTTAGGATGACTGACATAATACCCTGTATGATATCAGATCACATTGCTATATTGCTAGAAACTAGCAACAAACCACCACCAAGAATCCCATCAGCTCCGGGAAACTGAACAGCATAATTTTAAACAATAAAGAGGTAGTGGATAAAATGAAAAATGAAATTAAGAAACTTCTAGAAACAAATGACAATGAGAACACATTGTACCAAAACTTATTGGACACAATGAAGGCAGCCCTCAGGGGAAAAAGTCATAGCACTAAATGCCTTTATAAGAAAGACAGAGAAATTCCAAATAAATAATCTAACCATCTACATAAAGGCTCTGGAAAAGCAAGAAGAATCCAACCCAAAAAGCTCCAGACAGAAAGAAATAATTAAGATCAGAGCAGAAATTAATGAATAGGAAACTAAGAAATCAATGAAGAAATTAGATGAAACAAAGAGCTGCTTCTTTGAAAAAATAAACAAGATGACAAACCCCTGGCCAATTTTATCAAGGGAAAAAAAAAAGAGAGAGAGACAGTCATCGTGATTGAAAAATGCAATAAAATTTCTTCTCCCAAACAAGAGTCCAGGACATAATAGAGGACCCAGATTTGTTGCCAAGTAACTATCACTACTTGATATTTGACAAAGGCCCTAACAATGTAGACTAGCAAAAGGACAGCATCTTCAACAAATGGTGCTGGACAAACTGGATAACCATATGCAGAGAAATAAAACTAGATCCATACATCTCACCATGCACAAAATAAAGTCCAAATGGATCAAAGACGTCAATATAAGACCAGAAACTCTGCTACTACTGGAAGAAAAAATAGGAGGAACATTCAATGATATAGGAGTGGGAAAAGACTTTCTGAAGAAAACAAAACTCTAGTAGCCCAAGAAATTAAACAAGCACTCAACCATTGGGATCTCATGAAGCTGAAAACGTTTTTGCAAACAATCATATAATAAACAGAGCCAATGGATTATCCACAGAATGGGATAAAATTTTGGTAGCATTATATTTGCAATTATTATATATTTCATATATTATAATCTTAGTTAATGGAAAATTTTCACTATTAGAACAGCTTACTAGTTACTGTCTTGGTGTTAGCAAACACATTGTTTTCTTTGAGAATCAAAGATGAACCTTTTTACCTAGCATGCATATGGTGAGCTCCACATTGTCACAACAGTATGGTTTAAATGTTTATTTCCCTACAAAGTTCTTAAGCTAAAATCTGATCTCCCAATGTAGGGTAGAAGAGTGATGGGATTTGTTGGGCAATAGCTAGGATGAGGTGAGGTCATAAAGGGAGATCCTCATGAAAGGCATAAGTACCTTGTAAGACTATTCAGAGAGCTTGTACCCATTTGTGCCTCTGCCAAGAGAGGATCCAATGGTAATTCAGTAGACTGAAGACTCACCACAACCCTATCACTTTTCACTCTGGAAGACCAGACTTCATAACTTTGAGAAATAATTTTTTTCTAAAACCACCCATCTATTGTAATAATAAATGTGCTAACAGCTTGGAAAAACTGAAATGCATGAAATATTTGTCATCATTTACATATAAAATATTAATAAAGTATCCCTTTAATTATACTCAGTGTAACATTGGAAAACTGAGTTTCTTAGGTAACAAGAAAATTTTAATGAATTGAATGAACTTTTTTAAAAATATTTTTTAAAGATTTTTATTTATTTATTTGAGAGTGACAGAGAGAGAGAAAGAGGCAGATAGAGAGTGAGAGAGAGAATGGGCGCGCCAGGGCTTCCAGCCACTACAAACGAACTCCAGAAGCGTGCGCCCCCTTGTGCATCTGGCTAACGTGGGTCCTGGGGAATCCAGCCTCGAACCGGAGTCCTTAGGCGTCACAGGCAAGTGCTTAACCGCTGTGCCATCTCTCCAGCCCTGAATGAACTTTTAAATTATTTGGGGGTGAAAATATGTTAAAGGAGGAGAAAAATATGCATGATCTGAAAACTGAATTTAGAGCTTTGTAATTGAGGATAAAATACTCACATTTTGAAGTGGGACATAAAATTTGGGAAAACCCAGAAGGAAAATTTCTATGAAGTAATTGATGTGTCTGCAATTCTCATAAACTTCAAGCTGTTATAAATCACACACATATACCATATATATATATGAAATTATTGTTTTGCAAGTTTATTACTTACTGAGTGACATTTCCTGGAGAGATTATTTCTATTCATAATTCATCCCAAAAGAGATGTAATTCACAGATTAAAGAAAGCATACTCTCTACCTTCAATTTGGTGAACCAATTACTCCATAAGATGAAATATCTCATGACTGCTTGGCCTACACAAGACATTAATACCATTCCAGGTTTGATCTCTTGATTGAATGCTATTTATTCACAAGGGAAGCTCTAGGCCTTCAACAGTAGATTGAAACATCTGAGGTGGTCATGGACTAAAGAAATTTGGTGCTATTTTTTAAATAGTTTATTTTTATTTATTTACTTATTTGACAGAGAAAGAGGAAGAGAGAGAAATAAAGAGAGAGAGAGAAAGGGTGAGCCAGGGCCTCCGGCCACTGCAAAAGATCTCCAGGTGCATGTGCCTCCTTGTGCATCTGGCTAACATGGGTCCTGGTTAATGAAATCTGGGTCCTTTGGCTTTGCAGGCAAACACCTTAATCACTAAGCAATCCCTCAAGCCCTGGTGCTATATTTGAACGTGCCCCCAAGGCCTATATGTTAAAAGCTTGAGTTGGCTTGCAGAATCCTGTTGTTGAACCACCAAGCTCTAACTATGGAAGATAATTTTACTCTTGAGTCAAATGTGATGATGAATCATAATAATGATGTGAGAAAATGTATGCATATATTACAAATGCATTACCATACTTTGATTATTCAAAAACAAGTAAAATATTCATTGAAAGTATCAATTTATTCAAACAATGGTATATCTAACATCTCATGACCAGTATGGATGTGCTGAAAAAGGCCCTTATGTTTTTCAAGTCATGACTTATGTTTTATTCACAGAGTTATTACAAACTCTTTGATCAATAATTGGTAATATCTTGTTCATTTTGAAGTTGTATTATGATATTATGTGAAGTCATACCTTGAAGAGGAATCTATCTTCAGATTGAGATAGACAACTGTTTCTAAAGAAATGAAAACTTCCTTATGCTTCATTGTCATTTCTACCAACTGCAAGTAGTACAAGTGTTTGGAGTTTGTTTACAAAAGTAAAAGGCCTTGGTATGTCCATGTGTGTTCTCTCTCTCTTCTCCCTTATTCTCTCTCAAATAAATAAATAAGATTAAAATTTTAAAAATGTCTTCTAAATATTTTTTTTTGATATGTTCAAGAGCACTGATGATCCATGGTTTCAACTGTTTAAATAATTATATGAGAGAAGCTTATTTTATACTCTTGCTTACACATTTGTGAGAGACAAAGACTTGAAAAACACAGGGGTGGTAGTTCCTATCCCATGTCATATTTGGCTTGTGTATAATATGGATGGCTCTTGGGCAATAACTATGGATATCATGAGCTTAATCAACTAGTGCCTTCAAGTTCCATTTGTTGTATCAGTTGTGGTTTCCTTGCTTAAGATTATGGGTATATCTCCTGATACCTGGTATATAGTTTCTGAGGCCACAGATACATTTTCCTCTTCATGTCTGTCCACATGGCTAACCAGAAGCAGTTTGTTTTGATTAGCTAAGCCAGCAGACAATTCAAGTTCAAAAGGAACATGATAGACATAATGACAGATGATTCTTTCAGGTGCTTCATGATGACATTAATGTCTTTGATGTCCCACACACAGTTAATGCAGTAGTAATTCATATTACTTGACACATCTTCAGATTTGTAGATATAATTGCATTCTTAGAAGCAGACATTACTAAATTCATTACTTTCTTCTTTCTCACCATTGCCTTATCCTGACACTAATGTCTTTAAACTTTCATAATCTTTTCTATTACAATAGTTTCAACTTCATGTTGTGCTTGGGGTCTCAGTCACAATATATTATCTCTTAAATGTACTATATGTTAAATGACATATTGAAATTCTCCTATCTGATGACCAAATTGTGTTTTCACTAATATATTTTTTTTCTTTAACTTAAAAATTCTACATATACTTTTTGTGTTATATTTTGTCTCTTCACTTTACTACCTACATTACTGCCATTTCAAGCTAGGTTTACTTACAGTTCTTTCCTCTCCCACTTTTGCCTTCATTAAAATATAACCCTGTAAGGAATTCTGTTGAAAGCCTTTCCTTGTCCTGAGCGTTGGTGGTGATAACTGCTAAACTGTCAGGTGAGGCAGTTTTATAGATTCCTATTTTAGGTTCAACCTCAGATTGGCTTTTCTAGTCCATTACTTCCCTTTGTGAATGACTCTTGGCTTTATAGACTTGACTTATGAAACAGTGTGCCCACTCTTCCCCCTTGAAAGCACTATGTGATGGTGTCTCAGAGGAGCTGTTCACACATACACTTGTGAGTGCATGAACTATAGTTCTCAGTTGGAGATGCACAGGGATTACTCTTACTTCAGGTTGCACTTTCCCAGATTGGCTTCTTGAGCTGCTTGTAATGCTGCTCCACAGCCTTTCAACATACTGAATCACCAGCAGGTGTCCCTCAGATCTCATGGACACGTCTTCCCTGAGAAAGCATTCTTGTCTTTCACTTCATGCAGTTATGTGAACATCATTTCAACAAAGTCAGCATTTTCCTTATGAACTATTGCTATAGTTTAATCCATAGTGAAAGAAAAGGAATTGGTACCACCCTAGTATGTTATTTTCCCCAGTGAAAATTTCTTCCCTACAACTAAGCACAAAACAAATTTTATTTGAATTTTAATACAGGCAAAACATAGGCGATGAAAAACAGTAAAGGGGAAGCATATCATCTAACATACAATAGTGGCCATTACTCGGTCTTTGTTATTTATACTTATCTATTATTATTTATTTACTTTCTATTTCATTTATCTTATGCCTAGAGATCTTCTTGAACCATCCCATCCTTTTGTTATCCAAGCTTATTCTGCCTTCCATAACCTGGCTTATGCGTTTCTCACATGAGAAAATACAATTTATCTACACATTTATTTATGATTCCATCATTCATTCCACATGTGATTAATTAGATATGCTGAAAGAAATATAATAGGGTATTTTTTTAACATCTGAGACACACAATGAAAAAGCCAAAGCATACACTAATGAGTTAATTTCAAATAATGTATTAAGAGTTTACACATAAGTTTGGAGGCATGCAGCCCTCAGGCTCCTCCTGTTGCACTGCTTAGAACTGAAGGTGTGTTGAGATGATGTCATGTGATGCCATACCCAGGCTTCTGCCACACTTATTAGAGTCAAATGTAGAGGGCCTTTGAAGCCAGGCATGCCATAAAGTTCCTCCTACCACACTGTTTGTATTCTGCATAAGTGTTCTTAAGCTGTGGGACCTTACACTTGATACTAGGCTCTTCCTACCTCACTGGTCACAGTCTACACTTAAGTCCAGAGGTTATGAGTGCCATGAACCTTCTCTTAGGCTAGACCATCTACTGATAGAACTCCAGACATCAATTCAGAGGTTGTGTCACCCCTACATCCACTCCCTGGATGGTCACACCATTCTAACTCCACACGTGAGATCAGGGGCCATGAGACCCTGGAGCTCACTCCCAGGCTCTGTCACTCTACCGCATGTATTTCATCATGAATCCAGAGATTTTTAAACTCCCATACCTGCCATGAGCACATGTTTCCCACCTGTGAGGTGAGGTGCCATGTACATCTCCTGCTGGTACATTCTCTGCTATATAGCATGTAACCCAGCTTCTGAGATTAGAGGAGTCATGGCACAGAGCCCCCGGGCCACCTTCCTGCCACACCAGGGTCATGGCCTATGGAAGCAGTGACCACCCACTCCTCCCCAAACTATGCTAGCATCACAGCTGCTATCCCATCCCTGAGTCAGACATGAATGCCTACACAACTGAACCTCAAGTAGCACTTATTGGAAGCCAAGAGCAGCTAAGATCAGGGAGCACCATGCACCACTCTACAAAGATGTGAGAGAAGGACTAAAACATGAATGGAGCTTATTCAGTGCTCAAGTACAACAGATGCCCAAGAGCATCACTTCAAATTCTTCTCTTAGTTGATAGTGCCTGCTGCTCATTTTCTCAAGAAATTCACACAGCTCTGCACAGATACCAAAGGATTTAGCACAAATGCAGCAAAATCCTGCAATTATGTTGAAAAAAGTCATTCAGTTGTCATAAGAAATGCAAGAAAAGAAAAAAAATAAAATATTATTATGTAATTTTGTAACTTAGGAAAAGTGACTGTGATCTTTTTCTTCTTTCATAAGGATGAGATTAACATAGATTCTAAATTTTAGCTTGAAATTGAAGTTGGTTAAAATGTTAAATTTCTGGGGCTGGAAACATGGCTTAGCAAATAAGGTGCTAGCTTGCAAAGCCTGATGGCCTGGGTTTGATTCCCCAATTCCCATGTAAAGGCAGATGTACAAAGTGACATATATGTCTGGAATTCGTTTGTGGTGGTGGGAAGCCATAGTGTGCCCATACTTTCTCTTTCTCTCTGTCAGTCTGCCTCTTTCTTTTGTCTCTATGAAATAGATAAACAAAAATTTATTAAATATGTTAAATTTCTAACTAAATGTAAAAATTTTATAATGAATAGTTCTATTAGATTATCAAAATATCTTAATCAATTTGTTACTTTTAAATTACATAAATGTCCTCCCATTGAGTTTCTTGTCAATAATTATGTTATATAAAGGAGTCACATGAGTGTTCTGCAAAGTGTAAGTAAATGTCATTTCTACTTATCCTAACTTAAGTGAACAAATTAAAATCTTCATTCTTGAAAATAAAGATAATATAGCAACATTATAATATAGTTAGCCCTGTGGTTCCATGTGTTCTGACTTCCTATAATCATTTAATAGAGGATAGAAAATATTCAAAAGAAACATTGCTTGTGTACTGACCATGTACAGAGGTTTTCCTTGCAATTATTACCCAAATAATACAGTAAGACCTTTTATATAGCAGTTTATGATATTAAATAAAGGTATTAGTTAATATACAGGAAGTTTTGTGCAGGTTATATATAATACATAAGCAAAAAATCGTAGTATGTGTGTACAGACCTAACCTAGTTCTCCATGGACATTAGGGAATGGCTGCTTCTTGCACTTAATTTTTTTTTTTCAGTCTGAGGATAAAATGCAAAGCGTTTTACATGCTAGCTGAGCACTCTAGCAGTGAGCCACAACCCTAGCTTGATTCATGTAGAGCAATGTTGACACTCTGTCATGTGCACATGCATATGCACATCTACACATAATTTTATTCAAGAGAAAATAAGAACGATTGAGAAATTATAATAATAGGATTTCATATTTATATCAATGCAAATGCTTTGGCAAATCATCATTATTTATGAATTCATAAGCTAAGCCCATTATAGAAAACTAATAAGAGTGAATTATTTAACTTTTAGGATTCATGGAGTGAGATCTACAAAATATTTCTTATAAAAGCTGTCTTATGGATATCTGGTTTCTCATTCAAGGAAAGCAGCGTGATTTTATAGTAGCAGGAAATGTTTGTACCTTCACATACTTTTAAAATGAAATGTCATTTCATCTTAGCACTGAAAATAGAGTCTATGTTCCATAGTGACTATAGTGGCTGTCAGTGTACTGTTAAATCTACAGCTGCTGCACTGTGAGGGCTTTAGGCCAAAGAATTTGTTCCATATCAGAAAATGATCAATAAAAATATTGACACTATGAGACAATCTATTCATCTAGGATATTGAATTATAAACATTTTTTAAGGAAAATTTCCCCTACAGATGAATCAATGAGTTGAAGTCCTATTCATATCTAGGCATGAAAAGTAAAACATCCATGACATGCACTTCATCCATGTATTGTTGTTGTCCCGGAAAATTTTAATCCCTTTTCTATGAAACGATATTTATTGCTATGTTTTTGTGTTTGGAAATTATTCTATTTGAGTAGACTCTTAGATAAAATTTTACTAGTAGATATGTCTGTTTTTATTTATAGAACTGTTGGCTATTTCTATTATTATTACTTTTGTTGTTGTTTGTTCGAGGGAGGTTCTCAATATGGCCCAGGCTGACCTAGAATTCACTATGTTGTCTCAGGGTGGACTCAAACTCATGGCGAGCCTTCTACCTCTGCCTCCCAAATGCTAGGATTAAAGGTGTGCACCACCACACCCAGCTCCTCTATTTCTATCTATATATGAACACACACACACATATGTATGTATGTATATGCATATCTATACTATTTATATATGTGTATTTATGTGTGTATATACACACACACACACATACACACACATATATATGTATACATACATATACATATATATATATGTTCTGTTTATCTATGTATCTACATGTCATCCATCCATGCATTGATCTACCTAACCTCTACTTGTCATGTATCTGTGGATCCACTTTTCTGTATCTAGGAGGAGACTGAAATTTAGCATTCAGCATCATGATTTTCAAATATTCTGGAAAAAAAACTGATCCCTTAGCAGCTCCGAAGGTATCCTGTGGTGTCAGCAGCTGTTCCCAGCTGCTGTAGCTGTGTTCACCATGAGCACATTGCAAACTGGATGCTCCCTGAAACATAATAATGACTGTATTTACCTCAGAAAGCTTTGTAGTAAAATAATTTTTTACAATATTTATTTCAGAAAATATATTAATTACCTCAGAAAGAATAATATTAGTTCTTAATTTTCCCTTGGAGAAACAAGCACTAATTAGCACAAGTTCTCACATCTTCATGTCAGTTCCATATGCTCTAATAATATAACTCAAAAACTAGAAAGCAGATATTTATGAACTACAAGTATACAGATAAAACTTATCATAAACCAATATTAAACTATTATTTAAAATCACTATAATTATTCTTTGATTCTATTTTGTAATATTACAATTTAAATCTCAGAAATAAAAACCATGACATTTTTCAACAAATGCATATGTGAAGATATGTATATATGCACACACATATGTGTGTAGCACTTTTTAATTCAATAAAATGTTCTTATGAATTTGAAGAACATAATGAAGCAGAATAATCAATGCCATTCAAATGATAAGGAGGATCACACAGTAGCAAGGTACAACTGACAAGTAGATAAACTATGTATTGCATACAAATTATCTTCTACTATAAAGAAAAATGAAATATATAGAGTGTTTTAAAGGCTAAAAGTGGAGAAGAAATTTTAAACTGAGGTAATTGAGAAAGCCTCAAAGCCAAGGTGATACATGAAATCCAATATAAAGAGGTAAGACAAAGTTCATGTAAGGGAGTGGGATACCCAGCAGAAAATTTATGAGGGAGCTGGTGGGATAGCTTCGTGGTTAAGGCATTTGCCTAGAAAGCCAAAGGACCCAGGTTTGAATCCCCAGGACCCACATTAGCCACATGCACAAGGTGGAGCATGTGTCTGGAATTTGTTTGCAGTGACTGGAGGCCCTACCATGCCCATTCTCCTCTCTCCCTTTTTCTGTCAAATAAACAAATAAAATCTTTACCAAAATAATAAAAACATAAATAAATTAAACTTATGGGGCAATGGCCATGGTGTGAGCAGGTGCCTGGTATGCTCACAGCAGTGAATGCCCACAGAAGTAAAGAAGTTTGATTAAGGGAGTACATCCATCTCTTTTCTCATTAGAGGAAAATCCAATTGGCTTTCTCGAAGAATGAAAAGAAAGTACCAAGGATGTGTGTTGGTTTGAATGCAATATCCACATACCTTCAGGTGTTTATGATTTAGCTTTCTGCTTAGTGGAGCTCTATTAGAAATATGTCATTGGAGGTAGAGTTTGGGTTGATCCTAGTCCTACTGTGTGTTCAGAATCAGCTTATGCTTTTTTTGCTATTGCTTGCTTTACTCTCTCTGCTGTGGATGCATGACGAAGTGAACAAGCTGGCTCTGTCATGATGACGCTTCCCCTGTATGCCTGAAATAAACCCTTACTTACCATAAGCTGCTTCTGGTTGGGTGTGGGTCCCAGTAACCGCAAGGTAACTGCAACATGATGGTTATTTCTATTAAAGATAGAACTAATTAGAAAGCACAAATTTCTTTATTTTAATATCTGTGTATAGGGTTGTGTACAAATAATTTTTATTTTCTATGAAACATGATATATTTATTATTTTTGATTTTGTTAGTTGAACTTAGCTATCCACAATTCTGATTAAGTAAATATAAAATGTGTAACTTCAAAAATCACATTATTTAATAGATATGGATATTTGCACAAAATCTAATTTATCCTATTTGTGAATTAGAGTTAAAAAATAATTGACATGGGCTGCAGAAATGGCTTATCTGTTAAGGCACTTTCCTGCAATGCCAAAAGAACCATGTTTGTTCTCTCTTTCTAGATCCCACTTAAGCCAGATGCACAAAGGTGATGCAAGAGCAAGTTTGCACATGCCCACTAGGTGGTGCAAGCAGTAATTTCAGTGGCTGATGCCCTGGCACAATTCTCTCTCTCTCTATGAAAAAAAAAAATCATATGAGTAAATGCAATTTGCAATTTTTGGCAAGAAAAATGTACTTTTATTTTACTTTACTTTGTCCATATAGTCTTCCATGTGATATTTTTCTAATACAGAACTGCTCTTCAAAATACAATGATGATAATTTTTTTTAAATACATACTTCATGACATTATTTTTTTGAGTTTGCTTAGAAATCTCTATTATTTAAAATATCTAATTTCTCATTTTTCTTCAGTTCACTTTCTAAGCATCTACTACTTAAGGATATAACTACATAAATGTATGTTGGTATATATGTATATAATATATACACACACACACACTTTAGTTATTTAATTGCAGCCATATGAAGAATTGAGGAGGAGAGATCAGGATTTCTGTGAATATCCATGTACTTCTGATATATTGGAGAAATTATTATCATTAGAGTAACTTAGGAAGACAATAAACATGAACAAAAGTACAATTATTACCTCCATAATACTATCATTTAAATTTTATGAATTTTTCAAAATATTTATGTACATAAACATCTTGTATTTACTACTACATTCCTCTATTAGTTTACGTAATATGTATATAAAAGATTTAGTGGAAATGTATGCTATTCCTCAATTATTTGTCAGTAATTTATCTTATAAATATTTATACTTGAGAAAAGCCTTAATATTGAATCTGTAGTATATATTATTTTCTCATTGTCTTTAATCATTTTAGGTCTTGAAGTGAATATTTGCCAGAAATTGATGTTGAAAAATGGAACTTTACTACTTTTAGTGATTTATAGCTCCTGTGATAATTTTGCATAAATGATTAAGTCTTCCATTCACTAACAAAATGATTATTAAAAGAAAAACTTAGTAATAAAGTTTGTGCAATTACAGCAAGGCTGATGTTAGGATATGTCCAATATTATAAATTCCTGACTCCAAACAGAAATATATACAGTTAGGAGGTAACTTCTCTTCCCCATTATTCTAATACATTGAATTTTGAGCAATTAAAGGTAGACTCAGCTTAAAACTGAAGTCACTGTGTTATATCAAACAATTTAAAGTGTGTGCCAACTGTGCTCCTCTCTTCATTGTTGGCATAACTGAGGACCTAATGCTAACATAAATACAAGAAATATGAGTAAGATTCTGCAAGGGTGGTGCATATTTTGGTGTTTCTTGTAGGCCCTAGAAAAGAAGCTATTTTCTTCCTTAATAAATGTGAAAACCTGTGGAAATAGCTGGTATTTCTCCAGGAAACAGAGCCTGTCCTTGGGAACTTCACAAGACACTCTTTAGTGGATAAAGGCAGAACTCATTTGAAATGCTACTTTGCAGAAGACAGCTCCAGGCATTGTGTTTTCTGCAGTTTCATGGAGAGGGGTTGGTGCATTAATATAGATTTCCCTGGCACAAATAATTGCCACTCAACACTTTTCTTGACCCATAGACAATCTTATTTCTTTCAAAGATTAAAGGGAAATGTGTTGCTCTAATAACCTTAACTGACAAAACATGGTTCAGAAGGGGGTTTCTTGAAAGGTTTGATTATTATCTAAATCATGACCTAAAACCTGTTACTAGGGTAATATGATAAATATCTGTGCATCAGTTATGATTAATTCACATATTATCCATATTTTATACAAAATTCATATTGATTTATGAAATATTCATTCCATTTTTATGTTTTGCCAGTAAAAATTGTTATTTAAAAAAAATTTATTTACTTATTTGAGCAACAGACAGAGAGAGAGAAATAGGGAGATAGAGAGAGAGAGAGAATGGGTGCACCAGGGCCTCCAGCCACTGAAAACGAACTCCAGACAAATGTGACCCTTGTGCATCTGGCTAATGTGGGTCATGTGGAATCAAGCCTCGAACCAGGATCCTCAGGCTTCACAGGCAAGCACTTAACTGCTAAGCCATCTCTCCAGCCCGTAAAAATTATTTTAAAGGAACTATAAAATAAATTAATAACTTTACTTACAATGTTTTGTCATTTTCATGTAGCTTTGTGTGTTTTCAAAATGATTTCAGTAGGATACAGTTCAGTACATTAGTCATTGGTTTTGTATCACCCGCACCTCATCAGTTTAAGAAATTATAATCACAGAGACATTTCATTAAATTAATCTAAGCCCTCCAACTCAAAAACTAGTTATATGCATTTTCAGTGTTTTTCCTCTCTAGTATCTGATATCAAACATCTGCAGTCTGAGTTGATCTTCCCTCACTCATAGTGACTCTTTAAACTATCCTACTCCCCTGCTCAGGTCTGTGACATTGCCACCAGTACCCTTCAACTGACTTTGGGCTCCTCTGGATACTGATGAGCCCTGGCTACTCTCCTGCCTTCAGCACTGAACCACTTTCTAAACTAAAGTGGGCCTCACATCACACCAAATCAAGCACATTAATACCTCTCTTCTAAGCAACAAGGCCAGATTTAGTGATATCAGTATGTGTTCTTGTACCATAGCCAGTGATCCTCACTCTGCCATTGAGGTCCTGGAGAAGGGTGAGTTTACAACCACCTACCACCAAATTTGTCTTTTCCTGGTTTCATGACTCCTCTAGCTCTCTTCGCTAGCTAAGTATTGCATTGCCAGTAATTTTTTTTAATTTTGTTTATTTATTTGAGAGCAACATACAGAGAGAGAAAGAGACAGATAAAGAGAGAGAATGGGTGGGCCAGGTCATCCAGTCACTGTAAATGAACTCCAGACACGTGAGCCCCCTTGTGCATCTGGCTAATGTGGGTTGTGTGGAATCAAGCCTCGAACTGGGATCCTTAAGCTTCACAGGCAAGCGCTTAAGCACTAAGCCATCTCTCCAGCCCGCCAGTAATTTTTATATGACAATGGGTTACATATTTTTGACCACTAGGAACAGAATATACTTAGTACCAATAAACATTTGAGGAAATGAGCATAATTTGTTTGTTGAGTCTCACATTTCTTCTTCTAAAAGTGACCAAATGAATTCTGAGCCTCTACTGATTTTTTTTTTTCAGTCTTGGGGTCCTAAATCAGGTCATCACACATGCTAGGCAGGTGTTCTACCACTATGACAGGTATCTTCTCATTGCTTGCACAAAGCACCTTTCCAAAAGCAGGTGATGGAAGGAAAGTTGTTTAGGTTGATTACAGTCTTGAAGGGAAGCTCCATGAAGACAGGGCATAGAATTACATGGGAAAAGGCTAGACATTGCCTTTTTATTTGCCACAGCACGTGGGAAGCAACAGCAGGATAATGTGCCAAACAATGGCAAGGGATTGATATTTGAAGATTTATGAGTGTCTAATTAAGATGGTGCCTTAAGATCAATTGTATTATGTGAATTTATTGCAACAAAGAAGGGGTGGAAATATGAATATCAGTGAGTACACAAAGAAATGAGAAAATTAAAATTTATTTTAAAATTTAGGTGGTGATGTAACTATATTACTCACCCCAGAATCAGATTCTTGGCACTTCAATAAATATAATTCTGGGATATTATATGGAATAATCTAAATATTTTGTAGCACTTTGCTTGAGAGTTAAAAAGAGCTACAGATAATGAAAACAAATCTATGGTGGGTAGCTCTTCCGATGGTACACAAAGATGAGCACACATCTACCTATGCTATGTAATGGATTGGGTGTTGCTATGCAGGATGCACATGTGTTTCTTGAAAAGCAATAATTAATTTGAAGGAATTAATATGCACACAATAAGTGAGTTATAGAAAAATGAACCTAGATGTTTGTAGCTATAACCCAGTTGGTAAAAAGCTTGCCTAGTGTGCAAGACTACCTGGATTTGTTCACCAGCACTACATAAACTAAGTGTGATGACACAGGACAGAAATCACAGCACTGGGGAGGTGGAGAGAGGAGGAGCAGAATTTCAAGGTCATCCTCACTAAGGAGTCAAGGCATTCTGGGATATATGAAGGTCCTTGTAAAAACAAAGCAACAAAAATAAACATAACTTGAACATCATAGCATCTTGATTAAGCTCCATTTTGTTGTGGTACCAGAAGGCAGCAACGTTCTGAAATTTTCTTTAAAAATGATAAAAGATGGATAGGGAGATGGCTTAGAAGTTAAACGTGCTTGCTTGCAAAGACTGCTGGCCTGGGTAAACCCCCATTCGGTTCCTCAGTGCCATGTAAAACAAGATGCTCATGACTCATGTGTCTGGAGTTTGTTTCCAGTGGCAAGAGACCCTGGCACAGTCATTCATTCTCGTTCTCTCTCTCTCTTTTTCCACCAAAAATAAATGAATAAAAATATATTGAATAAAATATATATGAATTAAAATAAAAAAGAAAAAGGACACCAAAAAGCAACTGCACAATGTTAAAGGTATTTAGAAACCAGTTAAGGGCTCCTGGGTGATCAAACCCAGAACAGTTTATGCAAGAAATACATATAGAAGAAATCTAGTGTAACAAAGAATATAAAACAGTGTAATATACACATGAATCTATCTATAAATTTATGTGTGCATTTGAATACATAAATGAAAAAAGGCTAATTTTTGCTCCAGAAACATTGCATACAATTGATCTACAAACATGGTCAGTGTCCTGTAACTCTCCATTCTGAATTGTGGGCTTTATGAACACACTTTCTTTTTGAGATTGATGCATGGAACAAGATAAAAAGAGGAAGCTCACATAGGAGAAACATGCAGAGCATTCCTTCAGAGAGATAACCAAAGAATGTCAATAGGAAGGCATGTTGAAATGGAAGTTTGGTTTCCATGTTCATCCATACCTTGCCATACCTCTTCTCCACAGACTTAGGTAAGCTTTGGTAAGTTTCCTAAATCCTTTATGGTGCTATTTATATCTTGACCATTTAATTCTTGAAAATGGTTCTAAATATGGTAAAACAGAAGTCAGTTAATCAGAGAAAACATGTTTAAACACTATGTATTAAAATACAGTTTTTAATTATCATATAATTAATAAATGAACTAAAGTAGCATTGTCAACTGGTAAATGCAAACATCATTGTTTTCTGTTTAATTTACTAATATTCAGAAATCTGTGCCTCTTGTTGCCTCCAGTCTATGTATAAAAATGCAGGCCCAAAACTGGGGATAAATTCTTATTTCAATGTTTTCAGTAATGGCCTGCAGAAGCTTTAAAATTATACCTTGAAACAAACTTAGAATCATTAAAACCAGGAAGGAAATAGTTTTCTTGTATTATACTTCCAAATATAAGCTTTTCACTTTTCTTTATGGAGCTAACAGGAAAGAACCTACCTTTCTATATCAGAGAGGAGAACATAGTTCCTGAACACTGAAACTTTCTTTAGTGTGGAAAAGTTTTGAAATGTATATTGAATACTAGATGTTTCCACTCTGGATCCTAAACAGGTCTTTAGGACTAATGCTTATTTGATGTCTTCTATGTGGCATCACACTTAATTGTGTTTATTTTACTATACACCTACAATTCATTGTTTTCCAGTGTGAATAGGAAATATTTCACAAGGGAACATTGAAAGCCTATGTCTGTTCTTCGCTTCTTTGATGGTTCTGATAAAAATCGATATCTACCCCAATTTTTACAATTTAGTCCATTTTTGACTACTTTTAGTTGTAGTGCTAACCACAAGCAGGATTGACATGATCAAGGAATTGTTTTCATTAGTTTTTTTTTTTTTTTTTAGAGAGAGAGAGAGATTGAGAATTGGTATGCCAGAGCTTCAGCCACTGCAATAGATCTCCAGATGCTTCCACCACTTAGTGGGCATGTGCAACCTTGCATTTGCCTCATCTTTGTGTATCTGGCTTATGTGGGATATGGAAAGTTGATCATGGTTCCTTATGCTTCACAGGCCTTAACCACTAACCAATCTCTCCATCCCTCATTAGGTGTTTTTAAATAAAAAAAAAAAGAAAGCACCATTCAACATTGAAAAACTGTCACAGGGCAACATTCAGGAACAGGACTTTCTTTTCTTTTGTTTTTATTAATTAGCTTTGTACTCAGCAAATACAGTCAATCAATTTGGTATCATTATTAGGCTCATCCATTACCTACCCCTCCCTTTGGCCCCTCTTTGTTGAGGTATATGGGTCATGCATTGTGGCATTAGCCCTCAGTTATGGGTAGGATAAATGTCTCTGCATATCATGACCCAACATGTGGCTCTGACATTCTTTTCACCCCCTGTTCCCCAAAATTTCCCTGAGCCATGTTGGGTTCAGTTTTGGTCTGCTTGAGTGATGAGGTGTTGGAGGCCTCTGGGTCTCTGGATCTCTGATTTCGTAGGAGTTGATTTTTCTCTGTGTTGATCTCATTCACCCTTGTGCTGGTACCCGGTTCGCCAAGAAAAGAGCACCCTTGCTTGTTTCACCAATTGTTCTTAGTTTCAGCTGGGGCCATCATCATTAATCACCAGGGAAATGCAACTGAAAACAACAATGAGATTCCACCTTACTCCATTAAGGATAGCAAACATCAAAAAATCAAATGAAAATAAATGCTGGTGAGGATGTGGAGAAGTAGGAACACTCTTTCTTTTCTTTTATTCCATAAGTGTGAAGTCTATGAACATGTCAGATAATGTCAACATAAGATACCCTATTGATTTTCTCCCTTATAGAAACAAGATAAAACTGACATAACAAAATATGCAAAAACTTAATTTCCACTGAATAAGCAATGAAGTATGGGGGTGCACCTGAATGGATATTGATTGTTCCAAATCCAAAAGGAATGTGACAATATATTTATACAGCTTACTCTCCTGTCATAATTGCAAACTAATAAATACTCAGAGAAGAAACACTGATAATATATTTATGGGATAAAATCTTTATTTGTAAGGACATTTTAATTCCATGAAGTTTATAATTTTTATGTAATTTACTGTTTATAATTTGATTTGAAAACTTTTTGAGAAGCTGATTTGGCCCACAAGAAACTCAATTAAAATATATATGTTGCTTTGTCAGGCATTTTCATGACATTAGTTTATTTTTTTAGCATGTATAATGTTTGAAAAAATATGTATCCAAATACAGATTTGGAATTAATGTATTTAAGTTTTATACTATCATTATTGACTTCCCTCACTTAATGTTAACATACAATCACCTGACAAGGATAGATGGATAGCTATAGGTATATGGATAATAGTGCATAGCTAAGTGACTTGCCTGTATGTATCTCTTTTCTTTTTTGGTGGTATTTTTAAAAGCACTCAAAACTTGGCATAGTTAGCCTTTTAGTGAGGGCTAGGGAAAAGAAACCCAACACAACACTTTTTGCACTGGGAAGATTAAGCTATAATGGTCATATGCTTTATTTCTGAGGCAAAACATAGGCTGCAATGATCTCACAAAACATGATGATGCTGAAGAGACGGCTCAGTAATTAAGGTGCTTGCCTTAAAAGCCTAATGACCTAGGTTCAATTCCTCAAAACCCACATATAACTAGATGCACAAAGTGGTACATGCACCTAAACTTCATTTACAGTGGCTAGCGGGATTGGAAATCCCATATTCTTCCTCTACCCTCCCCCCTCTTTCTCTTTCACTCTTTCTATATCTCTCTCCTTACAAATAAATAAATGGGTATATATATATTGATGTTGTTGTTGTTGTTTTTTTTTTTAATTTAATTTATTAGTTTTCTTTTCAGTAAATACAGGCAGTTTGGTACCATTATTTAGGCTCATCTGTGATCTACCCCCTCCCATTAGACCCTCCTTATTATTGAAAATGGGTCGTGCATTGTGGAGTTAGCCCCCAGTTATTAGTATGATAAATGTCTCTGAAAATCATGACCCAACATGTAACTCTGACATTCTTTCCGCCCCCTCTTCCGCAAGATTTCCCTGAGCCATGTTGGGTTCATTTTTGGTCTGCTTCAGTGCTGAGGTGTTGGGGGCCTCTGAGGCTCTGGCTCTCTGATTTGGTAGGAGTTGATTTTTCTCTGCATTGATCTCCTTCCCCTTTGTGCTGGTATCCAGTTCACAGGAAAACATCACCCTTGCTTATTTCGCCAGTTGTCCTTAGTTTCAGTTGGGCCCCTTCTGAGGTATGTTGGGGCAGCTCTCTTCTTAGGATCTGCATCTATCTGGAAAAGAGAAGCAGATTCTCCAACGGAGAGTAAGTTAGCACCCAGAAAATTGAGATAACACTTACTTTTTTGATAGACAGTTTGATAGGTGTAGGCCCTCTTATACCCCGTGATTGATGGTAGCTTGATATTGTAGAGTGGGCTTGTGTTTGGGTATGGTTCTGACTTGTTTCCCAGCTCCAGCTAAGGGTCTAGTACCACTGAGTGGATCAGTTAGCCAAATCAAGAGCAATTGATTCCTCACCATGGCTGTGTACCACTATTGCACTTGTGTGGGTATCACATCCAGTTAATTGTTGCTACTTAGGTTAAACAATGTGTTGCTTGGACAGATCTTGGTCACTTCCCCCAGTCGCCTATGTAGCGCCTTCTGGCACTAGACATGCTGACTGTCTGGGGACTGACTCTCTCCTGGCTTCCAGCCATGTCATTCCATTTTACGTGCCAGCTGCGTATGGAGTCTTCAGCAATAGGGTCTTACCACTGGCCTTTGGTGGGTCATCAATTACTCTGACAGAAGTCTGTCATTGTTTTGGGAAACCTTGTAGGTTTCTCTGATCAAAAGCTCATTGTGGATTGTAGGCCCAAGCTGGAAGTGGGGGTTACAGGTCAGTGTCCACTAAGAAATTGAGGAAAAAGATAACTAATATACCAGAGTTAGAGAGGAGAGAGATAGAGGAGAGAGGGGGAGAGGGAGGGAAGGAAGATGTAGGAGATTTAGGTCAGTCTTGATCCTACCCTCTCCAGTGTCTTGTGGTTCAGGTGTTTCCTGTAAGGGACTAGTGAAGGTTCAGTCATTTGGTCTTTTAGGAAGTAGAATTTTATGGTACCATTGCCGTTTGGGTCCGGATTACTATTTTCCACCCTTTGATTCCCTCCCCGCCCACCCATCCATCTTATTGTCTAGTCCATGAGGTGCTTGCTGGGTATGTAAGGCATCTTGGGCAAATTCAGGTTAGGTGTTGCAGATGAGTGAGACTATGTGTCGATTTTTTTTCTGTGATTGGGTAAGTTCGCTGAGAATGATCTGTTCCAGGTTCAACCATTTTTCCTCAAATTTCTTTATGTCGTTTTTTCTTACTGCTGTATAGAATTCCATTGTGTAGATATACCACATCTTTGTTGTTGTTGTTTTTGAGGTAGGGTTTCACTCTAGTCCAGACTGACCTGGAACTCACTATGTAGTCTCAGGGTGGCCTTGAACATCTGGCAATCCACCTACCTCTGCCTCCCAAGTACTGGCATTAAAGTTGTGCACCACTACACCTGGCTGATAGATAGTTTTAAAAAGCAAAATGGTCAATATATAACAAACACCTTTTTCGTAACTAGAAAATCAAATCTAAATATCAAGTTAACTGTATTTAAGTGCCATTTTTAAATCCCAAGAATTCTGAATATTGAAATTCTTGTAGAATTATGTGACAAACTTTTTCAAATTCAGTTTGTATTGAATTTATAAGATGTTAGCTATAACCTGCTATTCTAGCTCCATTTACCTTCATCATTTCCTTATGAGGACAAATACAGATTGTGCTATCTACATTGATGAAGTCTGAAAAATTGCTTTTCAAACTTATCTCATAATTCAATAATAATAACTAATTCAAATTAAAACAAGTGCATTGAGTTATATACTTTTAAAATTTCTTCCTTTCATTCTTTTGATTTATATCAACTTTTCTCTTTTAAGAAAGACTAATACAGTATGTTTCCTGCAGAAATCAAAAATTCCAATGTGTCCTTGATCACTTCATGTTCACCCAGTTGTATCCATGGTCAGATCTGAGGTCATAATGCTGAGTGTTTTAACTATATTATTTAATTTAATTAAACTAAGAGTAACTATTTCATGATCAAAATGAACATATCACATATATCATGGCCTTTTCAGGAAAGTTACAAAAATAAAATATTAAAAAGTATGGAAAATTCTTAGTAGATGTTACATGTGTTCCATTTTATAAATACTTAAATAAATCAAAACATATAAGTAGCACTTATGAAAAAACATACTTTTAAAGTTGTACTAATAACTAAGGTGAAGCAGGTATACATGTTGAAATAATATTAACACTACAGACATTAATAGCAATAATCATAGTAGTAATTACTCAATAGCAAACACTCTTTACATGGTGTTTCTTCCTAAGCAATATATAATAGAAAGCTTAATTTTTCTAGAAAATCATGAGTTTGAATCATTTTAACAGAAGTCCTTTGTAATCAGAAGAACTGATTTGCTGCAGGTCATAGAGTTAATAAATGGTGACAGAATATGTGTTCTCAGCTATTGACCTCTTGTTTCTATTGGAAGTCAATCATTGCTAGAAATGCTTAACAAGGAGAGCAACAATATTTTAGAAAGTAATTTCTCCTTTTCAAGAATTAAATCCTCACTAATGTACTTTTGTGCAGTGTACTGTTTTTCCTTCCAAGATTGGCTATTGGTTGATAAACACCTTTTCTCATAGAGTGAAAATTACATGTGACAGTCTGTCAGGTCAGAATACTACTTCATTTCTCATTCTGTACTCAAAATAATAGAAACCAAATTTTTGGAACCCTAATGCTTTGCTATTAAATTTCAATGTCTAAGTTCAAAATTTTCTTTGAAACCAGAACAATTTCTTTATTTGTTTATTATTTAATAAAATCATTCTAATTAGTATAGACTCATAGTTTAGAGGGAAATTCCTTTCAGAATAGTAAGGTTGTACATACTTTAAAGATTTAGTTTACATAAAATTTCCTTATTATCACTGTCTTTGTATATTAGGAGCTGAAAAACAATGCAGTATAATTTGCCTAATTATCTCTAAAACCTTGAATGACAGGTTGTATTTAGCAGTCAGCACAGCCTGAATTTCCCAAAGCATTCAAACATTTATATGTGGGATTTGATAGTGAAAATAATTTCTGTTATAGAGACAAAACTATTTTCCCCCATTCCTATAGATAGTAGTCTATATTTGTCATCTTGTCCTTGTAAAGCTCTGATGAACTCTCCTTTATGCTTTGTTTTTGTATTATTGGCTCTTGTTTAGTTCTTGGCCCCGACAGATGGATTATGAGATGTACCTGAGGTTAATTAATCACAGATGAATTTTAAATTAAAGTATAAATGAGGATGACAAGACCTAAGACCCAACCCTAAGTACCTGAAAATACTCCAGGCAAAACTCCAAATGCTACTATGTTCATAAAGAAGCCTATCAGAGCACACCATTTTCCTAGGATAGCAAACGCCCACTTCAGTAAACCATATGGCCCTCCTAGGCAATATCATGCCAGGTTACTATTATCACTGACACACAGAACAGTTATTTTTCATGCTTCTGTGATTACTAAACATTTGGCGTCTATTTTGATAGCATTTATTGTTTCAGATATTACAAGCATGATAATTATTTCCCTTTAGAAAGTTTCCATCAAATTTGAAAACACATGACTGGAGAGATTGCTCAGTGGTTAAAGCACTTGCTTGCACAGTTCTGTGCTATGATGTTTGGGGAGGACAGACATGAATTCTAGACCTTTTTTTCTTAAAAAACAACAACAAAAAAAAAACTTTACTTTTCCTTCAAATAGGATTTTATAATATATCTTTCTTTGTTGATCATATTCAGTGAATCTGTACCTTACATTAGATATAATTTAAACTTTGGAGTTTAAATTTAATCCTTATACTAATCTTATCAAAACAACAAAATAAGTAAAAATTCCAAATTTCTATAGCTATTTGCATCTACAAGGACACTGTAGTAATCTCCTCTTTAAAAGCTGATTTTTCTTTCAGGTTCTTATCTCTCCACCAAGAAGAATGAGATGGATAGACAGAAAACAGTGAACTAGCAAGAAAGATATTATTCACTTGAGAATGACAGCTGGATAGCGACAGCTCTGAGCTCTCTCCAGCACTGGAATGACAGTGGGGAGGGCACCAGGGTGCAAGGGATGTTTGTGAAGTCTCAGTGCAGCAGAATTTTTTGTGGTACATTTGAGTGATACATTTCAACTTTTTTGGTTTTGAAATTAAGTTTGATTTATATCTTACAATATAGTTGTCAGAAAGTGTTATACCACTCTAGAAAAGAAGAGATCCTTAAATAGAAAGACCAATGGAATCATAGAATAAATAAATAATGCATGGAGAATGTGGTTTAAATTTTTAACTAAACATGTTGTGACAGAAAGAGTTCATAGTATTACTTCCAAAGCATCAAAACAAATTCTTATGAACTAGCTAGTTGATCATCAAATAGGTATACTTATCCCTCTTTCCATTTATCTCATGTCAAAAATCTATCCCATCTGCCTGTGTTTCTGTGTGTAGGACTAGTCATGTAAGTACTATGGATTGGTTACTTTTCTTGTTGCTGTGACAAAATACCTATCAAGAAGCTACTCAAAGAAGGGAGAATTATTTTGGTTTAAGGGTTGCCTTTTGTCTTGACAGGGAAGGCATGTCTATAAGAGCACAGGTGTTCACATTGTATCCACAGTTAAGACACAGAGCAGAAAGGCTCTTGTAAACTTCAAGTCCTTCCCACAGTGACCCACTCTCCGGGACTCCTATACTTCTCCCAGTGAGCCTTCACAGCCTAAAAATTCCGTAACTTTCCAAAACAGCTACACCAGCTTGGAACCCAGTGTTCATATACATGAGCGGGTGGGGGTATTCACATTCAAAGGACAACAACTAAGGCCATAAAAAGCAGAGAACTGCTGTAGACTCCTATCAAAAAGGGGTCCACAAAGTCCCAGGGAACCTGCCAGATATAATTCCTCTTAAGAACATATCTCAGATAATTTTTGAATTAAGAGGAAGTAAGTGTGTGACTATCCTGGGAGGGAGAAACTCTGGTGTATAGATTTTCAAACAAGCTCCTGCTTTTTGGACCCCTGCCCTTCTGTAATGGAGTGCTTGGGGGTCCAGGAAAGTTCTTAAACCCCAAACCCTGCATTCCTTTCTAATGTTAAAGAATTAAATAAAAAAAAAAAAGACTAAGAAGAATGGATACTAAACTATTATATTTATTGAAGGAAGTACAGAGGAGAGGAAAGACACCCACATGGTTAGAGATTCCACATGGTGGGCCTGGAAATACTGTGGAAAGAAAAGAGAAAAAAAGAAAAAGTTTCAGGAGCTTCTGCCATGTGGGGAAGTAGAGAGGATAAAAAGTCCCAGGTGAGAAAGTAAGAGCTGGGAGGCCCTCCCCTCACCTCAACCTGGCTTGGCCCAGCCAAGGGAAAAACTCACCCACACCTGTAAGTTCCCAAGTGGTCAAAGCACCTGCCCTCCCCTTGCAAAGTATATATAACCTTACAAAGGTGGGCTGTCTTTCCGCTCAGGTGAATCAGAGGGTCAGCTGTTTGATTAGGGCTAGGGGCTGTCTCAGGAAGAGGCTAACCTTGACATCAAGTTCCAGGGACTGAACTTGACCAAACACAAGGTTTAAATTCTATGAAGGGCATTCCTGCCCAGAAGGGGTCCTGGCTGTTTGTGAAAGAAACAGGTCTAGGGTACTAGGCAAGAGATAATGGAAAAGTGCACACACACAGCAGAGAGAAATTAGTACCAATACTACCCCTTCAATGCAATCTTTTTTTTTTAAATTTTTTAAATTTATTTTATTTATTTATTTTTTTATTAGTTTTGTATTCAGCAAATACAGGCAGTTTGGTACCATTATTAGGTTCATCCATGACCTACCCCTCCCCACTGGCCCCTCCTTGTTGAGGTATATGGGTCATGCATTGTGGTGTTAGCCCTCAGTTATGGGTAGGATAAATGTCTCTACATATCATGACCCAACATGTGGCTCTGACATTCTTTTCACCCCCTGTTCCCCAAAATTTCCCTGAGCCATATTGGGTTCATTTTTGGTCTGCTTCAGTGATGAGGTGTTGGCGGCCTCTGAATCTCTGATTTCGTAGGAGTTGATTTTTCTCTGTGTTGGTCTCCCTCACCCTTGTGCTGGTATCCAGTTCATCAGGAAAACAGCACCCTTGCTTGTTTCACCTATTTTCCTTAGTTTAACCCGGGGCCCTATTGAGGTATGATGGAGTGTCTCTCCTCTTAGGATCTGCATCTATCTGAAAAAGAGAAGCAGATTCTCCAACAGAGAGTAAGTTAGCACCAGGACAAATGAGATAACCCTTACTTTTTTATAGAACATTTAGTAGGTGTAGGCTCTCTTGTAGCCCTTGATTGATGGACACTTGATAATGGAGAATGGGCTTATGTTTGGATATGGTTCTGACGTATTTCCCAGCTCCAGCTATGGGTCCCATACCACTGAGGGGATCAGTTAGCCAAATCAAGAGCAGTTGGTTCCCCACCATGGCTGTGTGCTACTATTTCACTTGTGTGGGCATCATAACAGGTTATTTGCTGCTAAGTAGGTTAGACCATGAGTTGCTTGGATAGATATTGGTCATTTTCCCCAGTCACCCATGTAGCACCTTCTGGCACTAGACACTCTGACTGTCTGGGGACTGACTCTCTCCTGGCTTCCAGCCACGCCATTCCATTTTACATATCAGCTGCATATGGTGTCTTCAGCAATAGGGTCTTACCACTAACCTTTGGTGGGTCATCAAGTACTCTGACAGAAATCTGTCATTCTTTTAGGAAACCTTGTAGGTTTATCTGATCAAAAGCTCATTGTGCATGATAGCCCCATGCTGGTACTGGGAGTTACAGGTCAGTGCCCAGTAAGAAAATGAGGAAAAAGATAACTAATATACAAGAGTTAGAGAGATGAGAGAGTGAGGGAGAGGGAGAAGGAGGGAGGAAAGATGTAGAAGATTTAGGTTACACTTGCTACACAATGGCATTCTATACATCACTAAGAAAAAATGACACAAAGAAATTTGAGGAAAAATGGTTGAACCTGGAACAGATCATTCTCAGGGAACCTACCCAATCACAGAAAAAAAAAAAAATGCCACATAGTCTCACTCATCTACAGCACCTAACTTGAATCTACCCAAGATACCTTACATACCCAGCAAGCATCTCATGGACTAGACACTAGGATGGATGGGGAGAGAGGAGAGGGCACTGAAGGGGTGGGAAACACTAATTTAGACCCAGACAGCAATTGTGCCATAAAATTCTACTTCCTAAAAGGCAGACCAAATGGCTGAACCTTCACCAGGCCCTTACAGGAAACACCTGAACACAAGACTCTGGAGAGGATAGGATCAAGACTTCTATGCAGTCTTGATCAACTCCTCTCCTTGATGCCAAAGCTACTCACTGGGTTTTATTATCCAGTAACTGTGCTCTTGGTCTTTCTTTATAGACACACTGCTACTTACAGCTACATAATTTGAGTGACATATTATATGCTCTTTAGGTTATTTTTCCCACACCATAGTATATTTTTATTTTATCACCACCCTTGCATTCAATGTAGGTTTGGTTATTTGATTTTCACTGTGCTAGTTATGACACTGAATGACATGGCACATTTATATTTTTTGCTGTTAGTGGGCATTTGATTCATTTTTAGTTCAAGCTGTGAATAACAGTGCTACTGTGAGAATTCTTAGGATGAGTGTTAAATTCCTGAACCTTTGCAGACTACAGAATGACAGCCAAGAATCTTGTAGGAGCAGGAATCAAGAGATGAAGCAGAAATGAGTACCCCATGAGAGGCCTAAGCAGGTTCAAGAGTGAGGTTTTCCTCTGCTGAGCCCAGAGGTGAGAGCCCCCTCCTTACTCTTCACATGGGCTCATTATCCTCTTTAGTTCCCCACAGGGCAGAAGTTCTTTGAACCTTCTTTTTTCTCTCTCTTTTTATCCATGGTTTTTCCAGGCCCTCCATTGGGATCCATAGCCATGTGGGTGCCTATTGTTGCCTCTGTATTTCCCTCAATAAATGTAATAATTAAATGATTATCCTTCTCAGTCCTTTTTATTCAATCGTTGATTAAAATTAGAATCAAACCTAGGATTTCCAGGATCCCCAATACCCCATTATATACTGATGACCTCTAAAGGAAACTTTCTTGTGAAGGAAAATTATGATTATTACATTATGGGGAAAATGGGAGGCACATTTTCTAGCTGTGGGCACCATTGTGGTATTTCTCTGCTTCTCTCCCCTTCAGCATCTCTTGCCGAAGTTTAAGAACACTATCTCTGTTTGAGCTGAGGGGTTGTGTGCTGGATTTGTGTCCATTAGGGACTCTCCACCACAGCCACCACCCCCAGGTCCCACTCCATAAGTCTGGGATCAAGAGCCATGCTGAAAAGCGTGCTATATCCGGGCCACACAGCCATGCTGACCCTAAGAAATACAGAACCACAATGGGGAAAGACATGCCTGATGGTGCTTGCTAACTGCTATGATTTTTTTGCCAAAGTGCTCCATGACAAATATATCTTTACAGAACTGTAACTCATTTACTCATACAGGTATTATAAAAAATAAAATAAAATGAACTAGGTTTGTTGGCACAGACCTATTTCCTTAGCTACTTGGGAACAAGCTGAAACAGGAAGCTCACCAATTCAAGGCTTCAATGTAATGAACTGACCCCACATTTAAAAGCCACATGACTTTTAAATTGCTTGGGAAAAATAAGTATATAATTTTAGTTGATGTTTTCCAAATTACTTAATGATTAAAAGCAACTAGTTAGTAACTGTACCTGATATTTTCTCATTTGTTTAATCTTTAAACAAATAAGTTGTTATTTATAGATAGACCTCTTTTGTTTCTTTATTATGTGTGATAAATTACAGTATGGCTTTCCTAATCCAAACAGCCCAACAGATCTCTTCTGAAGTTTTTTTGTTGGCATTTGATTTATATTTATTTCAAAGTTTTGTGGGATGTTTTTTTTTGATTGCTTTGTCTTTAATTACCAGATTGAACTAAAACCTAAAGTGAGCTGAATTTTATATAAACAAGCCATAATTTGTTACATGATAACATAAATATAATTACTGAGTTTATGTTCTTGGCCAACCTCAACCTGTATAAAGGATTATTGAAAACAACAAAATTTTCCTTGAGGTGGTAGCTCATAATATGCCAGGTATTTTAAGAGCTTATGGAGTTTATTAATAGGAGATGTCTCAAATCAATGAATTACATAAAGTTTATAGTTATGTATACTGATATTATAAGACAAATCTGCCATTTTTCTTAAATTTCATTTAAAATGTAGAGATTTTTGTGTTATGACAATAAGAAAATTCTATGTTTTTCTGATAAGGATGTTTTTCTACAGATTTCTAATAATAAGATGATTAATTAACTATTTGAAGTTAGAGTACTTGCTTCTTTGTCAACAAATAATGAGATAAATCAATTTTATGTGTTTGTTTATAGTCTTATAAGGAAGAGAGTTAATTATGGCTTGAAATGAAATGATTGAAGGAACCAAGAAGGAATTTTTCAATGATGAACACAGAATATTTCTTTAGTGGAACTTAGGACAAAATGTGAAGATATGTGGGTAAAGGTTTGTATATGTAAAAAGGATATGAGATATCTAAAAAGACCAAATTTTGCCTAAAACTAATCTATTTTTATAAGTAACAAAAAAAACTAATATTCAAGCTGAGGATAAATGAACATCATGCATAAATTAAAAGTTTTTTCAGCTGTTTATAGACTCTTAAGGATGGTTTAAAATTTTTATATAGGGGCACAAACAATCTAAATTCAGCTTATGTTAGACACAGGTAGTGTTATCTTGGTTGGGTTAAAAAGTCATAAGCACAGATGTAATTCACATTCTTTGGAGGTCTAACCAGATTGGACACAGAAAAGACCTTATCACCTTATGTATGACAAAAGGATAAAACAAGTTTGCTAGGTAAAAACAAACAATTTCAAAATAAGACAGGAAATACCAGGATGCTTAACTCTGCTCTGACATGTCCTTTTGTTCATGCTTATTGTTATATGCTATTTAAAGTCATGACAAGGTAGACTTTAGAAACAGGGTGGCATCCCCTTTATCTCAGACTCCATGCAGGTTTAAGCCATGTGTCCTCCAGACCCTCTTCAGAGACAAAAGAGCCAATTGTCTCCATCAAGAAAAAGGGAGCAATAAACAGCATGTAACTTTGGTTCTCTTTAGAGTTCCTCTCTTCTGAACTCCACAGTCACCTCTGTCAAATGAAATTTCTCACTAGACAAAAAAGGTCAAATGGGTAAACTGAGTCAAGGTATTTGATCATGTTACAAACTCCTTACATTAAACAAGCATTAGACTTAGCTAAGGTATAAATCAGGGTAAAAACATATGATGAAAAGGCATCAAGTAAGTCATCTCCCTCATCTATCTCTTTCTTTCAATTATCCACAAAATTTAGGATCTCTATATTTAAGGCAATAAAATAAGAGATTACCTTTTAAATAATATATTTCAGTCTCTCGTCTATTCTGAAACATTCATAGACCAGGGAGAGGGGAACCCATGTAACAGGTTCCCACATAGGGGAGAAAGGAAAGGTGATCACAAGAATCCATAAAACATCTAAGCTAGGAAGACAGGACTAAGGGCAAACAGCTTCACATTTGGACTTAGAATGATAGTGGCTGTCCTTGTATGCCATGATGTAAGGCACATTCAAAGGGCTGAGCAAAGGTTCTGGAGGAACTGTAGCTTGGGGTCTGACCTTGTAGGAGAAGCACAGATACCCTACCTTGGACCTTCCTTCCTCCAGGAGGCATATAGAATGCACTATGTGCCCCTTTTGATTAAGAAGAATTCAGGGAAGTTTGGGTTAGGACACCTGTAGAAATGAGAATGAAAATCCCTAATTCCTTCTCCAAATCTGCCTGGAGGAATGCTCCCCTCCAACAAGAATTGACAGGATGGGACTTATACTGATTTTATGTTCTTCTTTCACTTTTCTCCACTTTGTTTCTGATGAGAATCAGCTTCCAGGATACCTAAAACTCTGTGTGAGCCCTTCACCTTAAAAACTGGGCTCATTTAGATAATACAGGGAGAATAGAACTTGTCTTTTCTCCAGAGACTTAAGGAGATAATTAAAAAATAAATAAATAAAGTACTACTGTAACTCCAGATACCATGGAGGAGAAAATTTTTCTTAAAGGTAAGTTTTAAACTCAGTCAACACCTGATACTCATAAGGAATTACAACAGTTGGTAAAAGCTTAAAATAGTTGCTCCAGGCTACAACTTCTGTTTATGTTTATTATGACCAGCAAACTGATGGAAAAAAAAACAACAACAAAATAAGTTAGAGGTCACTGGAGATCATAATGGAGATCATAATGAAGGTTGCTCAGAGAAGGGATCCTCCATTGAAATATTTAATGAGATAAAATCTAAAATATGTTTACTTGATGCTGTTTTTTGTTTGTTTGTTTTTAACTAGTAGAAAAATTGAGTCCAACAGTTCACAGTGCCAATTTGTTACTCACTTAAGGGATATAAAATCTGGCTCTGAGGCTCTCCATAAAATAATTTAAGTACCTCTATTTATCAAGATTTTAACTATTGAAAAATGTGAGTCTCATTATTAAGGTTTCATTCATTAACTGCTAACAGATGATAATTTGTTATAGTTTATAGTATATAAAAACTGACTTTGAGGCTCCCAATAAAGTTAAATGTTCCTATATTTACCATAATTATTAGTAAAACTGAGTCTTAAGATAGAGGTTCACAATAAGTTTAATTTCCAAAGGTAAGGTTCTCATACCTAAAGACATTATGACTTTAAAAGTAGCTCCTGTTTTATTTATTCTATCAAGTGGTCACCACTAGGTTTAATCACTTAGGTTTCAGTGACTTAATTTCAGTAACTTTAACTTTTATCCTCTTTTTAGGTAAAATATGTTTGGATAGTTTGTCTAAGATTTATCAATTTGAAGCCATGGGTAAGGCATAAAACTATTTTATGCTAATACAAATTTTAATGTACATCAGATTAATTGCTATCCAAGATTAAGCTAAAAACATTGATTGTCAAATAGTGTTTGTCTTTCAAGACAGATTTGCAAGGTTATATTATAGCTTAGCTGTTTTGGTTCAGCAGTAATCAGGTTCTACTCTATTATGTATAATCAAATAATTTAACTCAATAGTTTGTTTCATGACTGTCTCATTTTTTGACATCCCAAGTCCATTGCTTATAAAAAAACAACAACTCTTGGACTGGTGAGATGGCCTAGTCGTTAAGGCGCATTCCTTTGAAACCTAAGGAGCCAGGTTTGATTCTCCTGGTTCCACACATGAGCCGGATGCACAAGGTGGCACATGCATCTGGAGTTCATTTTCAGTGGCTAGAGGCCCTGTCATGTGCATTCTCACTCTCTCACTCTGTGTCTCTCTGTCTCTCTCTCTCTGTCTCCAATAAATATATAAATTAATAAATAAAAATAAATTTTTTGAAAAATTAACTCTTAAGAAATATACCCTACTTGAGAGTACAGCCTCATGCTCAAACAATGGTTCTCATCTGAGAGAAATAATTTCAATCTCTGTGGTTCTGTTTCCAATGTTCCCTTTGTATTTGGTACCTACACTGGTATCTAAATTAGTCAATGATGTTTTTAAACACAGATGCCAAGTCTTTATGCTGTCTTACTTGTATTTTTGCTGAAAATTTCTAGGTTATATTAATTGTCTTAGATTTGTATTGCTTTCAAGACTGGTAACAGATTGTGCTTGTATTTATAGATATTGGGTATTTAAAGGATAAGACATGCCTACTTTCTATGCTTCATATATAGTCTATGCCATCACAAGACAACTAAGAAGTTAGGCAAATTAAAACATTTGTGTCATTCTTTAAGTGGATATGTTTTACACACTTCAAGGTTGATGTAACTTCCTTTCTAGTTATTCTAATAACCCCTATTAAAACCAAAGCCAATTAGAATCACAAGAGCCAAAAAGGCCAGTATTATGGCCCCTGCTTCCAGGTTATGAGGCCACTTGAGATGATGGGATATTTCTACACTGGCCCCTCTGGTAAGTGACATGTGTTCCTGATCATGGCAGATATGGAGACCCAAACACAAAAATTAAGTGTACAGTCTAAAACATTAGAGTCACAACTAAGGAGAAACCAGTCCTCCTGGTTTCCCAAAGAAGAAAAAACTAATTGGCCAATACTGCCCTAAGTCATCCTAAGCAATAACACTAATGTCAGAAAGCTACAGGGGCCCTTCTGGGTCCCACGAGTCTCCTTTGGAGAGCCATTAGTGACCTACATAATCAATCCTTGATTAAATTTTGGCTACCTCCTTGGTCTTAACCATTCAGAGAACCTCCTTGATCTTCAGCACTCAGAGAGTAATTTCTAACCAAAGATAAAGAGATACCTCAAATATTATATGAATTGGCTATAAAGCAACACAGCAAGAGCATTCCAAAAAAGAAAAAAAAAAAAAAAAAAGGCTTTAAGGCATGTTGTCCCACTTTCTAAAGTTCTAATTCTACAATAAGGAAAAACAACAATAGATTTCAAAATGGTTATTTTCAAATCTAAACCATAAATGGATGTCTCTGATCAAAGGTCACTTAATAATAATAATCATAAAACTTCCTTGTACTGGAAACAATGGTAAGTCCCTTCTAACTTGAAGCCAAACTCAGCTGGAGAGATGGCTTAGCGGTTAAGCGCTTGCCTATCAAGCCTAAGGACCCCGGTTCAAGGCTTGATTCCCCAGGACCCATGTTAGCCAGATGCACAAGGGGGCACATGCGTCTGGAGTTCATTAACAGTGGCTGGAATCCCTGGTGCGCCCATTCCCTCTCTCTCTCTCTCTCTCTCTCTCTCTCTCCCCCCCCCCTCTTTCTCTCTATCTGTCATTCTCAAATGAATAATTAAAAAAATGTTAAAAAAATATATCATTCACTCAATGGTTTTACTGTACCAACCTTTGGCCCTGGCTACCCCCAGGAAAAATTTTAAAAGGTACACTCTAAATGATTTATTATACAAAATATTGTATATTCACTATTTTCAAGGTTAAATGTTGTATATATATTCCTGATAATTCTGCTAATATCTCATCTGTTTTAGAAGCCATACAGTAACAGATTCAGACCAGATCATCACATACTGCTACACCATTCAGTGAACACTTCTGGGAGAGAATCTCAGCCAGCTCATGCTCAAATGGTTCGGAGACAATCCAGCTCCATCTGCCTAGGTTCCCTCAAATGCTCGCCAAGGTCTGGAAGTACACACACACACACACACACACACACACACACACACACACACAAAATCCCAAAGGCCATCAGTTTGCTGTGTGCCCAATTCTCATTAATTTCTTCCTTTTATTCTTTCTCCTCAACATTTCCTTCCAGGACTATCTTCCTGCACTCTAACAATACACATTCAGGGTCCTTTAGAATAGTTACCCTGTCTGGACAGACTTTCTAACTGAAAATATGTTAAAATAATTTAATAATTATCCTTCGCTGTCTTTTTTATTCAATTATTTTCTTTAAATTAGAAATGAACGTAGGGCTTGGTGTTCAGGAACTTTCCTGGACCCAGAACACCCTTTAAAGAAGCATGTGTGGGTACCTGGAAAAGAAACAGTTCAAGATTCCTAGAGCAGCTGTGATGGGTCTCAGCTGCAAAAGCAGCTCCAGAGGCTGGAGCACAAGTGGGTATGGTGGTTGGAAGTGAGAAAACATCTAGCCACTGGGGCAAAACAGATCTTCCTCCAGAGAAAAAAAGGATATGACAGAGAGGATTTGCAAAATGCTCTGGCTGGTTATGAAAATTGAATGAAAAAATGTGAGGGCTCATAGAAATAATACCTGTTAGCCAGGAAAAGGCAAGTAAGATTACATCAAAAAATACCATGTGAGGCTGGAGAGATGGCTTAGCGGTTAAGGCACTTGCCTGAAAAACCAGAGGACCTCAGTTCAGTTCTCCAGGATCCATGTAAGCCAGATGCACAAGATGGCGCATGCATCTGGAGATTGTGTGCAGTGGCTGGAAGCCCTGGCACGCCCATTCTTTCTCTCCCTCTTTCCCTCTCTCAAATAAACAAAGAAAGAAATAAAATATTTTTAAAAATACCATGTGTCTCCATTTTCCTTGGAAATTTCAGGATTGTGGTGATGGATGTAAAAAAAAAAAAAAAAGGTGCCTGCTACTACTACTGTAGTTCTGATCACCACTTTTTTCTTAAAGGCCGAGAAGCGATCTAATCACCACTTTTTACCTATCACTATAACTGATACTATCACCACTTTTTACCTATCACTATAACTGATACTATAACAGATGGTTAACCTTCTTATTCAATACATCCTTATTTAACAAGTAATAATAATATATTTTGACAGCATTTTCAGTATATTGTGATTTAATTTCACAAAGAACATTTGAAGATAAATATTTTCACAATGCTTCTAGTTCTTCCCCTGTGGAAGAGATAACTACTATGTTTCAAGGGAAGACTTCTATGCAGTAAGGCATGAATGGCTAGAACAGGCTTACACTCCCACAGTGAGTACATAGAAATTGACAAAATATACTGAACAACCTTTTACAGAAAAGGACAAAAGGTAGAGGAATAATATAATTCCTACAAGAACAGAAATATCTAAGATCACCTTATGATCACTTTGACTTCCCAAACATAATGCACAGATTGGAGCTGAGGCACAGCACAATAGTTTTGTGGAATTAAAACAATGAGAGAGAGGAGTTTGTGGGATATGACACATAAAATGCCCTGGGAATAAACTTCAGAGGAGGGAGTTAAGAGAGAAAAAAAACTCAAGAAATCTTGCTAGATTTCAGTGAGTGTATGTTACTAAGTATAGTCACTGAAGTATAGAATTTTTTAAAAAAAGAAGATAGGCAGCCAACAAAAAGGCATATAAAGTAGCAAATTTCCAGGAGTTTGTGCATCTGTAGCATCTTTCTAACTCCATCTTGCCCTGGGAAGATCTCAGTGAACACATATGGCATTCTACAGAAACTCAAGCAGTGGAAAAACATCCCACTCAGGTTCTAAGTACCCCTAAATTAAAAGCTCAATGAAATTAGTCTGATCAAAGACAAAAATCCAGCTGCAAAATGTATATGTAACAGTTTTAAGTTTTTTTTTTTTGTTTTTTTTTTTTTGAGGTAACCCAGACTGACCTAGAATTTACTATGTAGTCCCATGCTGGCCCTGAACTCACAACGATCCTCTTTCCTCTGCCTCCCGAGTACTAAGATTAAAGCTGTGCATCACCACATCTAGCTATTATGTTATTTATTTGAAAGAGATAAAAAAAAACAGTGTGAGAGAGAAATAAAGAGACAGAATAGGCACAATGCAGCCTATAGCCACTGTAAAGGAACTCCAGATGCTTTCACCACCTTGTACACCCAGCGCATGCTCCCTCTCTCCCTCTCTCTCTCTCTCTCTCTCTCTCTCTCTCTCTCTCTCTCTCTCTCTCTCTCTCTCAATCTTCCTTCCCCTCTTTGTCTGAACTAACAAACTACCTAACTACATACATAGATGAATAAAATATTTTTTTAAAAGGCAAGCCAAACTTCATGGCTCATGCCTTAAATCCCAGTACTCCACTTGGGAGGCAGAGGTAGAAAGATTGCCATGAGCTCAAGGCTACCCTGAAACTGCATAGTGAATTCTAGGTCATCATGGGCTAGAAAGAAACCCTACCTCAGTCGGCATCCCGTCAAAAGAGTCAAAAGGGGATACTTGGGAGTTAGATCAGTTGATAAGGCATTTGCTTGCAAAGTCTGCTGGCCTGAGTTCAATTACCCAGTTACCCACCTAAAGGCTAATGAGCATTCATTAGTAGTGGCAAGGGCCATGTTGAACCCCCTCACCCACATGTGCAAATAACTAACTAACTAAATACATTTTATGCAAGAAATAAGTCTAAAATTTGGATTCACTATGCAGGCAACCAGATCATGACACCTGGTCTAGAAGCCACTGAAAAATAAGTTTAAAGAGAACAGAAAAGGCCAATCAATCAATGGTTGAGTGAAAGCTGGTTCTGGCTTCATAGGCCAATGACAAAGTGAAATGAATGATGTTCAGATTTGTTTTGTATATAGAAACAGTATGGATTTTTAAGAGTGTACCAGGAGATAACCATCAGTAGGCTGTTACAACAGCAGTCAATCCTGCCAACTTTGAATAGGAAAGCTTTAGTAGGATGGAGAAAAAAAAAAAATGCCAAAACACTTGATTACCTGCCAGAGCTAAAATATACGATCCAATTGCTGAAGACACCACAGGCTGCAGTCACAGGATATCAGAATACCATGTTGTAACAGAAAGGGAAACTAGCTTCTCCCTGGCTAACATGCAGAGGTGCTGGAAAGTCCTAAGGGAGCTGCTGGAAGATGACAAACACCAGCAGCATGAACAAGCAGGGTACCCTGCAGACTGTAAAATCAACCAGCCAGGGAAGAAGTGTCCATTTGTAGAATACTGGGTAACAGCCTCTGTGGGTAATTAAACATTCTGTGATTGGACATGAATGTTGCTCAGTGGGAGAGATCTTGGAGTTGGAACCCAGGTCATAATCCATGGTTAGAGACTCGGACCTCAGAAAGAAACCCCAATGTCTCACTGTAGTAGGGGCTTGACTCTGTAGTAGGGTTTGCATGCCAAAAGAAAATCTCTCAAATAACTTTGCATACCCAGCTTTAAGCTAAACTTCTCTTACTCTTGGTTGGAAAATCTGCTGTTTTTGTTTTGTTGTTGCTGTTGTTTTGTTTTGTTTTGTTTATAACAGAAGGCAGAGAAAATGGAGGAAAGCTAAGATCGATCGATAAGATAATAAGACAGAGCTGACTAGCCACCATGAGATGTTCCATCTCTAGCACATCTGCCAAGACCCAGGAAAACTTACAGATGAAGCTGTGACATGGATACTGCTCTTAATGCTAGCCTGAAAACAAGTTCCAGTGATGCTGATGGTGACAGACAACTCGTTACAGCCAAAATCCAGAGGCTACAGAGAACTCACAGTAAGCCAGACTCCCAATAGACCTACTATGGTGCATGGAAATGGGGTATGGCAAATTGTGGAAGAGGGTGTGGAAAGATTGCAAAAGCCACAGAGTGGACCTCAATACCCTGAGACACAGCCCCCCTTTTACTCCACAGGGAATACCTAAGGCCTTAATGGCCCACAATGGATACCATAACACCATGAGGGAGGGTCCCTGGAGTAGCAGGGACTGAGAAGAGATCTTAGGATGCTAAGATATGGTGGTGAATTTGGAATTTCAGACTAAAGATATGCAAAGTGCCTGATTTCTGCCTGGAGTTCCTGAAGTGTGCTTGATCTTTGGCTTGTGGCTTCTTCTCTCTAATTGGATCTGTGGAAGCAGGCCAGCTTCTTCTGCCATTATGAAACTTCTCCTCGATCTTCAGTAAATTCCCTTCCTCCATTACTGTGTCTGGGCTGAAAGTTCATCTCAGCAACCTGAAGCTGTCCACCACAAGACTCAATCTCAAAATAACCCAAAATATTTAGGAAGAGACAAGCACAATGTAAGCCTCAGAAGTGGAGACTGTGTTCTCTTTAAAATGCCTGAGAAAGTGAGCATGTAAGAAATGATGTGGAAAAGTTATAATGTGATAATATCTGGAGAAATGGACCTGTATTTAACCAAAAAACAAAAAACAAAAAAACAAAAAAAAAAAGAGGCTATGGCTTAGCGGTTAAGGCATTTGCCTGTGAAGCCTAAGGATCCTGCTTTGATTTCCCACATAAGTCAGATGCATAGGGGCACATATGTCTGGAGTTCTTTTGCAGTAGCCAGAGGCCCTGGCACACCCATTTTCTCTTTCTCTCGGCCTCTTCATCTCTCTCTTTCAAATAAATAAATAAAGAAATTAATTAATTAAAAAAGAGGCTCTATAAATTTGCTGTGTTGTTGCCCCAGAAAAATTGAAATAGAAAATCAAAGGAGGGGAACTTACACTCCCATTCGTATCTTCCTTCTGAAAGTTCTGTGTAGTATTGTGCTTATCAGAGAGAGGGAGACCAGGATCAAGTGGCAAAGCGGAGTGTTTGATCAAGAGGTACTAAGTTACAGTCAGACAAGGCTAAGAAGTCCAGTGAGCTATTGTAACATACAGTGGCTATGGCTAACAGGAGTACACTGTGAATTTCAAACTCAAACAAAAAGGAAGGTTACATATTGTAAGCTTAAGGAAATTATAACTATTGTATATAATGACCAAAAAGTAGTTGAAGTGAAAATGGACAGAATGGACTGTTAAACCAAAAATACATTATTGTATGACACTTTCATTTCAAAAAAATGACCACATCAATATGTGCATTCCTGTAGCTTACAAATCTGTCCTCCATTAACATTTAGAATTGAATTTCCCCTTTGCATATGTATAATCTGTACTGTAAACATTAAAAATATACATATATACATATTTTTAAATTTTTATTATTTATTTATGAGAGAGAGAGAGAGAGAGGCCTATAGAGAAGAACGTAAGGGCCTGTAGCCACTGCAAATGAACTCCAACTGCATGGGCTACCTTGTGCATCTGGCTTTATGTGGGTAATAGGGAATCGGACCTGGGTGTTTTGGTTTTGCAGGCAAGTGCCTTAACCACTAATCCATCTCTCCAGCCCTAAAATATATTTTGTTAAATGTTGAAATAGCACCTTCAAAACATTTTGAAAATGTAGAAACATCAGAACTGGCTACAGTGGCTCACACAATCTCAGCATTTAGAAGACTGATGAAGAGGGTCTCTATGAGTTTATAGCCAGCCTGGACCAGGACATCTTGGCTAGAGTGACACCATGACTTAAAAAAATGTATAAACAGGATGGAGAGATGTCTCAGCTGTTAAGGTGTATCCCTGCAAAGTCTAATTGCCCGTGTTAGATTACCCAGTGCCATTGAACAAAGTGGTGCATGCACCTGGAGTTTGTTTACAGTGGCTAGAGGCCCTGGTATGCCCATTCGTTTTTTTCTCTCCCTCTCTCTGAAAATGAATAAATAAATATTTTTAAGTATATGCACATTCACGTATTATTTATGACAGATTAAGATTCTCTGTAAAATATATTTATTAAAATTGACCTTAGAATTGTATATATCCTTTGAATTACATGCATTTCAACAAGGTAGCTAATATTAGCAACACATTTTGATGTTTTGACTTAAAAAGTTACTTTTCATGTGAAAATGTATTCCTGCTTAAATCCAAAATTTAATGCATTTTTTGTATCTGAATCACCTTGCCTCTTAAGTCAAATAACATACAATTTATACTTCAGAGGCTGGTGTTCCTTTTTAAATACATGCTTAAGTATAATGTTGACAGCAAAGCCAAATACTCAAGGCACTTGTCAGGACCCATGGGATTTCATTATCATTCTTGTTTCCACAAGGTGTAAGGTCAACACTACAAGAAGTGATTCAATAAATATTCAGGAGTGTGGTGAATTGTCTTGAAGCATGAATTACCAACTGCCAATACAATTAGTGACAAAAGAGCATGGAGGCCGTCTCTAGAGGTACAGTGCCACTTGGGAGCTGATTGTTGTCAGGTGCTGAGAAGCACTTTCAAGGAAATAGTAACATTTGCTTAAAGCAACATCAGGTAATAGGCTTTACAGATACAGCTTCAAATTTTCCCATCATTCTTATTTTAACATAGGTGAGAAATTATACATTGAAAAGGGGAAAAAAAAAAAACTAACATTGCTATTTCAGTTAATTGTGTGTTTGTTTAAAAAGCATTTCCCCATATTTAATGTAAAGGACATAATATCAATTATTTCTAACCACAGCTGCTATCGCTATCTGACTTAATTATATTAAACTTCTCTGTGCTCTGTACTGCTGACATTTTTTTTAAATAAATTCTTCTAGGAACATGGATGCTGGATGGGATTGGTTGAATAGAAGAAAAAAATAAACTCTGATGATATACTTAATTCTTATATCTTTTTTTTTTTTTTACTTGACAGAAGATTCTCATATGTAATCATCAGACAAACACTGAGAAATCCTTACCATGTACTGTAAATTGAAATGTTTCTTTCACTTATTATACAGGTTTACTGCCACAAGAATAAGTGGTGGTTCACATGCCATCCTTTGTTGTAGGCTTGGGTACTATACCTTTGAGGCCTAAAAGCAATTAGAAGAGTTTAGTAATATCTGTGCATTCTTCTATTGCTTTCCTTGAGTATTAGATGCTCTCAACTCTTCTGGAAGCCCGCTCCAGCAAGCTCACACAAAATTGTCTTTAAGGGTTGAATCGTGCAGTTGCTGTTGGTCCATGCAAAGGAACCATGGCAGGACCAGCACTCTACTCTCTGCTGCTAACCCCACACCTTGCATAATTTATTTCAACTTTACTTCTACTCTGTATTAAGTCTACTGACTTTCCTTTTCTTGCTTGTGTGTACCTAATGTAGTGTGTGTGTTTCCAGTATGTGTGTGGGAAGGTGTGTGGAATTGGGTATATGGACATATGTGTACCCTTGCTGTGCCCCATGTGCTAACCTATGTCAGGAGGCTCTCACCTGAATAGAACATCAGCTGTCCTGCTCCATTGCTCTTCTCCCCATTCTCATGTGAATCAGAGATTCATGCTGAGTCCAGGGACTGCTGATGCTTTCTCTTCGTGGGCACAGGCTAGTCCTAGTCTTTGCACCCCTGTGTGGAAGGAAGATAACAGGCTTGTGTGGCCATATCCAGCTGTTGGTGTTGATTCTGTATTCCAAACTCTGGCAGTTTCCATCCTCCTCAGGCCCCCATGCTTGTGCAGAAAGTGTACATAAACACCGAAACATCACTCCAGCCTGATTTACCTTTTCTTATATCATTTCATACTATGCTTCCTTCCATGACAGCATTGCAACAACCTGATAATTAATACATTTTCTTTCCACTCTTCTCCTTGTATATTACTTTACAATAAAAGATGCAAGATACTAGGCATCTAAGGATACCATATTTACTGCTATCTTTTTTAAATTAAAAAAAAATATTTATTTGAGAGAGAGAGAGGGACAGAGACAGAGGAAGAGATGAATGATAGAGAGAGAGAGACTGAATGGGTGCATCAGGGCCTTCAGCCACCGCAAATGAATTCCAGACACATGCACCATCTTGTGCATCTGGTTTATGTGGGTCCTGAGGAATCAGCCCTGGGTATTTCAGCTTTGCAGACAAGTGTCTTAACCACTAAGCAATCTTTCCAGCCCACTTCTATGTTTTTTGATATTTAAATATTGTCAATAAATAAATATTGATAATATTTGTTGATTCATTTAATAAATGAGTTTAGAAATCCTAACAATTAAAGTTGACATGTTCAGAAATTTTAATACAAGTAGTTGTCATTTGCAATGAAAGTACAATGAATAAAAATTTTTAAAAATGTGGTCTCCTAGCACTTGGGAGGCAGAGGTAGATGGATCTCCATGAGTTTGAGGCCACCCTGAAACTGTACAGTGAGTTCCAGGTCAGTCTGGACTAGTATAAGACCCTCCTTCAAAACACCAAAAAAAAAAAAAAAAAAAAAAGGTGATCTTTACCATAAACCAATAATAAATTGTTCTCTAGGTCATTTATTTAATCAGTCAAAGAGAAATAGCTTTAAGATAAAACAAAGTAACTTTCTTAAAAATAATTCCTACAGTAGCTTTTCATTCAAAAAGTCAATAGGTAGTTGAAATAAATAAAGTTATATAGAGTCAAATTCAAGGAAGAAACATGTTGTCATGTTTGGGTGAACTATATACTAGATATGTGAGTGTGGATATACACAATATTCATATACATTCATAGATACTTTAATTCATGTATGATAACCATCAAAGTTAAAACTGTTAGAAGTTAATTAACCTAGCTGGGCATAGTGACACATGCCTTTAATCCAAGCACTTGGGAGGCAGAAGTAAAATTATCACCATAAGTGAACTCCAGGTCAGCCTGGGATAGAGCAAGACCATATCTCAAAACAAACAAACATGAAGTTAGTTATCCTAAAAAGGCTTGCTAAAATGCCAGAATATGAATTAACAATGTTTGCTATGCTTAACAAATAGGATAAAAACACCTGTTAGTACAAGAGTTGGACAGGCTAATTTTTTTTTTCTTTCGGTTTTTCAAGGTAGGGTTTCATTCTAGCACAGGCTGACCTAGAATTCATTACGGACTCATTGGGTGGCCTTGAACTCACAGTGATCCTCCTACCTCTGCCTCTCAAGTGCTGGGATTAAAGGCATGCACACCACACCTGGCTAAAATTTCTTTTTTTTTTTGGTTTTTCAAGGCAGGGTCTCACTCTGGCTCAGGCTGACCTGGAATTCACTATGTAGTCTCAGGGTGGCCTCGAACTCACGGCGATCCTCCTACCTCTGCCTCCCGAGTGCTGGGATTAAAGGCGTGCGCCACCTCGCCCGGCTTTAAAATTTCTTAATATATGTTTTTACCACTTGTTTTCTTCAGTATGGGCCTTGGTTATATAACCACACTTTATTTTAGCCCAATAAGTGTCCACTTAAAAATAAATTTATTTATTTATTTATTAGAAACTTTGTTGTATGGACAAATCATGTGTTTGTCCCAGTCCCCTCCTCCCTGCCCCCATTCCACTGAGGACCCTCCTCAGGGGGACTACTGGTATTCACCCTGAGGTTGTGGTTTATGACTAATGAAAGCTACAGTCAGTCATTGAGGGGGAGGCAATGACCCTTGATCTTGCAATCTTTCTGTTCCCTCTTCTACAATGTTCCCTGAGCCTTGTTGGCTGTCTAATTTGAATGTTCTTCTCTTGCTTCTTCCTGCGTCAGCCAAGGATGGAACCTGAAGACTTGTCCTTTCTTGGCTGTTATTATGTGACTTTTCTTGGAATGACCTGAGCAATCTTCTATTCAACCTAGATAAGGCATCAACAATAGAGCAAAGAGTTGAGTCCATCCAAGTGTAGCTAACAGAACCAGTGAGTTTACAGGAGTTACTTCCAAGAGTATAGGCACCAACATTTGGTTACTGAAAGACAGATGCACAACCAAGCAGCCCATGCTAGCATGGGTGGTGACTCAGGAAACCTGAAAGGATGAAGGAGCATCCTGCACCTCTTACAAACCATTTGGCTAACCATAGTCAATTCTCCCTGAGATGGTTATTGTTTCTATAGTCTTGGTGCAGGTGCTATGAACTTAATAAATTTAAGATTTTTGAACCTCAAGGTTTCTTTTGTTTCTAGAAACTGGTAAGTTTTGTTTACTTTCCAAGATTTATCATCCTCTTTCTTCCCTCTAACAAAGAATGCTTCAATTCAAAGTGAATAACTGCACAATAGCCATGCTCCTGCTTGCTATGTATTTTTGAAAAGGAGCTTATCTACATTTACTCTAACTTTGATTTATCCTTAATAATACTATAAGAAAAGAAAATGAAGTATAGACATACCACATATTCATTTTTATAAACATGCATGTTGTATCCCATAATGAAAATGGCATTTCTATTTAAGTATTTCAATTATTATGACAATATTTTATTGTTTTTTTATCTTGGTTCTTATGTGTTTTCGATTTTGTAAATTATTTTATTCATATGCAATAACTATGAAATGAATCTTTCGTCTTTGTTTTGCTTGTGAAACCAACAGTCACACTCATAAGTGTGCTGAAGGAGCCTGTGGCATTGGACAAAACTTGAAGAGTTGATCATCGTTTTCCATCAGTGATTGTTTGCTCTTAGGTTTTAAATTAGATTTAATGAATTATACATTTTTATAGACACATCTATTCACAATTTGTCATGATTTTTCATGCCTTCAACCATGTACACAAATCAACCAACATAAATTTGGCCATTTCTAAAGATCATAGTACAAACTAGACCAATATAAATTGCTTGGCCATTGTGGAGTTACTCATCTCTTTTGCAGTTTGCATAGTTAAAGTTTTTTCTTTATTCAGACTTGTTCTAATTCTAATATGTCCTCTGAATACTTGTAAGGATGGTGCTTCTAAAGTTTGTTTGTTCATTTTCCTCTCCTTTTCTCAAGCTAAGCTCACTGGGTTAAATCAGAAGATTTGTCAACATAAGAACCTCAGAAACATATTAGATAGTGGGATGGGGATAAAATTGATAATATACTTGATATGCAAATATTGAATGCCTGAAATCAGATTCTCCAGAAACCATGTAAGAAACTAGGGGTGTGTGTGTGTGAGTGTGTGTGTGTAAAATCTCAAAATGCTTACTGCAGATGAGCTAGCCTGTTGGAAACAATAGTGAAAAATGTGAGATCCTGCCACACACAGCAACACCCCAAAAAATTACTTAATTTCTCAAATTCATCTTTTTAGGCAAGGCCAACAGACTGGCTTTACTTATTTATTATTTTTAGAGGGAGTAAGAAAACTGTGAGAGCAAGAGAGAGAATTGGTGTGCAAAGACCTCCAACCACTGCAATCAAAATTGCAGACATGTGTGCCACCTTGTGCACATGTATGACTTTTTATGCTTGCATCACTTTGTGAGTCTGGCTTATGTGGGATATGTAGAATTGAACATGGGACCCCAGACTTTGAAGGCAAGAGCTTTAACAACTAAGCCATCTCCCCAACACTCAAATTCAATTTTTTACAGGTAGTAGATTTACCCTTTCTCTCACCTCTATTTTTTTTAATTTTTTTAAAAAATTTTTTAGTTTATTTTTTTTTAATTTTTATTAACATTTTCCATGATTATAAAATATATCCCATGGTAACTCCCTCCCTCCCCACCCCCACACTTTCCCATTTGAAATTCCATTCTCCATCATATTACCTCCCCATTACAATCATTGTAATTACATATATACAATATCAACCTATTAAGTATCCTCCTCCCTTCCTTTCTCCACCCTTTATGTCTCCTTTTCAACTTACTGGCCTCTGCAACTAAGTATTTTCATTCTCATGCAGAAGCCCAGTCATCTGTAGCTAGGATCCACATATGAGAGAGAACATGTGGCGCTTGGCTTTCTGGGCCTGGGTTACCTCACTTAGTATAATACTTTCCAGGTCCATCCATTTTTCTGCAAATTTCATAACTTCATTTTTCTTTACCGCTGAGTAGAACTCCATTGTATAAATGTGCCACATCTTCATTATCCACTCATCTGTTGAGGGACATCTAGACTGGTTCCATTTCCCAGCTATTATAAATTGAGCAGCAATAAACATGGTTGAGCATGTACTTCTAAGGAAATGAGATGAGTCCTTTGGATATATGCCTAGGAGTGCTATAGCTGGGTCATATGGTAGATCAATCTTTAGCTGTTTTAGGAACCTCCACACTGTTTTCCACAATGGCTGGACCAGATTGCATTCCCACCAGCAGTGCAGAAGGGTTCCTTTTTTTCCACATCCCCGCCAACATTTATGATCATTTGTTTTCATGATGGTGGCCAATCTGACAGGAGTGAGATGGAATCTCAATGTAGTTTTAATCTGCATTTCCCTGATGACTAGTGACGTAGAACAGTTTTTAGATACTTATATGCCATTCGTATTTCTTCCTTTGAGAACTCTCTATTTAGCTCCATAGCCCATTTTTTGATTGGCTTGTTTGATTCCTTAGTATTTAACTTTTTGAGTTCTTTGTATATCCTAGATATTAATCCTCTATCAGATATATAGCTGGCGAAAATTTTTTCCCATTCTGTAGGTTGCCTCTTTGCTTTTTCACTGTGTCCTTTGCAGCGCAAAATCTTTGTAATTTCATTAGGTCCCAGTGGTTAATCTGTGGTTTTATTGCCTGAGCAATTGGGGTTGTATTCAGAAAGTCTTTGCCAAGACCAATATGTTGAAGGGTTTCCCCTACTTTTTCCTCTAGCAGTTTCAAAGTTTCCGGTCTGATGTTAAGGTCTTTAATCCATTTGGACTTAATTCTTGTGCATGGCGAGAGAGAAGAATCTATTTTCATCCTTCTGCAGATATATATCCAGTTTTCAAAACACCATTTGCTGAAGAGGCTGTCTCTTCTCCAATGAGTATTTTTGGCATTTTTATCGAATATCAGGTGGCTATAGCTACTTGGGCTTACATCTGGGTCCTCTATTCTGTTCCACTGATCTACATGTCTGTTTTTGTGCCAGTACCATGCTGTTTTTGTTACTATGGCTCTGTAGTATAGGTTAAAATCAGGTATGGTGATACCACCAGCCTCTTTTTTGTTGCTCAGTATTATATTCGAGGTTTTTAATGATTCCAAATGAATTTTTGGATTGTTTTTTCTATTTCCATGAAGAAAGCCTTTTGAATTTTGATAGGGATTGCATTAAATGTGTAGATTGCTTTAGGTAAGATTGCCATTTTCACGATATTGATTCTTCCAATCCAGGAACAAGGGATGTTTCTCCACTTTTTACTTCTTAATTTCATAGGGTAGAAGAGGGCCTACACCTATTAAACTCTCTATCAAAAAAGTAAGTGTTATCTCAATTTTCCGGGTGCTAACTTACTCTCCGTTGGAGAATCTGCTTCTCTTTTTCAGATAGATGTAGATCCTAAGGAGAGAGCTGCCCCATCATACCACAAAAGGGGCCCAACTGAAACTAAGGACAATTGGCAAAACAAGCAAGGGTGATGTTTTCCTGTGAACCAGATACCAGCACAAAGGGGAAGGAGAACAACACAGAGAAAAATCAACTCCTACCAAATCAGAGAGCCAGAACCTCAGAGGCCCCCAACACCTCAGCACTGAAGCAGACCAAAAATGAACCCAACATGGCTCAGGGAAATTTTGCGGAAGAGGGGGCGGAAAGAATGTCAGAGTCACATGTTGGATCATGATTTGCAGAGACATTTATCATACCAATAACTGGGGGCTAACTCCACAATGCATGACCCATTTACATCAACAAGGAGGGTCCAATGGGAGGGGGTAGATGATAGATGAACCTAAACAATTGTACCAAACTGCCTGTATTTGCTGAAAAGAAAACTAATAAATTAAATTAAAAAAAAAAACTTAAATTGTGGATGCCAATATTAGGATTCTTGACATGCCTTTGCTTATGCCTATTATTTCAGGGTTCCTTACTACAACCTTGCACTCTATTCTTCTGGTTATATTTACCTTCCATTCTTTTTTCCCCAAAGTAATCTTCATCCTAGAATATAAATATTTACACAATTTGTAACAGCTGCTGACTTTAGTAAAGAGTGTGTTATGTTATTTTGGGGGTTTTATTGAATGCAACATAGTCTTTGAGGTTTTTTACAAACTCCACACTGGAATGTGAGTTAATTCTGTAAATAGCTTTAGGGCCAGAGGACTCAAGAACACTTCTGAAAGAGTCTTGACCTCACCAACCCTCTCAAAAATGGAAGTAAGTTTGACTCCTGTCATTTGCTGGTTCTAAAAGAAACACCTACATGTTAATGCATGAATATTTTCATGGCATTAATGATCAATTTTCATAAAATTGTAATATCTTACTTTTTAAAGATAATCTCATTTCTTCACTTACATTTTCTGTTTCTTCAAACTAGATTTTATAGAGTGAATTCTGTCATTTGCAGTATTTTTTTTTAAAAAGTTTGTTTTTAAATTTTTGGTTTATTATTTATTTATTTGAGAGTGACAGACAGAGAAAGAGGTAGAGAGAGAGGGAGAGAGAGAGAGAGAGAGAGAGAGAGAGAGAGAGAGAGAGAGAGAGAGAATGGGTGCTCCAGGGCTTTTTTCCAGCCACTGCAAATGAACTCCAGATGCGTGTGCCCCCTTGTGCATCTGGCTAACATGGGTGCTGGGGAATTGAGCCTCGAACCGGGGTCCTTAGGCTTCACAGGCAAGCGTTTAACCACTAAGCCATCTCCCCAGCCCGATTTGCAGTATTTTCAATGAAAGTGTTATAGAAATAGAATATGTTAAATATTTAAAATTTTCAAACTTTATAAATATATACATACATATATATATACATATATATATAAATTTTCATTGTTTTATGTATACATTTACTTGGTATTGCCTTTAAAATTATTAAAATATATCATAAAGGAAAGATTTGGTATAATGAAAATGCTACCATATCATATAGAATTTTTGGTTTATACAGTTTGCTAAATGTCATTACAATAATAAAATATAACTACTTCCAATTTTAATCTTCAAAGACATCTAGTTGACAACATGAAGAATGGTGATGTGATTCATGCATGTCTTCCTTATGGCACCATTGCACTTTCAAGAGTAAGATGAATTGTTTAATGTTATGAATGAACTTCAGCCTCCTTTTACTTCTGTTGTGAAAACCATTTCTAATTCACAAGTTCCTCTGAAATCATCACGAATGGGAACATCAAGATAAGCAAAGAAACAGATGTTTAGAACTACTGGGAATCAATAACTAATTATGCAAGAGTCTATTGCATTCTTGCTGTCAGAGAAGAGAGCTTTGACAAGTTAATTAATTTGTCTTTCCTCTTATCTAAGCACATCCATCACTCAAAACTTACAGACCTTCCCAATCAATATCTAACATTGACACGAATCCAATAAACAAACTTCATGAGAGTCAGATGTGGTTGCCTTTTACTTTGAGGTTATAGGACTCCTGTCCCATATAAAGCACTGTTTTCTTTGAGTGAGAAAGGTGATGTCATTAAAGTGGACATATAGATTTTGCAATGGGTGTCCTGCCAAGTGGAACGTGAAAGACAACATAGGAAGCACTTGACTGTTCTTCTATAGGTATATTTTACAGATTGTGCTTATTGAATTTACCCTTAAAACGTTGGATCTCTCATGCTTGAGTGGAAATTCACCAAATACTAATGGAAACAATTCATAGTCTTCCTAGATTCTTTGCATACTGTGATGATTCTTCATTGAAACTCCATGAAGGAAACTAAATCATGAAAGAGAAAATAGACTTTTTTGCTTGTCGTAAATCTTAGCAGAAGTCATGAAAAAAGTAGCAGCAAATCTTCCTAGGATAAATCCAGTGTTTAAATTTAAAAGCTGAAATCCCCCCCCCAACCATCCAAAAAAAAAAGTAAAAATATTCCTGACTAAGCAAACTCATTTTATTTTAACACTCCAAATCCATGAAGTTCTAATTTTTGGTCTTTATGGAGTGTGGCTGGTGATTCATTTTAAAAAGTGAATGTTGTGAGTAAGTTAGTACATTCCTCTGCTTTCCTCTCATGCAGTGTCCTTATTCTTTATTTTTTTAATTTAATTTTTATTAACATTTTCCATGATTATAACAAAATATCCCATGGTAATACCCTCCCCCCACACTTTCCCCTTTGAAATTTCATTCTCCATCATATTACCTCCCCATCTCAATCATTGTACTTACATATATACAATACCAACCTATAAAGTACCCTCCTCCCTTCCTTTCTCTTCCCTTTATATCTCCTTTTTAACTTACTGGCCTCTGCTAGTAAGTATTTTCCTTCTCATGCAGAAGCTCAATCATCTGTAGCTAGGATCCACATATGAGGGAGAACATGTGGTACTTGGTTTTCTGGGTCTGGGTTACCTCACTTAGTATATTCCTTTCCAGACCCATCCATTTTTCTGCAAATTTCATAACTTCACCTTTCTTTACCGCTGAGTAGAACTCCATTGTATAAATGTGCCACATCTTCATGATCCATTCATCAGTTGAGGGACAACTAGGCTGGTTCCATTTCCCAGCTATTATAAATTGAGCAGCAATAAACATGGTTGAGCATGTACTTCTAAGGAAATGAGATGAGTTCTTCGGGTATATGCCTAGGAGTGCTATAGCTGGGTCATATGGTAGATCAATCTTTAGCTGTTTTAGGAACCTCCACACTGATTTCCACAATGGCTGGACCAGATTGCATTCCCACCAGCTGTGTAGAAGGGTTCCTCTTTTTCCACCTTCCTGCCAACATTTATGATCATTTGTTTTCATGATGGTGGCCAATCTGACAGGAGTGAGATGGAATCTCAATGTAGTTTTAATCTGCATTTCCCTGATGACTAGTGACATAGAACATTTTTTTAGATGTTTATATGCCATTCGTATTTCTTCCTTTGAGAATGTTCTATTTAGCTCCAAAGCCCATTTTTTGATTGGCTTGTTTGATTCCTTATTATTTAACTTTTTGAGTTCTTTGTATATCCTAGATATTAATCCTCTATCAGATATATAGCTGGCGAAGATTCAGTGTCCTTATTCTTGTGCATGCATTTAAGAAAGCAAAAATGTCTATAGAAACAAAGAAACAAAAGTCCGGGTGACATGCAGACCAGGTTTACCTTAAATTGACAGGAAATTTCAGGCCATAACCATTTCTCTGTAGGACTGACTACACATTTCCTTCATATGTTTCCTTTTTTACTCTCCAAAGTAACTGTTTCATGTTTTCTCAAACATTAACAATCCTCTGTTCCTTCCAAATAAAGAAATAGCCTTTAATCTAATAAGGTAAGAAAAATTACAAGACTCTAATGTGGTATCTAACTAAAATCATAGAAGTCATTCCATCCTGTTGAAATAATTCATATTTTACCTCCTCATGGAAAGTCTTGGCCTGTTAGTATCCATTGCCTTCTATTGTGCTAAAGACTTCCTCAGTTGTATTGCATTATATTGTAGAGCATCTCATTCTCTCATTATACTTGATGGAGAGTTTGTATGCTGACATGCTCCAGTGTCTTGAATACTCTTATAACCCTAATGGTGAAATGCAATTGCCACCAGACACTACAAAGAATTTGAACTTTACCAGATAATTAAATCATGAGAGTTCCACCCGATCATATGTACAAATTCATGCTATTATTAAAGTGGGTCTGGAATCATGGGAGTGCTCATTTTACAAAACTTTCTCACTGAAATGCACTGCAATGTATGAAAATGAACTCTTTCTAGGATCTGCTGAGATGTGCAGTGTGAAGCAGGGATGAAATCCCTTTGTGGAAGTCAAATAAGGCAGTCGTGTGAAGCTGTGAAGATGAACCATATTTTGCACTGCAGACCCAAAAGGATGCACCAGGACTGTTGAACAGCTGCCATGGAGAGATGCTTGCTGAGGAGGAAATTTTTCCCAGACTGTTCAGACTACCTAGCAGAGCCGAATTAGAATACAGAGATTTTTGTCACTGTTTACTGTGATGTTGGACTTGAATTGCAGAAGTTTGATATTTGCCTATTAGTTATTGATTTTGTGTTGGCCTAAATTTTATTTCTCATGCCTTTTTGCAAAGAAAATGTTGACTCTGTGATTTATGTGTTGGGATTTTTTAATGTGTATTTTTATCTTGCAGGGCTCACAGTTATGGGACAGTCTTGCAGCTGAGATGACAGTTTGGAACAATGCTAAAGTTGATAAAGACGCTAGGGACCTCTGAAGTTGGACTTAATAAATTTGCATTGTGAGATCGTCGTTGGTCTATGTGGCCTAGGGCAGAATGTAGTGGTTTGAATGTGAATATATGTCTCCCAGTGACTCAGGAATTTTGACTAAGTTTAAACCACCTACTTAATCACCAGAAGCCTGCTAGAGGAGGTGTTACTAGGGAAAGATCTTGTAGCCTAGCCCTAAAGATGTATTCATGACCAGTTTCAGCACTGTTTTCAGGCTGATTTTTGTGGTGTCTCTGTGTTAATTATCTGTGGAAGAGAACCAGCCTCCTCCATCATTGATGGTGTTTCCCCAGATTCTGTACACTTCAAATAAGCCTTTTCCACCCATAAGATGCTTCTGGTCAGATGTTTTTCCCAGTGATGAAAGGTATCTGGAAACCAACTAATTGCTAGCATATATGCTAAATTACAGCAGCATAATTTTCAGTGCTGTTATTGCTACAGTGCTGATATGGATTAGGAGCAAGTTAGCTTTCTTACTACTATGGAACAGGGACTGGTCCATGGAAATACAGGGTCACCTTGCCTGGAAAGAGTAGAACTGTGTCTGATTCAGTGTCATCCAAGATAGCTGTAAATGACAGCCTCAGCATTAGCTTCCTGTTTCTTTCTCAACTTTCTCTGGGCTTCACACCTATGCACTGGCCCTTCCGAACTTATCCTCCTGGGCCTATCAACCACTCAGGTTTACACAAGTGAGTCTGGTGATGACACTTTTTCTAATTGGATGTCTAATGCATATTATTTGACCTGAGCCATGTTAGTGAACCTCTTAGCCTTCTTTGTCCTTAACCCCCTTAGCCTCTTCTCTCTTTCCCTGTGAGGGGGATCATTTGGATGTTTGCTTCCTTTTCCTGCCTAGGCTGGGAACAGGGAGAATTATTTTGACTTAAGCACTTCCTGCTTTGCTCTCCTCCTATTTTAACTCTTCCTCAGATTAATTTCATAATTACCTCTCCTCTAAGTCTGCATTCTTAATTCTTTCCCAACATGGATAAGTACCCAAAACTTGAGAGCTGTTGTTGTAGGACTTCTAATTCTACAGAACTCTCTCCTGCAACAATGATGCATGCTATGTAACTATTTATTAAGTAGACATTACAAATGGCTCTACATTATTACCACTTAGGTGTACATCATTGGTAGACATCATCTGGGAGCATGCTAGAAACGCAGAATTTAAAATACCATATACGGGACTGGAGAGATGGCTTAGCAGTTAAGCACTTGCCTGTGTAGCCTAAGGACCCCTGTTCGAGGCTCGGTTCCCCAGGACCCACATTAGCCAGATGCACAAGGGGGTGCATGCGTCTGGAGTTTGTTTGCAGTGGCTGGACGCCCTGGCGCGCCCATTCTCTCTCTCTCTCTTCCACTTTCGGTCTGTAGCTCTCAAATAAATAAATGAATAAAAATGAGCAAAAAAAAATTAAATACCATATATAACCAAAATCTTAATAAGATTCACTTCCGTATGGTATGTAAAGTCTGAAAATTTTTTCTGCCTACAATCTGTTTCTGTTTACCTAAGTCACCAAGATTTGAACATAGGTTTTTGCATTTACTGACTTTTTACCTATGATGCCATTCAAATCACTAGCTATGTCACCTCATAAGAGTGGAGGAATGTATCTTTTAATGTCATTCTCATATCTCTGTAAGTCTAATACCAGATTTTGTTACATACCATCTTTTCACATCTTTTGGTGTGATAAACAGCTAGAAAGCTATAAACCTATGTTTTGTCCTAGCACAAAAATAAAATCTCTTTTAAGTGAAATGGTTACAGTTATTGGGGCTTTCATTTCTTAAGCTGTGTTTTAAAACAATGGTGTGTGCCACATTTAGCAAGGCTTGCTTTGTACCACTTTTCAGAGAATGAAAGGTGAAGGTAACTAAAGTACACATGAAAATTATGCTTTTTACCATGCCGTGTGTAGAAAAAGTCTTTGTCTTCTCTTATCATCAAAACAGGCAATGCCAAAAGGCACTTTACAAAAGAGCAAAGGCTGGTGAGGAATATACAAGTTCTGTTAAACAAGCAGAGTCTAGAAAACAAAGATTGCCAGTAAACATGTCAAAAATCATTTCTCCAGAATAGTATTAATATATTTGCATAATTGTAAACATCAGCCCATGGATGTTTTAAGGAAATAAACCACATGAGACTTAAGTATGTAGGAGTTTTTTCTGAATTTTAAATATTTCTTAGACTATTAAAAGCTATCTGTTTTATTATTCTTTTCAGTTTCCAATGTCAAAATGAAGAATTTATGGGTAAAAGACACATTTCTATGTCACATGTTAAAACACCAGTTATTCAGTTATCCTTCCTGATATGTAAACAGAATCACTGTTCTGAGATTCTATATTCTTCTTAGAAGCTGCTAGGTTATAGAAAAAAAAATATTACCAAGAAAAAGTTTCTCTATATAACAAAATTTCTTATGGAGCTTTGGAGGGTTTAAAGATCAATATTCTGACATTGTAGTTAATAGATTCCCTCAAATATAAATGCTAATATGAGGTAAATATATGGTGCTATTTTAATATTATAATATCCTTTGAGTTTAAGTACTTTAGTATTCCTGGAAAATTTATCCTATTAAAGACTTCTTGTAAAAATGTAGAAAATCTACTTTAAGACAGTTATAGAAAACTGAGAAAGAAAATGTGGCAAGAATTGTTAATTATTATGTATATGATAATGTTTCTTTGAATTTGACATAAATTTATATATGTATATCTAGACATATATCATTTTATTTTATATATACTAATAACTGAATTATTTTCTCCTTAATGTAAAAAAACACCTGTCAAAGACAACTTTAAGGAAAGGTTCATTTTGGTTTAAACTTTGTGTTGAGTCATCCATGGCTAGGATAGGATGACAATAAGAGATTGAAGTAGCTGGTAGTATTATATTTGCATTCAGAAAACAGTGAGATAGAGAGAGAGAGGGAGAGATGTGTGAGTACTGGGGCTCAGATAATTTTCTCCTTTTTACTCTGTCCAGGACTAAAGCCCATGGAATGGTGCTGTCCACAGTTGGTGTGGGTTTTTCTACATATTGACCTAATCTAGATATTTCCTCACAGACTTGCTAGAGGTTTGTCTTTTAGCTGACAATGAATATTAACCATTATATTAGCATCAAAAATATTACATGAACTACATAATTTATTTAATTGTAAATGAGGAGAGGAAAATTGAGTACTATTATTGTTCATGAATTTGCAATATTCTCAAGGTAGGTTAAGAGAAGATACACTTGACAAATATGTTAGGAAAAATTCTGAAGATCATGGGTTGGAAGCTCAGCATTTAGCATGTGGGAACTGGTGATTATTTCCTGCTCTTTGATGGCCAGTTCACATGTGGCTGATACTCCATTTAGATTTATTTTAGGGGTATGATAACCATTGAAGAAAATTGAAGGATGACAATATTCAAAGGATTTAATAATGGTGTTAAATACACATTATTTACAACATGAAACACATAGCTATCTGGTAATAGATTCTTATTAAGAAATTTAGTTTTGGGCTGGAGAGATGGCTTAGCAGTTAAGCGCTTGCCTGTGAAGCCTAAGAACCCCGGTTCGAGGCTCAGTTCCCCAGGACCCACGTTAGCCAGATGCACAAGGGGGCGCACGCGTCTGGAGTTCGTTTGCAGTGGCTGGAAGCCCTGGCGCGCCCATTCTCTCTCTTTCTCTCTCTCACTCTTTCTCTCTCTGTTGCTCTCAAATAAATAAACAACAAAAAAAAATTTTTTTAAAGAAATTAGTTGTGCTGTATATCTTGATAAGTGGTTTTTAAAATTCTTTTTAATTTATTCTAGAGAGGAATACAAGAAAGAAAGAAAGAAAGAAAGAAAGAAAGAAAGAAAGAAAGAAAGAAAGAAAGAAAGAAAGAAAGAAAGAAAGAAAGAAAGAAACGCATCACTTTCTTTTTTTTTTAATTTTTTTATTTATTTATTTATTTGAGAGTGATAGACACAGAGAGAAAGACAGATAGAGGGAGAGAGAGTATGGGCGCGCCAGGGCTTCCAGCCTCTGCAAACGAACTCCAGACGCGTGCGCCCCCTTGTGCATCTGGCTAACATGGGACCTGGGGAACCGAGCCTCAAACTGGGGTCCTTAGGCTTCACAGGCAAGCGCTTAACCGCTAAGCCATCTCTCCAGCCCGCATGCATCGCTTTCTATGTCTGACTTTAGATGGGTACTGAAGACTGTAGCCTCAGGCCAGCTTAAACAAGCACATTTAACCATTGAACCTCTCATCAGACCTCTGATGGTTTTTTCACAAAATATTCAGGAGGGGAAGTTTTGAGTAGGTGAAATTTTACCTATGTTGTATAGCTATTTCCACCAAAGGGAAATATTTCCTCTTGGAAAAAAAGAAGAAACACATGAAATTTTCAAGATCCAGGAAGCTCAGAAAGTCCTAAGAGTCACAAGGCCCTTCTCGAAGTTTATATAAGCAGTATGAAATTTCTGGAAAGAGAAGACACTCAGAGTGGCAGAATTGCCTAAAAATTGTGCAGGGAGCCACCAGGTTATAGTTTTCTAAATCATCACCCATGCTGGTGTGGGCTGGTCAGTGATGAACCTACTTCAGTATTGGGTTTCCTTTAAGAGGTGGCATAAGGGTCTGTAAATTTCTCCATAAACAGCTATCCATAGTCAGCAAGAACCCTCTGAGATGTCTGAGGTTTTTATTAAAGGGGAGGGCAGAATAAGTTCTACTATTTTCTCTGCTGGCTTCCTAGTTCCCTCAGCAAAGACTAGACCTAAATACTTGACAGAGGAGCTTGGAGTGTTGAGTTTAGAGCTTGAAACTTCACATTCCCTATCAGCAAGGATGTTAAGAAAGACCTCAGTTCATTCTCTGAGCACTGTACAGTTGGGTCACAGGGAGGGATATAGTGCAAAACCTTGGACTCTTAGACAAATTGAGCAAAGTCCTGTGATAGACCTTGACAAATAAATGGGGGCTGTTCCTGAACTCTTATGGTACTGAAGTTTAGATCAACTTGGTAGATTGATCTTAGGGGGCTTTCTTCAAAGCAAATAGATACTATGATTTTGCTTCCAAAAAAAAAAAAAAAAAAAAAAAAAAACCTTAGAAGGCATCTTTTATATCAAGAACTGTGTACCAGCAGCTTCTGGTATCTGGGCTGACAACATACATGCGTTGACCTTTTGGGGGCAAATGGGGATCACAGGCTTATTAATAATATGGAGGCCTTGTATGAAAGTCTGTACTCTATTGGGTTTTTGGATTCACTGTATGGGAGTTCTACATGGGCTATTGTATACCACCTAAGGGACTTTAAGATTGTCTATTATTGGGAGTAGGCCTTTGCAGATCTCTGTTCTTAGTGGGTATTGTCTGATGTGGTAAACAGGAGAGTTTTTGAAATGAATCTGTACAGGTTTGGCTGTCTTAGCTTGACTAATTTTCCCTTCAATGGTCCAAATATCAGGGGAAATATTTACTTTCAATATAGATAGACATATTGTGCATCCAGTGATAATAAGGATGAAAATTCCCAATTTAGCAAGGAATTCCCATCCTAATAGTGAGAAAAAGGTCTCTGATATGTTCAAGAAGCTATGAAAGAAAAATAATCCTTCCCAATTACAACTGATAGCATGTACCAACTGACACAAAAAGTCAAAGTCACTTCAAAGGGGATAAGAGATACTTTATTCTGGAGCAAATATGAGTGATCCGGGCCCAGGGATACAGATTTAGGGCACAACGTGTTAACGATCTCATGAAGGTTTTATAGCGATGAAGAAAGTCATAAATTAATGTACTTTTCAAGCACATTGGCTGAACATCAACTTGGTAGGTGGGTTATAGCAAAGTGGGGAAATCTCTACCGTAGTCTTCAGATGCTGATGACACTCTTAGCTCTTGGATTCGTGGAGACTCGGGTTCTATTCTTACATTTCAAAAGGCTCATACCTGGACTGGAGATATATCTTAGTGGTTAAGCGCTCGCCTGTGAAGCCTAAGGACCCTGGTTCAAGGCTCGATTCTCCAGGACCCACGTTAGCCAGATGCACAAGGGGCGCATGCGTCTGGAGTTCGTTTGCAGTGGCCGGAAACCCTGGTGTACCCATTCTCTCTCTCTATCTGCCTCTTTCTGTCTCTGTCACTCTCAAATAAATAAAAATGAACACAAAAAAAAAATTTAAAAAGGCTCATACCTGATCAACTCACAGTCACCAGCATATTAGTTCAGACAAAGATATAGGCAAAAAGAAAAAAAAAAAAAAAAGCCATAAAGGAGTTAAAGGTAGCCTAAGGTAATTTTGTTCTGCCCTTGCTATATTCCATCTGTCTGGGAACATAGGAGTTTTATGAGTCCATTCAGTATTGCTGGTCATAGGTGCAGTAGGTGCAGCAGATGCAGAGGTTTTCCTAGAATTTTAGTTCATAAGTGCCTGTTACAGACACAGTTTGGGCAGGCAGCTGGCCATGGCTAAATATTAAGATCTAGGGCTGGAGAGATGATTTAGTGGTTAAGGTGTTTGCCTGTTGTTGCAGTCAGGTTTGCATTGCCAGTAGAAATCACCCAACCAAGAGCAGCTTGTGGGAGAAAAAGAGGTTTATTTTAGCTTACAGACTCAAGGGGGATGCTCCATGAGGGCAGGCAAAATAATTGCAAGAGCAGAGGGTAGACATCACTCCCTGGCCATCATAAGGTGGACCATAGCAACAGGATAGTGTGTAAAACACTGGCATGGAGAAACTGCCTATAACACCAATAAGCTCGTCCCCAACAATACACTGCCTCCAGGAGGCATTAATTTCCAAATCTCCATCAGGTGGGAACCTAGCATTCATAACATCTAAGCTTATGGGGGACATGTGAATCAAACCACCACATTCTTCCCCTGGCCCCATAAACAGATAACCATACATGATATAAAAGTGCAGAACATTCATCCAACTTTAAAATGCCCCATAGTTTTTGCCAATCCCAATGCTGTTCATATACCCCCATAATCCAAGGTCTTTTATCTGAACCATAATGCCACAAAAATCCCCCCAAACCCATAATGGCATTAAACATTCACACTGCAAAATATGGTATTGGGCATAGCAAAGAAATATTCAACCAATAAGAAATTTAAACAGGGCAAACATCAAACTCTGTAGTTCCACGTCCAGTTATTCTAGTCAGTGAAAATTCTCTAAGTCCAATAATTCTAACCAGCAACAAGTCCTTGGAGTTCCAATACTGCCCTTCCAGCTAGGCTACTCACAGTCCTAGGAAACTTCATTTAGGGCTGGCACAACTTCTCAGGAAATGGTCAGAGCAGCAAGCTTCTCACACAAACTGCTAGCCTGGTCCAAAGAAAGCTCTTTCTCACCCATATAAGCCAAACCTCAGAGTCCATAGTTCTTACTACATACAGGTCATTTGCCTCTGACCAGAATAATCCATCAAGCTGTACTTACAGCACTGCAAGGCATCTCCTAGGCCAAAGTTTCAAATCTTTCCACATTTCTCTTGAAAATCAGCTCGAAAAGATCAAAGCCACACAGTCACGTGTCCAGCAGCATCCCCATTCCTCAGTACCACTTTACTATTGCAGTCAGGCTTTCATTGCAGGTAGAAATTACCCAACCAAGAGCAGCTTGTGGGAAAAAGAGGTTTATTTTGGCTTACAGGCTCGAGGGGGAAGCTCCATGATAACAGGGGAAAATGAAGGCATGAGCAGATGGTGGCCATCACTCCCTGGCCAACATAAGGTGGACCATAGCAACAGGAGAATATGCCAAGCATTGACATGGTAAAACTGGCTATAAGACCCATAAGCCCACCCCCAACAATACACTGCCTCCAGGAGGCCTTAATTCCCAAATTTCCATCAGCTGGAAACCTAGTATTTAGAACACCCAAGTTTACGGGAGAAACCTGAATAAAAACACCACATCTGCAAAACAAATGGACCTCAGTTAAACTCCCCAGGACCCATGTAAGTCAGATGCACAAGGTAGTGCATGCATCTGGAGTTTGTTTGCAGTGACTGGATGGCCTGGTGCACACATTATCTTTCTCTATGTCTTCCTCTTTCTCTCTCTTACTCTCTCAAATAAATAAATAAATTTTTAAAAATCTTAAAAAAATATATCTGACTGGGCATGGTGATATACACTTTAATCTCAGCACTTGAGAGGCAGAGGGAGGAGGATCACGGTGAGTGTGATGTCACCCTGAGACTACATAGGGAATTCCAAGTCAGCCCGGGCTAGAGTGAGACCATACCTTGCAAAAGCAAAACAAACAACAACAACAACAAAAAAAGCCAAAAAAAAAAGCAGCATCGAGGTTCCAGAGAATAAAGGGGATTGATAGTATCTTCATCCATATTTAGAATTGCCCAGGGCTCCTGAAAAGTGAGTGAGGCTTGAGCCCCTGAGAGGCAGTAGGGGAAGCCCCAGTCCCCTTTAGTCCATTTGGACACCTTATGGGATGTCTTCTGGCCTTGGAGTTCTCTGTCTTTGAGGAAAAACAACTACCTAGTGGTTCCCTTGGTATAAAGGACAGGGCCTAGGTGGAAGTCTCCTCTGGTAACAATACTTCTGCAAATGTTCTGACTGCCCATAGTTATAACAGATGCTAAGAGCCATTTTTGGAGGGTTACCAGGCTGGCCAGAACATTTTTTTTTTTAATGATCTTTGATTATAAATTCTACAGCTCAAGAATCAGTAGAAATATTGGGATACTGGTATGCTTGGGGAGAATTGCCCATGAATAAGCTCAGTGGAATGTTCATCTAGCTTTTGAATTACTAATACAAGTTTAGAATAACTAAGGGGCTTTGAAGGAGTCCTTCCTATCCCTTCTAAAATTCACATCTCAAATTTGCTTCTTTCTCCTCTCTAATTTTGGCTCCCTATTTTCAGTTAGGGACCCCCAAAGAATGGATTTAAGCCCTGGAGGGAAGGATAGACCAGGAATTCCTGAAGCAATAAGCCTCTTGAGGGTGAAGGCAACTGTGTTCTCAAGGTCTATGCCCTGTAATTAATCAACCAACACTAGGCAATTTATCATAATATTCAGTGATCACCCAATTTCATTGTATTATGAGGTGATAGCTGATTTTGAGGAGGAATCTTTTTATGTACTGTTTTTGCAAGTAGGAAAGTCAGAAGGAGAAGCAATTCTAAGGGTACTTTCTACTATTATGTTTCCAGGTAGAGTAATAGGAGTGCTTTCCCTTCCCCTGTAGTTATTTTCCAGGGTCTAGAAAGAGCATCTCTTGTAAATGAGCTGGGTAGGAATAATTATGTATGTGTCTACAGTAATGCCTTAGTGAGTATGCCATCTATTAAAAGGCCCCAGATCCTTTCTAAAACGAGCATCTCAAAATTAGTTGCTCAGGACAGAAAATTACATTGGCAGGAATATTTGACATACATACATGAATCTCTATTCCTTTCAAATGAAGCCTCAGGAGAAGAGGCACTGGGAGGACAGCACGTAATCTTATCTGTGCTTTTGATCCTGCCACCTTTTGCTCCTAAAGTGACAGGGTTTATTTGACTTACCTGTGTCTAACTTGAAATCCTCACTATGTTTCCTTAAATCCTTCCAGAAGAAGTTGAACCCAGACTGATTTGGTATAAGTTTGGGATAAAGAGGGGATTAGTAGCAGAAAGCAGGCCAGAGGCAGAGACCTGTGAGTTGGGGGGCAGAGTCAGTGTCAGGCTGAGCCCATGAGATAAGGCAGTACAGATCTAGCTTCTAATTTGGGTGCGGTTAAACTCTGAAGGAGTATCGCTACCGTTTTTTGCAGAAGAAGAAGTTTTGGCCAGAGAGATAAGAGGTAGTTGGGTTTCTGTCTTTCATTTAGCCAGCTGCAGGTGAAATTCAAGGTAAAAAAGTTTTCAGGTTATTTGACAATCCATTCATGTGGAATTGTCTTTAAAAGGATCCACTTAAAGTCCCAGATAGAAACACTCATATACTCTCAGATGTTAGATCACCTCAGAAAGATAGAAAGTGTGCATGATTCCTTGTCTGACACCAGTATGGCAATAAGAAGTGAGTTTTATTCCAAATGCCTTCAAGCTTCACCAGAGAGCAGCCCTGGTCAGCAACGGTAAATTGCTTTAAGACTTTCTCCAATTTCATATGAAAGACTGATCCTCACAAAGGGAATCTGAGTCAGTACAGAACCTACTTTCCCAAACCAAAGGCACTGAGAGATTTATTCAGACCTCAGCCAGCCTGACCTCCTTGACTTTAAAGTACCAGCAACAGCGCTAATCATTCTTATCGGGCTGATGACAGATTCTCAGTATTTAGTGCTAGAGCTTCAAGAACTATATAAGTTTAGAGTAACCTACATAAAAAGCATGCATTCTTAAGGAGCAAGTTGCCTTGTTCTTCTTCATATTTCATTGAGACCTCCAAAATATGCTACCATTTTGAGAGTATTGAAGCCTGTCTTAGATTTGAATAGGCTTAGCCTACAGGTCAGAGTGCCAGATAGTCAACAGACACTAAAACTTCCTAAACCAGAGGCTCTAGAAATCATGTTATAGTACCTACATGCCAAGAAGGAAAATTATAGATTCAGCACAAGAGCAAGTTAAATGATGGTTTATTAGTAAAGCAGGAAGTAAAAGCTGTGGTATTAATAGGGATTGGGCATAAGGCAGCCACTTCTTAGTAGGCTCCTAGGCACACTAAAAATAAAAGAATGGGAAGATGCCTGGGGTGGTGGTATGATTCAGGTGCCCCCATAAACTTAGGTGTTCTGAATGTTAGGTTCCCAGCTGATGGAGATTTGGGAATTAATACATCCTGGAGGGAGTGCATTCTTGGGGTGGGCTTATGGCTGTTATAGACAGTTTCCCCAAGCCAGTGTTTGGCACACTCTCCTGTTCCTGTTGTCCATCTTATGTGGGCCAGGGAGTGACGTCCACCCTCTGCTCATGCCATCATTTTCCCCTGCCATTGTGGAGCCTTCCCTCAAGCCTGTAAGTCAAAATAAACCTCTTTTTCTCACAATCTGTTCTTGGTTGGGTGATTTCTACCAACTATGTGAACCTGACTACAACAGTTAGGTGGTACAGAGAAGTGGGACTGCTGCTGGACACGTGACTGTGTGGCTTTGGCCTTTAGGAGCTGTTTTTCAAGAGGAATGTGGAAGGATTTGAAACCTTGGCCTAAAAGATGCCTTGCAGTGCTCTAAGTGCATCTTGATGGAAGTTGATAGTCCTGAATATAGTAAAGACAATGGACTGTGAGGTTTGGCTTATGAGGGTAAGAAAGAGCTTTGCTTGGAGTGGGCTAGCAGTTTGTATGAGAAGCTTGTTGTTATGACTGTTTCCTGAGAAGTTGTGCAGGGTTGCATTGCATAGAAATGAACTGGTGTGAGCAAAGGGATATGGCACAGAATAAATGAAATCTGTGGGTTAAAAAAAAAAATATTGTTACAGAATGGTTACACAAACTAATGGTAAAATTGTGTAGATGAAGGTATGAGAACTTCAACAGAAGGCTTTAAAACAAAGATGATTAACACAGTTATAACATTCTTTCTCAGATTACAGACTATTTGAGGTATAAGATGAATATTAGCCTAGAGCTTATATCAAACTAATAAAGGATGTCTCTAGTTGGTTTCAGGATGTTATGATATTCAGGTTATAAATTTAAAACTTTCACTCACTGATGTTAACCTTGTCATGCTAATAGTTGTAAGGTTATTTAAGACTGACAATGAAGTGCTCAACTAAGTTAGCTATGTTCCTGTATTCATCAAGCATTAATTATTGAATTCTATCATAAGGTTATTATATCTAAAAAACACTGTAATCTTAAGATATTTTCTGTCTTGTTCATGCTGTTTTACGGGGTGAGCATCACTAACATTATTGTTTAGGTCTTGTAAAAGGTGATTTAGTCATTGTGACATTGTTCTTAGGAAAATAGTCTGTCTAAGTTTCACATACTCTTAGAGTCATAAATATTGCTTTATGCAAAATTTAAAAATGGTTCAATGAGGCTGTGTAAAGCCAAAGTTGGTCATTTCCTTATGACTCTAAGGACACTGTTGGGCAATGTACAGTGTGTGCTGTGTTTACCTGTCCACTCTAGAGCATTGCAAAAGATGCTGTTCTGTAAGATACTGTCAGACTTGCTTCTTCCTGATGCAGTGTAGTTTTTCCCCTCTCACTTGAATAAAAGCATGGCAACAACAACAAAAAAAAAAAAAAAGGTTCAATGATAAAAAGTATTTATTTAAGAAATTATTTTATGTTTATTATAATGTCTCTAATGTATGTTAAAACCATGCTAATTTAGTTCAACAATGACCAGGTGTGGCTTTATTCTTAAACTGTGTATACAAGGTTTCAGTTAAGTAATTATCTCATTTCTTGTATTTTAAGTTCATTGGTTATAGAAATATTGATACTTATGACATGTTCCCTGCTCTAGAAAAAATGATCTTAAATTCTTCTGCTCTGCTTCCAGTTTTAGAGGTAATTGGAACCTACCTAGTTATACCAACTAGCTAGAGTTCTTTTTCAAACAAAGATGCCACATTTTTACACTGTCTTGTATTTTCCCGACATACAATTTCTAGATAAAAACAATTGACTTCAAGTTATAGATAAAATATTATTTCCAGAGCAGCTAAAATGTTCTGCCTGTACTTACAGCTGACAGACACTTAAAAGAAAAAAAATGTGTATGTTTTCTATGTTGCAGATATAGCTTACACTGCCATCTGACAACTAAACTTAAATAATGATCAAAATGATTTTAAACTATTATGTCAATCTCTGACTGGGTCTGCTTTGCTAATTAGATATGTTCTGACCTCTTTAATTAAATCTGTTTTGCTAATCAGATGTGTATAGTCTCTCTGAGTCATTAACGACTGTCAAAGTCAATTGAAAACATTGAAATGAAAAGGATAACCAATACTTTAGATTCTGATCCCAGGGCAGAAGGCCACAGATGTTGATGGGACACCTCATAATTTCGAGCCTTTGGTAAGTTAGCTGTATTTTTTATCAGGGAGGACATTGAGAGGCAGAGATGAACTCCAAGTCAGTGTATCTGCAACAGGAGAATTACATGAGAGGAAAATCAGTCCTCCAGGCTTCCCAAAAGAGGGAAGGCCACCTGGCCAGCCCAAACTTGACTTGTCCTAGCATATGAAAATGCTGAGAGTTATAGAAATCCTCACAGGTCCCTGAAAGTCTCTCCTACCTCTAAAATATAATACATGGCTAATTTTGGCCTACATGGTCTTAGACACCCAATAAGAGTATATAACTATAAGATATTACAATATAAACAAAGATTCAGACACAAAGACTGCCCTACCTGGTGTTGGCTTACAGTATCAATCTCTAACATTAACTCATGCCTTCTGTCTCTGTGTGGGCCTGATTAGTCAGCCACTTTTTGCCTTTAAATAAAAGATCCAAATAATAGCTTTTCTTATTATGTTTGCCTGATAGCTATAGATTGATATTAGTCCAATAACTCCTTGATAGGTCTTATTAAAATCAGGTGTATCCCTAAGGACAGATCTAAGCACTAAGGTACATTTGGGGCAAAGCTAGAGCCTAGCCCTAAGATATGAAAACAATTTAAATTTCTGTTTGTATTTGCTAATGTTTGAGGTGCTCATTGTTTGCTGGTGTCTCTTTGCTTAGATTCATAGAGGTAAGCCAAATTCTACTGCCACTGTTGATGTTCCCTTAAAATTTGTAGCACAAGTGGACCCACATATTCTTAAGCGATTGGGCCCACATCCATCAGCCAAGAGATATAAACTCATCACACCACAGTCAAAAAGATGGTGTCCTCAGTCAATTGTACAGCTAACAGAACACCAGAGACCCAGAAGGTCTCCTCATGGTCAAGCTCTGCAAGACACCTGCCCCTGCCAAATAGATTGTGGCCCTGCTTCAGTTACAGTACTGAAAGCTGGTCCATGCATGACAGAATCCTCAGTAATTCAACAGAAAATTCTATACACACACACACACACACACACACACACACACACTGTCCATCTGTCCTACTGGTGTTTACTATGTCTAGCTAAAAAAAAATTATCTGCTTATTATAGCAACAGGTACCTTATTAAAAACTGTAAGTCAGATGATTACATGGTAAGGATCCTAATTCTTTCCATTTACTGGAACAATCAGCTTGTTTGATGACCTCATGGATTCACAGAGAAATTTTGACTCCAGTTGATTTTTATGTCTTTCACCCTTGAACAGATACAGTTCTTTATTATTGCCTTGTATTAGATCCTTTTTTCTTCCATAGGAATATCTGTTTCTTTTTGAGGAATGTTGTACAAGCCCCTCCCTCTAACTGCAGGAAGATCCCATCCCATCCTTCTCACAGTAAGATTAGTCACAGTCACTCCTGCTGACTCATCTGTACAGAGAAGGCCCTCCTGGCTCTTTTTCTTTGGCTTTATTTTATCATAATAATTCTGTTGTGTTTCCAGCCATATATTCAAGGACAATAATCATGAACCAGTTCCTGCTGCTGATAAGTAAAATACAAAATTTAATGATAATAGTGTTGGTGTTCCCATTGACACTGGGTATATGCTTGGCCTTCAAGGTTAGGCTAACCCAAGATTCTGGAGGTCTCACAGCTGATGTACCCTAGACCTTGGGCCTATCCCCTATGTGAACTACATGGAGATATTGGCTATCTCCTTTAATGGGGTCTATAATAAAAATTAGGCTGGGACTTATGTTAAAACCCTGTATTCTAAATGTTCTATCCAGGTTCATCCAATCTAGGATGAAAACAATTAAAATAAAGGTGACATGCCAGGATTACCAGCCATTCTAAACAAAATCATAAGGTATTATGATGATAAAGAAGAGAGAATGTTATACAAAAGCAGCTAAAATTTGAACTGATTCACAGAGTTACTATAAGAGTTAATGGCTAAAGAATTAAACTTGTCTTTGTCAGCAGATGAAAAAAATCCCAAAGAGAGAACTGTCCAGAATGGGTCCAGAGGCACAATAAGAAGGAAAAACAGTTTAGGCTAAAACAAAGTAAAATGGAGTTCCTTGATAGGGTGGCCTGACTCCACAAGTGATTTATATACAAATTGCCACATCTTGTTGCTTTTTTTAAAATTATTTATTTATTTATTTGAGAGTGACAGACAGAGAAAGAAGCAGAGAGAGAGAGAGAGAGAGAGAGAGAGAGAGAGAGAGAGAGAGAGAATCGGTGTGCCAGGGTCTCCAGCCACTGCAAACAAACTCCAGATGTGTGTGCCCCCTTGTGCATCTGGTTATTATGGGTCCTGGAATATTGAACCTTGAACCAGGGTCCTTAGGCTTCACAGGCAAGTGCTTAACCACAAAGACATCTCTCCAGCTCCACATCTTGTTTTTGAAGAAAAGTATTAAATTAAAATAAAATCTCAGCCCAAGGCCTGAGCTTCTTTGAAGCACTATCTCCAGCTCTTTGGCCCCTGGGCAAATAAACACCTCTACTTTAAGTCAAACTAGCATTGGAGTGATCTTTCCAGAGAATTTCTGCAACAGTTTATTTCCTTAGTTTTTCTATCTCCTAAAAAAAAAAAAAAAAAAAAAAAAAAAAAAAGTAAATAAAACAGATTCTACAACAAAGAGTGAAATCAGCATAGGTTATTGGATAAGCATTATCAAGTTAGGAAAGTTTGATTGATGTAGCTCCCCTTTCAAACAAAGACTAGTGGGGACTTGATGTTGGAAAACATAATCTTTGTTTCCATAGGATTCTGACCTGGTTTTCATTTCCAGATATGGGTTCCTTCCCACTAAGTGGATCTCATAGTCAATGAGGAAATCCACGATTGTTACCAACCAAGCCTATGTGCCACTATTGACTGGTGTATACTTCTTGTCAGGCTAGTTGCTTCTGAGTAGCTCTGATCCCTGCTTGCTCTCATGGTTTTTGGCCACTTTCCCTGATTAGGTCATGTAATGCTTTCCAAAACTATGTGGGCTGTCTGGGGCCTGGCTCTTCCAGATTCTAGCCATGTCTCTCCATGTTCTGTTTTGGCAGCCTATGGTGTCTTCAGCAATAGAGTCTTACCTTTTACCTCAGGTACATAATCAAGTTCTTTAACAGAATTCTGTCTTGTATTGGGGACTTCATAGGTCTCTCCAATCAACAACTCAATAGGTAGCATATATTTCTGGTACTGCAAATTACGGGTCAGAGTCAAAACTTTTTAAGGTTAGGCTTCAACCCACCCTCTCCAGGGCCCTTCTTGGCAGATCCTCCCACTATACTCCTGCTGATGATTAAATATTTTATTCTAACTTCAATGAGAAAGGTTTCTATGGCTTCATAATATAAAGTGACAAGAGTCCAAGGAAAATGCTACATATCAACCATTTGCCTCCACCCTCACTGCACACACACACATACACCTGCCCACATGCATGTGCCTAAATTCATATGACTATGGATAAACACATGCATACTACAGGTACATGCAAAAACAAGTAAGAGTTGAATAAAAAATTGCTTACAGTTCAATCTAATTTGTATTTTTGGACAGCCACTTCCCTACAAGGTTTAGCTACCAGCATCAAGAAACTATTCTAGTAATAAAAATGCACAAATCAAATTCAATTATCCTAATGCATAATAGCAAACACATTTCTCTAAAAATATTCTGTAACATTTGAAATTTTCTTTTGTGTTAAAAACCATATTCTTATTTTGATAAATCTTAAATATTCGCCTATTTACGGAATTTTCCAATAACTATCATTATTTTTACCTGTTTGTTGTCTCACTAGAATGTTATGGACTTGTTTTGCTTCATGAAAAAAAAACTTATTTAAAATTACATTTGTTTTCTTAGAATAAACTGTGTCATTTTAAAATAAAAATTTTTAAATAAAAAATGTGAACATTAAAAAAAATAGTACATGGGCTGGAGAGATGGTTTAGCAGTTAAGTGCTTCCCTGTGAAGCCTAAGGACCCTGGTTCAAGGCTCGATTCTCCAGGACCCACGTTAGCCAGATGTACAAGGTGGTGTATGCATCTGGAGTTTGTTTGCAGTGGCTTGAGACCATGGAGCACCCATTCTCTCCCTCTCTCTCTCTCTCTCTCTCTCTCTCTCTCTCTGTCTGTCTCTCTGTGCCTCTTTCTCTGTCATTCTCAAATAAATAAATAAAAATGAACAAAAAAAAGTAAAAAATAGTACATGGATGAGCCTAACAATGGTACCAACTTCACTGTATTCACTGAGTACAAAACCACTTATTAAAAATAAATAAATAAATAAAAAGAATAAAAAATAAATGTATAAATTATGTTAATGTAGTTATAAAAGCATAAATAACAACAAATATTCAGTCCTTGTTGTCCTTTCCTGTTTCCATTTATTCTTCATAGACTTGACTATTTTAGAGCAGCCAAAGTGTGCTCCAGTAGATAGTAACTATGCGTGCTATTGGTAAATATTACAAGAAAACCTAAAGACTATTAAATGTGTTTGAGGTTTGGCTACCTAAAGATAGCTTATTGGAGGATTCTCTTCTTGGATTCTGGTGTCTTTTGAGTCTCTATAAAGAGAAAATAAATCTCAACTGTTTTGCCATTCGTATTGCCTCCTTATCATAATCCACACACAAGTGCTATCTCATTTAATTCCAATAGATTTATAAATTCAGCTGATTCTAATGATTTAACACATAAGGAAATAAAAGATTGTGAAAGGGAATATATTGTTCAAGAGCAAAATATCTAGGTTCTGATCCACATCCTGTCAAAACTGCCATGATATGATGTTGTGTGCCTTATTTTTGTTTTCTGGTTAGTGACCTCGTTTAATTGGTTCCATGTAGAACATCCAAAAATTCAACAGTAAAGGTAGATAAAACAAGCAAAAAAAAATTCAGTTACTAGTATTCTCCAATATCTATGTGCTAGTCTGTCATGTTCCCTATGATCTGGACTTTACTCTTCTATAAATATATGGGTATGTTGGAGGAAACTTGAGAAATCTGAGAACACTTGAAATTGAAAAGTCTGGCATAACATATAACACGGAATAAACATACATTTTACCAGAAGTGAAAAACTGAGGATCCTATGTCAGGTCTTTTAAAACGTTTTAGATTTCCTTTTTTTTTAAATGTCATCTCCCTGGTGACAGCTGAGTACCTGGTTCATTTGCATCAAATTGTGCTCCTTGCTGGTACCACTAGAGGATGAGACATCCTAGCCCAGAGGGGAGCTGAGGCCCTCACCAAACCTCAACTAGCCAGCCACATGCAGGAAGGTAACATGCATAATTACCTACTATACCTGGAAAGGTGAGATGTCAGACTCTTCAGTTGGTCAAATAGGAGGAGCTGGCCCTGCCAGGTGGTAAAAGCAGTTTATCAGTGCCATACTCACCTTTGACAAGAGGCCCCTTTTACCAACTCTTGAGTACTAACTTTCTCTAGTTAAACCAAAAGATATTTATATTCATGATTTTGAATTTCAACATTTTAATCTTCATTTTCATGATTCTTTCAATTAATCAAACTTAAGTTACATTTTCAGATGCCTAAGATAAAGAGCCTAGGGTAAATGAGACATTTGCAGAATATCAAGTAAGGGACACAAATTTTGAGGAGGTGACCAGAGAGCCAAATTTCTCAGCAATATATAAGGTCTATGAAAGTAGAAAATTTGATTACTTAATTAATTTATTCTCTAATTCCAATACCTGCAAATGTAATCCCACAGAATAGTTTTTTAGTATCCTTTCATTAAAAATCAAAACTGAGTGAGAGCCAGGCATGGTGGCACACGCGTTTAATCCCATTACTTGGGAGGCAGAGGTAGGAGGATTGCCATGAGTTTGAGGCCACCCTGAGACTACATAGTGAATTCCAGGTCAGCCTGGGCTAGAGTGAGACCCTACCTCAAAAAACCAAAAAAAAAAAAAAATCAAAACTGAATGAATTAATAACGGTATGGAAATGTAGAGCATCTTTTCCAATACATGTATAATGTATAATTCTACCCTCTGGAATAATGGATTGTATACTGTTTGCTCAAGATTCTTTTCAACTTAATTATTTTGCTCATATAAGTTGTATTTATGTAGTGATTTTTCTACTCTAATTAAATTTTGATAAAATTATAATGAACACATTACATTTAAAAAATTTATTTTGTGTGATTACTATAGCAATGGAATTATTTTACATTTATGAACCATGAAATATGCATTCCAGAATAAGTATACATATAACTTGATAATATGACAAAATGTAGCTTATGGTGGTTTCTTAAATATTGATTTCAGTAGGAAAGAACCTTCCCAATGTTTTTTTCAGTGTCATACATTAAAATCTATGTCATTTATTTTACTTGCCTTTGAATGAAAATTTTCCACATGTGATCTTGCAACATAATACAATGGTCATTTGGAAAATATTGCTACTTTGACCTCTAAAAGTGTATCTGAATATTAAGTCATGTCATTGTACAATATAAAAGTATTTACATATTGGAAGTATTTAAGCTTAGAGTGGTAGGTACACATTTTCTGAAAATGTAACATGTGTAGGTCATTGTCCTTAAGGTGGTATATTCATTTTGTTATACCTAAGAAAATGCCTTAAACATATAAATGTACATAATCACAGGTCACTTCTCTTTCTACCAAGTAAATGTTCAGTTTCAATTCAAGGTGAATAATTCAATTGTCAAATTATACAGTTACACAGATGCTTTTAATTAAGATTATAAAATAGGCACAGTAGTATGCACTGAAAGCACTTATGCAATTTTTACACAGAAATATTTAAAAGATAAGCATTGCAAATATTTAGTATTATACTTTGCAAGGCAACATACTTATCACCTCACACAGTTATCTATTTTTTAAAACTTAACAATTTACATACCTTCTAAGAAAATGAAAAAGGGGTTAGGTTTTGTAAAAGTAATAGTTACTCATTAAAACTACTGGTGTTTCAATTATTTTGTGACACTCTCTTGATTTCTTGGATTACAAGAGCACTAAAATCATTGGGTTTATAATGAGCAAACATTAGCACAATAAAGACAAGTGAGAAATCAATACTAGTTTATTTAGACAATAGCTGTACACTTAGACACTAACACCATATGGAGGTCACAATGCAAATTTGTGGGTCACACCTCAAAAATTGACACTCTACAATGCTACTGCAATGAATTTTATTTCTTTTTCTGAAATGTAATTTAATTCAAAGATATTAAGATTTATATCTATTTTTATAATTTGCTATTAACTATTATGACTGTATAATAATTGTCAAATACTGTGACTACAAATCAAACATTTGGTAAAAGCTTAAATTTGTATAAATAATATTTCTTTTCACTTGTGACCAATCAAAATAATATTGATTATCTAAAAAAATGTGTGATATCATTTTGGATTTATTCTTTTCAGTTCATTGATTGTGCCAATCATAATTTTGTTTTCAAATTGACCTTGTTACCAGTTGTACTTCTAGGATGGTCAAGTTAAAAACTTCTATAGGGCATCATCATTATATTAATGCACATGCTATGGAAGTAAATAGAAATTATTGGGAAGCATTCTCTGAATTTTAAGTGATAATATTTATTTTGTTACTCATTAAATAAAATTAATGTAGTATCTGTGGACAACGCTGTGCATCAGTTTTGCATTGCTAAAGGAACACCCAACCAAAACTAGCTTATAGGATAAAGGGGACATATCTCAGACTTAAGGGGAATACCATCATTGGCAAAAAGAGCTGCTTCACTTCCATAGTTCCAAACAGAGGGACATCATCAAATAACTAGCTAAAACCAACATCAGTAAACACAAACAGCCAGAGCTCCAAATTGCAAACTATACACCTTAGAGCTGGATTCTTAAGATCCACCTCCAGAGGCACACACCCTGAAGAGGGATCTACCTGTGAGGGGCTCAAGTTGCAAGCTCAATTTTAATAAAACACTCGAGCCAACAGGGTCATACATTAAAACTATGACATGAAACATCTATAACTCAAGTTTGACATTCATAACTAGAACAAAAATGTCTGAATTTTCCAACTTCCATACCTCCTGCTAGGCTGAGTAGTTGGGGAAAACTCCAAACTCAAGCCAACAGCATCCATGGTAGCCCTTGCACAGTCCTGGTAGAGCCAAAATAACTTTGTGTCTCCATTGCAAACCATGGTCTGTCTTATAATGGTCTCACTGCTTTCTCTACCAGGTGCATCACCCTCTGCTTCGCATGCTGCATTTCAGCAGTAGCACTTGGGATCATGTATACTTCATGACCCATTTCCATGCATGTTTCATGTTTTTAAAATCAATATCATCTCGGCAGACACATTGGCATTTGTTACTCCAGGGAGAGCATGAATCTTGATCTTCAGCCTTTACAATTCCTCTAGTCATCATTCAAATGAGCTTGCATTCCTACTCATTCAGTCATTCTGTGTGGGCATCACTTTAGGCACTTTCTGCATTGTTTCAATGTAAAGTAATTGGGCCATTCTTTATCAGGGTAATCTGTTTGACAATAGCTTCACTAAAACCTGTCTCTGTGCCAACAACTTTAAATCTGTTAGAATTTTTCCAACTTTGCATCTTTTATCTTAGAATTCTGTATTGTTCATCAAGCACATCAGTCCATTACTTTCAAGTTCAACCTTTGTCAATGTCTCTAGGCATGAACAGCAGAACACAACCAGCTGTCAAGCCTCTAATCCAGTTCTAAAATGTCCTCTGCTGTCTTTCCTTTCCCTTTTAAAGCTCATAAGCCAACACAATTCTCTCTGCACTTAGCATCACCAAACTTTCACCAGGACAGCCCATAAAACTTGACTTAGTACTCCGTGAAGCTCCTGTAATCCCAAATTCCACGTTCATCCTCATTCTTGCAGGACACAAGTCCCAAAAGATGGAAATCCATGTGGTAAGATTCAACTAAGCATGAACCTATATCTCAATAACAAGTTTCTATTGTAGTCAGCTTCATTTTGCTTGGATAAATATCCAACCAAGCAAGGGTTAGGGAAGGCAGGGATTTACATCAAGCTTACAGATCCAGGGGAAATTCTATCAACAACAACAACAGCAACAACAACAACAATAACAAGAAGAAAGGAAGCACCACTAACCAGAAAACACAAAGAGCGGCAAACCCAAAGTCAGCAGCAAGCAGGACCCAGGACCTTAGACCTCTTTGGACTGGAATTCAGATCTGTCCCCAGTGACATCTTAGGGTTCATCTCCCGTGTCTGCCTCTGGTGTCATGCCCTTCAGCTAGGCAGCTGGAGATCCAAGTTACAAGTTTAATTTTAACATCTAAGTCAATAGGACAGATACTTTCAAGTGACTATACTTCTATACCACATCATATTAAATTTCTGGCTATTTTGTGGGTGCTAACATAATTCTGGGAAGAATGACAAAGAATCATGTACTGTGAGTTTACTAAGAGAATGTTTCCTATTGGATAGGATAGGAAAAATGCTTATTCTTTGAGTCCTCACTTATGATGTACTGTTTTGTGATGTACTGCCTAGAGGTAATGCAGCTGTTACCAAGTGGGGAAGGTATGGGATACAAGGTGAGGACCCAGACTCACATCTTTAGATCTCACTATGGGACTTGATGGAAGCTATGCTATTCAGTGCCTGTCTTGACCCAAGTAATTCTTACTCTTTATATAAGGCTGGGGAGAGGCCTTGCAGAACTTGTTAGTTTCCTGACAGTGTAAAGATTTTATTTCCTGAGCCTAAAGGAGCCTAAGTTTCAATTAACACCTTCCTAAATATTTGAAGGAAATTGCTATAGAACATTCTTCTAAGGAAAAAAAAAATCATAGAAATTGTTCTCACCCAATTAAAACAAAAATTTATATTTGAATTGGTTTGACACTGCTCAGTTTGTATTTCAGTGAATTCATGTGTAAATTTTCATTCAAATTTTTTGTACTTGAATGCTTTATAATATTTTCTTCTTCTGATGAATGTTCTAATTATATGTTTATTTAGAAAAGGTAGCTCTACACAGAGAACCATGTTCCATTGTTATAGTCCATCTACATTGTACCATGCATGCTGGAGTACACTGAGAGAAGTACATGGAGTATTAGAGAATGCGTTGATGGTTTTAGTATACTGCTTTGCAAAAAGTACAATATGTGGTTGTAATATACAGAGGTGTTTTAGATCATAGATTTTTTTTTTCCTTTTGTTAGGTTCTGTCCTTCCTAAGTACAAAGTATATCTAATTTGAGTCACATTCTTCTTAGTTCATAGAGCACTGTGATGGTTAGTCTTGGTTTGATTGGATCTAGAACTACCTAGGAGACAAACTGCTGGGCATGTCTGTGAGGAAGTTTCTTGATTTGGTTAATTGAGGTTAGAAGACTGACCCTCATTGCAGGAGGCCCTAACTTAGAGACTGGGGTCTTGAACTAAATAAAACAGAGTAGAGGAACTGAGCATGAGCATTAACTTCTGCTTCTTGACTACATATTGAACATGACCAGTGACTTCACAATCCTGTGGCCATGCTGCTCCTGCCATAACTGACTGCAACCTTGAACTATAAGCAGAAATGAACCCTTGTTACCTTAAGTTGGTTCTTGTCAAATATTTTGTCACAGCAATAAGAAATTCACTAAGGAAAGCATCATATATTTTCTTTTAAAAATGCATGTATGTACTGATAATTGTATATATATATTTTTGAGGCAAGGCCAACAGACTGGCCCTTTTTATGCAAGAGAATGAGAGAGAGAGAGAGAGAATTGATGAGCTAGGGCTTTAGCCACTGCAATTGAACTCCAGACATGTGTGCCAGCTTGTGCACATGTGCAACTTTGTGCAATTACATTGCCTTGTGCATCTGGCTTACATGGGATCAGAAAAATTGAACATGAGTCCTTAGGCTTTGCAGTTAAGTGCCTGAACCACTATGCTATCTCTCCAGCCCATAAGTTTTTGATGTATTTAAAGTTTAAAATTTAAATACTATAAAATACATATGTTTTTATGTAGATTTTCTTGATTTCCGCCTAAAATATAACAAAAAAATAAGTGGTTGCCATTTTTGCACATTCACATAGATAATGACACACGGAAAGGTTAACAAGGAAACAAATTGCTCCTCATCTGCTCTGACCTGCTTCCCACCCCTTGCTGCTACCAATGCTATCATGATTTTAGTGGTGGTTTAAACCTGACCCTCATCCTTGAGCTTTGCCACATCATGCTTCATCTTGTGTTTTCCTGTCAATCATTATGTCTTTGAATAAAAAAAGCACTGTCTCCATGTGGAATGTATTAAGTTGAAATTGAGTCTCTACTGTAGAGATTATGATGCAATTATGATAATTATATAGTTATAACACGGTCATTAACATTTACAAGCAATTGTAAGAAATCCTAATGTGCAGCTTCTAATGAACTTTGACATCTTAATTTTTGTTTACTTCTCTTTTCAAGATTAGCTTCTATCTGCCTTATTTTACTTGTAATTCATCATTCTCTATTATTTATTTGGATTGTTACAAGTATTTTCATAAAACTTTGGACTCAATTATGTTCTATGAGTGCTTTGCCTTGATTATATAAAGAAGATTTTGATTTCTCACAGTGTTTTATCAGAAAAGAAATAGCTCTTTCATTTTCCCAGTAGCTTTATCACTTTTTATTTATTTATCTTTATTGTATGTATGTCTTTATTCTCCTTCTTCCTCTTACATTAATGCTTCTTGCCCTCCATTGATCTTTTCTCTAGTTGAATGACAATTATCTCTATTTTTACCATATTTGTACTAAATATACTAAGTTCAGACCTTTGCTATTTATATAAACACTAGCTCATCTTTGCAGTCTAAGCCATTGCACTGTGATAGTCTTTAGCAAGTTTAAAAGATGATGACAATAAGGATTTTGACTTCCAAAGATGCTATCCTTTCATTACTCTTTCAAAAGTTACAGTGCATGAAAATCATAAAGAGATAAGATGTAATGGTGTGTGAAAAGTACAAGTTTAGCACAGAGAGAAAGAAAGACAAAGGGGATTGATTTGATTCAGCAGTAGTGCAGGGTTTATTCTTGGTAGTCACTTGTGAAGGGAGTCTCTGACAGAGGATGCAGAGGCCACATTCTGCTCACAGGTACTTATAGGACCTTAGAGGGAAGGACATGGGGTTATGGGAGTACAAAGTTCAATACCAGGTGAATCTCATTCTGAAGACCCCAAAACAAGCTATATAATAATATATAAAAATTAATAGAATCACCCAGAAGTCAAGCTTACTTGTCAATATTACTCTAATTGTTACAGAAACCAGGGTTTGATTCAGTGAGAACCAAGTACCACTTAGAGAAAGTTGGGGAACTCAGATTCATAACAGATGGGCTGAACTGAGTTAATACTCTAAGTTCCATCAGCACTTACTTAGCTCTGGTAAATTTGACCTTTTGTAGACTATTATTTGGGAAGTTTGTCGTGATCTTGAGTTCTTTACACTATCAGTGGGCCATCAGTTTCTAATGATACATGATTTGGGGTCATAAACAGAAAATTCCTTAGTGATAAGCAAGTGCAAAACAACAGACAAAACAGACCCATGACCTGGTATTTGAAAGAAATGTGGCTGCTGGAGAGGATGCAGCCCTGCCAATTCAGAAGATTAGGACTTCCCATTCCTTTTAGCTTAGACTCTGAGGCATGTTCACTGCATCATTTCTCATATAATATGATCTTCTTTGCAAGAGGAGCTTCAGAACAGAGAGGGGTTTTAGAACAGCATAAAATCTCCACCACATATATATTGAAATTTTTTGTTAGACTTGAGCAACCTGTCATTGACTTTTTGGTGGAGTATATGAGGTCTAAATGTTCTACAATATAGTCTCATATATCTGTTAAATATACATAAATATATAATATTTATTATTAAATTAACTGATTTCATATATAAATTTATATAGGTGTATGTCTGTGTGTATAAGCATACTGGGGTCTCTTGCTGTTGTAAACAAATAACCATCTGGCTGTATATAAGCCAAAATAAGTGTATATATATTTTTCCCACAAGCTGTTCTTGGTTGGGTGATATCTACCAGCAACGCGAACCTGACTGCAACAATCAAATTAGATAGACTTGCTAGAAGTTGAACTTATTTTTTATAATACTGTAATATAATTCTGATTTTTAGTGCTATTATCTTTTGCAAGTTAATACACTGAGGATATCTATTTATGTTTTTTTCTTCAACTTGGTACATAGGCTTTGAATTATTTGAGGTAGTTCCTAATGTAATAAATTGAAAGCAATACATCAGCAAAACATAGCTAATACAATGATGTGCTTTTATGAAGTATATCTTGAAATAGTTGATGGTGATAATTTTTACAATTATTCAGTCAGACAATACTTGACTGGTCTTTTACTTGGAAAGATTTCTGTGATATTTGAAAAACAAAAGATTAAAAATGTAGCTATTTTATACCAACTCCCAATTTATTCTGCACAAACCTCATCCAGTTTCAATTAGTAAATGACAATAAATTAGGTTTTTTTTTCTTTTAATTTATACATGGTAAGTGCACTTTGTATATTGTTCAGAAATTTTTCTGTTATGGTTTTTGGTGTGTTTGCAAGAGTACTAAATGACTTTTATTTAAATTAACAATTTTGTATGTGCAAAAAATCAGTATATTTAATTAACTGTTATTGGGTACTTAACACAGTGCAGAGCTATCACAAAAGATAAGCACTGTAGGAAATACATCCCAAGTTATACGTGAAATTGATTGCAAATGGCAATTTTCACTTCACATTTATTTTATCTTCACCATGCCATTTCCCTTACTGCTGACATATCAAACTTAATGAGGTGAATGGTGAGTGAGGTCTGTGTGTAACAGCAAGGTGGAGTATGTTCAGTGTGCCACATCAGCATCTCGTTTCTTTCTTTTCTTTTCTTTCCTTTTTTTTTTTTTTTTAAGTCATTACCTTAACTCTCAAGGAGCAGCTAGAAGGGACAACCTGTAGACAAGTTTCTTGACTTTGCTGATTCTCAGGGGTTCTGTTGTTTTATTTTTGTTTTGATAGGATCTCATATACCCAGTGGTGGCTGCAAACTAGTGATCCCTCTGCCTCCGCCCTTTCACTGATGGGATGGCAGGCATGAATCATCATAACCACCTTCTGAGCCCGAGATTTCTTACTTGAAAAGTAAGAATGAAACCTGGCGTAGTGGTGCATGCCTTGAATCCCAGAACTCAGTAGGAGGATTGCTGTGAGTTTGAGGCCAGCCTGAGACTACATGGTAAATTCCAGGTCCACCTGAGCTATAGAGTAAACCTACCTCACTAAATAAATAAATAAATATTAAGTAAGAATGTCACAGGACATTTTTTCTTTTTGAGCTATGGTTATGGCCTCACTCTAGGCCAGACTGACCTGGAACTCACTCTATAGTCCCAGGAATGGCCTCAAATTGATAGCAGTCCTCCTACCTCTGCCTACCTGAGTGCTGGGATTAAAGGTTTGTGCCAGAACACCAGGCTTTCTGCTCCTCATCACCATAAGTAGTAAAGTCTCACTCTAGTCAGGCTGGCCTCAAACTCACAATAATCCCCTGACTTCAGCTTCCCAAGTGCTGGTATGAAAGGTTTGAGCTAACACGCTTAGCTGGTCATGACTGCTTTAGGTGTAAAAATGAGTAGTGTGTGTAAAAGTTCCTGGTACCTGATACCAGTACTACAACATCAGATGGTAGCTACTTAGCATCACAATTCTAATTCAATAATGTTATTTTCCTTTAAACATCAATGAAGGAACAATACACAGATTATTTTTAAAGTTCAAGCAATGAATCTCAAATTATCATACAATCTGATAAAAATAATTCACAAGTTTATAATTTTGAGCAGAGTGAAATTATCCTATAATTGTATACTATCCAGATTTATAAGTAAACTGCAGAAAATATACTCAAAGCAGAGCTATATGTCAAAATTGGCCATGAATTTATAATATTATGACTGCAATTAGATAATATTTGATTGCTATTCCATTATTTAAAGTGTATTTACAATTTAATAGTATACCAAAATTAGATTTTAACTTCTGTAATTGGTATCAGTAAGGAGGATGAAATTGTCACATTCAAAAGACACAAGTTGGTGCAGTCAGGTTCACACTGCTGGCAGAAATCACCTAACCAAGAGCAGCTTATGTGAACAAAGGGTTTATTTTGGCTTATAGTCTTGAGGAGATGCTCCATGATGGCAGGAGAAAACAATGGCATATGCAGAAGGTGGACATCATCTCCTTGGCAACATCAGATGGACAACAGCAATAAAAGAGTGTGACACACTGGCCAGAGAAAGCTGACAATAATACCCATAAGCCCACTGCCACCAATACACTGAATCCATGAGGCTTTAATTCCCAAATTGCAATCAGCTCAGAAGCCAGCATCCAGAACACCTGTTTATTGGGGACACCTGAATTAAACCATCACATTCCACCCCTGGCCCCCATAAACTGATAACCATACATGACAAAAAATACAATGCATTTAGTCCAACTATAAAAGTCCCTATAGTTTTTAATCAACACCAATTATTGCCAAATATTCCCATAGCCTGAGAACTTTTAACTGAGCCATAATACCAAAAAATTCCCCCAAAATCCATAATGGCACACAACAAACAATCACACTACAAAGACGGCACTATGCAGAACAAATAAATATTCAACCAATATAAGATTGAAAGATAACCATGGTGAACATCAAATTCTGTAGCTCCAAGTCCAATAATTCTAATCAGCAACAATCTCTGGAGGTCTAATTCCACCCCCCTAGCTAAGCTACTCACTGTCCTGGAAAACTTCATCCAGGGCCAGCAGCTCTCCTTAGAATCCATCTATTTGTCCTGGCATCTCCATTGGGTCTTCACTGCAACCCACAGTCCATCCTCATGGCTCCATCAAGCCTCCATGCAGACATCCAGCAAACCTGCTTCACACTGCCTATGGGTGTTTCCCATACACAAGAACATGTTGAAAACTCAATGACCCTCTCTTTCCTGCATTTCTATGCTCCATAATACCAGGTGGGACACAAATTTGTTAACTAAGAGGGAACAAAGCAGACTTTGAAAAACAGGACACTCCTTCAGTATTCAGGCCCTTTCAAAATATGGCATTTTCTTCCATGGTTCCAATGCACTTCAGCTGACCCAATCGCAGTGGGTGTAATTTCCATGCAATTACAGCTGAACAGGCAGCAGTTTGGGCCCAAAGATTTCATTTTTACTGTGATATACCCCACTACCCACAACAGAAATTTTCCATGTGAAGCAACTCAACAATTTTTTAGGTCACTGTAATAACAGCAAGCCTCTCACACAAACTGCTTCTAACCCAGTCCAAACAAAGCTCTTCCTGACCCTCAGAAACCAAACCTCACACTCCATAGTTCTTACTGTACTCAGGTCTTTCTACTCTGATCAGACTAATCCATTAAACTGTTCTTATAGCACTGCAAGACATTTCTGAGTCCAAGGTTTCAAATCTTTCCATGTTCATCTTGAAAATCAGCTCCAAAAGGCTAAAGCCACACAATTAGGTGTCTAGCTGCAGTCCCACTACTCTGGTACCAACTACAGTATTTCAGTCAGGTTCATATTTCTGGAAGAAATCACCTGAACAAGAGTAACTTGTGGGAAAAACAAACAAACAAACAAACAAAAAAGAAGGTTTAATTTGGCTTACAGGCTTGAAGGCAAGCTCAATGATGCTGGGGGAAATGATGGCATGAGCACAGGGTGAACATCACCTACTCAACAACATCAGATGGAAAATAGTAACAGGAGAGTGTGCCAAACAGTGTCTAGAGGAAGCTGGTTATAATATCCATAAGCCTACCCAAAACAATGCACTGCCTCCAGGAGGTATCAGTTTCCAAATTTCCATCATCGGGGGAACCTAGCATTTAGAACACCTAAGTTTATGGGGGACACCTGACTACAATCACCACACAAGTATTTACTGAAAAATGGAATGTAAAAGGACACGGTAGACCTGGTTTAACATCATCCTGTGCAGAACTTGCCTTTAGGCACACATAATGGAGTCTACCACCCAAGTTGATCTTCCTGACAGACAAAGGAGAAGATTCAGGAATCATTATGACAGGCCTTATTGTAAAATGCAGGTGTTTTCTGTTATCTAAGAAATTAAATGAACTATATGTTTCTAGATACCTTTGTAATTACATAGCATACAATGTTTCTTGCCTCAGGTCCACCTAACTTTGTATTTTAACTTCCTTTCTGTTTTTACAATGAACATCTTGTGATTTTCTCCAATAAAAGCTGACACTCCTAGCAGTTTGAGGCTGCATCCTGAGATCCAGAACTTTAAGATGCAGACCTGATGCACCCCCTTTCTTCTTTTTCTTTCTTTTTACCCAATAAAACTTTGCCTCACATTCCATGAATTGTTGGTCTTACTTGTGTGACAACAGACTCCATAACATCCTGGAGGCTTGCCCTGGATCCATATTTCAAGATCCCTCCCCAACTTTGAGGTAACTGAACCAGGGAAGGATCCCTGATCTTGGTCCAAGAACCATATGTCTATCCATCTGCATATTCCTGGTTTTGGAGTTGGTAGCAAGCCATTGACAGGGAAATTTTGCATTGGACAGCTGGCCACCTCCTTCATTTTGTAAAAAACCTCCAGAGGTGGTTTTTCACTCTTCTTTTCACTTTTTTTTTTTTCTGGTTTTTCTGGTTTTGCATACTTTTCTGGATCCAAGAGGGAAGCTGGACACAGCATTAATTCCCCTGGAAGAGGGACTGAGGGGCAGCCCTTGTCCCTGTCTGGCTCAGAGATGAATAAAGAGGTCTGTTTCTGGTTCAGTTTCAGTTTGGCAGCCATGTTGCAGTGTCAGGAGTGCTGTTATTGCTAGCATGTTTGTGTTTGGTGTTGTGTTTGTTTATCTTGTCCTTGTCTTTGAGGACATGGGTCAAAATCATTCTGTTGAAAAATCTCCTTTAAAACTCATTAAAAAACTTTAGGAAAAAAAAAAGATAAATGGTAAAATGAGATAGGCCTATTATCCTTACTACTTGGGAAGCTGAGACAGGAGGATCTCCAATTCAAGGTTCTAATGTGGTAGCCTAACTCCACATTTTAAACCGTGTGACTAGTAAATTGCTTGATAAAAATAAGCACAAAATTTAAATTTTAACTGTGCCTGATATTTCTTCTTTTGTTTGGGCTTTAAACAATTAAGACATTGTTTATAGACACCTTTTGGTTTCTTTATTAATCCAAATAGTCCAACAGGTTTCCTAAAGTTTTCTTGACATTTGATTTATTTCAAGGCTTTTGGCTTTTTTGTCTTTAAAAGCCAGATTTAACTAAAGCCTAGCATAAACTAAAATTTTATGTAAACAAAGCCATATTTTGTTACATAATCCCTCTCAGTTTATGTTCCAAGTCAACTTCAATTTACACAGAGGATTATTAAAAACAACAAAATTCTCTCTGAGATGGTGACTCATAATTTGCCAGGTATTTTAAAACGTTATAATGCCATATTACTTAAAAGGAAGAGGCAACTGGCCTGAGTTCTAGGCCAGCCTGCCTCAAGGACTGAAACAAAAATTGGCCCTAGCATCTCCTAATGAAAGCCTTTCCAACTTGATAAAGATTATTCCCAAAATGGTTGTCATGTTTTGCCTATATTCATAGGAAGTATATTTCATGGATTTATTAATAGAAGCTATCTCAAATCAATGGGTTATATAAAATCTGAAGGTATATATATATTGGTATTGTAAAGCAAGTCTGATTGTCAGGTAGAAATTTTTTGGTATCCTAAATACTAAAGAAGGCTTTTTCTCTACAAATTTCTAAACAGTAAAATGATTAACTCTTTCAAGCCAGACTTTTGCTTCTTTGTCGGTGGGTAATAAGATTAATCAATTTGGTATAGTTTTTCTTCTTAATAGTTTTAAAAGAAAAATGGTTAATTATGGGTTGAGATCAGATGACTGAAGGATCTGGGAAAGTATTTTTCAATGTTGGACGTAAAACGTTTGTTAAAAATGCTTTTTGAGTAGAACTTAGATCAGAATGTTAAAGTATGTAGATGAAGATGTGTGTATATGGAAAGAATATAAAAGATACATAAAGAAAAAAATGCCTAAGATTAATTTATTTTTAGAAGGAAGAGGAAGCTAATTTTCAGGCTAAACCTAAACACCATTCCTAAAGTTAAAGATTTTTCAACTGTATACAGACTTTAAAAAATGCTCTAAAAGTTTTATATAGGGAAATAGACTTAATGTAAATTCAGCTTACATTAGACACAGGTGATACCCTATGCTAGATGGGTCACAAAGTCATAAGCACAGGTATAATTTACATTCTTTGGAGGCTTAACCAGATTAGAAATTGACAAAGCCCTATCACCCTGTGCATTACAAATGGGTAAAATAAATTTCCTAGGTAAAAATAAACAATTTCAGATGTAAGACAGGAAATGTTAAGAGGCTTAGCTCTCTTCTCTGTCATTTCCTTTTGTTCTTGTTTACTGTTACATGCTATTTCAAAGTCAAGAAAACCTAGACTCTGGAAAAAGGGCCAACACCCCTTATCTCAGACTCCATGCAAGTTTAAGTCATGTGTCTCCCTGACTCTGTCCAAAGACAAAATGGTCAATTGTTTCTGGGAATAAAAAGGGAATGACATATGACATATAATTTTCTTTCTCTTTATAGTTCCTCTCTTTTGAACACCTAAAGTCACATCTGTTAGATGAAATTTCTCAGTAGACAAAATATTAAATATGTAAACTGAGTCCAGGTACTTGATCAAGTTACAAACTTCTTACATAAGGCAAACATCAGACTTACCTAAAATGTATATCAGGATACAAACAGATGATTTAAAAAGGCATCAAGTAAATGATGGCTTAATGGTTAACTTGCATATCTGTGAAGCCTAACCTAGGTTAGCTTCCCCAGCACTCCCATTCTTATTGCTGAACCTAAATCTGATTTCAAGCAGGTTCTCTGATATCCCTTCTCAAAACAGTCTTCTATACCCATCTGTCTGCATGGGCGGACTGTCAGCAACTCTTGCAGACCCTCTTCACCACAGAGGAACATGATAAAATGTGAAGGGAAGCCAAGAAACTAGTGTTGGGAGCTGACAGCCACATCACAGAGAACCCTAATGTTATTGATGAAGTCTTCCCTTCCACATGACTGGACTGGTATCCCAATATCACTGAAGGTAGGGTGTCCCTTAATCTCTTTTGCTGGATTTTGATGGGTGGTCTCCAGGTACCACTTGCACATCACCATACAAATTTGTCTAAGGTGAATGAAGTGATCCAAGGACCCACAGAATCCCCCACTGCTTTCCTAGAAAGGCTGCAGGAAGCACATAGGACATACCTACCCCAATAAGTATGGAGGTCCTGAGAATAGGTGAACTATTAGCATTGCTTTTGTAACTCACTCTGCACCAAATATTAAAAAGGAGATTCAGAAAATAGAAGGCTTTGAGGGTAAACTTCTTTCAAAGTTAATAGGATTGCTGACAAGGTATATAGTAATAGAGATACTCCAGAGGATAGACAGGCTAAGAAAATGGCTAAGGTTATGGTGGCTACCTTCCAGAAGGCACAAGGCCTGAAGAGACAGCCCTTATACTTGGCTCAATATGATTCCACCTGAAAGGCAAATATATACTATGCTAAATTTAAAAGATGCTTTTGTTAGTGTCCCATTGGCAAAAGGAAATCAACCCTTTTTTTTTTTTTTCTTTTTACTTTGAATGGACATGGAACAAGGCACCCATGGGCAACTAACCTGGACCAGGCTTCCACAGGGATTTAAAAATCTCCCCACTCTCTTGGAAGAGGGTTGTTCATAAAGACTTGCAGTTCTCTTGCACGAAACTATCTGAGGCAACTCTCCTACAACATGTGGACAACCTCCTCCTAGTTGCAGAAATGGAAGAGGAATGCCTCTCTGCCAGAGTGTCTCCTGGACAACTTACAACATATGGACTATTGCATAACAGCCATGAAGGTTCAATTGTGTGTGAGTAAGGCAACCTACTTGGGATACAAACTCCAAGAAAGTAAAAGTATGCTGATGTCCTCTGTGATTCAGGCCATCACTAAAATCCCCACTAAGAGACAGATCCAAGAATTCCTCAGAGCTGTAGGATATTGCAGAATTTGGATCTCAAGGTTTGTTAAATTATCCAAGCCTCTCAATGAGGCAAGTAGAGGACCAAAATGAAAATAAAATAAATAAATAAATAAATTTGTAATTGGACTGAAAATGGAAAACAGTCATTCCAAGAACTAAAGTCAACTCTGACATCAGCTCTTACCCCAGCACTTTCAGACTTACCCAAACTCTTCCACTTATACATGGATGAAAAAAGGGGACAGACAAGGGTGTCCTAACTCAAAGACTGGGGCCATGACATTGCCCAGTGGTCTACTTGTCTAAGAAACTAGACCCAGTAGCTGCTGGTTGGCCTCCTTGTCTCTGGGCTATTGCAGCTGTTGCTATTCTGACAGAGGACACTGAAAAATTAACCTTGGGTCAGACTTTATCAATTATAGCTCCACATATAGTAAAGACTCTTTTAAAGAGGCCCCCCCCCAGACGGTTGGCTCTACAACTCTCACATAACCCACTATCAGGCCTTGCTCTTAGATCAAACAAGAATACAATCTCACCAAACAGAGTCTTTGAACTCAGCCTCTCTGCTTCCAGAAACCAATGAGCCATCAAACCCTCTGCATGACTGCCTAGAGATCAACTTTGTCTTCCATGGATTCTGCCTGGACCTGACAGATGGGGCTTGGCAAGACCATGATATGATGATGTATTCTGATGGCAGCAGCTTTGTTGTGGACAGAATCAGGTATGCAGAGGCAGCTGTGATGACTTTGGAAGAAACCCTGTGGTCTTAGGCCCTACCTTGGGGTACATCAGCTCAGAAAGCTGAACTGATAACACTGACCAAGGCTCTGATATTGGGAAAAGACAAGACCGGAAACATCTTCCCAGACAGCCATTATGCCTTTGCCATGGCACATGTACATGGGGCCATCTACTTGGAGTGAGGGCTATTAATAGCAGAAGGTAAAAACATTATTTTTTTAAAAAAAATGAAATTTGGACTAATTGGCTACCATTTGGGTGCCTGCAAAAGTAGCCATAATCCATTGTCTGGGTCATCAGAAAGGGGAGACCACAGTAGTAGGAGGGAACAGACTGGCAGACCTAGCAGCAAAGAGTGCTGCCTCTCAGCATCCATCAGATTGTCTGGTTACTCTCCTGGCACCTATTCTTCCTGAGTGACCACTATATACAGAAAAGGACCTACAGCTCACCTCTCATCTGATAAATGAACAGATCCCAAAAAGATGGTATCAGCTGGAGAATGGATGACTGTTGCTGCTTCAAGTTCTAGGACAAAGATTGGCTAAGCAACTACGTGAAGGAACTCACTTAGGAAAAACCAAGCTAGCCAAGCTTATAAGGAATCATTAAGGACATCACCACCCACTGTCAGGCCTGCCAACAGACAAATGCTTCCTCTGTTAAGGTACCACCAATGGAGGTGAGAGAGTGGAAAACAGAACCAGGTAGATAATGGGAAGTTGATTTCACAGAGGTAAAACCAGGTCAGTATGGATATAAATATTTACTTGTTTATGTTGATAGCTTTTCAGGATGGGTGGATGCTTTCCTGACCAAGACTGAGACAGCCCAAACAGTAGTTTAAAATATTAGAGGAAATAATTCCCTGCTATGGGTTTCTCCTCAAAATAAGATAAGATAATGGGCCTGCCTTTATGTCAAAAATTGCTAAAAAAAAAAAAATTGACAAAGACATTGGGGATTAATTGGAAATTACATTGTGCCTATCATCCCCAAAGTTCAGGACAGTTAGAAAGCATAAATTGGACCGTGAAGGAGTCTTTAAATAAATTAACCCTACAGACCGGCAAAGGATGGGTGGGACTCTTTCCCTTTTGCCCTATTAAGGGCCAGGTGTACCCCTTACGTAAAAAGAATTAGTCCTTTTAAAATTGTGTAAGAAACCTCCCCACCCTCTTCCTGCCCTGGATGGATCTTGAACAGATAACTGACTTTACTAATGAAAGGCTTCTTCCATTCTATCCAAGTCTTATAAAGAGTCCAGGAATCCATTGCCAAGGCTGCTTTTCAGACATACCCAGTTTGTCTCAGTCCCTTTCAGTCGGGCAACAGAGTTTAAATCAAGAGACAATGTACTGGGTTGTATTGGGTCATTGGAAGGGCCCCTACCAGGTCATCCTAATCACTTCAATGACCATGAAAATGGAGGGGACAAAATAATAAAAGAGAAATTGAATTATTTTTCATGAAACAAGGGGGACTATATATGGCTTTAAATAAAATTTGTTGCTTTTATGCCAATCAGTCAGGAATAATCCAACATATACTGGTTTTATTTAGAGAAAACCTCGAAAAAAGAAAAGGAAACGTCAGAGACAAGCCACTAATAATTGGTTTTCAGTCTCTGTTTAGTTGGTCTCCATGGCAAACTCCCCTTATTTCTATTGCTGGCCCCTGATACTACTGTTCTTAGGCCTTACCATAGTGCCCTGCATTATTAATGTGCTCCCTCTCTCTCTCTGTCTCTTTCTAAAATATATTTTTTCTTTATATTTATATGTATATATTAAAATAAGTTCTGGTAAACTCATGGTATTGAGGATTCAATACACCCTCTTAGATAAAAACACCCTAGACACTATTCTTTAGGAGTCAATGACTTGACTTAATGTCATATCAGAAGGAGAAATGAATAACTGACTATCTAGGGACACAATAGAGCCAGTTAAATACCCTCCTGTGCAGCCCTTGCCTTTAGACACACATAATGGAGGCCACCACCCAAGTTGATCTTCCTGACAGATAAAGGAGAAGTTTCAGAAATCCTTATCACAGGCCTTATTGCAAAATACAGACATACATTTTCTGTTATTTAAGAAATAGGATGACATCTCTGATTTTAAATACCTTTATGATTACATAGCATACAATGTTTTTTGCCTCAGGTCTGCCTAACTTTGTATTTTAACTTCCATCTGTTTTCTCCAATAAAAGCTGATACTTTCAGCAGTTTGAGGCTGCATTCTGAGATCCATATTGCTGGGATGCAGGCCTGATGCATTGGCTTTCTTCTTTTTCTTTCTTTTTACCACAAAAAAACTTTGCCTCACATTCCACGAGTCAATAGTCTTGCTTGTGCAAAACCAGACCCCAGAACAGTTATGAAAAATATAATTAATAAAATAATGAGTTTTCATTTGTCTTGTATCAGTGAATAAGTAAATGATAATTGCTTAATAAAAGTATATATGCATATTTGTCTACATCAATAAATAAAACCTCATTTTTTTCAACTTCAGAAGAATGTGAGTAATAAATTTAGATTGTATTTTCTTGATAGTTAATGTTAAGCTTTAATTAATGGTACACACTACATCAGATACAATTTTTTTGTGATTTATTTTTGCTTTTTACTATAAAGCTCATAGTCCAATAACTTTAGCTTTATCTTTATTTGCATATTTTATTGTACCTTTATTTGACCTTTTAATTTTATAAAAGGTAGAACTATCTTGTAATTTTTCCAAGTTTCTTTTTTCCTTCTGGAATTAATTACTAATAATTTGAAGCAAAAAGGAAGCATAACTATATTTTTAAATATGAAATAGAAGTAAAATTGACTATGGAAGAAAAACTCATTTGTGTATAAGGTATATGAGGTATAAGAAAATCTGGGGTTTGAGTTGTTTAAAACAATTTTGTCTATCCTTCCTTTCTTCCTTTTTTTCTCTTGTTCTTTCTTTTCATTTTTTTTTTCCTTCCACTTTTGTCTGTATTTCAGTGCTGATGGTCAATCCCATGGCATCATGATTGTCAACCAAAATCTCCACATTGTGCTCCATCAATATCCCCAGTAATTTTGGCTCTTAAATATTTTATTTCAGTATTTTATAGAATCTGTTTTGTTTAGTCAGTGCTAGGAAAATGCTCTCAAAATGTGTTTTCTCTGTTCATAATTATGATTACTTTACAATAGCAAAAAAAGATGAAAGATTTTCTTGCTATAAAATGCTATTATTATTTTTTATTATTATTACCACTATTATTACTTACTGAGGTGCTGCATTTTGTTAATCACCTTCATGCTAAAAGAAAGCAACATGTAAACAGCATAGTAACAGATAATATGAGAGGTGGAAATTTATTGTTTTCAAATCTGTTGATGAAATCCTTAGAGGAGCATCACTGTTGTACAGATGCCACCAGTATTTGATGTGGCAGAATCCATTCTTTGCTACTGTTTTCTCAGATACTTTTACCAAGAATTAGAGTATATTTTCCAAGCTTTGGCATTCCATTTGATCTTGTAACATTCTTCAGTGAATAAAAGTTGACAAACTCAATAGTGTAAAACACAGGTCTCCTTAGGAGTGGACTATTTCCCCTGTCCCTGATAATCATGTGGCAACAACATGAGCCCCTCACATTGGGAGGCAAGGTGAAATGGAGAATGAACGGCTTCAACTGGAGAAAGTAACACAACACAAATTGTTAGAGCAGGATGATATTCATGTCTTGCCTTGACATGGAAGTAGTATCCCTCACACTCCTGTGACGTCACAAACTACTTCTCACCTGTGTTGTTCCAGGGACACTTATAAAACTGAGATTAAAATACAGGCTCTTCCATGTATCAACAACAATGGAGACTGACATTTCTTGCAGTAACTTCTACAAATATCCATTGTATTGTGTGCCATTAGTTCTTGTCCATAATCTGACAAAGTTACAAATGAAACAGTACTTAAATTATCCCAGATTATGAAGTATCTTCTTTACGGAAGTTATCAATCTACCAAGCCTATTCATTTCTTGGCTCTCACCCCAAGATATCTCTAGACATCCAGTTTCATTCATCATTGAAGATAAACTCAGGCATAAGTTTTTAGTTGGCTAATGGGGATTGAATCCTAATTTCAATTTTAGATGTAAACAGCATAGTTGTGATCATGGCTCATTTAAGGAAGCAATGGGATGTAGTTTGCCATACTGTTAAAGAGAATACTGACACCAGTGATTTGATTCTATTTATCTATTATCAAAAAAATCATGACTGTAAAATCAAAACAATTAGATTGCTGTTTCTTGTTGAAGAATTAAAATTGAACATAAATACTCCATTAAGCTTTCTACATAATGAAACCATGGTTATATTTTCTAGTTTATGTATCAGGCAAACATCTGTTGAGGAAATGTTAAATATTCTGCTTAAAACTGTACAAAATATTTTCTGATATAATTCTGACCTCCTTATGGTAATACTAATTTGTTAATAAGTTACAAAAATCAGGTCATTTCTAACCAATGGAAAGCACTTTCTTTTTCTTAGTCCCAGCAGTACAGTTTAGAGCCTGAATTAAGATTCAGGAACTGTCTCTGTAGTGATGTTTAACAAGAATCATTCAGTGTTCACTGTACATAGAAGAGGCCTCAGAGTGGCAATTATGTTACATCTTTGGCTAAAGTGTATGTGGTTCAATAAACTACACATACCTTCATAAGTAAAGTTAACAAAAAATTTAAAAGGGAAAGAAGGCAGTGATTTATTTTTACAGGGGAAAAAAAAAAATGGCTTAATATTCCTATCGTAGCCTTCCTAGAAATCCTTTTCCATGGTCTCTATCTATCCACGAATGTCCCTTTGGTCACTGTCACCATCAATATTTATCCTGGTGGCTCTGTTACCGTACTGGCTCTAGCAGGTTTTAGTGCTGCTGCAAGAAAAGAAGGCCTAGAATAATAATATTTTCTAGGCTCAAATCAGTTATTTTATGCTTATTTTTCCATTTATTTGCTATGGAAAATGCTTGGCAAATGGATGAACTTAATGATGGAAATTTACTAACGATTTTAATAATTGGACAAAAATAATTCTAGTTCAACTGCTGTGGTGATAAGAAAAATGTAGAAAATTTTGAAGCCAGGTGTTATTTTAACTCAGACTGACCAGTCACTATGTAGTCCAGGCTGGCCTCAAGCTCACAGTGATCCTCTTATCACTGACTCCAATGTTCCCAGATTATAGTCATGAGCCACTGTGCATGGCTAAAATTATAGTTAAAGTTTCTAAGAGCCCCACCAAAAAAATTAAACTGTGTTAAGGTGAGAAATATTTCTACCTGGACTATTTAATTTTTCCATTTGCATCAGATTTTGGATTTCTGGACTCCAGAAATAAAGAAACAAATTTCACTTGTTTGGAGTCACTCAGCTGCTGGTACTTTTTTGTTTGTTTGTTTTTGTTTTTTGTTTTTTCAAGGTTGTTTCTCACTCTGACTCAAGTTGACCTGGAATTCACTATATATTCTCCAGGTGATCTCAAACTCATGACAATCCTCCTACCTTTGACTCCTGAGTGCTGAGATTAAACACATGTGCCACCATGCCCAGGTAGCTTCTGGTACATTTTTATTTATATCAGTATATAGTCATAAATATTAACATGAATATTCTGCTGAATTGAGTTTTGTGGGAAGGATTTCAAAAGCAATGCTAGGGCTGGGGATATGACTTGGTTGAAGTGCTTGAAAACATGAGTACCTAAATTCAGATCCTCAGCGCCTACCTAGAAAGCTAGAGGCTTCAGTGCTGGGGTCTGCAATTCCAGCATGTCTAGCTAGAGTGAAAGGAAGACTGACAGAAGCGTCTCTAAGATGAAAAATCCTGCTTCAAATGTGGTAGAAAACAAAGACCAACACCCACAGCTATCTATTGTTCTACAGATGTGCATGTATCCTCAGTTGCATGCATGCATGAGAGGAGATTAGCATGCATTATGTATACAACACACACACACACACACACACACACACACACACACACACAGCATATACATCTATTTACTCATTCAAAAAGACAAGTGAAGATAACAAGCATGTTATTTTGGAAAAGAAGATTCTCAATGGGTTCACTATGAATTCTATGAAATTAGCTACAAATTCAATAAATTTTGAGAAATGATTCTTTGGGAAAATTATAAACACGCATAAGAAATGTATTGCATAAACAGATATCATTTCATTACTATTTATAGTTTACAATAAAAACATGGTGAAATCCACAAAGTGCTATAGCAGGGGTTTAGGCTCATTCTAATTTTCATTATGTCAAAATAAAACTTCCATTACTTGAAGTGGAGTATATTATAGCTCAATGATTTTACATAAACTAAATACCTGTATTTTTGAAAGCCTAAAATTTTCATAATGTTGATACCATCATTTGAGAGTATAAGTTCTCCATTATAATTACAGGAGAGAACAAAAATGAGGGAAATCGGAATCTGATTTTTTAAATTTTTTTATTTATTTGAGAGCAACAGACAGAGAGAGAAAAAAGCAGATGTAAAGAGAGAATGGGTGTGCCAGGGCCTCCAGCCACTGTAAACAAACTCCAGATGCGTGTGCCCCTCTGTGCATCTGGCTAACGTGGGTCCTGGGGAATCGAGCCTCGAACCGGGTTCCTTAGGCTTCACAGGCAAGAGTTTAACTGCTAAGCCATCTCTCCAGCCCTGAATCTGATCTTGAGACATCAAATGACATTTTGAAAACAAATAAGGCACTGAGAAAAATAGGAACAGTGTGATACAAATCACATACCTATAAGTTTCTAGCACTATTATTTACTTAGGTCACATATGAGCTTGGCATAAAGTTTTGAGGCCTAACTTTGAAATATATTACCCTTGTTTTAATTTGTTTTCTGTTTAAATCCCCCAAATTAATTTATTTTTAGTTATTATTCCCAATTTACATAAAAAGAAAACCATAATTCAAAATGCTTCCACTATACGAACATTGAACATAACTGCAGTTTTTTGGTCAAATACATATCAGATACACTCCAGCATATTATTTTTTATCTTCTCTGAGTTACAGCAGTTTTTTTGTGTATGATTAGGCACATGTCTGAATTATGTAACAGTAGACCATGAATAAAGCATTGGTTACATGTGTAAATTTAGTTTTTAATTGTACTATATTAATTGTTTTTGTTAATATAAAGATTACATGGTGGCCTATCTAGTATCATTTGTATTATATACTCTATCATGGTCTTTTACAATAATGTTTTCTTGTTAGCTGTAAGATGAGAAAGAAATTAACTTTTAAAATGTATGTGAAGGGGGCTGGAGAGGTGGCTTAGTGGTTAAGCGCTTGCCTGTGAAGCCTAAGGACCGCGGTTCGAGGCTCGGTTCCCCAGGTCCCACGTTAGCCAGATGCACAAGGGGGCGCACGCGTCTGGAGTTCGTTTGCAGAGGCTGGAAGCCCTGGCGCGCCCATTCTCTCTCTCTCCCTCTATCTGTCTTTCTTTCTGTCGCTCTCAAATAAATAAATAAATAAATAAATGTATGTGAAGGGACTGAAGTGTTAGCTTACTGGTTGACAATAGTTGCTTACAAAGTTGTATGGCCTGGTTTTGACTCCTTTGTAAAGCCAGATGCACAAAGTGGCACATGTATCTGCAATTAATTTGCAGTGGCAGGACATGCTGGTATATGTAAGCCCACTCTCTCTATGTTTGCTTCTTTCTTCCAAAAAGTAATGCTTTTAAATGGGAGAAAATATTCTAAATTATTAAAGATATATATTAACCTGATTATTAGTAAAGTATTATAGTACATCTGATTTTTTGTGTCAGGCAATTTTAAAGCATTGTATCTGTCTTTACATGTTACAATTGCCATCTGTGTGAATATTTAGGTCCTCATTTTTTAGCTTATTTTTATTAAATATGGACATATTTATTATATAAACAACACATGTTGGTACTATCATTTCTCTCCTCCCTGCCCCTTTTCTGAAGAGGCCTTCCTCCTTGGGGCTACAGGTCAACCCCATAAGGATTGTGGGTCATGCATTATGGGGGCAGTAGTCAGTTATGGAAGAAAGGCAATTTCTCTCTGGAAAATGTCCTAACTTATGGCTCTAACAATCTTATTGCCCCCACATCTGCAAAATTCTCTGAGCCACATTGAGTGCATTTTAAGTCTACTTCAGTGATGGGCTCTTAGGAGCTTCTGGATCTCTGATTTAGTAGGTGTTGAGTGTCCTCAGTGTCTATCTCCTTCACCCTTGTGCTGGTATCAGTTTAACTAAGAAAGCAAAACTTTTGCTCATTTCCCCAGTTCCACTGTGGTTTCAGCTGGAGCTGGGATGGAATGCCTGGGATGTTTATCTGCTCACGTCCAGCTCCTGTCTGAAAAAGAGGATCAGATCCTCCAACAGAGAGTGAAGTCAGCAGTGGATAAATGGGATAATCATAATTAATTTAGAGAGAATTTAAAGGGTGTAGAGCTTCTTATAGCTCAAGATTATTGGGAGCTTGAAAATGGAAAGTAGAATCATTATCTGAATATGATTCTGACTTGTTTCCCAGTTCCAGATATGGTTACTTTTCCACTTTGGCCAATCTAAGAGCAGTTGGTTACCACAATGGCTGTGGGTCACTATTGCAATTTGTGTAAGCATCACATCAGGTTTTTTGCTTCTGAGTTGCTTAGACTTTGAGTTGCTCAGATAGATGTTGGCCACTTTCCCTTTGTAGCTCATGTAGCATCTTCTGCACTAGATGAGCTAACTGTCTAGGGACTGCCTCTCTTGTGGATTACAACCAGATCTCTCCATGGTTTGTGCCAGCAGTGTATGGTGTCTTCAGCAGTAGTGTCTTACAGATGGTCATCCAATGTGCCCAATACCACTAGTGGAAGATGCTGTCTTTTGTCCAGTTCACATTATAAGCCCCTTTGTCAAAGATCAAGTAGCTATATGTTACTTGACCTAAGGTCTGGGTCTTCAATTTTGTTCCATTGTTCCATTGGTCTATGTTTCTGTTTTTTTTTTTTTCAAGATAGGGTTTCACTTTAGCCCAGGTGGGCCTGGAAGTCACTATGGAGTCTCAGGGTGGGCTCAAACTCACTGCAATCTTCCTATCTTTACCTCCTGAGTGCTGGAATTAAAGACGTGCACCACCATGCCCAGCTACATTTCTGCTTTTTGATTGTTTGCTTGTTTTTTTTTTTTTTAATTTTGTTCATTTTTATTTATTTATTTGAAAACGACAGAGAGAGAAAGGGAGGGTGAGGGGGGGGGGATGATTGTGCCAGGGCCTTAGTCACTGCAAACAAACTCCAGATGCATGAGTCCCCTTGTGCATCTGGCTTACATGGGTCTTGGGGAATCGGGCTTCAAACTGGAGTCCTTAGGCTTCCCAGGCAAGTGCTTAACTGCTAAGCCATCTCTCCAGCCCCATGTTTCTGTTTGTATTCCAGTACCACTCTGATTTTGTCACTACGACTTATAATATAACTTGAGATGGGATTTGGCGATACTGACAGATTTGTTTATTTTTTTTTTCACTATTGAAAAATTGGAGACCCTCACTGATTCCTTTCTCTATATATTTGTCATTTGTATATAAAAAATAGGGTTTTGAACATTTGTTGGGCCTTGACAGGCCCAGATGAGAGGCCTAGTGGAATTTTCTGAGCCTAGCTAAAGTTTGGTGACCTGTCTCTGGCCAGCTATGACTTAGCAGGATGCCTAATGACCTCAGGCCTGCTACTTCTGCATAGGAGGTTGGAATTCTCTCGCACGCACTTAGAACCAATCATCTCAAAAGTCACAATATGCTACTGGCCCTTAAACCTCACCCCATCCTAAAGTCCCTACCCTCATTCTCAACAATATAAGCACCTGTCAGTTACAAGAAAGTGAGATCCTGCTTCAACAAGACTCCCAACTCGGTGTGTTTGTGGCCATCAACACCCACCCTATTCCTCAACACCTTGGGAGGAACCTACAGGCCTGGACCTTCCTCAGCACTACCTGTCAGGGGAGCCCAGAAGTCTGGCGCCCAATGTGGGGAGATGGGAAACTGGCAGACTAGTGCCTCATGTGAGACATTCTTGTTGAGGATGTCAATAGGTGTGCGGGTAAGTGTACCCTCATAACTTATGAGGCAGTGTTCATATTTAATGTGCTAAACTTTGCTTCTATAACCTGCACTTGCTCGTCAACATCTCTCCATTCCCTTTCTCTTTCCTTTCACTTTTGGTTTGCTGGCCAGCTGCATCTGCGGCTTCTGTATTTCTGAACGGGTCATACGTCCCTAGTGGACACACTGTGTGGGCAGGCCTGGAGGAGACTCGAGGCATATTGCCCCCTCATTTGAGTGAGGGCTCCGTCCCAGAAGGTGAAGCAAATCTGCTGGGGGAGACCTGCTCCTATCCATACCATGTTTGTGGTATCATTGAGCCATCCCCTAAGAACAAAGACTCGTCTACCTGTCACGGATCTAAATCTGAACTTAATTCTGAAGCACATTTACCTATCTTTTGGGTCCTTTGTGTTTGTGTTGTATTTGTGCGACTATGGGTTGCTATTGCCCTATTTTTATGGACACTCCTCTCCTGACTTTATAATATGGGGCAGTCTACTTCTAAATCCAATCCTGCCTTAGAATCTCTCAGGATACTCCTGAAAATTAGAGGGCTTGATTTGACTGATAATCAGGCTCAACAGACCTGGGATTGCCTTCTTAAGGTGGTGCTATGGCTGCCAGAAGGAAATCTCTTTGATTGGGACATGGGATAGGGTGGAGACCCTTGCTCATCAGGCACATGTGGAGAAGGGTCAGATACCCCCTTGGGGGTCTCCTTATGATCCCAGCCCTTAAGGGCTGCTTCCCTCCAAGACCAACCAAACAAATCAAAAGACAGGGGGAAAAGGAAAGCATAGTATATAGCCTAATCTGGCTACTCCTCCTGGAGATGCAGCTTTAAAAACCCCAGAAAAGGGTGGATCCTTATACCCCTCACTTGATCCCTTTGGGAGTGCTCCTTGGCCTTCTGGGGGACCTCCCCCACCTCCTCCATCAACTAATCCTTTCTGGACCCCCTCACCAGCCCCTTCATATTCGGCTGCCAAGCAGCCAGAAAATGAAACTACTTTTCTATTTCCAGTCAACCTAATTCCTGGGGGTAATCACCCTGCTGCCTGGTATCTATGGGAAGCTCAGGACCTTAAGGAGGATGGAACCAACTCTCCTTGGGCTGAGACCCTGTTACAGGGACTTGCCCATCAACCTTGTACAGCCCAAGATCTTGTCAGGTACCCTATACATTAAGTAGTGTGCCTTTTTTAAAGATGAGTGTCATACACAGGCACAGCAAAACCAAAGTCAACAGCCCCCTATGCCCATAACTTTTGGCATGCTATCCAGTTCCTCTGATCAATATGCTACAGGCACTCAACAACTGATCCGTATAGGGACCAGGTCAGGACACTTGGCTTGGCAGCATGGAAAAAGATTGATGAGGGACCCTCTCAACTCCTCCTTATAAGTATTACTCAGAAACCATCTGAGGACTTGGCTACATCTATAGATAGGATAGAAAATAGTCTCCAAAGAAAATTTCCCCCAGGCCATTACAGGATCCATTTACTAGAATGATAGTTTGTGAAGTGATGAGGGCATATTATTACCTTCCCTGTGCAGGTCTTCAGGACAACTCCAGGAGTAGATGAATTGTAGCCACCAAGGACACTGGTACTATTCCCATCAGGCTAGAGACATGGCTGCTGCCCTTCAGGAAAATAGACAAAGAGATTTGGCTACTATGATCTTTGCATTACAGTTACATCCTAAAAAACTAACATCATTAGGGTGTGGGGGCAAGGGCCATTTTAAAAAGGAGTGCCTGAACAAGACAAAGCCTCTCCCGCCCTCTGGGAGGACGACCGATGCCACGTGCACCCTCTGTCCTCAAATGCGAAAAGGGGTTTCATTGGGCTAGGGAGTGTTGATCAAAGTTTTACATCCAGGGAAAGCCTTTAAACTCCTATCAGGGCTCCCCCAGCCCCATTAACTAAGGGGAAAGAGACCATCAAAGTCCATTGAACTGTCTCTCCAGTCCCCAGCCTCAGACCCAAAATTATTTTAAATATTGGCAACAAAAGATTCAAATTTCTCATGGATACTGGAGTGGACCAAATGGTCCTTAGAAAGGAAGAAGTGCCCCCTTCCTGGCAGCTTGTGCCCAGCCCTCCCCTACTGGGAGTTGGCAGACAGTCCTCCTCCTGGGAGACTTCCACATGGCTCCCTTGGACTGACCCAGGTGGGGGCAGGGGAGAAGTCTGCCCTCACATCGTGACTGGGCTCACTGCTAACTTACTGGGGCAAGACATCCTTGGAGATGCTGAGGCCTTCATCACTACTGACCATAAAGCCTTTTATAATGATTTGTTAGATGAAGAATAATATCAACAACAGTTTGAGGAAGGGAGGGAATGTCATCCCAATTATAGAGATGACCCTTACTTTGAGCAACTCAGACAAAAGTACTCCAATGAACATCCCCAATTCAAAGGGCCACTGCCCACACCCCCTCCCATTTAAAATCCAGTGGAGACTGGGGATCCTATATGGGTTGAGCAGTGGCCTTTCCCTTCTTCTAAGCTACACCAACTCCAAATACTTATTGATCAACAGTTGGAGGCTGGACATATCCGTCCCTCCCCTAGTCCCTGGAACTCTCCTATCTTTATCATTAAAAATTCTAATGGTCCTGGAGATTTTTACATGATGTAAGGAGGATCAATGAATGCATGTTCCCCTCCAGAACCCCTCAAAGGGGACTCCCATGGATCCCAGCTATTCCCAATATATACCATCTTACTATCATTGACATTAAAGATTTCTTCTTCTCTAGCCCTCTCCATCCAGAGGACATGGAGAAATTTGCATTCTCTGTACCGGATGTTAATTTTTGTGGCCCAGAGAGGAGATTTGAGTGGACTGTTTTACCTCAGCACATGGCTAATAGCTCACCCATTTGTCAATATTGCCTGTCACCCATTTTCTATTCTCTTCGCAAACTCCCTAATACTATGTTTTATATTTACATGGATGGTATTATTCTTGGGTGCCTAGATTCCTCCACACTCCAGGACATTACCCACCAATGTCTAAGTATCCTTCATACTCACAGCTTTAAAGTAGCTCCTGATAAAGTTCAAACTGTGCCTCCCTTTAAAATCTTGGGCTCGATCCTTACCCTAGATACAGTTTCACCTGTTAAACCACAACTTTATGTTCAGGATTCTTCACCTTGCCTCAACTCCAGAAACTCTTGGGAGAAATTAACTGGATGAGGCCCATGATAACTATAACCACTAAGGAATTATCTCACTTTTTCGACCTCCTAAGGGGCCTTTATCTTTCATCCCAAGTAACCCTAATGTCTGGTCAGAGACAAGTCTTCCATAGAGTCCAGGAGGCCATATATAACTCCAATCTCAAATGATTCAACCCTGATCTCCCTCTTTCCCTCTACCTTTTCCCTGAGGAGACCCTAATAACTTCCTTGCTGGCTCAAAAGTGTGAGCCTATTCAGTGGATTCACCTCTCAATCTGTGGGGCCCCTAGGGTCTATTCTTTAAGTAACCAAGCCACTGGTTGTATCATTAAAGGAAGGGAAACTGCCATTAGACTCTTTGGTATTGAGCCCCACTACATCATTACCCTGTATAAGAAAACTGATTTCACTTGGCTCCAAAAGAAATAATATGATTGTCACTATGGCACTTGAGGGACTCCTGGGCACCATAGACTGCCATTATGGCCCTTGTAAGTGGATGAGCTCTAGGTTGTTCTCTAGGTTCGAGTGGAGACCCCCAAGGCTTTTCCTACCACAACCCAACCCTGACTTCCTCATTGCCTTTACAGTTGGGGGACACTTGGGAGCTTCCCTGGTTGTGTATCACCACTTCAAATTGGGGGTCACCTGAGTCCATCAAGTCTATCTCTCAGGAAATATAGGGATCAACACAGTCAAAGAGCTTTTTGCAGTTTTTCTGGCCCTGGATACCATTCAAGAGCCATTCAACTTATTTTCTGACAGCCTCTATGTGGTAAATCTATTGCCCAATCTTACTGAAGCTCACATTAGACTTCATTCCAACCCTATATCCCCCTTAGTGATCCAGGCTCACACCGTATTCAAACAGAGAGCTCACCCTACCTTCATACAACTCCTTTGAGGCCATCAGAATTTACCAGGTTTCCTGTCTGAAGGAAACAACTTGGCCGACCAACTGTCTCTACAGCTCACTGTTACACTGCCTCAGAGGCCACCCAATTTCATTCACTAACCCACACCAACTGGAAAGGCCTTAAACAAAGATTTCCCCAAATACCAAATAAAGATCTTAAAAAGATTAATAGGACATGCAAGTCTTGCCATCCCTTCTTCCAGGTTCCCCCCCTCCAAACTTCTGGGAGTGACCCTTGGGGCCTTTGCCCCAACCATCTTTGGCAACTAGATGTTACTCATTATTACCCCTTTGGAAAACTTAAATATATCTTCTTATCAGTTGATACTTTCTCCCATGCCTGCTGGGCATCTGCACATGCTGGGGAGAAATCTAAACATGCCATTAGTCATATGACTCAATTTTTTCTACTCTTGGGCTGCCTGATCAAGTAAAAATATATAATGGCCCCTGCTTTGTAAGTCAAAACTTTACAAAGTTTCCTCCAGACATGGCAAATTACACATGCCACAGGCATTCCAAATAACCCTTGAGGCCAAGCTATCATTGAAAGATATAAACAAACACTTAAATCACAATTACAAAAACAAAAGGGGGAATCACTATCCCCCATGATCAGCTAAAGAAAGCATTGTTCACCTTAAATATTTTAAATTTTTCTAGAAATGAAAAAATATCTCTATTTCAAAAACATTGGTCATCCTCTGTCACATACAGCTGGACCAAGGTCAAATGGAGAGACCCATTGACTGGGGCCTGGAGAGGACCAGACCCACTCCTCACAGCAGGGAGAGAGTCTGGGTGTGTCTTCCCTCAAGATGAAAAATACCCAATTGGATACCAGTGAGGGACCTAAAATATTTAACCCAACAAGAAGTCACTGATAATCACCCCTCCAAGGAGTATTTCACCCCTGAGGATTGTTCCTCTGTTTTTTTTTTTTCTGCATAAACAATGAGAGATGTGGAAGCTACTGCTCTTCCTGATGCTGGTGATGCTCACTGTGCCCAGTGATGAAGGGTTTGGAAACCCACATGATGCCAGAGCTATCTTGGACAAACAGATGGGGAAACCTTGTGAATGTTGGGGAGGAACACATAAAACACTTCCCTTTAATGGGAAACAACTTCAAAGGATAGACTGTGGTAACAAAATAGCATATAACTTCATTGATTTTTCTGGGAACCAATATCATTTCTGTACTAATATATGGGTATGGATAGAAAAACCCAAAATTATACCTCAAGTGGATGGCAAGCCAGGGCCCTGCCCTTGCACCACTTTTTATGAGACAATGCATTCTGCTTGCTATACTGCTACACATCAGTGCACCAGCAAAGGAAAACACTATTGGACTGGTGTTAGGACCAGAGCGGCCTCTGGAGGTGCTAGTGGGTGGGAGAAGAGTGACATAGGATATGCCTCTGCACCCTGTTTAAATGAGACAGGCCAGACAATCTCCTGGAACTTTCAATCCCCCATCAGCTATTCGGATGGAGGGGGAGTTCAAGATAAAGTTAGAGAATAACAGGTCAATAAAAAATTGAACAAATTATTTTGACCCAGTACCCAGAGCTTAACTATCACACCATAGCCCTCCCTGAGGGCCGAGGAGACCTAGAACTTGACCCCCTTATGGAGACCCTTTTATAATCAGTTTTTGCCTTGCAAAAGACTGCTGGCTTTGTCTCTTTGTGGGATCACTCTGGCCACTAACAGTGGTTACTGATTATAACTCCACTACTCAAAAAAGATTGCTCCACCGGGCGTGGTGGCACACGTCTTTAATCCCAGCACTCGGGAGACAGAGGTAGGAGGATCGCTGAGAGTTCAAGGCCACCCTGAGACTACAGAGTGAATTCCAGGTCAGCCTGGGCTAGAGGGAGACCCTATCTCAAAAAACCAAAAAAAAAAAAAAAAAAAAAAAAAGATTGCTTAGCTACATTCCCTATTCTTGTCCTACTCCCTCCAATGTGCACTTCTAAAACTTGTATTTGGGCCCCACCTGCCCTTGACAATTCTAGTGTGGACATGGGCCATATTGATAATTCCTTCTGTAACTCAGATACAACTGAGTCCAATGTCCAGCATTGCCCACCTCCTGAGATGGTCTTTCTTTATGGGGTCAGGATGGCTTATAATTTTCTGCCCACCAATTGCATGGGCCTTTGTGCCCCAGCCACCTTGCTCTCAGATGTGGATATCATTCCTGGAGATGAAGCCTTCCCTATACCCTCTTTTGATTATATTAGAGGGAGATATAAGAGAGCTGTATAAATAACCACAGGCATTGGGACAGCCAGGATGGGGATGGCAGCACATCTCTACAAAAAACTCTCTCCAGGTGATCATTGACATAAAAGCAGTGTCCAGCATTGTCCATGATATTCAGCAACAGCTAGATTCCCTGGCTGAGGTAGTCCTACAAAACAGGAGGGGAATAGACCTATTAACTGCCAAAAAATGAGGCATATGCTTGTTTTTATAGGAAAAATGCTGTTTCTATGTCAATGGATTGGGAATCAATCAAGACAAGATCAAAATCTTTAATCGGACCTGGAGAAGAGACAGCAGGACCTCAAGGACAACACACTGTGGACAGGCCTCAATGGATTCTTATCCTACCTCCTCTCTCTACTTGGGACTCTCCTTCTCCTTTTCCTTATCCTCACTGTCAGGCCTTATGTAGTTACCAAAATTACACAATTCATTCACCACTAGCTAGAGGCAATAAAATTCCATCAGGTTGAGATACATTTCCACAGGCTGACAATTCAGGAATTAAGTTCCTTATATGGCCCTCTGACACCTCCTCTGCCCTGCATGTGACCGATGATGGGTAACATCTCAGACTGACTGAGACAACCAAAAACAGGCCATGGAGTGGCTAAACACATGGTACCCAGTGACGAGTAAGATACCCAGGGGGGGACAACCTGAGACAGGGACCATGGTGACTAATGCTCTTACAAAAACAAAAGGGGGAGATGTTGGGCCTTGAGAGTCCTGGATGCGAAGCCTAGTGGAACTTTCTGAGCCTAGCTAAAGTTTGGCAACCAGTCTCTGGCCAGCTATGACTCAGCAGGATGCCTAATGGCCTCAGGATTGCTGCTTCCGTGTAGGAATTTGGAGTTCTCTTGCTCACATTTAGTACCAATCATCTCAAAAGTAGCAGTATGCTGTTGGCCCTTACACCTTACCCCATCCTAAAATCCCCACCCTCATTCTCAATGCTATATAAGCACCTGTCTGTTACAATAAAGTGAGATCTTGCTTCAACAAGACTCCCAGCTCAGTGTGTTTGTGGCCGTCAACACCCACCCTCCTCCTCAACCCCTTGGGAGGAACCAGCAGGCCTCAGCATTACCTGCTGAGGGAGCCCAGCACACATTTATCTATTGTTTTTATCCTGCAACTTTGCTGAAGTAATTATCACCTTTAAAAGTTTTGAGATGGAGTCTTTTGGGTTACTTATATATACGATCATGTCATCTGCAAATACAACTAACTTGACTTCTTCATTTCCAATTTGAATCCTTTTTCTTTCCTTCTTCTGTCTTTTTATTTTCTGTTGTTGGTTTTTTTTTTTTAAATTTTTATTAACATTTTCCATGATTATAAAAAAAATATCCCATGGTAATACCCTCCCTCCCCACCCACACACACACTTTCCCCTTTGAAATTCCATTCATCATCTTACCTCCCAATCTCAATCACTGTACTTACATATATACAATACCAACCTATTAAGTACCCTCCTCCCTTCCTTTTTCTTCCCTTTATATCTCCTTTTTAACTTACTGGCCTCTGCTACTAAGCATTTTCCTTCTCACAAAGAAGCCCAATCATCTGTAGCTAGGATCCACATATGAGGGAGAACATGTAGTGCTTGGCTTTCTGGGCCTGAGTTACCTCATTTAGTATAATCCTTTCCAGATCCATCCATTTTCCTGCAAATTTCATAACTTCATTTTTCTTTACCGCTGAGTAGAACTCCATTGTATAAATGTGCCACATCTTCATTATCCACTCATCTGTTGAGGGACATCTAGGCTGGTTCCATTTCCCACCTATTATAAATTGAGCAGCAATAAACATGGTTGGGCATGTACTTCTCAGGAAATGAGATGAGTCCTTAGGATATATGCCTAGGAGTGCTATAGCTGGGTCATATGGTAGATCAATCTTTAGCTGTTTTAGGAACCTCCACACTGATTTCCACAATGGCTGGACCAGATTGCATTCCCACCAGCAGTGTAGAAGGGTACCTTTTTTTCCACATCCCACCAACATTTATGATCATTTGTTTCCATGATGGTGGCCAATCTGACAGGAGTGAGATGGAATCTCAATGTAGTTTTAATCTGCATTTCCCTGATGACTAATGATGTAGAACATTTTTTTAGATGCTTATATGCCATTTGTATTTCTTCCTTTGAGAATGCTCTTTTTAGCTCCATAGCCCATTTTTTGATTGGTTTGTTTTATTCCTTATTATTTAACTTTTTGAGTTCTTTGTATATCCTAGATATTAATCCTCTATCAGATATATAGCTGGCAAAGATTTTTTTTCCCATTCTGTAGGTTTCCTCTTTGCTTTTTTCACTGTGTCCTTTGCAATGCAAAATCTTTGTAATTTCATGAGGTCCCAGTGATTAATCTGTGGTTTTATTGCCTGAGAAATTGGGGTTGTATTCAGAAAGTCTTTGCCAAGACTAATATGTTGAAGGGTTTCCCCTACTTTTTCCTCTAGCAGTTTCAGAGTTTCAGGTGTGATGTTAAGGTTTTTAACCCATTTGGAGTAAGTTCTTGTGCATGGAGAGAAAGAGAATGTATTTTCATCCTTCTGCTGATATATATCCAGGTTTTTGGTGAAGAGGCTGTCTTTTGTGCAATGAGTATTTTTGGCATTTTTATTGAATATCAGGTGGCTATAACTACTTGGGCTTACATCCGAGTCCACTATTCTCTTCCACTGGTCTACATGTCTATTTTTGTGCCAGTACCATACTGTTTTTGTTACTATGGCTCTGTAGTATAGGTTAACATCAGATATGGTGATACCACCAGCCTTATTTTTGGTCTTCAGTATTATTTTAGATATTCGAGGTGTTTTGTGATTCCAAATGAATTTTTGGATTGTTTTTTCTATTTCCATGAAGAATGCCTTTGGAATTTTTATAGGGATTGCATTAAATGTGTAGACTTCTTTTGGTAAGATTGCCATTTTCACAATATTGATTCTTCCAATCCAGGAACAAGGGATGTTTCTCAACTTTCTAGTGTTTTCTGTAATTTCTCACTCGAGTGTTTTAAAGTTCTCATTGTAGAGATTCTTTACTTCCTTGATTAGTTTTATTGCAAGGTACTTTCTTTTTCTTGATGCAATTGGGAATGGGAATGATTCTCTGATTTCACCCTCTGTGTGTTTGTTGTTAGCATATATGAAGACTACTGATTTCTGTGTATCTATTTTGTATCCTGCTACATGGCTGTAGGTTTTTATCAGTTCTAACAGTTTGCTAGTAGAGTCTTTAGGGTCCTTTATGTATAGAATCATGTCATCTGCAAATAATGATAACTTGATTTCTTCCTTTCCAATTTGTATCCTTTTTATGTGTGTCTCTTGCCTTATTGCTATGGCTAAGACTTCCAAAACTATATTAAATAAAAGTGTGGACAGTGGACACCCTTGTCATGTTCCTGGTTTTAGTGGAAAAGCTTCCAGGTTATCCCCATTTAATGATATGTTGGCTGTAAGCTTGTCATAAATAGCTTTTATTATATTGAGATATGTTCCTTCAATTCCCAGTCTCTGTAGGACTTTTATCATGAAGGGATGTTACATTTTGTCAAATGCTTTTTCTGCGTCTAATGAGATAATCATGTGATTTTTTTGTCCTTCAACCTGTTTATATAATATATTACATTTATAGATTTGTGTATATTGAACCATCCCTGCATCTCTGGGATAAAGCCTACTTGTTCAGGGTGAATGATCTTTTTGATATATTCTTGTATTCTGTTTGCCAATATTTTGTTGAGATTTTTTGCATCTATGTTCATGAGGGAGATTGGTCTGTAATTGACTTTTTTGGTTCTACCTTTGCGTGGTTCTGGTATCAGGGTGATGCTGGCCTCATAGAAGGAGTTTGGTAGAATTCCTTCTTTTTCTATTTCCTGGAAAAGCTTAAGATGTAATGGTGTTAGCACTTCCTTCAGGTAAAATTTTACCTTCAGGTAAAATTCAGCAGTGAATCTAGCTGGGCCTGGGCTTTTTTTTTGCTTGGTGGGTTATTGATAACTGTTCGGATTTCCATGTTTGTAATAGGTATATTTAAGTGATTAATCTCATTTTGATTTAATTTAAGTAGGTCATATAAATCAAGGAAATCATCCATTTCTTTCAGATTTTCATACTTTCTGGAGTATATGCTTTTATAATATTTCCCTACGATTTTTTGAATTTCTCAGGAATCTGTTGTGATGTTACCTTTTTCATCACTGATTTTATTAATTTGTGTCTCTTCTCTCTTTCTTTTGGTCAGATTTGCTAAGGGTTTATCAATCTTGTTTATCCTAATCTTTATTATTTCTTCCCGTCCACTGATTTTTGGTTTGCCTTATTCTTCTCTTTCCAAGGCTTTAAGGTGAAGCACTAGGTCGTTTACTTGTGACCTGTATGCTCTATAGCCTTTCTTGTTACTGATTTGTATAGTTTAATTCCATTTTGGTCAATTAGAATGCAAGGAATTATTTCCATTTTCCTGAATCTGTTAAGATTTGATTTGTGTCCTAATATATGGTCAATTTTAGAGAATGTTCCATGTGCTGCTGAAAAGAATGTATATTCTGCAGCCTTTGGATGATATGTCCTGTATATATCTGTTAGGTCCATTCTTTCTATGACCTCATTAATCCATATGTCTCTCTGTTTATTTTTTCCCTGGATTACCTGTCAATTGATGAGAGTGGGGTGTTAAAGTCACCCTCCACCACTGTGTTTGGTGTTATCTGTGACCATAGTTCTAACAGTCTTTGTTTGACGAATTTGGGAGCCCCCATGTTAGGTGCATATATGTTTAGGATTGTAATGTCCTCCTGTTGGAGTGTGCCGTTAATCAATATAAAGTGACCTTTCTTATCTTTCTTGACCAACGTTGGATTGAAGTCTATCTTGTCACATATTATGATAGCAACCCCTGCTTGTTTTCTAGGCCCATTTGCTTGAAATACCATTTTCCAATCTTTCACCCTAAGATAATGTCTATCATTTGTAGAAAGGTGAGTTTCTTGGAGACAACAAATTGTGGGATCCTGCTTTTTAACCCAGTCTGCAAACCTATGTCTTTTGGTTGGGGCATTGAGGCCATTGATATTAAGAGATATTATTGAGAGGTGTGTAGTTATGTTTGCCATTCTTTGTGTGTGTGTGTGTGTGTGTGTGTGTGTGTGTGTGTGTGTGTGTTTCCAGTTTACCTTTGCTTTCTTGTGTTAACTAGTGTTTGAGTATTGCTTGTGTTTTCCAGGTTCCTTATATGTGTGCTTTTCCTTTTCTTCAGCATGGAGGATCCTAAAAATTATTTTCTGTAGAGCTGGCTTTGTCTTCAAATTCTGCTTTAACCTGCTTTTGTCATGGAATGTCCTTATTTCTCCATCTATTTGAATGGATATCTGCAGGATAAAGTAACCTTGGTTGACAGTTGTTACTTTTCAGAACTTGGAATATAACACTCCAAGCCCTTCTGGCTTTTCAAGTTTGTGTTCAGTAATCTGCTGTAATCCTGATGGGCTTGCCTTTGTAGGTAACTTGTTTTTTCTCTCTGACTGCATTCAATATTTTTCTTTGGTTTGTGTGTGTGGTAGTTTGATTATAATATGATGAGGAGAGTTTCTATCCAGGTTTTGTCTGGTTGGGGTTCTAAAGGCTTCCTGTATCTGCATTGGCACCTCCTTCCCAATTTGGGAGAAGTTTCCTTCTATGATTTTGTTGAAGATGCCTACTATGCCTTTGGAGTGGAATTATTCTCCTTCTACTATGCCCTGAATTCTTATATTGGATCTTTTCATAGTGTCCTGGATATCTTGAAATTCTCACTAATGCTTTTCTATAAGTTTGTCTTTCTCTTTGTTGGACTGTATTAGATCTGCCACCTGGTTTTTTCTAGCTTAGATATTCTGTCCTCTCCTTCATCCATTCTACTGGTGAGATTTTCTACAGAGTTTTTAATTTCATTAACTGTGTTCTTCATTGCTAGTAATTCTGACTGGTTTTTCTTTATTATTTCTATTTCCTTATTTATGTCTTGTATTGCCATCATTTTTCATTGAATTGGTGTCCTGCATCTTCTTTGATTTCCTCTTTTATTCCTTTGATTTCCTCTTTGATTTCTTCTTTGATTCCTTTGATTTGTTCTTTGACTTCTTTGAACATATTTACAATCATTATTTTCAAATCTTTCTCAGGCATTACCTCTAACTCATTTTCACTGAAGGTCATTTCTGATGCATTAATACTTTTAGGTGGATTTATATTGCCTTGCTTATTAGTGTTGTGTTATAATGTATATATTTTTCCATCTTGGATTATGTTAATGCTTGGATTTTCTAGCTAGCTGGGTATTCTTAGCTGTATCAATTAATTTGATGTTAAATATCTTCAGGGTAGGAGCTTAAGGTGTTAGGTGTGGCTCTTAAGACTCTCAGAGTATCTACAAAGGTGTTCCTAGGGGTTTAGTTCCCCTGCTTTGGGAGTATTCAAGCAGGCTGAGTGGAATAAAATACAGGTAGATTCTAAAATTTCACTAAACACTGTACACATTCAATCAAAAACAGCATCGAGTATTCAACCAGATCCTCTATCAACAAAGAGGTTAAGATTTCTGGTCTGTTGAGGGATTCAAGTCAGCTTGTGACCAAGTATGAACCTTCCCTGGTGCAATCCTAGTTACCTTTTTGGATGGTTTTTATCTAAGTCAAGTTGCTGGGTGGGCCATTGGGCTGCTATTCTGATTTCTGGAGCTGGGCACTGGCTTTTCCTGTAGGGCAAACAGAGCCTGGAAACTGTGGCCCTGCAGATCAGCACCCTGCTGCTCGAACTAGCACTGCTGCTCCTGAAGCTGCCACTGCTTGATCTGTCACTGCTGCTGCTAATGCTGCCACTTCTGGGTCTGTCACCTATGCTGGGCCCACCACTGCTGCTGCTGCTGCTGATGCTTTAACTACCACTGCTGGATCCTCCACTGCTGCTTCTGGATATGCGACTGCTGTCTCTGAAGCTGCTGCTTCTGGATTTGCCACTGCTGCTGCTACTGGATCTGCCGCTGCTGAGGTCACTGCTGCTGGTGCCAGAGCCGCTGATATTGCTGCAGGACTCTGCTCCTGTTTGGGACCTCCTGTTGGCTCAAGTTGGCTTGAACCTGGGACCACTGCTTTGTTCACTAGAGCTGGGCATAGGTGGTGGGGGAGGGGAGGGAGCCACAGCTGTTCTAATTCTTTCGCTGTTCCATGTGTTCTTCTGCCTTGTGATCTGCTCCTCTGTTGCTCACTACTGCTCTCCCTTCATGTTTCTTGAGTTGCAGAGAGCTCCGGTGTGAGTGGAAGCTCCCCTCACCTGGCTTTTCCTGCAGCTGCAGCTGAGCCTGGCAGCTTTCTGGTGTGCTGCCATTGCCATGGTCAGCTGACCTGCCGGGGCCACTTTTGCCAGCCTGTGCAGGCTCTGGATCTCTTCTACTTCTCCACTGCCATTTCGATTTCCTATACACCACACTTTTTATTAAAAGTGTATATTTTGCTGAGTATTTTCCCCCCCCCCACTAGGCTGCTTTGGCAAGGTACCTAAGCCACCATATTAACTGGAAGTCTCCTTCTCCTGTCAATAAGCTTGTGCTGGTACTTCTAGTACTATTTTGAAGAGCAATGGTGGAAGTGGGCACCCATGTCTTGTTCCTTATCTCAATGAGAACTCCTTGAGATTTTCCTCATTAAGTATTATTTGGGCTTTAGGAACTTTATATATAGCCTTTATTGTGTTGAGATATTAACCCTCGGAGCCTATTATTTCCAGTGCTTTGATCATGAAGCAGTGATGTATTTTATCAAAGGCCTTGTCCGCATCAATTGAGATGATTTTGTGGTACTTATGGTTAAGTTTATTCATGTGGTGTATTACATTGACCGATATCTGAATGTTAAAACATTCCTCCATCCCTGGGATGAAACCTACTTGATCAAAGTGGATAGTGATTTTAATGTGTTATTGAATTTGGTTTGCAAAGATATTGTTCAGGATCTTTTCTTTGAAGTTGTTTAGGGATATCTGCCTATTATTTTCTTTCCTTGTTGTATATCTGTCTGGTTTTGTTATTAGGTTCCTGCTAGCTTCATAAAAGGAGTTAGAGAGCATTCCCTTGTCTCTGATTATGCAAAACAGTTGGAGAAAAATGGGTTTCAGTTCTTCAATTAAGTTTTGATAGAATTCAGTTGAGATGCCATCCAGTCCTGGACTTTTCTTTTTGGGAGGATTTTCATTACATTTTTAATCTCTATGTATATGATAGGTTAGTTTAGGAGATTAATCTGCTCTGAGTTTAGTTTTGGTAGGAGGTATGTGTCTAGGAATTCATCCATTTCTTCCATATTATTCAGTTTTTTGGAGTAGAGGTTTGGGAAGTAAGTCCTGGTGATTCTCCCAATTTTGTTGATGTCTGTTGTCTCTTGTCCTTTTTCATTTCTTATTTTATTAATTTGAGACTTCTATCTGATTTTGCTTGATCAGTTTGGGCAGGGGTTTGTCAATCTTATTTATTTTTTTCAGAGAACCAGCTCCTCATTTCTTCATTTTTTCTTAGTTTCAAATTCATTAATTTCTGCACTAATCTTGATATTTTCTTTCCATCTGGAGTTCTTTGGGATGGATTCTTCTTGTTTTTCCAGCACACTTAGGAAGACAGTCAAGTTGTTGATTTGGGGTCTCCTTTCTTCATTTCATCAATTTAAATTTTTTTTTTTCAGTTTGAAGTTCAATAATTTCTGATCTATTCTTGATTATTTATTTCCATCTTGAGCTCTTTAGGTTGGATTCTTCTAGGTTTTACATTGCCTTTAGGTGGGAAGGCAGGTTATTGATTTGGGTCTCTCTGTCTTTGTAATGAAGGAGCTTTGGCATATGAATTTCCCCCTTAGGACTGCCTTCACTGTGTCCCATAAGTTTTGGTAGGTTGTATTTTCATTATCGTTTAATTCTAGGAATTTTACATATTTTTAAATTCTTTCACAACCCATTCATTGTTTTAAAGTGTGTTGTTTAGGCACCAGGAGCTGGTGGAGTTCTTGATATGTCTCTTGTTAATTTCAATATTTAAAACACTGTGTTCTGACATGATGTAGGAAGTTATTTCAACTTTCCTGACTTTATGAATGCATGTTTTATGGCCTAATATGTGGTCAATTTTTGAGAAGGTACCATGGGCTGCTGAGATGAATGTATTTTCAGTTGAGTTGTGGTGGAGAGATTAGTGCAAAAATTAACGAATTGGAAACTAAAGAAAAATTCATGAAATGAAGAGCTGGATTTCTGAAAAAATAAACAAGATTGACAAAACCCTGCCCAAATTGATCAAGCAAAAAAAGAGTCCTGATTTTCTTGATGCTTCCTGGAGCTCATCCTTAAATTTGATCAAGTCTTCATTAATCTTAATCAACCAGTCATTGAGGTCTTCCATTTCTTGACCCACCTTCAATTTATTCATATCTCTTTGGAGGGTTCTACCATTTTCTTCAGTCAAGTAAAGCCTACTGTCAAAGGCTGAACACTTTAGGAGATGATTCTGGTCAATTTCATTGTTACATGTGGAATTTATTATCAGTATCTAAAAGCTATTAACTTGTTATATTCCTTATGTTTTTAAATGTGCTCACAAGATAATATCTAGGTAGGAATATGCAAAGAAGCTCAGTGTGTACCATATGTTTTTAATTAAAAGGAGATAGAAAGAGGCTGAAAATATGGCTCAGTTCATAAAGTGCTGGCTGTTCTAGATTGCTGACTTAAGCCCATATCTCCTGCACCCACATAAATACCAAGTGGTCATGATATCCTGCCTAGGTAGTGGTGACAGGGAATCCCTAGGGCAAGCTGAGTAACTGGACTCATTGAATTAGGAAGCTCTGAGATCAACTGAAAAACCCTGCCTTATTAAATAAAGAGGAGAACAATCAAGGAAGATGACCAACATTAAACTCTGGTCACCACATACACACATACAGGCATATGCACCCCATACACATGTACACATACATGTATGCCACATACACATACTAAACTGGACAGGGATAAAACAATGTTTTCATAATAAAAATGAGGATATTCTCTTAGTTGTTAAGAGAAAAGTTAATTTATAGTTAAACATCTAAGATTTTAGTGTAGTTATTTGTGGTATATTTTTAAAAATTCTATTTCTTGATATTTGTTTATTCAACAAATGTATGATGAACAACTTATTTTTAAATTTTTTTTTGTTTATTTAATTTATTTGAGAGCAACAGACAGAGAGAGAAAGAGGCATAGAGAGAGAATGGGCGTGCCAGGGCTTCCAGCCACTGTAAACGTACTCCAGACCTGTGTGCCCCCTTGTGCATCTGGATAATGTGGGTCCTAGGGAATTGAGCCTAGAACTGGGGTCCTTAGACTTCACAGGCAAGTGCTTAACCACTAAGCCATCTCTACAGCCCAACTCATTTGAATCTATAACATGTTAAGTAGGTACTAGACAGTACTTAAATAGTATGTCAGACTTTAATGATATGCATATATGTATGTATGATATAGCATATAGCAAAAATATGTTAGAAATATATACAAGAGTGAAAGGAGTGACACTCTGAAGGCATCAAAAAGTACTCCATAGGGGAAAAGAAAAGCAGAATGGTAATAACATTGACTGAACAAACAAGACAATAGTCTATGAAAAGGCTCTGAAGCCAGGAATAACAGGTACCCTAATTTATATACATTTTCCCTCTCCCACTCCTTATTTCCTGGATATTTCTATGAAATTTATTCTAATGGAACTGCCAGTACTACTCTTGTTTTCTTGTCTCTCCACAGTGAATAAGGAAGTTAACAGAAAATGAAGAATACAGAGACAAGGATTTCATTCATTTAGTAGTATAACTCTTTGTTGTGGCATGATGAAAGCCTAGAAGAGGTCAAAGTATGTTCAATTAGATACAGAATCAAGATGAGTTCCGTCATGGCAGGAACCTGGTGATTCTGGTTTCTAAGGCAGGAGCTGTCATTAACCAGGGAGTCCTGCTCAGTGTGGTTATTGTATTCATTGCTGCAGGGACCATGCCTCGAAATATTTTTACCTACTCTGTGGCTCTTACAATTTATTCACTCTCTTCCACTATGCTCCCTTTTCCAAGGCAAGCCTGTTGGCAGCCTAATTCAGTGTTGAGCTCTCTGTATCCACTGGATTTATGCTTTCATGGGTTTTGATTGTTCACCATTTTTAACATTGTCACCTTGGAACTGGTTGCCAGACTAGCAGTAAGAGCATTATGGATGTCACCACTTCCTCTGCAATTTCTCCTGGGCTCTGGCAAATGTGGTAGAGGTGACAAATCTCATGGTGGACAGTTGGCTATTTTTTAATTAATTATGGACATACTTAGTATGGATACATCATGAGTTGGTACCATCCTTTCCCCTGTTCCTGCCTCCATTCCTATTGGGCTCTGAAATGCCCAGGCATGAGGCCTAGTGGAACTTCCTGAGTCTAGCTAAAGTTTAGCGACCTGTCTCTGGCCAGCTATGACTCAGCAAGATGCCTAATGGCTTCTGGCCTGCTACCTCTGCATGGCAATTGTAATTACCATTTCAACAGTTAAAGTTTACTATTGGCCCTTACCTCTTCCCCCATCCTAAAATCCCCGCCTTCATCCCCAACATGATATAGGCAACTGCTCAGAGTAATAAAGCGAGTTGTTTCTGTGAGTTCCTGCATTGAAAAGACTCCCAACTCAGTGTGGTTTTTCACTGGTGGCCAGGAGAGGTTTCTGAGTCATCTGACGCTCATCATCCCCTCAATCCCTAGGGAGGAACCAGCAGGCCTGGTTCTTCCCTCAGCACTACCTACCTGACCGGGAAGGAGCCCCACATCTGGCGCCTAACGTGCGGCTCTGGGACCCTGACAGACTAGTGCACCCCGTGAGAGGCAGTCGTTGAGGAGGTATTCAGTGTGTGCAGGTGAGCGTACCCTCATGAGCTATGAGAAAGTCTTCATATTTATGGAACTAAACTTTGCTTCTATAACCTGTACTTACTTGTCGACATCTCTTCATTCCCTTTCTCTTTCCCTTCACCTTTGGTTCGCCAGCGGCTTTTGTATTTCTGAATGGGGCCTAGAAAGCTGCATCTGTGGCTTTTGTATTTCTAAAGGCTTGTGCTTCTCTCTCTCTCTGCTTGGGCCTGTGAAGGCAGGCCAGCTTTTTCTGCCATTATGGAACTTCAGTAAATATTCCTTCCTCCATAACTATACCTGGTCTGGAAGTTTATCTCAGCAAATCTAAAGCTGTCTGATGAGCTGAGATGAACATGACCATGTGGATGTTAATCTTTTGGAAACTTTTCTTTTAAAAAATAGGCTTGAACTTGATGTTTACAACTAAAGGTGTCCTCCGGAGTGGTAAGCCAAATTTTATGGGCTATTCAGATAAAAGTTTAAAAATTTGGGCTGGAGAGATGGCTTAGCGGTTAAGTGCTTGCCTGTGAAGCCTAAGGACCCCAGTTCAAGGCTTAGTTCCCCAGGACCCACATTAGCCAGATGCACAAGGGGGCGCATGCATCTGGAGTTCATTTGCAGTGGCTGGAGGCCCTGGCGCGCCCATACTCTTTATCAAATAAATCAGAATAAACAACAACAAAAAAAAAATTAAAAAAAAATTCTAAGTACAGACAGCATTAAACTCTGAGGCTTAGCTTATAAGCTTTCTAAGAGGAAAGAAAGACTACAGGGAACATCATTGAAACTGGGCTACTGGCATAAGGGCTGGCTACGTCCTGCTGCCCAGGCCCCCAAAAAAGTTTAATCAAGGTTAAATTTGTAATAGACTGATATGCTTAGCTAGAGATATGGGATTAAAAATTAAAGATTTGTTTTTTCTTTGTTTTGGTTTTTTTGAGGTAGGATTTCACTCTAGCCCAGGCTGACCTGAAATTCCCTATCAAGCCTCAGGGTGGCCTAAAACTCATGGTAATCCTCCTACCTCTGCCTCCTGAGTGCTGGGATTAAATGTGTACACCACCACGCCCTGCTGAGATTTAAGATTTTAAGATAAACCACCTCAAACAAGTTAAAATTACAGGCACTGAGACAAATTTTAGGTTATGATGGTTCAATATACATTGTTTTAGTCTCTCCTTGCTGTGCCTTATACCAGTTAAAAATGTTTATTCTGTGCCTTTATATATTAGAAGTGTTTAACTTGTTTAATTTTACAAATCTTAATATCTTAAATTGGTCATGACTGTGGGGACCTTTAAAATTAAACTGAGTACAATTTATAATATATAATAATTATAAATCTATTGGGAGCCAGGTCAAAATTTGGTCATTTAAATAGACGCCCCCCTCCTAGCAGCTTGTGCCCAACCCTCCCCTACTGGGAAATGGTGGGCAATCTACCTTCTGGGAGACTGCCATGTGGCCCCCTTGGACTGACCCAGGTGGAGACAGGGGAGACGTCTGCCATCTTGTGGTGACTGGGCTCACTGACATTTTCCCATGCCTACTGGGCATTGGCACATGCAAAAAAAAAAAAAAAAAAAAAAATCTAACCATGCCAGTAGTCATATGCTTCAATGTTTTATCACTCTTAGGTTGCCTGATAAAATTAAAACAGATAATGGCCCCTACTTCATAAGCAAGGCCTTTGTAGATTTTCTCCAGACCTGGAAAATCTCACATTTCACAGGCATTTCATGCAACCCCCCAGGGCCAGGCTATTATTAAAAGATATAATCACACTCTCAAGTCTCAATTACAAAAACAAAAGGGGGAATCCTTAACCCCACACGACCAACTGAAAAGGGCCTTATTTACCCTAAATATTTAATTTTTTTAATAATTTATAATGTGTGATGGTTATAAATCTATTAGACTCCAGGGGCAAAATGTGATAATTTAAATAAATGGACCCCAATATATTGAATTGTTTATCTTAAGGTGTGATGGTGGGTTTCAGATTTCAATCTAAAGATATACAAAGTGTGCCTAACAGGAGTTCCTAAAGTGTGCTGTGGCTTTAGGCTTGTACTTTTAATGTCTAACTATCCTTTATACTCACAGCTTTAAAGTAGTTCCTGAGAAAATTCAAACTGTACCTCCCTTTAAGATCTTGGACTTGATCCTTACCCTCGATAGTTTCACCTGTTAGATGCTCTATATACTAGAATTAAAAGTTAAAACTCATTTGGAGTGTCATGTAGATTTTCAATGGATTTGTGTTACTTCTAAAAAAAATTTAATAACAGCTAACAGCATTGGGAAAATACATTTAAGAAATATTTGGCACAACGATAATATTTCCTTAGATCTAATTCAGTTACATTCAGAGATTCTGTCTTTACAAAATAATCAGCTTATTTTTGATAGAGTTAAAGCTGCTGATGACTTAATATCTGCTTTTAAGTCTGTCTTGCCTAGATGGAATTCTCTCACTTCTTGGATAGGAAGTTTTGCTGCTACAGGTGTTTGTCTTTTACTTATTCTGAACCTGCTGCCCATATTTGTTAAATGTCTTTTGAGATCCTTTATGGATATCCATATAGAAATACATGGGAATCAGCTATGGACCTGACCCTGGCTTCCTGAGACATTATCTTAAAGCCCCTGCAGAGGCTGGTAGTCAAAGTTGGGTAAGATTCTCTTGAGTTAGGTCAACCTAAGACAGGGCATGAATGATGAGATTCATGTACCAATGACGGGTAAGGCCTAAATATCATAGAGAACAACCTAATACAGACACAGTCTTTCTGCACCGAGGCCCGGTGGGTCCCAGTTCATAAAAAATAATAAATAAAAAAGGCGAAACTGTCAGGAGCCATTTTGGCTGGACTTGTATCCATAGCTCTGGGCTTTCAGCAGCAACACTTTAGAAAAACTATAGCACCTACAGTAAGCAAGATTATGTATATTCAGTGTCTGTAAGCCATTCTGGCAACAAGACATTAGCACCTACATGTAGGCAAGATAATGTATAGTCAGTGTCAGAAGCCATTTGGCTGGCCTTAATAGTCTTTGGTACTGAGAAGTAATTAAAATACAAAAACTCTGTAACAGAGAGGATTTCTTTTTTGATAGAAACTTGTGTGAAACTCATAAAATTTTTGTCCATGGAAAAACTTTGTAAAAAGAAAAAAAAGAAAAAAAACATTTGGGTACCAGCACAAGACCTCAAATATTTGTCCCAACAAGGGGACACTGACAATCATTTCTAGGTTGTGTCTCTCCTCTGAGGACTATTCCTAAAATGGTCCTTCACCCTGCTAAACTAAATAACTCCCTCCCTTGCAGAGGATTGCTGGCTTTGCCTCTGATCTGGGCCGCTCCGGCTGCTTGCAGTACAGCTGCCCATACGACCTTAAAAAACTGCTCAGCTATCTTCCCCATCCCTGTCCAGCTTTTCCCAATGTTTCCTCTGGGCATTTGGGCCCTCCCTTCCCCTAATAATTCCCGTATAGATGTGGGATACATTCATCCTTTCTTATGTACTTTTAACACAACTGAGCCCAGTGCTCAATGCTGACCGCCTTCTAGAATGGCTTATATTTGTTCAGGAGAGATGACCTATGACTTTCTGCCCACCAACTGGACAGGCTTTGTGCCCCAGCCACCTTAATCCCAGATCATTTCTGGAAGCTAAATTCCCTGGCTGAGGTAGTCCTACAAAATAGGAGAGTACTAGACCTACTAACGGCCGAAAAGGGAGGGGTATGTTTGTTTTTACAGGAAAAATGCTGCTTTTATGCCAATAAATCGGGAATCATCCAGGACAAGATTAAGAGGCTCCAGGAAGACTTGGAGAGGAGGCGACGGGACCCCCAGGACAACCTGCTGCGGATGAGCTTACATGACTTCTTACCCTACCTCCTCCCTCTACCTGGACCCCTTCCCCTCCTTCTCCTCCTCCTTATCCTCACTGTAGGGCCTTGTGTAATTAACAAAATTACACAATTTATTCACCATCGGCTAGAGGCAATAAAACTTCATCAGGTCGGAATACATTACCACAGGGTAGAAACTCAGAAATTAAGTTCCTCAGATGACCCACTGCCACCTCCCCTGCCCTCCATGTGACCAATGACAGGTAAGTCCCCAGAGGGGGACAATCTAAGACAGGCCATGGAGTGGCTTCTCAGCAAGCTAAACACCTGGTATCCAATGATGGGTAAGATCCCCAGAGGGGGACAACCTAAGACAGGGGCCACGGTGACTAATGCTCTTACAAAAACAAAAGAGGGAGATGTTGGGCTCTGAAAGGCCCAGGCGTGAGGCCTATTGGAACTTCCTGAGCCTAGCTAAAGTTTGGCGACCTGTCTCTGGCCAGCTATGACTCAGCAAGACGCCTAATGGCTTCTGGCCTGCTACCTCTGCGTGGCAATTGTAATTACCATTTCAACAGTTAAAGTTTACTATTGGCCCTTACTTCTTCCCCCATCCTAAAATCCCCGCCTTCATCCCCAACATGATATAGGCAACTGCTCAGAGTAATAAAGCGAGTTGTTTCTGTGAGTTCCTGCATTGAAAAGACTCCCAACTCAGTGTGGTTTTAATCTGGTTGCCAGGAGAGATGTCTGAGTCATCTGACGCTCATCATCCCCTCAACCCCTAGGGAGGAACCAGCAGGCCTGGTCCTTCCCTCGGCACTACCTGACCGGGAAGGAGTCCCGCACATTCCACTTGCAGCCCTTCTCAGTAGGGTTTAAGTTTATCCCAGTGGGTTTTTGGGTTATGCATTGTGGGTATGGCAGTAAGTTACTGGGGAGAGCCTGTGCTTCTGGGCATAATGCCCCAACTTGTGGCTCTCTAACAATGTTTCTGCCCCCTCTTCAGAAAAACTCCCTAAAGTGTGTTCAGTATGCTTTAAGTCTACTTCAATGATGGGCTTTTAGGAGCCCCTGGATCTCTTCTTTTGTAGGTGTTGCATATCCTCAGTATCTATTTCACCCTATAGCTGATTATCAGGTTCACCATGTAAGCTGCATTTTTGCTAATCTCCCCAATTTCTCTGTGGTTTCAGCTGTGGCTTGGCTGAAGTGTGATGCATAGTTTATAACCTTGGGTCTCACTATTGTCTGAAAAAGAAAAGCAGATTTTCCAACAGAAGGTGAAGTCAGCACAGGTTAAATAGGGTAAGCATTATTAATTTAGGGAGAATTTGGTGGATGCAACCCCTCTTTCAGTCCAAGAGTAGTGGGAGGTTGACATTGGAGAACATAGTATTTGTCTCTGGGATTCTGACCTGGCTCCCAATTCCAGAGATGAGTTCCTTTCCACTGAACAGATTTCTGATCCAATCAGAAAGCTATTGGTTACCCCTCAAGGCTGTTTGCCTCTGTTGCACTTGTGTGTACATCTCATCAGGGCATTGGATTCTGAGTAGCTTAGACCCTTGGGTTGCTCATACTATTGTTGGCCACATTTTCTGGGTAGCTCATGAATTGTTTTTCAGTACAAGATGGGCTACCTGGGGTCTGGCTCGCTTCTGGATTCTAGCCAGATCTCTCCATGTTCTGTGCCAGCAGCATATGCTGTCTTCAGAAATAGGGTCTTAACATTAACCTCAGGTGGGTAATCAAGTGCTTTAATAGTAGCCTATCTTGTTTTGGTGACTGTATAGTCCTCTCTGATCAACAGCTCATTGTGAGTGGTAACCACATTCTGATACTGGGAGTTACAGGCCAGACTCCCCAACCCCCAAATAAATTAAAATAAAATTAAAAAGGGTTAGGTTTCACCCCATCCTCTCCAGATCTCTTCCTTTCAGGTGTTCCTTCTATGCTCCTGTTGAAGATTTGATCTTTTAGTCCATCTTCAAGGATAAATGTTTTGATGGTACAAATTGAATTTGGGTTCAGTCTTGTGTTCCTAAAGACTTACCTTTTCCTTCCACCTAAGTCCTTCCATCCCTATTGTCCATGGATATTACCAATTTACAAAAAAAAAGAAAAGAAAAGAAAACCATATATTCAAAATGCTTGTGATCTAGGAACACTGAAAATAACTGCATTTTTTCAGCCAAGCATATATCAGATGCTTTCCAGCACATTATTATTTTTTTATCTTCTCCAATTTACAGCACATGTGTGATTAGGAACATAACTGAATAATGTAACAGACTGCAAATAAAGTATTGGTTGTATGTGTAGATTTAGTTTGTAATTGTGCTATATTAGTTGCTTTTCTCCGTGTTGTAAATATTACACAGTGGCCTATGCTTGGCTGCTTATCAGGTATGTCAGCAGCTCCAGATGATCCAGGATAGGAACTGCAGATGAGTGAGACCATGTGACTATTGTCTTTCTGTGATTGTATGAGTTCACTGAGTGTAATCTGTTCCAAGACTGTCCATTTTTCTATAAATATCATTGTGTCATTTTATTCTCACTGCTGAGTAGAATTCCATCATAGAAATGTATCACAACTTCATTAACCATTCATCCAATGATGGACAACTGAGTTGATTCCAGTTCTTAGCTATAATGAACTGAGCAGCTCTAAACATGGTTGAGCAAATACCTCTGTGGTGAAGTGTGGAGCATTTAATGTAATGTACTGGTAAGGGAATAATTGGGTCTGTTGGCAACTCTATGTTCATCCTTTTCAGGAATCTCCATATTAATTTCCATAGTGGTTGTTCAAGTTTACATTCCCACCAACAGTGAATGAGAATTCCTCTTTCTTCACATCCTTACCAAAATTTGTTATCAATTCATATTTTATTGATTACCTGCCACACCAACTCCAGTGGAGTCTGCATGACCTGTTCACCAGGCCGAGGCAAAAGCTTCAAGGAAGAAAGCCTTCTGGAAGGATGTGCATTCTCCAGGCTTGTAGTGCCTTTTGCTGCTCTCTAATAGCTGTTTTCTTCATTACTACTGTTCTGTTCCTGACATATGACAGCAGCATGATGTTCTTTCACAATTTAGTAAAAATTAGATATGGAACAGTTTCCAAAAATCAAGTCACCTGATGGTGTGACACTTCCTCCAAAGACCCCACTGTTGTTTCAAGCCATAGTCAGAATTCTGAGGACCAAAACCAATTGATGAACCATTACCTTACATAGGAGTGTATAGGAATGGAGATACACTAGCAAATAATGGTGGGAAGCATTTTCTTGGTATTCTTTAGATTTTGTGGACAGACTTGCTAGGTCAAGGCCACTTTGTTGCTTGCTTAGGAAAGCACAAAGTGAAAGCATTGGGAAACAACTGGGATCCAATTATGAAAAGGCAGGCTTTGATACACCTACATTTTTATAGCATGGTTCAAGGAAGAAAATGTATTAGAGTTCTGACATTGCCCTGTTAGAACTTTTGTTAAACATACTTGATGCTTGAAGCAGGCTGTTCATAGAAATTGTACCGCATGAATAAACAAAGGTTAATCCAGAACTGTATATAACCTGGTGCTCTACTTCAGTAAAATACATTCAGATACATTAACCTTTGTGTGTCTGTTCGTCACTTCACCGACTCCTTGCCCACCTCCCAAGGCTGTTATCCCTCGGACTGGTGGTCCTGGCTTTGCCAGTCCGTGGCAATTACCATTCTTACTGGAGAAAGGTGGAATCTCATAGTTGTTTAATTTGCATTCACCTGATGATTAGGGATATTGAATATTTTCTTAAGCATGTGTTAGCCATTTGTATTTCTTTTTCTGAAAATTTCCTATTTAGTTCTTTGCCCCATTTTTGGAGTGGGTTGTTTTTTTTTTATTGTTTAGTATTTATTGAGTTCTTTGTATATTCTAGATATTAGATCTCTATCAGTGGGTACAGCAAGCAACATTTTTCTCTCACTTTGTGGGTAATTTATTGGATCTGATTATGGCATGTATGTCTGATTATTTTTTCTTATCTATGGATCTTAATTCTCCATTTTCTTTGCCATCTGTAAAATAAAGCAGATTGTCCCATCAAGAGTGAAACCAGCAGATTTAAAGAGGGAAGAAAGTTAATTTTATTATTTGATTTAATTTTTTTTACATGTTATGCTTTCATTGGAATACAAGGATTTAAGTATAATTCATTAAGGCATTTTCAAAACTAATTTGTTTTAGTTGATTCTCATCTCTCCCTCCTCTCTCCAATTTCTCTTTCCCCTCATTTCCTCTCACTCAAAATGTGAACTCTTCTGATTACACGTCACATGTTCTTGCTCAAAAGAAGGCTGAATTTTCATACGAATTTCATATTTAAAAGCAAATACAGTGATCAGGACATTCTATTGAAAGGGAAGGAAATCATTCTATCCTGTCCATGATATGAAATGAAGGAACAACATTAAGATATATAAATAATGGCAACAAAATAGCATTTGAAAGCTATAGTATTTGTGATGTTTTTAAATTGCTGTGGCTTGGCATTAATTTCATATGGGAGATTTCATTATTGGAATTTATATAGTGACATCTTGATGCATCTTGTAATCATGGTGAAACAATGATCCAGGTAATTACAGAGAAGAAGGGAGAAGACAGTGCAAACGAGAAAGGATGGGAAGAACAAGAGAACAGGAGGGGAAGGAACTAAGATATAATAGTATTGTGAATTCGAGTCAGCATTTCTCTCCATGCAATATTTGTTTCTGATTTCTGAAAGTTATAATCTAGGTGTTATCTAATAACATGGGAATATATGCTTACATCCTAAGTATTAAATTTTAATGTGTGGGTATGTGGATGTCAAACCCAGTTGCTTTATTGAGAATTTTTTTGAGGATACTAAGCATAGTAACACACATTCCAGAATAATAAAAAATCTAAAATATTACTTTAAAATAAGGTATTATTATGATATTGGGGAAGAATATATTACTTTTTTGCATTTTTGGTTTTTAAGACAGTATCTTACTAAATATTTGGATTAAATTGGAACTCACAATCCTCTTTCCTCAAAATATAGTCTCTTGATTAAGCTGAAGTTCTGCCTAATTAATTCACCACTATATAAGCATATATATATATATATATATATATATATATATATATATATATATGTGTGTGTGTGTGTGTGTGTGTATGTGTGTGTGTGTGTGTGTGTGTGTGTATATATATATATATATATATATATACACAGAGAGAGAGAGAGAGAGAATGGGCATGGGCACCCCAGGGTCTTTACCACTGCGAATAAACTCCAAATGTATATATACCACCTTGTGCATCTAGCTTATGTGGGTACTAGAGAATTGAACCTGGGTCCTTAGGCCTCACAAGCAAGTGCCTTAGCCACTAAGCCAACTCTCCAGGCTCCCAATTGGTCTCTTAATTATAAAAATTCTTATAAAACAAATCCCAAATAACTTATGTATTTATTTACCTAAATTCTATTTCTTAATATTTCACTTTTATTTGTAATCAGAGAGATGCATTTCCAAACAGAGAGAAGCAGACACAGAGTGAAATAGAGAAAGAAAGAGAGAAAGAGAGAAAGAGAGAGAGAGAGAGAGAACAGGCCAGAGCTTCTAACCACTGAAAATGAACTCCAGATGCAGGTGCCACTTTGTGCATCTGGCTTTATGTAGGCCCTGCATAATCAAACCCAGGTTGTTAGTCTTTGCAGGTGAACACCTTAACCATTGTAAAATAGGTTTTGGAACAAGAGTATTATAATATTTGTGAGATCAATAATTTCCCCCTTATTGTCAGTGTTTTCTTGGTCATTCATTATACATTTTCAAAGGCAAAACAACAACAACAAAAAACCCTCCTTCACAAGTTTCCTTGTACATAAAAGTCTTATAGGGTATATACGTCAGTGTTTCTTTTTCTGTTTGTTATTTTTGCTGACCTTTTTTAAGTTTTAGTTTATTTTACTTTTTTATTTGCATAGTTCTCTCGGTGTGAGTTTGTGTGTGTAGGCCATACCAGGGCCCCTTACTACTGAGAATGACCATTGGATGCTTCTGCCACTTTTAGCAAATGGCTTACGTGTGTTGCTTGGAAATTGAGTCCTGGAGACCAGGCTTTGCAAGCAAGCACATTTAACCACTGAGCCATCTTCTGATATTTTTGTACTTTTTTCATCAATTTATCAGCCATTTATTCCACTTTGTTGATGTTTTTTGTAGGTTATGAATTTATTTCCTCACCTTACTCATTTGCTTGAGTCCTTTAGTGGTTCAGATGCTTCTTTATGAAGGACCATAATATCTCAGACATTTTAGTTAGCTCGTGATTGTTTGTTCTGCTACTGAGTTGTGATCTTGTCCAGATGTTGCAGTGGTCTTGTGTCAGGTATGTGTGCTTCTCTGGTGTGCTTTGTGTATCTTTCAGGATGGATATATCTTCTGATTTCCTAATCATTTCGCTAGTTTTACATGAGTCCTACTTTGAACTGTCTTCACATGGAATTGTGTTTCCTGCTGCTTTTAGGGAGGAGTTTGTTGATTGCAAATCCCCATGAAGAATTCCCAGTATTTCTGGTGTTGAGTTACAGTAGGAGACTCATGCATTTCTATAGTTTCCCTGATAGGGTACAGAGATGTCAGCACTGTGGTACTAGCTGAGCTAAATCTCTTTTATGTATGTTTTTAGCTAAGGGTATCAATATTTAACTAGTGAAATGAAGGAATAGGGGAAGCAAATGTGTCAAATGTAACTGAGAAGGTAGATATATGAGTCAGAGATATGGGAACTAGGAGAGAGACAGTTACAGACATGGACAAATAGAAAAGGAAAATTTTCTAACCCAGTCTCTGAAATGGTGTTGTCCTTCTAGGTGCCTTTGTCTGCCATCAGGATATGGGACAGAGTTCCAAAGAACATTTATGATGATTGCATGTAGCTTCTATGGGTGGGTTGTTACCACCTCAGATTTCCTCACCATGCTTCTATTACTCTAGCCTACACTTTCCCTTCTCGAGTCCTCAATCCTTGCATACTGGACTTGTGTACTGGTTGCTTATTTTCAAGGTAGTCTTTCTTGTCACAGCCTTCATTCACCAAGTACCTATGGCATAACTTCACTGTAGGCTCCAGCTAATGTTATGTAGTAGGAAGAGGGTGTGCTGATGGAATCATGATGCTGGCCCAGGTCTGTCTTCATTGCAAGGAAATTACTTCAACTTACTTCTGTTTTGTATCAGTTCTTATTTTATATAAGTAGGATCTATATTCCTCAACTTGCTTGGTCATTTTGATTAATCCCCTATTTTACCTGGAAGTTCACATATGAGCATCAATCTTGAAATGGCCTTCTGCTGGTGGCCATACAAATGTGGTTAGCTTGGCATCTCTCACAAAAGCCACATTCTTAACATTTCCCTGGCATTTGTATCCACAGTAGTTGAATCCCTCAAAAACTCTGCAAGTTTGGCTCAAGAATGACAAGCAAAGACAGTAGGGTTTATTCTTTATGGCAGGTTTTCTCAACCTTTCCATGATTGACATTTTAATCTAGATGTTTAGTGTGGAGAGCTTCCCTTTTGTCCTGTGCTGTACAACAGCATCCTTGGCTTCTGCCTAGCAGACTTCAGAAACAGATACCTGGCTAAGACCATCAGAACAGGATCTGTATCATGTCAGATATATCCTGGGGATGCTATTGGCCTTGGCTGAGAATTTCTGCTTTAGTAGGTTAGTATTGATGAATAGAAAAGTGAAGCTTTAAATGAGGTGTGGAGACAGATTTCTATTTTCAAGTGCAGTGTACTCATTGATAACAGTTGCCAATTTTTCACAGTTTTATCACAACTGGGGCTGTGTTCATACTTGGCCTATAACTCTTAGGAAGGTTGAGTCTGTATATTTATCCTCAATTGATAAGAGAAGCCAGCCTTGGCTAAAACACTTGTCTTAGTTTGTATCCCATGATGTTTCTTCTCATATGCATCTAGTTTTTTGTATTTAATTTGTTATTATCTTAGTTATATAAAAAGTACTGTTTTCCCTCCAGAAAACATGTTCATTTTGTTTGAATCTCATTACCTCCCACTGCTTTAGAGATATTCTCTTATTCTTTTATCTCCTGATTGTCTGTGTTGCTATTGTGTTTTTAATTATTCCCATTGGTTTCATCTCCAACCATTTTTAATGTTTTCCAAAAATGAAAAAGAAAAAACACAACCCCGTGCTCTCCTTCTTCCATATGTAGTTCAACTTAAGGGTCTGTTCAATTTATAAAGTCTCTGTATCAACTTTGACATCTGCTTAGGTTGTCTACCAACCCTTGTGTGGTCAACTCAGAAACTTCTACACAAATCAAGTCTCTTACTATCCTAGACTTATAATCAGTAGCTATATACTTATGTGGCTGCTCAAGTGATACTTCATACTTAGCATAGTAAAACTAAATTTAGGATGATTTTCCACATTGATGCTCAGTGAATAGGTCAACTACCCAGGTAAAAGTATGCCAGAAACTTGGGAGCTATCACAAAATGATTATTCTTCCTTACACTTGTGAATCCAGTGAATCTCAACAATTTTAACAGGAAATATCTTCTGCAGTATATCTAAGAGTCTATCCTACAACACTTTGTCACTTTGTAGAGGACTACCTAGTACAAATACATCCTCTATTTACACCTTCCAGTCCACTTACTACCTTATACTGAGGTTGGTAGCAATAATTCAAATTTAATCCATAGTCCTCTGACATACCACAGTAATGATTTCCTTGGTTCTAATGGTAGTTTCTTTATTTAGTCTGCATGCCTTTGCATGGTACAGTCTTTTTATTTTCCATTTTCTGCTCTTAGTCCTCTGTTCCCATATCTTCCATTTTGAGTATTTAAAGCCTGCATATTTTCCCTTCTTGTTTTGCACAGTTAAGGCTATAAATTCTTAGATATAATGGCAATTCTTCATCTCTATGAACTTTTTGTACTCATATTATTGAATTTTCTTTTTTCCATTACAGTCATCAGATTTGTTAATTTACATTTGTGTAGCGGTCAAGTTAATGCTCCTCTGCAGTGTTCTTGCCTTGAATTACAATGATATCTCATGTGTTCACTACTTTGTTCTCAACACCCTGAATTTTACTTGCACTAATAATGATAATTTAAAAATGTGTTAGACTTCTAATAAAGCAAGTTTCTTTCTATGCGCAAAGAAATCCCAAATACAAGTGATAGAGAATTGGTAAGGATAACACGTGTGACCTTAGAAGATAGTTGCTTTGTGAGGTAGTTCAGTTCCAGTGACAGCTTGCTGTTCACTGTAAGTGCTCAGTTCAGCAACTAATGGTAATCATCTCTGATAATGAAGTGGTGAGATCCTCAAGAGATGACAGTGTGACATTGAAGTAGGTTTATTAAGATATCTTCCATTGCCTATAGATGCTCCTAGGCTCATATTACTGCATCATTAATTTGTTTAGAGAGGATGATTTTAACATAATTGCCTTTAACTTAACTCAGTCAATTTTGACCTTGAGCATCTGTGGTTGATAAATGCAAATATGCTTCTTATAATCAATTTTAAAAGCTATGTATAAATACAGGATATGATCCTAAACTGCCTCCCAACTTGAGATGTATCTCTACTATACTTCATTAATGCCATGAACTTCCTAAATCATAACATGCTCTTTGAAGATTGCAGGCTTCAAAACTGGAAATGTGTATCATTATGTTATTGTTTAGCATTATCTTAGGTATTTGTTTCTGTAAATTAGAAGCATTTCTCATAGCAAAGTGCCATTTGCTGTGGAGCCTTTGATCTGTAGAAATTGGTTAACTTATAAAAATATTTTTCTGTACAATTTAATTATTTGAGTTTTATAAATAGGATATTAAATAATTAAATTAAATTACCAAAAACACCCAACATTGTTGGACCAAATAACTATTTTAGATACCATTTTCTTTTATCTTAAAGTGACATTTGTGTTCTTTACTTGAAGTTATTGGCATATTTTCTATTCTCATAGTCAATGAATATATACTATGTCCAGCCCTAAAAGATGATTGGAAAGAAAAATTCCTCTCTGTATTTCCTATCTATGCATCATCTATCTACCTACCAACCTATATATGATCTATCTATCTATCTATCTATCTATCTATCTATCTATCTATCTAAATACCTATCACCTATCAATCAATCCTATCTATCATCTATATGCACATATATATGTACATATTTTTTTTTTGTTTTTTCGAGATAGGGTTTCACTCTAGCTCGGGTTGACCTGGAAATCACTCTGTAGTCTCAGGGTGGCCTCGAACTCATAGCAGTCCTCCTACCTCTGCCTCCCAAGAGCTGGGATTAAAGGCGTGCACCACCATGCCAGGATTTATATGTACATATTTTATACACATATATGCATGCATATGCTATGGTATAGCTACTTAGGATACTTATGTACATAAATCTTTAATTTCCTTTCCACTGTATTAGCTATTTTATTTTAAAAGCATTAATCAGATAAATAATCTTTAGTATGGTTCTAATAGCTTGCTAAACTGAATTGTTAAAATGAATAGATTTGGTTTCTTTGATAGTGCTTCCAGATAAAAGTCACAAAAATCTGTCCAGAATAAAATGCATTCAGTTATCAGACACATCAGAGCTGTAGTAACATTTCTGCCACAGTTAGACATTTCTTGTAAGTACTGCCTAACTTCTTGCTGACTTAAATGTACTACTGGAAAGACTATGATATTGTTTTCAGAATCATTATTTGCTTAACTTTGTTCTTAATTACCAGTGTCATACAACATAAGTGAGAAATGAGAAGTATTGCAAAGCATGGATGTTAGTGCAATTAGATGATGCAATGGATTCAGTAGACTAAATGATGTCTGATGATTCATTGCCTCCATCTTACATACAAGTATCAGTGGAAAGGAAAAAAAATGTCACTTTTAATTAATTGAAATGTTGGATTATTGTACTGTTATGATTTGGCATATATTTATCCTCTTTTATGTTGTATACTTGACTTTTTAAAACTGTTTTATTGACAACTTTCATTATTATAGTCAATAAACTATGAAAATGTCTTCCCCTTTCCTACTTTCCCTTTCACATACCTACCCTCCATCTGATGTCATCATTTTTCTTCCTATTATTGGGGTCAAATGAGCCAATAGGTGTGATAGTGGCATGTCTGTTATAGGAAAAATTAACTGTTCTCTAATTTGACTGGAGACCCACTCCAGGGGAGGGAATATATGCCTGATATTGTAAACCTAGTCAAAAGCCTAGGGCAGGGGAGGTCATGAATTCTTGGGGAGTAACAACTGCTTTTGTCTGGCTAAATGCATATATTATGTTCAAAAAACTTCCTTATAAGCACTTTTCTTTACATTCATACCCATATATTAATGCCACTCTCACTTTTGGTTAGAGAAGCATCTCTTTTCAGATGGGGGTGACAACTGGGATGATTCAAAGGGCACCATGGTGCTGAGAAGTAACAAGAGAAGTGGTCATCACTGAGACACCTCTATCACACTTTCCAAGAATCAGGGTCTATTGCAGAAGAGGTGGCAGAAAGGATGTAACAGCCAACGGAAAGTTGGGACTACTAACAATGTAATCTTCCAGGCAAAAAAATGGCCTGGCTATACATAACGTTGCATTGCCTGGCACTACCTTAATCTATATATTTAGTAAGGTGAGTATTCCCTTTGTCATGTGAAATGCAACAGCATCCTTGGCATATTCTATGCCTTTACTACTATACTTATTCAGAATGTTGGTTCTACTCAGACTTAAACTTGTTTGCAAAAATCTGTTTAAAGCTTCCCAAACCTCTTCTAATCTCTATAGTTAATCTTACCTGATTTTTGTAATCAAAGTACTAAACACTTCTGTTGAAACTATTCTAGGCTGCTTATGTCTTCACTATTAAATAAATCCACCTATTCTGCCCATTCACAAATAGATTATACAGTCTTTCTTAATATGCAGAACACTGTGTCCATACTACCAGAAAGAATGGGGCAAGGACCTCATTTTTGAATCCTAGGGTCTTATAAGACAGAGGTGGTTTATGGCAAAGAACCAGGAAATAATCAAAGAGACTCCTTTACTGATTTGTCTTACTTACCTCTAAGTGTGAATCAATATCCCTTATCTAATTTGCGCTTAGCAAGAATAAAGTGGTGGGAGATTTGGTACTTTTTTTTTTTTTGAAGTAGGGTCTCACTCTAGCCCAGGCTGACCTGAAATTCACTATGGAGTTTCAGGGAGGTTTCGAACTCGTGGCAATCCTACTACCTCTGCCACCCAAGTGCTGGGATTAAAGGCATGCGCCACCACGCCTGGTTTGATTTGGTACTTTTAATCTCAGTGCTAGACAGATTGATATCAATCTTTTTTGATGAATGTAGTAAATGTTCATCTGAAAGCTCCTTCCCTAAATAATTACTAGAGATGTGTAATGAGACTCAGGGGTATTGAAGCTAAAGAAAAGCAGTGATATAGGAATTCAAATTTGGGGTTGAGAGCAACAGAACTTTTCTTAGCTCTTGGGTGGATAACAACTTAGCAGTTTGGGTGAGGAAACAGTCACACAAAACTTCCTAAGTTAGTCAGTGGTCTCATGGTTCTTTATGAATATCAATGAATGAAATCCATAGAGCAGAGGATGTAATTAAGAAAGAGTTTGTGACAGAGCTTAGTAAAATAAAGTAGAATTTCTACCAAAGATGGGATTTCCAAAAATAGGAAAAATCACCTAGAGACCGTGATTGTGTTTTCTATGGCAAGGTACTGTATCTGGGCTGAGTTAGACAATACAGCCACTACCTCAGGTGTCGAAGCACCTCCAGGCTTTCAAAAAAGGAAAAATAACCACGTACATTACTAGGAGAGGGGTAATCATGAAGGGGTGATGATCTCTTCTAGATTATCTTCTAGAAAAGGGAGGACTTCATTATGGAAGAGGAAATAAGAAAAGACCAGACTCTTCTGGCTTTTCCTCATCTTTGATCAAATTGATAATGTATTTATTTTCTCAGTTTTACTCAGACAGCCAAATAGACTCAGTGACTTTTAAGGGAAGAAATGCAGTAGAACTCTAAGATTACATGTTGAGTGTGAAATTATGCTTTGGTGTATTTCCTGATTCTAGAATATAGCATGAAGCTTTATTGATAACAATGTCATGAAAGTCATATCCTCACTACCAAAGTAAAAGATCAGCCTCATCAGAAACTAAAGTTCTGGTGAAGTAACGGAGACAAGGAATAGGGAAGATGAAGGGATTCTTTCAGAGCTGTTCTTTCAGACAAGAACTTTAGAATGTAGATAACAGCTGTAGATGTACAAGGGCTGAATATGGCTGTTAAGCTGCCTAGGTTCAAACCTTACCTGTCTTGCTTTGGGATATTAACCTTTCTAAGACTTTCTTCCTTTGCATAATTGAGTTAATACAGATAATTTGATGCATTTATCTTAAAATTAAATGAAATGTTATACATAGATTGCTGAAACTTATCCTTACTCCTTGGCAGATAATAATTTAAAAAAAGGTTATAGAATGAAATACATGCTATGGGCTTTTTGATAAATTCACAGGGTTTTATTCAAGGAAGTATGTCATCTTAGAACTTTATTTAACTAGGGTCAAGGGAGAATATTGAAATGGGTTTTCTAGGCTGGTGTCTATGGATTTCTGAGGCAGCATTATCTTGAAAATATACACTATGATCTACACTCAATACTCATAATTCAATAAAATAGCCCAGACAGTAAAGCTTTTGGGAAGAAGAAGGTGTGTTTATTTCAGGGTGTTGCTGAGACAGGAGTCACTGAGCACAGCCTTTGTGAACTCCCATCTGCCCATTTAGATGAGTGTGACCAGGGCGATAGAGCTGGTAGAGGGCTGCTCTGCTCTGGAGCAGATGGACTGGGCTTTACCACAAACATAGCTGCTCCCGCATTTAAGAATACAAATAACAGATACCCCTAACTGGCTTTATAGGTGTAAGAAATCCTGTAAACTAAAAACTGTCATCTCACCGAGTGCCCTGTGGATGAGTGAGGACACAGTGAATGAAGGCCACATTCATGCCAGTAAGTCCTTTCTCTTGGGCTGGCCCATGGAGACATTGTGGCCAAGTTTTGGAACAACCCAGAGCTTGGTCATGGTTGATGTGGGATTGCTGTAAAAAATTATAAACTATTTTACTTTCTTGCATAGACACAAAATGTAAATAATTTTTTTCACAACTTTTTACAAGTAGTTATCCATTGTAATCTAACTATATATAAGCTTCGAGTTAAAGTTTTTATATCCTATGTTGACAATATTTTTGCCTTGTAATTTCCCCAAGACAGGTTGTTACATTAACGTATGTGCAAGTAGATCAGTCCTGGTAAGTTCCTTAGACGGTGATCCATGGTATTGCAAGAGGGCTCAAGAAGCTACTTGAGAATTAGTGAAGGGTGTGCTCATGTTCTGTGGAAGGAAATTGTGGAAGTGGGGCTCTAGAGCCTACTCCCTAATAGTCTCTCCCATAGCAATCCAGTGTTATGTGTTTTACACTGCACAAATCCATTTTTCTTCAGTAATATCAATAGTCTAATTAAGTTTGAAAAATTCCTTTTAGAATACTAAATTAATACTCCATAGGAACAGCATTTATTTATATAAATGAAAATAATTATATCCTCAAATTTCTGGCTAGTAGATTAGCATGTTTGGTTGACACAGCATAGGCATTGTGCACGGTGTCTTTCAGACAGTCTGAGACAGTTTTGATGTGTGGAATGCAAGTTAATTTTCCAATACACATTCTTGCATTAGAGTGCAGACAGGGAATAAAGGCTTTGTATTGGGGCTTCTTTAGTGCATACTGTTGGATTCACAGGGGTTCTGTGCATATATTTTTTGTGCTAAGCAACCCCACACTGAAGCTCATTCTTGTTTTCTCAACTGAGAGGTCACCAGCAACACTGAGCACCCTTCTGTCCTCTCTTCCTTTCTTCCTGTCAAAGACCCAGTACCATCTCCAAGTGGAGACAGATAACAGACAATGTTTCCTAGTATTTAAACTTACTAAAGCCTATGATTTGATTCAAGGAAATGATTTTCAAAGCTTATTGGGAAGAAGTGCATTTGTGTTGTTCTCTGATCATCTTCTGTGCCACAGCATATTTCTGTGAAGATTATTAGTGCTAAATGCTTATTGTTTCCCTCATGTTGCATATGTGGAAACAGTTTAAATTTGGGTGTGGGTAAAGCTCTTGATGAGGCTCCAAGAGACTTTATTATTTAAAGAAGGAATGCAATTTGAAAATAAAGTTTATATGACTTATTAAGCTATGCAAAATTCATTAGGCAATGACCATAGTGCCTAGCAACCAGAGCTCTGATGCTTGCTATTTTTTTACTTATGTAACTAACTTGGTCATGAAGAGAAGTGGTATTTATATTGGTTTATGTTTTGAGGACCATGTAGGTCCATGTACTCATATGATGAAAAGATCAAAGACTGCAAAGAGCTGGAAAACTATAAATATTATACTCATAAAAATCTTTAATGTGTCAACACTTCAGCAGAGACAAAAGCAATAGTTTCTTAGTAAATTAACAAGATTGCTTGTGTCTCACCAATTCTAGCCTAAGTGCAGACCCATGAAAAAAGAAAATATATATTCATACATTAAATTTGTCCAAAATAGTCCTAGCAGCATTGTTGTTATTAGCTAACATGTTGAAATATATCAAATGTTCATCAAAGGAATGTATAAACAAATTGTAGAAACAAAGAAGTAATAAGGAGCTTTGGGAGTTAGAGTTCTACTTTAAACACAAGAAAAATTTTCTGGTATAAGATAATGTTAAGGACTACATCATATTATGAGAGTATAAATGTTGGTGATGACCAATTTTATGCTACTTGTAACTTAATACAATTTTATAAACTTGGTAATTGATAATTTCAATCATATGACATTTAAATATGGGTATTAAAATGTACCATTGAAGTAGCAAGGACAAGATTAATAATTTAGTAGCATGATGTGAGGATCATATCAATGAAGGATAAAATTTCTAATAACAAATTTAACATATGATAGATCTGTAATTTGTATAAAGACAATACTTTGTTTTTTATCTAAACGATATTCCTTTCTTTGGACAAAAAAAAATGTTCTATTCAAATGTTACAAATTTATAAATTTGAAAATGTTAATGTGAATAGTGATTTTTATAATTTCATAATACCACATGATGTAATATATAATAAGGTTTTTGGGGGATGATGAAAATTGCTTGGCTTCTCTTAAGTCACATAGCTTTTATCATATAGGTTCACACAAGTCTTTGCATTCTATGCAAACTTCACCTCTACAGTCAACTTCTCATCACTTTGAGGTTGGTCTCCTGTAAGAGCAAGGTCTGTCAGGAGCCTTTCATGAGGAGATAGGACCCAGACCCACATGAGTAACAATGTGATTCTAACATTCATGTCCAAAATGATTGTCTTGATGTTTTAGCATCTTTTTTGCAGTTCTCTGTAGTTCTTTACTTCAGGGTTTTCCCGGTATACATCATCTAATTCTTAAAATTCTGATTTTAGGGCTGGAGAGATTGCTTAGTGGTTAAGTGCTTGCCTGTGAAGCCTAAGGACTCTGGTTTGAGTCTCGATTCTCCAGGACCCACGTTAGCCAGATGCACGAGGGGGCGCACGTGTCTGGAGTTCATTTGCAGTGGCTGGAGGCCCTGGCATGCCCATTCTCTCTCTCTCTCTCTCTCTCTCTATCTATCTACCTCTTTCTCTCTCTGTCACTCTCAAATAAATAAATAAAAATGAACAATTTTTTTTTTAATTCTGATTTTAGAAAATGAGAGACTTCACAAACAAGTGTCACCAAATTTTGCTCCTTAATAGAAAGTGGCTACTCTTATAAATTCTCTAAGTGACAGACATATTTTATTTATTTATTTATTTTTGAGGAAGTTCTATTTCCATTATATTTTTTCTTCTCCAACCCTTTACATTTGGGCTAACAGAAATCTCAAAGCATATATTAAATTCCTACAAACAGAAGTTACTATACTACACAAACTTAAATTGAATCCATACAAGTACTGGGTCCTCCCCTGCTGACAAATATGTCTAGAGCACTGAATTCTGTTTCTAAATCTCATATCCAATGGCAATCTGCTATCTTCTAAACCCATTGTGTTTTTCTGAATTAATTTTGCCTATTTTACACCCTATAATTGATCTTTAGCCTATTCTTTTATATTTCAACAGCAAAACATAGATTGTAATTGATGATATTAATGATGCTTAAATTGAAAAGAAACTATTAGCCAGGCATTGTGACACATACCTTTAATCCCAACACTTGGGAGGCAGAGGTAGGAGGATCACCATGAGTTTGAGACCACACCGAGACTAGTGAATTCCAGGTGATCCTTAGCTGGAATGAGACTCTAAAAAAAACAAACTATTATCTAATTAATTATACATTTTATATTTTGTATTACCAGATGCATTTTCACCCCCAGGATAGTAACTTAGAATATCTCAAGCTGTGATATTAAGAGGTCTTTTGACTTAGAGGAGAGAAAGGAAACAGTAGGAAAGGTGGGAAGGAAGAAGCAAGAAGTTTAGGGAGAAGAGACAAGACAGGATCAGGAAGAACGCGATGAATAAAAAGAGGAATATAGATGTAATATTTTTCATATATTCATGTATGTCTGCACACATTTTAAAAAGTATGTGCTAGACATCTAGCCATTTTGGAGCAAAAATGAGTCATGCTAGTTCTGTACTGAAGCTCAGATATAAGAACTGATGTTCACTGACCATAATTGAGAGGATTAGGTTTAATAAATTCCCCAAGATTCTTTTTCATTTCTGCATGTGTATTATATCACTGAGTATAATAATGATTATTTTGTATCATATTTGAATATATAGATTATGTTGAGGTTAGTCTAAAATTTTAAGGATTGGGTCATATAATGGAAAAAGACAGCCATATTTACAACTTATCTAAATGCTTTTGAGGAACATGTTATTAGTAAAGCCTATAAGCTCAGAAAAAAGTCTGGAATTCATGTTTTTTCTCTGCAAGAACACTATCAGAAAAAAGTGTACATATACTTAAAATCATTGTTTGGAACTTGATATGTCTTATGAACTGTAAAAACTGATTGTGTTAGAAGCATAAATAGAAAATTACTATCTTAAAAGAAAGATTTCTTAACAAAATATGATAGTTTTGAAATTATATCAAAGGTTATTCAGACTCTTTAAATATATCAGAAACTTTACATGTTTATTAATATCTGTAAAAAAAAACACCACATTGTCTCTGTGGCAGATGTTTTTGTATAAGAAGTCATTTACAGGATTTTGAATCTAAGCTATGCTGTCTTCCATAGTTCTTAGTGATAAGTTGCACAATGTAAAATCACAGAGTTGAAGGTGACTCTGTCTATATAAAAGGCGTTTGAGAAGATACAACATCACTTCATGATCAAAACATTGGAGAGAATTGGCATGGTTGGTTCATATATTAACATAATAAAGGCAACATACAAAGCTCCTAAGGCCCAAATAACACTTAATGAAGAGAGACTGGAGGAATTGCCATTAAGATCAGGAACAAGACATTGTTGTCCACTCTCACCTCTGATCTTCAATATAGTGCTGGAAGTCCTACCTCAAGCATTAAGACAGGAGAAGGAAATAACAGGGATGCAATTTGGAGATGAAGAAATTAAGTTAGCTCTACTCTCTGATGGCATGATTGTATATGTAAGACACCTGAGAGACAACAACCCAAAACTCCTGAAGGTGATTAACTCCTATAGCAAAGTAGCAGGATACAAAATCAATGCACAAAAATCAGTAGCCTTTCTATATGCAAATTACAAAGATACAGAGAAAGAAATAAGGGACATGGTCCCTTTTCAATACCAACAAAAAATAAAATACCTTGGAATAATGTTAACCAAGTGAAAGATCTATATAATGAAAACATAAAAACACAAAAGTAATTGAGGAGGACTTGAGAAAATGGAAAGACCTTCCATGCTCCTGGATAGGCAGAATTGACATTGTGAATATGGCAATCCTACCAACGGCAATATACAGATTTAATGCATTCCAATTAAAATCCGAACAGAGTTCTTCACAGAGAAAGAAAAAATAATCTCAAATTTCATATGGAAAGGCAGAAGGCCTCATATATCCAAATATATTCTCAGCAAAAGAAATACCTCTGTAGGCATCACCATACCTGATTTAAAGCTATATTACAAAGCCATAGTAATAAAAACATCATGGTACTGGCATAAAAACAGGAGTAAAGACCAATGGAATAGACTTGCTTTGGGTCAAGCAATTATAGCTACTTGATATTTGACAAAGGCCCTAACAATATAGGCTGGAAAAAAAGATAGCATCTTCAACAAGTGGTGCTGGACAACCTGGATAACCATATGCAGGAAATTGAAACTTGATTCATATATTTTGCTATGTATTACACTGAAGTCCAAATGGATCAAAGGCCTCAATATAATACCAGAAACTAGATTACTACTTGAAGAAAATATAGGAAGTACTTTCCATGACAGGAATGGAAAAAGACTTCCTCAACAAAACCCCAGTAGCTCACGATCTTAAACACCCACTCAATCAATGGGATCACATGAAGCTGGAGAGTTATTTTACAGACAAGCATACAATAAGCAAAGCCAATAGATTACCCACAGAATGGGAGAAAATATTTGCTGGTTATCAACTGACAGAGGCCTAATTTCTAGAATCTACAAAGAACTCAAAAACCTAAACAGTAAAAAGTCAAACACCATATTCACAAAATGGGGCAAAGAGCTGAATAGGCAGTTCACAGAGGAAGAAATATGGCAAACACACATTTAAGAAAATGTTCATCATCCCTAATCATCAGGGAAATGCAAATTAAAACTACTGTGAGATTCTACCTTAGCCCAGTAAGGATAGTAAACATCAAAAAATCAAATGAAAATAAATGCTGGCAAGGATATGGAGAAGTTGGAACACTCATCCACTGTTGGTGGGAATGTAAGATGGTACAACCACTTTTGAAAGCAATATGAAGACTCCTGAAAAAGCTAACTATAGAGATACCAACAGACCCAGTTATTCCCTTACTGGGCATCTACCCTAAAACCTTCAAACCACAGGCCAGAGAGATTTGCTCAACCATGTTTGTAGTGGTTCAGTTCATAATAGCTAAGAACTGGAATCCACGCAGACGCCCATCACTAGAAGAATGGATAACTAAGATATGGTATATTAACACAATGTAATTCTATACAGCAGTAAGGAAAAAAATGACACAATAAAATCTTTTGAAAATGGTTGAACCTGGAACAGATCATTCTCAGTGAACTTACCCAATCACAGAAAAAAAAAAAAAATCACCACATAGTCTCACTCATCTATAGCACCTAGACTGAATCTACCCAAGATGCCTTACATAGCCAGCAAGCATCTCAAGGACTAGACAACAGGATGGGTGGGGAGGGAGGGGAAGGGAAGGGAGAGGGTGGGAAACAAAAATATAGACCCAAACGACAATGGTACCATAAAATTCTATATCCTAAAAGGCAGAACAAATGGCTGAACCTTTACCAGGCCCTTAGAGGGAACACCTGACCCACAAGACACTAGAGAGGGTATGATGAAGACTGACCTTAATCTTCTACAGCCTCTCTCTCTCTCTTCTCTCTAACTCTTTTATATTAGTTATCTTTTTCTTACTTTTCTTAGTGGGCACTGACCTATAACAGCCAGTACCAACATGTGGCTATCATCCAAAATGAGCTTTTATGATGTTGTTTTTATATTTATTTATTTATTTGAGAGCAACAGAGACAGAAAGGAAGAAAGAGAGGAGAGAGAGAGAGAGAGAGAGAGAATGGGCACCCCAGGGCCTCCAGCCACTGCAAATGAACTGCAGACACATGTGCCCCCTTGTGCATTTGGCTAATGTGGTTCCTGGGGAACCAGGCCTCAAACCGGGGTCCTTAGGCTTGTCAGGTAAGCATTTAACCATTAAGCCATCTTTCCAGCCCCACAATGAGCTTTTGATCAGAGAGACCTATAAGGTTTCCCAAAAGAAAGACAGATTTCTGCCAGAGTACTTGATGACCCACCAAAGGTTAGTGGTAAGACCATACTGCTGAAGACACCTTATGTGGTTGACACATAAAATGGATTGGCATGGCTGGAAGCTGGAAGAGAATTGGTCCCCAGACAGTCAGCGTGTCTAGTGCCAGAAGATGCTACATGGGCAACTGGGGGAAAATGACCAATATCTGTTCAGGAAACTCATGGACTAACCTACTAAGCAGCAAGTAACCTGTAGTGATGCCCACACAAGTGCAATAGTGGCACACAACCATGGTGGGGAACCAATTCCTCTTGATTTGGCTAACTGATCCCCTGAGAGGTAAGGGACCCACAGGTGGATCTGGAAAACAAGTCATAATCATATCCAAACATAATCCCACTCTCCATTATCAAGCTACCACCAATTGTGGGCTACAAGAGGGCCTAAGCATATTAAATTCTCTATTAAAAAATAAGGGTTATCTCATTTGTCTGGTGCTAACTTACTCTCTCTCCATTGGAGAATCTGCTTCTCTTTTTCAGATATATGTAGACCCTAAGGAGAAATCCACCCCATCATACCTCAAAGGGGCTCCAGGTGAAACTAAGGACAATTAGTGAAACAAACAAGGGTGCTATTTTCTTCATGAACCAAGTACCAGCAGAAGGGTGAAGGAGAACAACAGAGAAAAAAAATCAACTCCTACCAAATCAGACATCCAGAGACTCAGAGGCCCCAATCACCCCATCACTGAAGCAGACCAAAAATAAATCCAACAGGGAAATTATGCAGAAGAGGGGGGAGAAAGAATGTCTGAGCTACATGTTGGGTCATGGTATGCAGAGATATCTATCCTACCCATAACTGTGGGCTAACTCCAGAATGCATGTCCCATATACCTTAAGAAGGAGGGGCCAAGGGGAGGGGTTAGGCTATGGATGAGCCTAGTAATCATACCAAATGGACTGTTTTCACTGAGTACAAAACTAATTAATAAAAATACCCAAAAATAAATAAAATATTTTGAAAAGTCCAATTAGCTTGGCTAGGTATATAGTTTGGTAGAAGAGTATTTGCTTAGCATGAATTTAGGCTCCTAGTTCAATTCCCAGTAAAACACACACACACACACACACACACACACACACACACTATTTAATTCACAACTTAAAAGGCAATATGTCATACCAAGCAACTGCCAATCCAAAATAAAATTTCACTAACAGAAATTAATGATTTAGACAAGATTTTCCTTTAATTTGTTTTTTATATTGTTATAAGGATGTTAGGGACACATATTTTCTTCTTTATTTACTTTTCTAGATGATGCATTACTTATTGCAGATTTATTTATCATAAAATCTATGTATAGTAGATATTAATATGAATATATGCTCAACTTTAAGATAATCCTTTTTTGAATTCAGATATTTCAATGGTATTAACTTAGAATCTTACAAATCAGTCTCAGGTTATTGTCCACAAGCTGCCTTCTCATTTCATTCTTTCTTGAAATAAGATGTTACTATGTAGCTATGACTGGTCTAGAATTCTCAATCCTCCTGCCTCAACATTGAAGTGCTGGCATTAAAGGAAGGTGCCAAAACCTGGACTTTTCGTGTTTTACAATATTGACATCACTGTTAATTCAACAATAAAATAAGAGGATAGTACAAAAAGTACAAAAAGCTTCTGAAAATACTATTATAATAAAATATATTAACGTGATAAATGTTTTCTTAACTGTATTGCCAAGAACAGGAAACCCAAGTAGATGAGAATATAAGATTTCTTCAACATAAATATAATCAGAGGAGGATTGCTGAAGTACACAAATTTGAAACCTGACTTACAAAGTGCCTAGGATATGCAGGAATTAGGAATGGTTTCATAGTCATCTAAATAGGAATAAACAAGTGTGAAGTGATATGGCATGAAGATTTCCATGCTTTGGGTAGTGCATGCCTATGAGAGAACCTTAAAGTAAGAAGGAGAGCAAGAGCCATCAGATGCCTAAGCCTTAAAGAAGGGATTTCAAGTTACCAAATCACTGAATGGATGATCTGATTAAAATGTGATACCAGGCCTGGAGAGATGGCTTAGTGGTTAAGTGCTTGCCTGTTAAGTCTAAGGACTCTAGTTCGAGGCTCGATTCCCCAGGACCCACGTTACTGTCTAGAGTTCCTTTGCAATGGCTGGAAGCCCTGGCGTGCCCATTTTCTCTCTCTCTCTCTCAAATATATAAATAAAAATAAACAAAACAAAAATGTGATTCCAGTGTCAGAGGGTATGAAAATAGAGTGGGAGGGTACAAAGAAACTATGTTTAGAGCTAGCAAAAACAGCTCAATGTTCCTTCATACTTTCCAGGCCTAACACTCTTAAATATTGAGTATGCTTTCTGTGGTGGTCAAGAAGTGGCAAAGTTTTACTCCGTCCTAAGGACATGACATCACATCTGGTTTCATTTGCCACACAGAACATGATTTATATTATCAATGAAAATGGGCCATTCATTGAAGGAGTATTCAGAAAATTAGTGACTATATGGTAATATAGAGTTCTAAAAGTCTCAATTCTGGAAAGAAAGTGGACTTGAGTAGTCAATGGGTCAAATATAGGATTTTTTGTTTTAGTAAGCATTCAGTGATATGTGTGTATGTATGCTGTGGCATCTGTATTATAGGAAGGAAAGTAATATCATTATCTACATACAACCTAACTCTGAATCTGCGTTATTAGTTTCATAAATCATGGTTACACAAGAATAATAAGCATAGTAGATGAAAAATCTGAGTGGTGGACAGATGACTCAAGGGCTAAAGGTACTGGCTTACAAAGCCTGTTGGCCCAACTTCAAGTCCCAAGCCCTCACATATCGATGACAGAGTGTCATATGCATCTATGATCCTATGAACCTACAAAAATGGGAGGCAGAGCCAGAAGAACCTGAAGTTTATGGGTCAGTCTGTCATTCCTTTTGCACTGTGGCAGTTGGTTTGCATCAGCAATAAATTTCTATATGAGACAGATATATAGATGTGCTCTGACCTCTACATGCTACCATGGAACATATACATAATACACATATACAAATAAAGTAAGTAAAATAAATAAAAATCTGAAAAATGGGAAGTTTGTCACAAAATTCCAAATTAAGGTAATTAGTTGGACTTTTAAAACCTTATGGTTTATATCTGTTTTTATTTATCACCTCATACCATCAATTTTCCTCCTGAAAAATCCATTCAAAATACTAGCTTAGCAATATTATTCCACAGATCTTACTGTATGCTTTTTTAAAACAAATATCCTATATTTTACTTTTCATTGCCTTTGTAATGAAGATAGAGTTTTGTGTTTTTTTTTTTTTTGGTGGGGGGAATAGTTATAGAAAATTACCTTAGCAAGCACACTTTTGTTTTACAATGAGTTGCTAAAAATGTTAAATGTGGCTATCAAATGTTCCATTCATTTCATCATCATTCCTACACCTATTTCTTAATACTTTTACATTAAATAAAGTTCTGAATGTCTCTATCCCATATGACATCTCTCACTAGTATCACCTTTGCCTTTGCCATCATCTTTTCTTCTTCTTCTTCTTCTTTTTTTTTTCCCAAGGTAGGGATTCACTCTAGCTCAGGCTGACCTGAAGTTCACTTTGTAGTCCCAGGGTGGTCTCGAACTCACAGAGCTCCTTCTACCTCTGCATCCCTAGTGCTGGGATTAAATGCGTACACCACCATGCCCAGCTTGCATCATCTTTTTATACTTGGAATGCTGAATCCATAGGTCATGATTGTAACCTTTTAGGAACAAGTTCCTCCCATAATCATTTTCTTTTTTTTTTTTAATTTTTTTTGTTTACTTATTTGAGAGCGACAGACAGAGAAAGAGAGAGAGAGAGAGAGAGAGAGAGAGAGAGAGAGAGAGAGAGAGAGGAGAGAGAAGGAGAATGGTGTGCCAGGAATTCGAGCCCCTGTAAATGAACTCCAGATGCATGTGCCCCCTTGTGCATCTGGCCAATGAGGGTCCTGGGGAATCGAGCCTCCAACCAGGGTCCTTTGGCTTCACGGGCAAGTGCTTAACTGCTAAGCCATCTCTCCAGCCCCATAATCATTTTCTTAAATGTCTGACTATAACATGGGTTGCACACAAAAATTAAGTTTGAAATTCTCAAAATTTACTGGATTATCCTAAGACTGATGAAAATTGAAGTGATATAAGTAAAAGATAAAGATCTATATTCATTTCCAGAAAGAAAATATTAGAAAAATTATCTACATGGGTACTTACTGTGGCCTCCAAAATGGATGTTAATATGGTCATAATAATAATAGTCAATTTCTTGAAATTGCTTGAAAATATCAGATACAATTGCCTCTTCTTAGTCACCCATCAGTGTTTGGTTACGTGACAAATAGAAACAGTTCACTATTGGCATACACTTGTCCAAGTAAAATATCACAGAAAGAGCATATGCAAAAAACAATTGGATTTTATCCTAAGTACATACATGATATTGACTTTTGAACAAGACACAGTGTTACCGGTCTTAAGAATTTCTAAACTTTCACTTGATAATATCAGATCAGATACTAAATAATTATCCTGACCTGGAAATGAATGTATCAGGACCATACTGAGCTTGCCATTTACCTGTCTATTATCAGTGGTCCAACACATACCCTTAAAGTGGTTTTCCTGGATTATGTGCTGACTTCACCACATGTTCCCATTGAAGGATTCTGTTGCTATTGAGCCAAGCAAAGTGGAGAAGAGAATCATGCTAAGAGAGCATATATACCAGTTACCTCCTCATTGCTGGGATAAAACACCTGACCATGTGGTGCAATGTCCAAGGACTTCCTGCTGCTAGGGTTTCCATGATGTGATGAAACTTCTCAAAACAAAGCTGGAATAAACCCATTCCTTTCATATGCTAGTTCTTGTTAGATAACTTCCAGCAATGAGGCAGTAACTGCTAACAGATAATTAGTAGGGACAGTGGTGCCATTTATGTGATGAACCTGACCTTGTGGTTCTTAGTCATTTCAAACTGGTTTGTGGGAGAAATATGTAAGGATTTGAAACTTTGGTCTAGACAGTCTTTACAGTGTTGTGGGAAGATCTGGATGGGCCATTATGTCAAGAGTTGAAAGTACAAAATGCAGAAAAATCTATGGACTGTGGAGGCTCAGCTTAGGCATCTTCAGAGAGGAAAGAGGACATATTTAGACCTGGACTAGAGGTCATTTGTGTGATACTCTTATTATTATTATTAGTTATGTATACAGTGTAAACAATCATGTTGGTACCATTGTTAGCCTCCTCCCTTTCCTCCCCTTCCCCTGCAGGGACCCTCCTTGTTGGGGAATATGGGTCATGCATTGTGGGGTGAGCCATCAGTTATGGGTAAGAGGCAATGTCTCTGTGCACAATGACCCAACATGTGGCTCTAGCAATCTTTCTACCCCCTCTTCAGTAAATTTCCCTGAGTCATGTTGGGCTCGTTTTAGGTCTACTTCAGTGATGAGGTCTTGGGAGCTAATTTGTTTCTCAATATCTGGTTTGGTAGGAGTTGAGTGTTCTCTGTGTCTATCTCCTTTATCCCTGTGCTGGTACCAGGTTCACCAAGAAAGCAGCACTCTTGCTCATTTCCTCAATTACTCTTAGTTTCAGCTGGGACCCTTTAAAGGTGTGATGGGCTTGTTCTCTCCTTAGGATCTGCATCCATCTGAAAATAGAAGCAAATTCTCCAACAGAGAGTGAAGTTAGCACCAGAGAAATGGTATAGCCATTGTTTTTATTTTTAGAGAATTTAATACATGTAGGCTCTCTTGTAGACCACAATTAGTGGGAGATTGATAATGGAGAGCAGGCTCATTTTTGGATATGGTTCTGACTTGTTTCCCAGCTCCAGCTATGGGTTCCCTTTGACTGAGGAAATCAGTTAAACGAATCAAGAGAAGTTGGTTTCTCACCATGGGTGTGTGCCACTATTTAACTTGTGTGAGCATCACAGCAGGTGGTTTGCTGCTGAGTAGCTTAACCATGAGTTTCTTAGCAGCTGTTGGTCATTTTCCCCCAGCCGCTCATGTAGCAACTTGTGGCACTAGATGTGCTGTCTGGGGACTGCCACTCTTCCAGATTTCTGCTAGGTCACTCCATTTTCCATACCAACAGCTTATGGTGTCTTCAGCAGTAGGGTCTTACCACTAACTTTTGGTATGTCATCAAGTACTCTGATAGAAATGTGTCTTCTTTTGGGAGACCTTGTAGGTCTCTCTGATGAACAGCTCATTGTGGATGTTAGTCACATGCTGGTACTGGGAGTTACAGGTCAGTACCAAAGAAAAGAAGGAGGAAAAAGATACGTTATATAAAAGAGATGGGGTGGGGGGAAACAGGAGAAGATTAAGGTTAGTCTTCATCATACTCTCTCCAGGGCCTTGTGATTCAGGTGTTCCCTCTAATGATCTGACGAAGATTCAACCATTTAGTCTGTCTTTTAGGATGTAGAATTTCATGGTACCATTGCCATTTGGGTCCATTTTTGTGTCCCTCAACCCACCCTTACTCTCCTCTTCTACCCCACTCACCCTATTGTATGGTCTACAAGATGCTAACTATGTATGTTAGCATCTTGAGTAGATTCAAGTTAGGAGCCATAGATGAGTGAGACTATGCAATGATTATCTCTCTGTGATTGAGTGAGTTCACTGAAAATGATCTGTTCCAGGTTCGACCATTTTTTTCAAGTTTCATTGTGTCACTTTTCCATTCCTTTCTGCTGTGTAGAATTCCATCATGTTGATATACCCCATCTTGGTTATCCATTCATCTAATGATGAACATCAGGGTTGATTCCAGCTCTTACCTATTATGAATTGAACAGCTATAAACATGGTTGAGCAAATCTCTCTGACCTGAGGAATGGAGATTTCAGGATAAATGCCCAGTAAGGGCATAACTGGGTCTCTTGGTGACTATATAGTCAACCATTTTAGGAAGTTCCACATTGCTTTACAAAGTGGTTGTACCCACCAACAGTGGATGAGAGCTCCTATTTCTCCACATCCTTACAAGCATTTATTTCCATTTGATTTTTTAATGTTTGCTATCCTTACTGGGGTAAGGTAGAATCTCATAGTTGTTTTAAATTGCATTTCCCTGAGGATAAGGGATGATAAACATTTTCTTAAGTGTGTGTTTGCCATTTGTATTTATTTCACTGAGAACAGCCTGTCCAGATCTTTGCCCCATTTTGTGAGTGGTTTGTTTGATTTTTTATTATTTGGATTTTTGAGGGTTTTTTTTTTTTAATAGATTCTAGAAATTAGACCTTTGTCAGTTAGATAGCCACCAAATATTTTCTCCCATCCTGTGGGTAATCTATTGGCTCTGTTTATTGTATGTTTGTCTGTGAAGAAACTTTTCAGATTCATGAGATCCTAATGGTTGAGTGATTGCTTAAGACCCTGAGCTACTGGAGTTTTGTATAGGAAGTCTTTTTCCCATTCCTATATCATAGAAAATTCCTCCTATTTATTTTTCTTCCAGTAGTAACCAAGTTTCTGGTCTTATATTGAGGTCTTTGATCCATTTGGAATTGATTTTTTTGCATGATGAGATGATTGGATCAAGTTTCAGTTTCCTGAATATGGTTATCCAGTTTGTCCAACACCATTGGTTGAAGATACTGCCTTTTTTCTACCCTATATTTTTAGGGCCTTTGTCAAATGTCAAGTAGCTGTAGTTAATTGACCCAAAGTTTGGGTCCTCAATTCTGTTCCTTGGTCTATATTCCTGTTTTTATGCCAGTATTATGATGGTTTTATTACTATGGCTTTGTAATATAGCTTTATGTCAGGTATGTTGCTGCTTCCAGAGGTGTTTCTTTTGCTGAGGATGTGCTTGGATATCTAAGGCCTTCTGCCTTTCCATATGAATTTTGAGATCATTTTTTTTTTCTGTCTGTGAATAACAATTTTGGGATTTTGATTGGCATTGTATATTTGTATATTGGCATTTGTATATTGCCTTTGGTAATATTGCCATTTTCACAATGTTAATTCTGCCTATCCAGTAGCATGGGAGTCTTTCCATTTTCGCAAGTCCTCCTCCATTTCATTTTTGAGTGTTTTTATGTTGTCATTGTATAGATATTTCACATCCTTGGTTACTATTATTCCAAGGCATTTTGTTGTTGTTGTTGTTTCTGGTATTGAAAATGGGACAATGTCACTTATTTCTCTCTCTGTAACTTTGTCCTTTGCAAATAGAAAGGCTACTGATTTTTGTGCATCAATTTTGTATCCTACTACTTGCTGAGGGAGGTAATCATTTTTAAGTTTTGAGATGGAGGCTTTCAGGTCTCTTATGTACAGAATCATATCTTCTATGAATAGAGATAACTTAATTTCTTCCTTTACAATTTGTATCCTTTTATTTATTTCTCCTGTCTTATTGCTTATTGATGAGCAGAGGTGAGAGTGGACACCCCTGTATTGTTCCTGATCTCAACGGGAATTCCTTCACTCTTTCTCCATTAGGTATTATTTGGCTTTAGAAGCTGTATATATAGCATTTATTACATTGTGGTACAAACCATCCATGCCAATTCTCTACAATGTTCTGATCATGAAGTGATGTTGCATTTTGTCAAAAGCCTTTTCTGAATATATCAAAATGGTCATTTTTTTGTGTTTAAACTTATTTCAATCTTGATGGATATGATAGGTTTATTTAGGAGATCAATCTGCTCTGAGTTTAGCTTTGGTAGGTAGTATGTGTCTAGAAATTCACCCTTTTACTCATATTATCCATTTTTATAGACCAGAGGTTTTTGAAATAAGTCCTAATGATTCTCTGAATTTCACTTATGTCTGCTGTGATATCTCTTTTTTCATTTCTAATTTTGATAATTTGAAGCATATCCTTTTTTTTTTTTTCTTGACCAAATTGGTCAGGGGTTTATCAATCTTGTTTATTTCTGTTTTCAAAGAACCAGGTGCATTGTTTCATCAGTTTTCTAAATTGTTTTCTTGGTTTCTAATGCATTAATTTCACCTCTAATCTTAATAAATTCCTTATGTCTGCAGCTTTTTAGGTTGGATTCTTCTTGCTTTTCAGTGTCTTTAGTTGGATGGTTATATTACTGATTTGAGATCTCTCTATCTTTGTTATGAAGGCATTTAGTGAAATGAATTTTTCCCTGAAGACTGCCTTCATAATGCCCCATAGTTTGGTACTATATGTTTTCATTGTCATTTATTTCTAAAACCTTTGCAATTTCATTTTTTATTTCATGCATTACCCAATTATTGTTTAAAAGTTTGCCGTTCAGTTTTTGGGAGACAGTGGGATTTCTAGTGCATCTTTTGTTCTTAATTTCTATCAGTATAGCATTGTGATCTGAAGTCATGCAGGAAATTATGCCAATCTTCCTTAATATATGGAAGCAGGCTTTGTGACCCAGTGTATTTTAGAAAAGAATCCAAGGGCTGCTGAGATGAATGTGTAGTCTTTGGATATGGGGTAGAATGCTCTGTAGATGTCTGTTAGGTCTAATTTTTCTGTTTTTATTGAGCTCTCTCATTTGCCTATTGATTTTCTGTTTGGATAACCTATCTATTTCTGATAGTGGAGTATTGAAGTTCCCAACTATGATGGTGTTGGTAGTTATTGCTGTTTTGTTGTCAAGTAGGTTTTTGTTTTATAAATTGTGGTGCTCCTGTGTTGGTGCATAAAGATTTATGATTGTGATATCGTCTTGCTGGATCATTCCTTTAATAAGTAGGAAGTGGCCTTCTTTGTCTTTTTTATTACTTTTGGTTTGAAGTCTGTTTTATCTATTATTAGTATAGCTACACCTGCTTGTTTCTTATTCCAACTAGCTTGGAATATCATTTTCCACTCTTTCACACTGAGAAGGTGTCTATCTCTAGTGGTGAGGTGGGTTTATTGAAGACAACAGATTGAGGGGTCTAATTTTCTGATCCCCATGTTAGCTTATGTCAGTTGATAGGGGAATTAAAGTCAGCAATATTTTGGTAATGACTATAAGATTTTATTTGATCCCTGCTATATTGTGGTGGTTAATGAGGTTTGGTGTTTTCTTGGACTTTGTAGTTTTTTGTGTCTTCTCTGAGTTTGTTTATTGTGATCTTCTTCTTGTAGGCACATGAGGTTAAATATTTGATTCTTCTGTATGGATAATTTCCTGAAATACTCTCTGCAGGTTTGGCTTTGCATTCATACAGTTGTAAAGCTGAGTTTTATCAGGGAAAGCTTTTTCCTTCACCATCTATTATGAGGAATACTTTTGCTGTGTATAATAGTTTGGGTTGAAAGCCATAGAGGTTCTTAGACTTTGCAGTGTTTCATTCCAGGCCCTTCTGGTTTTCAGGGTTTCCATTGAGAAGTCTGAAGTAATTTTGATGGGATTACCTTTAAAGATAATGTGTTGTTTTTCCCTAGCTGCTTTTAGGATTTTCTCTTTGGTATCAATGTTTACAGTTTAATGACAATATTTCTTGGGTAATTTCTCCTATTTTTTCAGTCTGTTTGGAGTTCTATTAGCTTCTTATAACTTGATGGGCATTTCTTTCATTTGAATTTTTCATGTTATACCTTTTGTGCTGTGGTCTGCCCATCACAGTGTTGGAGCCTTATTTAATTTAAAGGGAGCTACATTCTACTCTTGAAGTGTTTTCAGTGGTTATTCCCTTTTATGTTTGTTTACAGTAGTTTTCTGGTGGCAACTGGGCCTGCCTGCTCAGAGAGTAGGAGCCTGTGTGGCTCTGGTGAGGTCCAAGAACCTGATGTAGAGGCTTTCTGTTCCATGATTACAGTATATGTGAGTGTGCCATCTGGTGGCCAAAATGAACAGCGGGGTTGGTGGTGGTGGCCAGCCGGATGGTATTCCTGAGGCTGGAGGATCTTGTGGAGCTACTCTGGTCTGCCTGGGCTATGGCACAGGGTGGAGAATGGGATAGTGTTCCCAAGCCTGGAGGCATTGGTGGAGCTGATCTGGCCTGCCTGGGTCTGCACAAGGGAGTGGGGATGGCAGTGAGTGGGATGCCTATTTCAGAGCTTGGAGTCATGGGTGGAGCTACCCTGCCCTGCCTGTGTCCGAGCACAGGAGTTGGGGAGGGGGGTAGCAGCAAGTGGGAAGGTAATTCCAAGGCTGTATGCATGGGTGGAGCTCTTCTGGCCTGCGGGCTTGGGTCTGGGCACAGGATGGAGGGTTCTAGCAAGTGAGACAGTGTGGGAGCATGCGGAGACTGGTAGAATGGCATTAGTGTATGCGCTGGAGAGTGGAACTGCATTGGCAACCCATGTGGAGGTGAGTGGGATGGTGGTGGGGTATGGTGACCAGTGGGACAGGGTTCACATGGGGCAAGGAAAAGTGGGACTGTTCGTGCATGGAGGAGAGAGTTGGATGGCATCCCCATGGTCTGGCTGGAGTGGGAAGGCATTCATGCAGGGTGAGTAGACTGGGAGGGTGTTTGTGCGGGGTGGGGAGGGCATTCTCTCATACTGCAGTGGTGCAGGGGCAGCTATGCTGGCCTGCATCCCCCTGCCTGCAGTTAGTGCAGGAGGAACCTGCAGCTGGAACCATGGCTAGGATGGCTGCTTGAAGGGATTCAGGGACTGATGGAATACCTGAGAACATGGGAATCAGCTGATTCCTTTTTTATGCCCCTCTGCAACTTCCCACTGGAGGTCTATTAGAGTCTTCACCCCACTAGAAAACCCAATGAACCCTTAATATCTTGCCCTTCCTTCCCTGGGATGTGTGATGTGGTTAGGTGGATACCATCTTGACCGGAAGTCTTTGTGTGATATTCTGACGAAGAGGCCAGCTATGATCTGTTCATTCCCTGAGAAACTGACCAAGTTTGAAGTTAAAAGCAATGGATTGGTTAGAGCAGGCATAAATCTGAGTGTGTTTGGGGTTCCAGATCCTACAGCTGGTTCAGCTACAGTTTTTAACTATTTATATTGATGTTGTTATTACTATTATTATTAACAACATATTTCATGTTCATTAACAACCTGGTCCCTGTTTTCCCTTGTCCCTGTTCCCATTACATTACATCCTCTTCACTGGGGTCGCAGGTATTCCCTATGGGGTTGCCATTTATGCATTGTTTGAGGGTGCAGCAGTCGGTAATTTTAGAGGTTAGGGAATGCCTCTGGGCATGAGGTCTCAACCTGTGGCAGTTACAATCTTTCTGCCCACCTTCCACAAAATTCCCTGAGCTATGGTGGGTGAGTTTTAACTATACTTCAGTGAGGAGCCTCTGGATTTCTGCTTTGGTAGGTGTTGAGTATCCTCAGGATCTGTTTCCTGCACACTGGCGCTGCTTGTCATGTACAACATAAAAGCAGCACTCTTGCTCCCCAGTTTTATATGGTTTCAGCTGTGGTTTGGCTGAAATGTGAGGTGTCTGTTTATCTTCCCCAGTCTTGCTATCTTTTGAAAAAGAACAGATTCTCTATTGGAGAGTGAAGTCATCATAGTTTAAATGGGATACAAATTATTAACTTAGGAAGAATTTGATGTATGTAACCCCTCTTTTAGCCAAAGGCTAGTGAGAGCTTGACACTGAAGAATATAATCTTTGTCTCCATAGGATTCTGATCTGGTTGCCAATTCAAGATATGGGTTATTTTACACTGAGTAGATCTCTGAGCCAATTAGAATGATATTGGTTAACCCACTGAGGCTATGTGCCACTATTGCACTGGCATGTACATCATGTCAGGGTGTTTGCTTCTGAGTAGCTTAGACGTTGGTTGCTCAGACAGTTGTTCACCAGATCATCCCCCCCCCCCCCCAGTAGCTCATGTAGTATTTTCCAGCAATAGTCATGCTAACTGTCTGGGGACTGGCTTTCTTTCCAGCCAGTATTCTCCATGCTCTCTGTCAGCAGCATATGATGTCTTCAGCAATAGGTTCAGCTTTTGCCTCAGGCAGGCATTTAAGATGAGCTACAATTTTTAAGAACTTATCACAATGAGGATAACCCAGCTGTTCCGCATTGGAAAAATAGGAGAAGTGCTGATTCTTCTGAAAGGTTAAGTGAGGGAGCCTGAAAAAGAATGCTGAAGGAGTGCCATTACCCTGCTAGTCGTGTATGTGTGTGTGTGTGTGTGTGTATGTGTGTGTGTGTATGTATGTATGTATGTATGTATGTGTGTGTGTGTGTGTGTGTGTATATATATATATATATATATATATATATATATATGTATGTATATATATATATATGTATATATAGTTTTTTTTTCATTGCCAACTTAGCACTAGATTTGGAAGCATGATAAATGAAGGTGATAGAGGGTCATAGAGTGTATGACAGTTCCAGGGAGCCACGGAAGATAGGCAGTTTGAATCAGAGTTAAAGTTCCTGCATTGAGGCTGTGCAAGGCATTGTGTGAAGCTATGAAGAGGCTCCATAGGTACCATTTTTTGGTACAGTTGCCTTCTCATTTCTGGGACAAAACAACCAACCAGAATAAGCTTATGGAAGGAAAGGTTTTACTTGTGGCTTACAATTTTTTCAGGGGATGTCACATCATAGCAGGGAATGTGTAGAAAGAGCAGATAGGAAGGCAACACATCTCCACAGTACCAGGCATTGTGAGGTCATGGATATCCAGGGCATTTTGTGTCTAGAAGACTGCACTGTATTTCTACCCTTCCTTTGGCTCTTACATTATTATTTTGGGGTCGGGTTGAGGGTTGAGGTAGAGTTTCACTGTAGCCCAGTATGACCTGGAATTCACTCTGTAGTCTCAGGGTGGCCTTGAGCTCACAAAGATCATCTTACCTCTGCCTCCCAAATGCTGGGATTAAAGACATGTGCCACCATACCCAGATTGGATCTTCCATTTTTTCTGCCACCTTATCTGCAATGGACCCTGAGCCTTGGAGGCTATGATAGAGATGGTTCAGTGCTCAAAACTCCTCTTTCACTTTGCTCATCACTAAGGTGCCTTTTGAGTCATCACAGAGGTCACTGCTATTGGAAAAGAAAAGCTTCTGGGCTGGAGAGATGGCTTAGCAGTTAAGTGCTTGCCTGTGAAGCCTAAGGACCCCAGTTCGAGGCTCAGTTCCCCAGGTCCCTCGTTAGCTAGATGCACAAGGGGGCGCACGCATCTGGCATTCGTTTGCAGAGGCTGGAAGCCCTGGTGCACCCATTCTCTCTCTCCCTCTATCTGTCTTTCTCTCTGTGTCTGTCGCTCTCAATTAAATAAATAAAAAAAAGAAAAAAAAGTAAATCTTCTCTAACATAAAAATGAGAGTAGCATTAGCATGTGAATATGACCATTAAGAAAATTTCTTATTTATTGCAACTCTTGGTGAGAATAATATATACACCAGCAGGGGTTACACCTCTATTGCTCATGGCATCCGCCACATAAGTTTTTAGTACCAGGCATGTATTTCCTCCAGTGGAGTGGGCCTTCAGTCCAATTAGTGAGTGGTTGGCTTCCCCCATAAGAGATATGCCACTGTTGCACCAGTTGGCTTATTTGATATGGCTGGCCAACGTTGAGGCTTGCAGTCCCCACTGTGGTTTATCTCTACTGATGACTTCTCTCTCCCATAGGGCTGCAGGCAGTATAGCTTTTTCTAGCTTTTTGTTAGCTGGTCCACAGAGAGGAACTTTTCAGATCAGCTCCAGCTTGATTTCTCAATGATCTTGCAGCCCAAGCATGGGAGTCTTCAGCAATAGGATCTTACATCTATTCCTGGTGGTAAACCAAAAGCCTTGACAATGATCTATAATGTTTTGATTGCATCATGGACCTCCCTGGCAATTCATGGAGGTATCCCAGCTCTGGCACTGAAAATTTTCTCCTGGGTGCACCATTGAGTAAAGGAATGGCAGGGGGAGGGTAAAACACATCTATTCTTAACAAAAATATGGAAATAAAATATTTTCCAAACAATAAGTAAACTGTTATATTTGCTCTTTAACATGCAAGTCAGTTTAAAAACTCATGTATGGCTGGAAGCTCAAGTTATGACTCGGAAGGTAAAAGTGCTGTCTCTCAAGCATAAGGACCCACGTTTGAATTCCATAACCCATATAGACTGCCAGACATTATGGCCCATGTGTGAGATAGAGACAAGGAATCCCTGTGGCTTGTTGGTTAGCTGCCCTAGATACACCAATGATTTCCAGGTTCACCAAGACACCTGATTGATGAGTAAGGTTGCAAGTGCCTAAGGAAGCACTCTAAAGTTAATTTCTGATCTCCACACACAAGCACACATGTACACATGTATACACTTACCAACACACACACACACACACAATCACACAAGCAATACAAAAGAAAAGAAAAATATTTCTATCTTACTCAGGATAGATGGCTCATGCTTCTAAGAAATTTTTTGTTTCTTTTTCGTTTTTTTTTTAATTTTTTTTTGTTTATTTTTATTTATTTGAGAGCAACAGAGAAAGAAGCAGAGAGAGAGAGAGAGAGAGAAAGAGAGAGAGATAACAGGCATGCCAGCAAATGAACTCCATCGCTTGTGCCCCTTTGTGCATCTGGCTAACGTGGGTCCTGGGGAATCAAGCCTCAACCAGGGTCCTTAGGCTTCACAGGCAAGCGCTTCACCGCTAAGCCATCTCTCCAGCCCTGTTTATTTTTCTTTATTTGAGAGAGACAGAAAGAGAAAGAAGCAGCAAGAAAAAGAGAGAATGGGCACACCAGGGACCCCAGCCTCTGCAAATGAACTCCAGTTGTATGTGCCACCTTGAGCATCTGGCTTATGTGGGTACTGGGGAATTAAGCCTCAAACTGGGGTCCTTAGGCTTCACAGGCAAGTGCTTAACCAGTAAGCCATCTCTCCAACCTTAATCCCACAACTTTTGAATCTTAGTATAGAGGATGGCCATGACTTTAAGGCCAAGCTGACATACATATGGTTTTCCAGGCTAGCCTAGACTACTGTAAAAAACACTTTCTTAAAATCTACAAAAAAAGAAATATGTCTTACTGCTGTGAAATACTGTTTTCTCCTAGAATTATTAATATAAATACATGACTGTTGTATGTAGATTATTAAATTGCTTGTTAGAAGAGAGATATTGGTCTAATAATCCATTTATGGTAAATTGGCAATGTTGTAAAGTAGTTAACAATCCAGATAAGTCTATAATTAGTTCAACATCAAATTCAGTGAAGTATTTTTATAGAAATGAACTTGGAATAAGTCTGTTAGGTAGCAGATAAGTTTAGGGTTCTTATCACTAGACAACATTACAGAATCATTATCTTAATATTGAGGCAAACATTTTTATGTTATCTTTAATTTAAGTCAGCCTTTATTTGAGCACATTCTTGAGTGTCATGGAGGTGGAAGGGCCAAGTGGTATCAGGAGAAGGGTGGAAGGAGGGTTAATCAAAATTTAAGATGTATTAGAAGAATGAAATGGAATTTTAAATATATTTATAACAAGTTGTATATAAAAGTTCCCAAGTTATAATACATTATGGCAATTTCAAGTAAATATTTCAAGCAATATCTTATAGATATTCTTTCTTTCATTTATATTCTTGATGGAATTTGTGACTGGCATACAAGAAATTTCTGTTACTTTTCTTCATATTATAACTTTTGAAAATATTTTTTTTTTATAAGAGAGAGAGAGAAGTGGCATGCCAGGGCCTCCAGTCACTGAAATTGCACTCAGGACATGCGTGCCACCTTGTGCGCATGTGCGACCTTGCATGCTTGTGTCACCTTGTGCATCTGGCTTATGTGGGGCCTAGAGAGTCAAACAAGGATCCTCATACTTCACAGACTAGCCTTTTAACCACTAAGCAATCTCTATAGCCCCATATCATAACTTCTTGAGTAAAATTATTTGCTCTAAAATATCTTCATGTGTTTACTCCTTTAGAAGAGCTACCCAAACTCACCATTGCTTTTCTTATACCACCTTTTTGGAGAATTACACAACATTGAGTGCATTCTTCAACTAGTCAGATGAAAGTTTGTAATTTATCCATTTGTAGAGAAACAAGTATAATGTGACTACTACCTGAACACTAGAAATGTAAGACAATGTAACAAAACGAGATACTGAGACCTCTCAATTTATACATTGGTGCATAGATTCCTCACTATGAACTTCAAAATGAAGATAAATTCCACAGACCTTTTTTTTAAAAAAAAAAATTAAATTTAATTATTTATTTATTTGACAGAGAAGGAGGGAGAGTGAACCAGGGCCTCCAGCCACTCCAAACAAACTTCAGGCATGTGCGCCCCCCCTTGTGCCTCTGGCTAACGTGAGTCCTGGGGAATCAAACCCAGTCCTTTGGCTTTGCAGGCAAATGCCTTAACTGCTAAGCCATCCCTCCAGCCCTTGCAGGCCATTATTAAAGTATGCCCTTCCATTACGTTTTTAAAATGTGTAAGTGACATTTATCCTATTTTGAGGAGGGTGGTAGAGATAGAATTTAATGGGAAATTTGAGGACAATGAATCACATCTCCTTTCATATTTACACTGACAACCATAATTACATAAACCATTGTCCAATTCTTATTGTCAACCTCTGCATCTGTAAACTTGGACAAATTTCCTAAGATATGTCCATCATTTAAACAATAGCAGCAGTGATAATGTCCAATTCATGTGGTCACTGACACTTGCTATGTCATTTAAGGAAACATGGGCCCCGTGGCTCTTTAAAACATGCCTGACCTGTCCTCCTTCTGCCAATTGTGACTCTCATTATTATTATTATTGTTATTATTAATATTATTATAATTATGTACACAGTGTATATACAGCCATGTTGGGATCATCATTAGACTCCTCCTTGTCCTCCCTGCTCTAGAAAAGCTGGCTCACTTCATCATAGAGCAGAAAGAGAATGAACAGCTGGAACTCCAGCTTACTCAGAACACACTGGGCTATATTCAATCCCAAGGTCTGACCCTGGTGACACACTTCCTCCAGCAAGGCTCCACTACCAAAGACTCCACTCTAGATGAGGACTAAGCAAGAGGTCAATCACAAGTACTTGAGGCTATGGGACATTTACATTCAAACCACCACATTCTACCCCTGCACCAAAGCGCTTGATCAAAAGCAGCAAATAAGGGGTGTGGTCATTTGAATAAATTCCTCCCAATAGATTAAATAGTTTATTAGAACAACTTGGATTTACAGAAACCTGGCTGGAGGAGGTGTCACTAGGCAGATCTTAGGCTCCATCTCCAAAGTGTGGTGGTGAATTTGCAATTCCAGTCTAAAGATATGCAAAGTGCCTGGAGTTTCTGCAGTGTGCTTGTATGTGGTGTGGCTTTTTTCTTTCTCTCTCTGCTTGGGTCTGTGAAGGCAGGCCACTATGTGGAACTTCCACTGGATCTGTAAGCTTCAATAAATATCCTTTCCTTCAAAACTGTGCTTGAATGGAAGCTCATCTCAGTGATGTGAAGCTGTCTACTATAGGAGGAAAGAATTTAGTTTGGCTTAGACTCTCAAGTAGTCATTTCAGGATAGCAGGTCAAAGCATGGCATGAGCACAGGCTGGGAATCACCTCCTTGCCACATGAGGTAGAAGACAACAGCAGGAAAGTGAGCTGAAGTTGATCAAGGGTGCACTGGCTATAACACCCCAAAGCCCACTACTAATAACACACCTGCTTCAGCAAGGCTCCACTACCCAAAGTGATATCAGCTGGAGACCAATCATTCAGAACATGAGTATAAGGGGGACATATGCTTCAGTCTAACACAATCTCCACAATCAAATTTCACATTTTGTCCTCTTGTCTATTCTACTGAAAAATATTTTTTTCAATATGCCTGTAGGATTTTGCAGTGTTGGGCTAAATAACTTTCTGTACAGAGCTGAGTGAATGCTATAAGAAAATAATGAACATGAGTCACCACAAAGTCAGAGGAGCAAGTGAGGTAATGTTTTTCAGTGTATGCTAAGCTCACCTCATTTGCACAGTTGTTTTTCTCCTTCCATCTCACTGTATTTCACTCAATCTCACAGCTAAATTTCTCTTCTGCTTTTCCATTTTCAATGTGTTAGTTATAGGATTATGTGTTCCATATTCTTATTGCACTGTAAATACTGTATAATTTTATGGTCTAGACATCCATATGTATTGATTGTGACTCACATTAACATTCTGAGGGGGCTTTACCTGAGCCATTCCACCAGTCTCTCCTGAGTCACACATGAGCCCTCATTCAGGTGACTTCCTATTCCACTTGGCTTCATTTATCTGTCAGTCAGTTGGAACAGGATGCTCATTGTTCCTCCATCTGTAACAAACTAGTAGACTGTTCTTCTTCATATGTTATACATCTAGTTTCCAGCAGCAAGAAATTTCATTGCTTGTAAAGCGTCTGCCTACTTTGGCTTTACTATTAACTATCTGTTTAATGTACACAACACCATGGTAAAGTCCAGAATTAATGTAAAAAGTAAACATAAAAGAGAATACATAACCAAGCACAAAGGCCAAAGGCAACCAAACATTTATTATTATGGAGGGCTATTACGTAAATGTCACTCATGATAATTAAACCTCATGTCGCACCCTAAGGTGAGAAGCAATAGGCTTAAGAAATCATCTCATCCTTGGTCTTGATACTGAAGGTCACATGACCTCTGTCTTTGTCTTATTTTTTCTTTCTTTCTTTCTTCCTTCCTTCCTTCCTTCCTTCCTTCCTTCCTTCCTTCCTTCCTTCCTTCCTTCCTTCCTTCCTTCCTTCCTTCCTTCCTTCCTTTCTTTCTTTCTTTCTTTCTTTCTTTCTTTCTTTCTTTCTTTCTACTTTGCTTGTGCGTAATATGGTATGGTATGTTTGTGGTATGGAGTGTGTGTGTGTGTGAGTGTGTGTGTTATAGGCTCATGAATGTGCCTATATGGCGCCCCCTGTGCTAATCTTCAGTGGAGTGTTATTGTTTGTGGTGGGCAGAAAACAAGATCAATGTTAGGTGACCCCCATTGCTCTTTTGCTTGCCTATTTTTATATGAACTAGAGTTTGTTACTCTAAATTTTTCCAGTTTCTTATTGTTGTTTTTTTTCCCTGAAAGCCCAACAATTCTCTAGCGTGTGTTCTTCACAGGACTCAGATTATAGGCATGTGGAGCCATATCCATATGTATAAGCCTGTCCTGAGGATCGAGTTCACGCTGCATCCTGGTCCTCGTCAGCTTGCATGCTTGCACAGGTAGTGTCCTTAAATGCTGAGACAGCCACCTCTTTATTACTGTCTTTGTTGTTGTTTGTTTGGTATTCTTTTTTAAACAGGGTTTCATATAACACAAGGTGGCCTTTCATTCAACACGTAGTCAAGATGACTTTGAACTCCTAATGCCTGCCTCCACTTGGAATTATAGCTATTTACTACCATGATTTGTTGTCCTCTAATCTTTTATGGGAAGTCTAGTCTTAGCTAAGTGCATCTACATTTCCAAACATTATCAAGTTTTGAGGTTCTATGTAGACATGAATTTTGGGTGTGCATTAAGTAAAGCACTATACTTAGTAAGCCTTTATTTTCTTGACATGAGTTTATCCTCTTCTTGTCCTGCTCATACTGGTTGTTCTCTAATGACTCTCAGAGTTTGTTGTTCAAATCATCATTCCAGTTTATACTATTGCTATGTATCAAAAGGTTAGTATAGCGTAAGCCACACTGTTATTAAAAATAGGTGTATTTCCCACTACAGTTATCATTCTTTTAAAACTCTGCTGGTCCTTCCATGTGCCATGCCTGATTTAGCATACCATGTATACTAGAAATGCAAAAATAATGTTGTAAATGTACAAAATTGTAGTTATATGAATTCATATGGAAAAAAGAAATCATTATAGTGATGTGTAAGTTATAATGACAGAGAATTTACTCATGTCTACATAAGCAAGAAAAGTAAAAAAAAAAGAAGGTAATATGAATTGATCTCTGATATAAATTTAATTAAATGAGTAAATTTAATAATTATAAATAAAGTATCTGATGGCATAAAAATTATATCACATTCAGTTCTATACTAAACTTCAAGTAATCTTTTTGAAATAACATTCTCAAATCTTCTTTTTTGTTGGTGAACTGAGGTCATTTTGTCTTAGGTGAATAAGCACAATTCTACTTGGAAATCTAGCCATAGAAACTGTGCTCAGAGATCTTCTAAGAGTTGTGATTTAATTGTGAAATCAGTTTAATTTTTTCAACCACTTGATATTCAAAATCTAAGCCTGGGAGCAATATATTCAGCAAACTGATAATCTGACCTAATTTACATGGAAAATGAGCTCAGGTTTTGATTTATGAATGGCATTTCTCTTTGATGCTAAATAGAAGACCAGCAGGCTTGCATTTTAGGTATATTAAATTAGTCTTTTCACTCAATATGAAATAGAGACGGAATAAATGTGTCAAAATCTGAGCTGTTCTGGAGACAGCCAGTATGACATGTGCCAGACTGGTGATTAAAGCAATAAGCCAGAATGGATATATCTGTCAGCCTTTTAATTGCTCTTAGAAAGAGGCTAAATAAAGCACCAATGCCCCAGTGTTCCATTTTCCCCATGGAAACTGCCAGGTAAGAATCAAATGTGTCACAGATGGGGAATGCACACTGTGACACTGCTGAAGGAATGCAGAGAAAGAGTCCAGAAGCCTAGGGGCCGGCAGCAATGGTGATGGGAAAGACTTGCACAGGACAAGGAATGAATACTGAGTCAGCACTAGAGAATGTATCCTTATGTTCTTTGCCTCATTGCTATCAAGTCTCAGTAATGCATCAGTGCGCTCCCTTAAGGAACAGTTCCTGAGGAAGCTGCTGGGGATGCACCTGGGCTAGGGATAAAGCTCTATAACAGAAAATGGACAGAAAGTGGGATCTGATCAACACTCCCTTCATATCCTGCTAGGAACAGTATATGTGTGATATTAGATGAGATGAGGGCAGATTCAAGTTAGGCCTCCTAGAAAAAGCCTGGGTTAAGTGTAAGAAATCACATATATTATTGCAAGCTCCATAATTTGTCCATCATACTATAGGTAAGTAACATATTAATGTTTTAAATTTATGTTGCTACAGTTCAAATGTAAATGTATTTCTCAGGTTCATATACTTAAGCCTTCATCCTGCTGATGGCACTATTTTGGGAGGAGCTGGAAAGATTGTGGAGGTAGGGTGTAGTTGGAGGAGGCAGGTCACTTAGGACTGATTCTTGATTCTGAAACGATGCTAAATGTTCCATCTAGTTAAATTATTGGTGTTGGGAAACATGTTCTGATGATAAGAGTGCTTGCCACGCAAGCATGAGGGACTAAGAGGGCTGTTCTCCCTGAGCTGGATTTTCTTGAACCCACATGAATAGCTGGATGTGTCCACAAATTCCTGTAACCTTAGTCCTGTGGATATCAGAGGCTATAGAAATTGTTGAGACTTGCTGGTCACTTTGACCATTAAAAAAAATGGCAACTCAGTGAGACACTGTCTCAAGGAAACATGGGAATAAGCATATCAGAACACCTACTGTTCATTCCTCTCTGACCTCTGTACACAGGCAGATAACTCACACACAGAACACACCACCCATACTAAACACACACATGCAAATATGTTATTTTCATGGATATATAAGTGTGTTGAAAAACTGACCAAGATATATGTTGAACATATTTTTGAGTCACAGTGTATATTGAATGTAAAAAATCATGATTAAAATTGTCCAGATACTTTTTACAAACTTAAGGCAAAAGACCAATAATGCATAGCCAATTCTTTTAGGGTAGTAGCAAAGCTTCAAATTCAGAAACTACAGGACAATTTTAAAACCTTACATATAGCTGGGGAGATGCAGCATAAAAATGAGGGCCTTTCAGAGCAGAGACTTCCAAGTTCAACTCCTAAGAGCCCACATAAAAAGCTAGATGTGTCCATGCACATCTCTAACCCTAATCAGCTGGGGAAGGGTGACTAAAGACTGGGGAACTGGAGAATTAAAGGAGCTGGCTGATGAACAGCAGCTCTGAGTTGAGAAAAAGTCATTGTCTCAAGAAAATACATAAATGAGCAATAAGAGAAGGACATTCAGCCTTCTCTCTGGCCTTCACAATACACACACACACACACACACACACACACACACACACACACGCGGCATACACATCTCCACATGTGTATGCACATGTGACATATCACAGACCACAAAATACTCAAATCCACACATGTACACATGTACACACAAATACATACATGTACCAAAAATATTACATAGAGCAGAAATCAACAATGCATAATTCTCAAAATTTCATGACTTGGAAATATTGTAAATAAGATTTCAACACATCTTGCATTTTCATTTCTGAAAGCCTAATTATCTTAATGACTTGTAAGTGTTATTAAAAGTCTAAAAACTGCTTCATATGGATGCTTTTGTGACAAAATAGACTGTTTAACTCTCCTATAAGTCATCCCTTTGGACGATTAATTATATACACAGAGAGTCAAAACATTTCCAATCCAGGTTTGTGAGATTTACATAACAATCCAGAATCCAGGTTTATGACATTTACATAACAGATGCTAGTATACTAAATAAAACACAAAAATGAGAGAGATAAAGAAATAAGAGCCCAGGCCCAGAAAACCAAGCGCCACATGTTCTCTCTCATATGTGGATCCTAGCTACAGATGATTGGGCTTCTGTGTGAGAATGAAAATACTTAGTAGCAGAGGCCACTAAGTTAAAAAGGAGACATAAAAGGAAGAGAAAGGAAGGGAAGAGGGTACTTAATAGGTTGATATTGTATATATGTAAGTACAATGATTGTGATGGGGAGGTAATATGATGGAGAATGGAATTTCAAAGCGGAAAGCGTGGGGGGTGGGGAGGGAGGGAATTACCATGGGATTTTTTTAATAATCATGGAAAATGCTAATAAAAACATTAAAAAAAAAGAAATAAGAGAAAGGAGGGAAGGATGAAGGAAGGAAATAAAGGAAGGAAGGAAAAAAGATATGTGTGTCTAGACAAGTGCTTACAATTGCTACTCACTAGTAAACCCAGCATTGCTCACTTTGTGTTTGGAAATCTTAAGTTCTGTGTTCAAAACTCAGTTCCTTAACCCTCCAAAAACTGTGTCTATGGAACAGTCTATGAGTATTAATATCTTGAGTTGTAGCCAGTTACTTCTTATTTTGATAAAGGCAACATTTAAAAATATTTGTAGTTTATTTTATTAATTAATTTATATAAGAGAGAGAGAAAAATGGAGACAGAGGGAGAGGAAGAGATAGAGGGAGGGTGAGAGAGAAAGAGAAAGAGAGAGAGAGAATGGGCACAACAGGGCTTTGAGCCACTGCAAAAAATAAAAAAAAATTAAAAAAAAAAAAAAAACACCTCCAGAAGCATGTACCACATTGTTCATCTGGTTTATGTGGGTCCTGGGTAATCGAACCTGGATCCATTGGCTTTGCAGGCAAGCTCCTTAACCACTAAGCCATCTCTCCAGCCTAGATTTTTTTAATAGCACAGTTAAATGTGATTTTCTTTCTCCACACCCAAGAATTTGTCTAGCAAGTATCTCTTTACCATCAGAAGAGTGAACAAAAATAATTCAGGTTTGTGCAAGAAATATAAAAGACATCTCTGAAATTCTTGACCTACATATTTTAGGGACAAATTGCAAACATTACTACCTTTTCTAAGCATGCATTAATTCCATATAATAATTCTGAAATGTATTTTAGTTTGCCTAATTTCAAAATATGGTGAATAAATTTCATATCAAAGCTTAACATTAGTTATCCTTCCAATTTAATTCACAATTTATATTTTTTATCAAAACTACAAAAGCCATTTTTTTGTTCTTTTTCTTCAGTTCTTACATAATCATGGACTTTTATTATTCCCTGTAAGTATATAAATTGAATTTTCTTTTAATTCATTTAATCTTCCATGTTTTAACTTTCTTCAGAAAAATTGTGTATAATTTGATTTAGATAAAAACCAGCCGTTTAAAGTATTTCTTCATCCGATAACCTGGAACAAAGCAAGAATATGCATGCTGGAGGGATGGCTTAGCAGTTAAGGTGCTTGCCTGCAAAGCCAAAGGACTCAGGTTTGATTCCCCAGAATTCATGCCAGGTGCACAGGGAGCGCACATGTCTGGAGTTCTTTTGCATTGGCTGAAGCCCTGGCACACCCATTCTCACTCTTGCGCTCTTTCTCTCTCTCTCTCACTCTAATATTTTTTTAAAGCAAGAATATACCAGTGATAAATCATTTCCTAAACCATATAGGAAGTCACTTTGCACTCTAAAAAAATATAATAAGATGAAAATGAAAAATAAAATCCCAAACTTTGTCTTGGTAAGATACCCAGTATTGGTAGGTTATACACTAAATGCAATTGTGTATTTCCTTGGTGTTATTTTACAAAGATAAGAAAGAGGAGCAGAGAGATGAAGGGGATGGGAAGGGCAAGAATAAAGAGAAACATGAATATTGTAATATTGTAATTAATTTGTAATCATATTGTAATTAATAAACATTTCAATAAAATACAGGGAAGAGAAAAGTGCAAGAACTCATATATTATTCTTCAGTTTTTATACTCCTGACTTTTAACAGTTAGCAGTAAACTGTCCTGCATATTTTCATTACACCATTGTTGTGGTAGTTTGAATAGATGGCCCCCAATATATTCAGTTCTTTATTGTTTGTAGTTTGCATTCTGCAGCCACCTGGCTGGAGGTAATGTCACTGGATGGATCTTAAGGTATGGTGGTAGGTTTCAGATTTCAATCTAAAGATATGCAAAGTGTGCCTAGCTGGAGTTCCTGAGGTATGCTGTGTGGCTTTTGGCTTTTTTGGCTTGTACTTCTCTCTCTCTCTGCCAATCCTGTGAAGGCAGGCCAGCTCTTCTGCCATTTATGGAACTTCTGCTGGATCTGTAGGCTTCAATAAATATCCCTTCCTCCATAACTATGCCTGGTCTGGAAGTTCATCTCAGTGAACCTGAAGCTGTCTGTTACAATTGTCTGATTACTTATTCAACCAACTATTGTGTTCATTTTCTAGGGCATGAGTGTTAGAGGGATTCTTGAACTTGTCAAGGTAGCATCTTAGAATATTATGTTCACCTATTAAATGTTGACATGGATTCCACAGTACATAGAAGATATTAAAATTCACAATTAATTAAAAAAAAGGTGTTACTTTTAATGATTTGTCATTATTATGCTGTCTGCTGGAGTAGAGGTAAATATTATTCTTTTACTCTACTAAAATTAATGATCTTACAATACAACATAGCTTTGGAGGAGTAATTATTGTGTGGGAGAGTGCAATTCACAATGTTTAGTAATAAAACAAATCCTTATAGGAAGGAAGTCCCCCCCCCCTTTTGGACAGGACTATTTTATCACAGAAGGAAAATAATTTTCTTCTACATAGTCAAATGAAATTGATATTTCCTTTCCCTTCTTTCCAAAGAAGTATGTGATGTATTGGAGCTCCAACAACAGATGGGAAAATAGTGTGCTGGATCATCTGACTTGTGTATGCAGGTGTCTGTGGTATCCATGAGTCTGCCTGCATATTTTCAAACATATCTGTGATACAGGCAGAAATGAAGACAAGATATCAAATGAATTCGTGGGCAGAGTAAGGATTACTTGGGAAAAGGAGGGTATTTAGGGGAATAGGTTCTAGCAGGTGGGAGACAAATGAGATAATGGGACTGGATGATGATCAAATTACAGTACATTCATGTATTAAAATTCTCAACAAAAAGCCTTGTGGAAGCTATTTGTAAATTCACTATTTTCTTCTCAGTTTTGATTTTAAGGTTAGTCTTCATCATACCATGCTTTGCATCATCATTAAAATTATAAAAGATGCCAAGCAATTTATTAGAGATATTTATTTTGTTTATTTTTATTTATTTGAGAGTGACAGACAGAGAGGTAAAGAGGGAGAGAGAAAGAAAGAGAATGCCAGGGCTTCCAGCCACTGCAAACAAACTCCAGACGCATGTGCCCTGTTGTGTACCTGTCTAATGTGGGTCCTTAGGCTTCACAGTCAAGCACTTAACCACTAAGCAATCTCTCCAGCCATACTAGAGCTATTTTTAAAGGAAATTTAGTTCATATAAATAATGAGATAAAATGTAAAATTACTAAATCATTCAGGGAAATTGTGTTTTTGAATATTGTGTATCTGTTCTCAAGTGTGCATGTTCATGTGCTAGTGTGATTGCTGCAGTCACAGGACAACTTTCAGGTTGGTCTCACCTTTCCATGTGATTAGTAGTAGGATATCTCTTAATGGATTTCACCTGCTCTTGTTCTTCCCTACACTTTCCAAGAGTTTCCTACACATTCTCCTGTCACTACCTCCCATCTTGCCATAATAAGTGTTCTGGGATTACAGAAGCTGCCCATGCCTTCTACTTCTTACATGGGATCAGAGGACTGAATTCAGTAATATAGGTTGAGCAGTGGGCACTTATTCACTGAGCCATTTCTCCCACCCTCATGTGAATCTTAAAAATGCTGTCCAGTATGCCATAGAAAACTTTCATCCTTAGACTGGAAGATTTATGACAATGTTAAGAATCTCCAAATGTGGCCCTTTTTTATTCCATTAAATCAATGTCTGATTTTAGATTTACTAAGCTATACTATATTTAATAGTGAAACTCAAGTTTATCTCTGTAAGTCAAGTAAAATAAAAATGACATGTGTTCTCACCACTAAATTCAACATTGTACTGAATGTGTTAGAGCAATCAGGCATAAGCAGGCTTAAAAGATCAAGAAAAGCATATTACTCTTTATTTTCAATTGATATGATCTTACATATACATATTATATTACAAAAGGAATTATTGGTATTAACAAAAGTTTCAGTAATATTTCAGATCAATATGCAAAAGGTCTTTATTTTTATGCACTAAAAATAACAATCCAAAAATTAAATTAAATGGATGTCTATAATAACATTAAGAATACTACTTAAGGGCTGGAGAGATGGCTTAGTGGTTAAGTGCTTGCCTGTGAAGGCTAAGGACTCTGGTTTGAGGCTTGATTCCCCAAGACCCAAGTTAGCCAGGTGCACAAGGGGGTGATGCGTCTGGAATTAGTTTGCAGTGGCTGGAGGCCCTGACATACCCATTCTCTCTCTCTCTATCTGCCTCTTTCTGTCTGTTGCTCTCAAATAAATAAATAAGAAGTAACAAAAAAATAAAAATAAAAAGAATACTACTTAAAATAAAACAAGTGAAAACTACAAAACACTGTTGAAATAAAGGTTAAAAGAAATATGTAGATATGGTCATAGATCCTGAAATGTTTAATACCTCTTGAAATAACAGATGGTGATTCTTATGCAAAAATCAAGAACTAGATGTTCACATGCATGTGGGACTGTAAGAGGCAAGGAACAGACAGCATGAGCAGATTCCTTCACTATAGTACTGATAGTGCCTTGCCCTTATATAGCATCCATGCCTGGCATTAAGAAAAATATATCAATAATGTGTAAATATCTGCATATTTTATAAAGAACTACAATATTCTAAAGATTCATAGAAGTCATCAGAAATTATGAGTAGGCAGACCACATTAAAATATCACAGCTCACTTCTTCCTCCTTTACCATGCTTTCCATGGTATTATTCAGGCTATATTTCTTCTTCTAGCAGAATAGATTTTTATTGTTGTTTCTTTCTGGGTTTGTTTCCTTTTGTTCTATCCTTGCTATGCTGAGTAAGTATAGACAAGTTAGTTCTCTGAGGTCATGAGAAAAATTCCTTTCTAATTATGGAGATCAATAGTCACTGTAAGGAAGTGAAATTATGAAGACTTTTTTCCCAGGTTGTCTCTAACCTCAGGTCAGATAGTGTAATACCCATCTATGAAAGAGAGGAAAAAATTATGGGCTAATAAAAATCCACAAACTCCCTATTATTAGAATTTATGAAAATGAGAAAGTAATAATAAGATGTTTTGGACATACACTTGGGCTTGGGTTGAGTAAGCAAGTAAAGATCCTGCCTGAGGCACAAAATCTAGCTGGAGGCTGAAGTCAAGTAAATGAGCAAATAAATGTAATAAAAAATAATGGTGGGGTCAAAAAGGAGGAATATTTGCTTGAAGCATGTTTTCCAAAGTTCAAAATAGGCTGGTTTATGTACTATTTTTTTTCACTTATTAGAAAGAACAGCAGATGAAATGTTCTATAGTAATTTGTGATTTGGGCTTTCCTTATTTTTAGTTTCATTAAACATTTCCACAATAGCCTATGAAGTTTTTTACATCATCTTTAAAGTGACCAACATTTAAAATAACTCTAGACCACTAAGATAAATATAATACTACTATAATATTAAGAAATTCAATTTTGATAAATTATGACATAATATTTCTTTATTTGCCATCTAACAAGTATACAAATGTTTACAGTCTGTTCATATGTAAAATCCTCCATGTCATATTTCAAGATTTATAAATCATATTTATAATATGGTTCTAATTTTTAGCAAATATTTCAGAATGCCTGGTGGGGGGAAAGTTATAGGTTCAAAGAAACATAAAAATGTCAATGGCTTTACTCCCTTAAATCTGTGAGGTAATGAGCCAGTAGCTTATCTCTGTGAAGCAATCACTACTGTTTTTCACTCTTGATAAAGACAGTATTTCCCCGCCCTTTGACACACTGCCAGCACTGTTGGCAACTGCCAGTATATGCACCCTTATGAGCAGATAGTTACATAGGCAAAGAAGCTTGCTCACAACCCATATGCTCTCCCTTCGACTTTCTTTGGGAACCTAGAGAGTGCCAGGCACAGAAATCTCACAGGATATTTTCATTGACCCTAGCACTGAAACTTGAAATAGAAGAAAAAGAGTCTTCAAATATTGCTATTCAGCTTTCTTGTGTCAGAGAAACACACTGTGCCTGAAAAATAAGATATTATTCTATTCTCCACACAACTTTTAAGAGAGCTACAAGAATCAGATTATAGCTACAAAAAAAAAATACCTTACATAAAGCCACATTATTGATCCAGTGAGTCACAATCTCTTGCCTTTACAAAACATTAGATACTTAAATTGTCATTGTCTGTGATTCATACAGGCTCTAACCTTGCTATAAGAATAGTTATCATTAGGAATATTTCTTTATGAGTCCTGCTTATTTGTAACAAAATCTAATTTTTTCTAACTTGCAAGCCATTATTAATACTTTTTACTGTAAGAAAATCTTTGGAAGTATGTACCTGAGAAGACTAGATGTATTTTCCAGGTAGATTTAAGTAGGGTCAGTTCTCTAAAGATCAAAAAGTGATTCAGATGTTGAATAACTTTTTAGTCTTTAGTATTAACCATCAAGTATGTTATCATTTGTTTAGTTATTTATTTAATATATTTAACTTAGTTTTAACTTACTATACAAAAAGTTACTCTATCTCCTGGTAATAAAAGTACCCTAACCCCAATCAATCAATCTACCTGTTAGTGATTAGTAAGGTCCTCATCACATTTTCACTATAAGATGATATAACCTTTAATGTATTCCACCTCATTTGGAGGATTGACATCTTCAACTTTTACATAACATTTTTTTGATATTGTATTGCATATGAGGCAATCCAATATGATATTATATAAGTGTAGTGTAGAGAGAGTATCTTTAAAAATTAAATGAGAAAACTTGAAGGAAAAAAGGGAAACATGTATAAAGCAAGTTTTTACTGAACATTGATTTTATTGCTCCAAAGTAAATACATATTAAGTTTATATCATATATTATCAGAGATTTTTTTCAGGATAACATGATTCAAAGGGCCATTATTGAATGTTCTGACTACTTAGGACTCAGTTCTGTGCCAAATTTCATTAGATTCCATGAACTTTAACTGTGGGACAATGACAATGATAGAGATTAGGAGCATGGTAGCTTTTTCCTGATGAGTAGTCAGCTTTAGACTGGCCCACAGAAACATAGTTTCCACCTTACCTGCCCTGGCAGGAGTAAAACTGACATCTGATCATTCTTATCCAAGATGGCTGTAAATCACAATTTCCTAATAATCCTTTCTCAACAACAATAAAGACTTCCTGATTCTTCCCCTAGTTTGTGGACTTGACCCATGAGCCTTTCCTAAGCCCTTGCTCCTCCTGGACACACATCCTTAGAAAATTAGATAAAAAGGAAAATAAATCAGACTGTGGTTTGTAACCAAAAAGTAAACACCATAATTATTATTATTTATTTTTTTAATTTTTATTTTGAGAGAAAGAGAAAGAGGGAGGGAGAGAATGGGCAGGCCAGGGACGCCCGCTCAAACTCCAGATGCATTTACCACCTTGTGCATATGGCTTACATAGGTCCTAGAGAGTCAAACATGGGTCCTTTAACTTTGCAGACAAATGCCTTAACTGCTAAGCCATCTCTCCAGCCCAAACATAATTATTAACAAAGCCTGAGTCAATGTACCAGAGTCTATCACAATTGCCAGAGCAAGAAAAACAGTGGGATAATCATAGAGGAGGGAAGTGGGTGATATAAAGAGCAGTAGAGGGCTAAAGAGATGGTTTAATGGTTAAGATACTTGCCTGTGAAACCTAAGGACCCAGGTTTGATTACCCAAAACTCACATAAGACAGATGCACATGGTGGCACATGTGTATGGAATTCGTTTGCAGTGGCTACAGGCCCTATTGTGGCCCCCCATCTCTCCTCTTTCTCATAAATAAATAAATAAATAACAGGAGAAATTAGTATAAATGGTATCCTTCTATTCAACATTTATACAACTAAAATGTATTTGGATATTAAACAGATGATTTTTATGCATTTTAGAAATGGATCTGTGTGACTATTGAATTACCAAGCCATTTTAATTGTGTTTTACATATGACAATTCTCTTGGTCTCACTTTTGTCATGTGGTAAAAGCAGCTCAGTTTATTATCAAATTATGAGTGCTGATATTTCCTATAAATTTTTAAATCCAGAGTCAAATAATTCAGAATGTTGATGTTAACATTCTATTGCCCACCATTTAGATCCTGTATGTTTCTTCCAACAGAGATGGATGAAATTTCCATTCTATGGCAAATTTAGGGAAGATTTATTTTGATATTCATTCCAAGTGTAAAAGGAAGTGTGGAGATTACTTACTTTTCTCTTTGCTTTGTTAAAACACATGACAAAAGCAATTTAAGAAGGAATGGCCTTTTTTGCCTTATAGGTCAAGGGGATACACTTCACCATGATAGCAGGTAAGACATGACAGCAGGATTAGGATTAGCTGTCATATCAGTCTACAGTGAAGAGGCAGAAAGCACTAAATGCTTCTGCTCAGCCTCACTTTCTCTTTTCAGTTAGTCAGGGACTGCAGACCATGGAATGGTACCATTCACATTTAGGGTGAGTATTCCCATGTCAATTAACTTAATCTAGAAAACCTCTCATAGGAATTTGTTTCCATAGTGACTTTAATTCCTATCAATTTGGCAACAAAGATTAATCATCAGAGTACATATAACTTAAAAATTTACATTAAATGAATCATAAATCAGCATAGGTGAAACAGCATAGGTGAAAATAATGTCATTAGTATTAGCTAGTCAGGTATTAACAGGCTTGAAGGTTGTTGCAGTTACTTTCTCAATGTTGAACAAACATCTGACAAGAAGCAGCCTGTGGGACGAATGGTTTTATTTCGGGTTTATAGAAACTAGGGAAAGTTCCTTCAGGTGGAAAGAGCTGGCTCCCTCAACAGAGTCATAGCACAGAAATACATCAAACAGACATGAAATGTAAATGACCGAGCTCAAACTGCGTTGAACACACAATAGGGCTGGATTTAAATTCATCTCCAGTGACATACCCTCCAGCAGGCTGCTGGCAATATAAGTTTCAAGAGTAATAAAACAAAACAAAAAAATACCTCAGACTATGAAAGCCATTATTTTATAGGCCACATAGCCTTTATCAGCTTTAAAATCATTTGAAGAACCAAGAGTCATCTGAGATTTAAGACTATCTCTGAACTGTGACTCCTGTAAATTCACAACAAGTTATATACTTCCAACACATCATAATACAGAGTAAACATTACCATTGCAAAAAGGCATAACCAGGAGTCTGAACCAATGAAAAGTCAATAGCCAGCAGGCAACTATCAAACATACAGTTCAAGTCCAACATCTAAAATCAGTGATCCAGAACATCTTTGGGTCTGTACTTTAAACCATGGTTCATGTTCATAGCTCCATGCAATGGATTTACATGGTCTCCCCACAGGGATTTCAACCCCATTTCCAATGGTCACATCTCAGCAGTAAGTGGTTAGTGGCCTAACCAGGTCTTCACACAGGAATTTCAATAACCTTGTTTTACTTGCTGTATCTCAGCAGCTCAGTTCACCTTCATACAATGGCCTTACTGCACCTCCACACAGAATTTCAACCCTGCTTCACTTTGCCCCGAGGCCATCTCCAAAACCGAAAACCATGTTGCACAACCAATTACCCTTTGTTTTTAGCATTTGGTATACATCCAAAAGCAATAACAGGTGTGCAGCACAGCAAAATTTGTAAATCCAAGGACTAATAAATCTTGACCTTGAAGAACAGTATAATCCTCCACCAGTCTTTCTTCAAACAATGTCTTTGCAAAAGAATTTGTAGTTTTACTCATTTAACCCATTCTCATTCACCCACAGAACCCCATTTCCATTGTTTCAATGCAGAATAGTTGACCCACCTTTGTTGGAGGTGATCTGCTCAACAATTGCAGCTTTAGTAACCTAAAACTAGTTTCTGTGCTAGTAACTTCAAACTTGCTTATTTTTTCCAGGAATAAATCACACATTTTTCTTATGTTTCTATTCCATACCTTCTGCCAAGTACATAAGTCCATTACCTTTAAATTTAACCTTGATAAAACTCTGGGTATGAGCAAAAGAACACATCCAGCCTTTATGCCAGTAGCCCAATTCCAACAAACTTCTCTCTTTCCCCTTTAAAAGTTTAAGCCAAGCTTTCACAGTCCACAAATCCCTATGCATTTAGAAATTTCAACCTCTCTCCAGAATAGCTCATAAATCTATGTTTATAACACTGCAAGGCTTCTCTAGCTAAAACTACCAAATGCTTCAACATTCTTCCTGCCCACATTTTAAAATGACCAAAATCCACATGGTGAGATTCATCACAGCAGCTGCTGTTACATTCACATTACTGGACAGACATCCGACCAGACACAGTTTAATGGAGAAGAGGGTTTATTTCATGCTCATAGAAACTAGGGCAACTTCTATCATGGTGGAAGAAGCTGGCTCACTCCATAGATTCATAGCAGAAAAGCATCACAAATAGGCAGGAATCACAAACAGCTAGAGCTTAATCTGCTCTGAACACACCTTAGGGCCAGATTTAAGATCTTTCCCCTGTGACACTTGCTCTAGCAGGCTGATGGAGGCAAACATTGCATGTTTAATCAAACAAACCTTAGTCTGAGGTATATACCTTTAGATTCAAACCATCACAGAGGTAATTTAGGATGGACTCCATTCTCATAATTATCAGATTATAAAGGCAATAATTGAAACTTTAGAAGTAAGTATTTCTGTGCCCTGGAATTTCATCATAGCAGAAATCACAGTATTTTTCATAGAACTTTAATATGTGAATACACTGTTATTTTTATAACATTTTTGCTCCATATCCTTTTTTGTCCCTTCTACCATTCTACTGAGGACCCTCCTCTTTCTAGGAGGTCCTTCCTTTTTTTTTTTTTTTTTTGTCTCATGTTTTTTGTCTATTTCCATCTTCTATGTCAAAAATGTTGATGGAGGGCTGGAGAGATGGCTTAGCGGTTAAGCGCTTGCCTGTGAAGCCTAAGGACCCCGGTTCGAGGCTCGGTTCCCCAGGTCCCACGTTAGCCAGATGCACAAGGGGGCGCACGCGTCTGGAGTTCGTTTGCAGAGGATGGAAGCCCTGGCGTGCCCATTCTCTCTCTCTCCCTCTATCTGTCTTTCTCTCTGTGTCTGTCACTCTCAAATAAATAAAATTAAAAAAAAAATGTTGATGGACTCAGAACTTTGTAGGCCTTTCTGGGGTACTTGTAGTCATTGAGGGGTCATGAATGCTCCAGTCATCAGTTTATATCTAGAGGACAGGGCCCCATGAGTGAAGGAATTCTAAAGGGAAACACTTGTGACCTTCATCTGCTTATCAGAATATTCAGAGTAGACTGAAAGGAACTATAATTTTTCCAATATTCTCATGCTTGAGTATGAAAAAACTCTGGGTCCCTGGTGCCAGCCAAAGCAGGACCTTATCTTTCACAAAGATTTCATGTAGTTCTGACAGACAACTTGTAAAACTATCTTTCATAATACACTGGAGACAGGCTGGAGAGATGGTTTAGCATTTAAGCACTTGCCTGTGAAGCCTAACCCTGGTTTGAGGCTCGATTCCCCAGGATGGTGTTACCTAAGTGGAATTCTAACTCTCTATATGTTTTAAACTTGTGATGGTTTATGTAAAAGTACACTCTTGTTTTTATGTTCTTTTGTGTCTAAAACAGCATGACTACAAACATAATCTGCACCAACAGTTCCTGAATATTTCTGAGTAGCAACCTTCTGTTTGCTTACTTTTGAGTTGTTTTAATGCATTGCATATATAAATTGCCATGCTTGACATGCCTAATATAAATGTTTTTAGTGTATATGTATGGGAGTGCATTGTTTTTAGACTTCATTAATATCCAAAAGCTGTTCCCTTTCTGTTCTTTTGTAAAAGTAGTCAGTTAAAATGTAGAAGTTTAGTATTTAATAATGTTATATTTAATAGTTAACTGTAAAATCTGAGACTACAGAAAAGTAAGTTTTACAAAGACTTTACCTTAGGTCTAACCAAATTTTAACTAGTTCAAATGTTAATTTTGAGCTTAATGTTGAAATGGTTTGGTTCTGGTTCTTTTAAATGTTAATATTTGAAACTGAGGCAGAAGAAATTATTACTCAGGATTTATAAGGCATAGCAAAATAATTTACAACAAAGATTATAACTAAAAGTAATATCATCTAATGTATACTTTGACCTACATAGTCAAAGACTTGATAGTGTATTTTAAGATTATTGAGTATGTTTTATAAAATGTTAAAATTATTTAAATTCATCATTAAAGGATATTTGTTCTCTAGATAATATATTTAATAAATAACTAAAATATTTTACTACAAGTACAATTTATTTATGTAAAACAACCTTCATTGGAGAACTAAGATAAAATTTTTGTTATGATACAAAATTTTGTATTGGCCACATATATTTTGCTAAGGTAACTTCCAAAACAAATTTTAGAAAAAACAATTAAACTTTCTTAGTTTTAATACTCAAGGGAAACAGAAAGTAGGGACATAAAAATGCTTTTTGCTCTAAATAATGTAACCTAAAAATACTTTGACTGGCCGATTTCTCTCTGAGTACCACTAAACAAAAATGAATTCATGCCTAGTACTAACATTCTATATCCACATCACAGGCTCTAGGATGGAATATTTTAGTGTTGTTCTGTTAGATATATATGGTGTACCATTCAAATTGCCTTCTGATTATTCCCATAGAATATTACAACTGTCATCTTTGGACAGATTTACTGCTATTGGTGGTGTACATTAGGGAAACCAAAATCTTTTCATGGTACTGAAAATAAGTGAGAATTACATGCTCAGCACCAAATAAGACATCTCTACCACACCCTCCCAAACTCATGAAACATTGCAAAAGAAGGATAGGAAAGAATACAAGATCTGGAGGACAAGACTGCTAAGGAATGTTGTCTTCTGGACATGAAGTGGCCTCAGCATTCATGACCTTGCAATGACTATAATTATTGTGCAAGACTTGCACCATATAATAGGTCCATCAGCATCCTGTATTTCATGGTGGAGAAGAAGATAAAAAAAAAAAATAAGGTATGAAATAGCAGAGCAACTAGTTGGAAAGATGAAGGAGTCAAGGTAAGTGGACAAAAGAAGGCAATGAGAGGGAACTATGATAATGTACACTATGTGAATATATGAAAATTATCACAAGTATTTAAAACATATTGGTCTGAATTTATCATGGAAAGTGGAAGGGCACATAAGACTTCACATTTGGTAGAGTAGTTAATGACAGCTAATAGTTGCTGACAGAGAAATTGGCATGTTCTTCAGTGGTATAGTTCAATCTAGTGATGTTTTCATGATATTCTCTAACAGCACCACAAAAATGGTATCAAGTTTAAACATGGCATGTTAGGGATTCACAACATCAAAATTATGCAAACTTAAAATATAAATTTAAAATATTAACTTTAGGACTGGTTTTTATATAAAGATACTTTTATATGACTTCATGAACTTGTTTCAAATGAAATCTATGTGAATTTGTCAATGTTCAGTTGGGCTAATACTACTGGAATAATTATGTTGACACTAAGTATCAAAGTGTTATTATAATAAATGATTATTTTTTTCTCAATGATATTTTGAAATTAGATATCTTAAAATCTTATTTGGCATGTATGTATATTTTAAAATTCTCAAGAGAAAACTAGTATTGTTCACAACAAGGCAGTGCTAGATTTAGGGGCTTTGTGCATTTGATCATTAGAATCATGATCTATTTGTGAGTATTCTTTTAATATATGTGTTATAATGTTATGTGTGTGTGCAATAGTTAAACATGCTAGAATTTTTCATTGTTTATGGTTTTCAAACACACACACATACATATATATTTTATTTATATATTCATATATATATTTATATATATAACATTTATATATTTATATATTTATTTATATATTTATATATTTGCAAGCAGAGATGAAGAGAAGAGAGACCGACAGAGAGAGAATGAGCATGCCAGAGCAAGCAAACTCTAGACACATGGGCCCCTTGTGCATCTGGCTTATGTGGGTCCTGGGGAATAGAGCCTGGGTTGTTTGGCTTTGCAACCAATGCCTTAACCAGTAATCCATCTGTTGCAGTCCAGTTCCCATTGCTGGTAGAAATCACCCAACCAAGAGCAGCTTCTGGGAAAAACAGATATATTTTGGCTTGCAGGCTCGAGGGGAAGCTTCATGATGGTAGGGGAAAATGATGGCATGAACAGAGGGTGGACATCAACCCCTGGCTAACATAAGGTGGACAATAGCAACAGGAGAGTGTGCCCAACACTGGCAAGGGGAAGCTGGCTATAACACCCATAAGCCCGCCCCCAACAATACACTCCTGCCAGGAGGTGTTAATTCCCAAATATCCATCAGCTGGGGACCTAGCATTCACAACACCTAAGTTTATGGGGGACACCTGAATCAAACCACCACATTCCGTCCCTGGCCCCCATAAACTGATATCCATACATCATATAAAATGCAATGCATTCATCTAACTTTAAAAGTCCCCATAGTTTTTATCAATCCCAAAGATGTTCATACATCCCCATAATCCAAGATCTTTTAACTGAGCCACAATGCCAAAAAATAACCTCAAAAAATCCATAATGGCACAGAATAAATATTCACACTGCAAAAGATGGCATTAGGCATAGCAAAGAAACGTTCAACCAATACAAGATTTAAAACAACCTGGGCAAACATCAAACTCTGTAGCTTCAAGTCTAGCAACTCTAGCCAGTGACAAATCTTCAAGTCTGATAATTCTAACCCAGCAACTGGCATTCAAATTCTACCCCTCCAGCTAGGCTACTCACAGTCCTGGGAAACTTCTTCGGGACAGCAGCTCCTTGGCAGCCATTTCATGGTCCCAGCATCTCCACTAGGTCTCCACTGCAAGCCACGGTTCATCCTCATGGCCCTATGTGGTCTTTATGCAGGCAACCAGCAAACCCACTTCACACTTCCCATGGCCATATCCAAAACACAAGACCGTGTTGCAAACTCAATGGCCCACTTTCCAGCATTTCTTATACTCCACAATACCAGGTAGGGTGCCAATTTGTTAATCCAGGGGGGAATAAAGCTGACTTTGAAGAACAGGACACTCCTTGAACACTTGGGCCCCTTCAAAAGAGTCAACATTCTTCCTGTTGCTCCAGAGCAGGTCAGCTAGCCCAGTTTCAAAGGTTATAATCTCTCAGTTGCAGCTGAACAGGCAACAGTTCACCCAAAGATTTTTCTTTCTGTGCCATATCCCTCTGCTCATACCAGTTCATTTCTATGCAAAGCAACCTTGTACAATTTCTCAGGACATGAGCATAAGAGCAAGTTTCTCACACAAACTGCTAGCCCAGTCCAGGCAAAGCTCTTTCTCACCGTCATAAACCAAATATCATAATCCATAGTTCTGACCACCTTTGGGTCTTTCAGCTCTGACCAGAATAGTCGGCCAAGCTGTACTTACAGCACTGCAAGGCATCTCTTAGACCGAGGTTTGAAATCCTTCGACTTTCCTCTTGAAAATCACCTCCAAAAGGCTGAGGCCACATAGTCAGGTGTCTAGCAGCAATCCCACTCCTCGGTACCACTTTACTGTTGCAGTCTGTTTTGCATTGCTGGTAGAAATCACCCAACCAAGAGCAGCTTCTGGGAAAAATAGATTTATTTTGGCTTACAGGCTTGAGAGGAAACTCCACGATAGCAGGGGGGAAATGATGGCATGAACGGAGGGTGGACATCACCCCCTGGCCAACATAAGGTGGACAATAGCAACAGGAGAGTATGCCCAACACTGGCAAGTGGAAACTGGCTATAAAGCCCATAAGCCCGCCCCCAACAATACAGTCCCTCCAGGAGGTGTTAATTCCCAAATATCCATCATCTGGGGACGTAGCATTCACAACACCTAAGTTTATGGGGGACACCTGAATCAAACCACCACACCATCTCTGCAGCCCCTTGAGATATATTTTTAATAAATATACAATGATTACATCTATGAACATTATCCTTAATTTTCTAGAGTATAAATATAAATTACTTAGTTTTATTGAAAAATAAATCTTCTAAGAAAAGATTTACATGTAATTATAGTGCTATTTATAATTGATTTGCAATGCTTCAAATTCAAAGAAGTTAGACTTCTGGGCTTGGGAGTTAGCTCAATTGATTTAGCACTTGCTATGTATGCATGAGGACCTAGGTTTCATGCCAAGTACCTGTGTACAGTGCCTAATGCATGCCTTGATCTCAGTGTTGGTAGATGGAGAGTGGAGAATTCCTGAGGCTTTCTGGAAGGTAGTCTATAGTAATTTATGAGCTCTGAGTTCAATAAGTACCCTGTCTCAAACATCTGGTGAGAAGCAATTGAGAGACATATCAAGTATAGGCCTCTGGCCTCCATGCACATATGTACACATACACATATAAGCCTACACACACACACACATGTGTACCTTACACATATATGAACACACATACAAACATGCCCATGTGTCTTAAAAGGAAGAAAATTGTTTCATGTTTCCTATTATTTTTGTCTCATTTTTTTCTTTTCTTTGTTTTTGTTGCTGTTTTTTGTGCTGTTTGTGCTTTGTTTTGTTTTATTTTGTTTTGTTTTTTCAAAGTAGGGTCTCAATCTAGCCCAGGCTGAGCTGGAATTTACTATGTAGTCTCAGGGCATCATAACTCCATCTACCTCAGACTTCCAAGTGCAGGGATTAAAGGCTTAAAGGTGTGTGCCCAATTGGTCCTGATCCTGCATTTAAAAGTATTAGCTCTCCTTTCTGTTTAGGCTAAAACCTTGTGGTTCAAAGATACATTTCCAACACTTTTTTCTCTATTTTTGTTACAAGAACTAGAAGTAGTTCTGGATATATTTTGGGTAGAACTATAATCTGAAAATGTAAATCCAGAAGCCAGAATGGTTATACACAGTGTCTTTTACCTGTAAATGGCGTTTATCATAATAGTCCTAGAAAATTTCAGGTTTACTGCTGGTAATAGTGTATGGCCATAAGCCTTGGCTAATTGTGTTGGATTTCTTGCTTGTCTGCTGAAGAGAGGCTTCAAACAAACTCCTAAGAGAGGGGCTCCTTTCTGCTCTCATGTCCCTATCATTTTCCCTTTCTATCCTTCTACCCTGCCTCAGGCTGACACAATAATCTCTTCTGCCATTGCCCATTATCACACTTGAGAGTGCATCATTCTCCCTGGTAATAAAACCTACCACCTCCTACATGATTTTTTGAATGTTTCACTGACTTTTTCTGGCAGCAATCACGGGGACCATGTAGTTGGAGGAAACCAGGACATTACTTTTATTTAAAAAGATATAAGACAAATATGTGTAACATATCAAGCATCAAATTTTTGTCTTTATTTATGTTAGAGAATTATTTAATTTCAAAAGAGATAATATATTTTTATGGTCTTAGTTTCTTCTGTTATTTTTTTCGATTTGACAAGACTGAAACTACATTTTATGAAATGATTTTTATTTGAGCTTCTTTTACTAACAATTCATTCTAAATTTTGTAACTTGTTGAATTTTAATTTCATATGATTTCTCATTTCTTCTAGAAAGATACTTTTTACAATTCCAGTGTGACATTTTCAAACTGAAGATCTTGCATCTTGAACACAATATTCATAATCTAGATAAACCTAAATCCATTAATGTTCTGACAAGTCACTAATGGAATCAACTTTATGTTACAAAATATTGAAAGAAAATCACTTACTATCTGCAGAAAGGCAGAAAGTACCTTTATTCCTAAAACAGGCTATTTGCATGAATGATACTTAGTAATTTAGCAATTCAGATTTTTTTCTGGGTTCTTCCATATAGAGGAGAGATGTTTGGTTCTGTAATAGACTTTCTGATTTTAATTGGAATAAAAAGTTCATATTTTCCATTCCTATGCCATACTGGTGATTAATTTTTATTCCACAATAACAATTAATCCATATGTGAGATTAGAATTCTGTCAACTGATTTTTTTGTTTATTACTATTATTAACAAGATGTTTTGTATGGATACCCACAGGATACTCAAGTGATTTTTAACATGTTTGTGAAAGGTTTGATATTTCACATAGTGTTCTTGGACAGAAGATGTGAATCAAATTAATATTTTTATTATATAGGAAGAAGTAATCCCTTTGTAGCATTCTATGTTTTTGACACAGCAACTTAAGGAAAAAATAATACAATCTTCTTATAATGAAATTTAATAATTTTTGAAGCATTTCAAGACTTTAGATAAAAATAAACAATATATTCTTTCAATAAATCTGAGGTTCAAAAAAGTTCATGAAACATAAAAAACATTAAAAATAAACCAAGTATTTTTACATAATTATTAACATTGTTTTTCAATTTTATATAAAAATAAAGACAATCATCACATAAAAAAATGTACTTTCATTGGTATGCATTCCATGGTAGATTTTGTGTGTGTGTGTGTGTGTGTGTGTGTGTGTGTGTGTGTGTGTATGTGTGTGTGTCTTTGTTGTGAGGGAATGGTACAGGCTACAACAATACACGCTGTACATGTTCAAAATGCTTATGCAATGCCTTGTCTCCTTTTTTATTTTTTATTATTTTTATTACACTTAGTGTCTTCATCTATTTTGCTTCCTGTTTGTGTTGTAATAGGTCTGCCCCCACTCTCCTTCACTGTTAAGCTTTGTTGGTCTTTTTCTGTGTGCCCTGTGATCATGAATGAACAGAACAGATAAAGAAAAGTTTCAGTTTTTAAATATCTAGATTGTTCTAGCTATGTCTATTATAAATCTGTAAATATTTCTTGGTTGAGTACAAATGACATTCTCCAGCTTTATTGACATTTAAGGAACATATTTTAAATATTTATACTATTATTGCAAAAGAACATATAAATATTAGTTTTTCCAATAATGGAATTACTTGCATGTTTTAAACTATACAGTTTTAAATGTGTTTATTAAACTGGGACGTTACTTTCTTAGTGCTAACGAACTTCCTGACTTTTCAGAACTAATTCTACTAAACACATTTCAAGAGATGCGCTTCATTATCTTCTCATTTAAATCATCTACAATGACACACCATTTAATAAGGCTTGCTGTGTGGGTACTGACAGCTAAAATTTTGTATTCCTGACACACATTTTTAATTTGACTAACATAATAAATCTTATTCATGTCACTGTCATTTTCTATTAGAAAAGTTAATAAGCCATCAACCTTTCATCCTGGCATTGTTAGTATTATTTCTAAACTTACGTATCATTTTTTTTTTATGAATGATGGATATTCCTGTTAGCAAGACAACTTTTACTTATAACAAATGCTAGGTGCAATAATGCATTTCTAGAGAACTTGTCTTTGAATTTAGCTCCATTTTCTATTGCATTTCTAGGAGAATATTTTCAAGACTACTATTTAGGAATATCATTTGCATGGACTCCATTCTTTAAGGCCTATTTTTGTTCCCTCATATAAGATGTATAAGAATTTGATGTTGTTTACTTTAGTATATGCTCACTTTTTGTGAGAAAAAGAGGTTTATTTAATTTAATTTTTGTTATTGTTTGTTTAATTTTTGTTTTCTCAGGTAAGGTCTCACTGTAGCTCAGGCTGGCCTAGAATTCAGTATGTAGTCTCAGGGTGGCCTTGCATTCATGGTGACCCTCTTGCATCTGCCTTTGGAGTGCTGGGATTAAAGGAGTGCACCACCACGCCTGGCTAAGGGGTTTATTTTGGCTTACAGGCTCGAGGGGAAGCTTCACAATGGCAGGGGAAAACTATGGCATGAGCAGAGGCTGGACATCACCCCCTGGCTAACATAAGATAGACAATAGGAACAGGAGAGTGTGCCAAACACTGGCGTAAGGAAACTGGCTGTAATATCCATAAGTCTGCCCCCAACAATACACTCTCTCCAGGAGGCTTTCACTTCTAATTGCCATCATCTGGGGAACCTAGCATCCAGAACACCTAAGTTTTTGGGGGATACCTGAATCAAACCACCACATTCCCCCCTGGTCCCCATAAACTGATATACATACATTATATAAAATACAATGCATTTAGTCCAGCTTTAAAAGTCCCCATAGATTTTTTTTTATCAATTTCAATGATATTCATACATCCCCATAGTTCAAGGTCTTTTAACTGAGCCATAATACCAAAACAAAAATTCCCCAAAAAGTCATAATAGCACAGAATAAACATTCACAGTGCAAAAGATGGCATTGGGCATAGCAAAGAAATACTCAAACAATACATAATTTAAACAGGGCAAACACCAAACTCTGTAACTCCAAGTCCAACAACTCTAGCCAGTGACAAATCTCCAAGTCTGATAATTCTAACTGGCAACAAGTCTCTGGAGTTCCAATTCCACCCTTACAACTAGGCTAATCACAGTTCTGGAAAACTTTATCTGGGCCAGCAGCTTTCTTTAGCAGCCATATAGTGGTCTGGGCATCTCCAATGGGTCTCCACTGCAACCCAGGGTTCATCCTCATGGCACCATGGAGTCTCCATGCAGGCATCCAGCAAACCTGCTTCATATTGCCCATGGCCATTTCCAAAACACAACACTGTGTTACAAACTCAGTGATCCTCTCTTTCCTGCATTTCTTATACTCCACAATACCAGGAAGGGTGCCAATTTGTAAATCCAAAGGGAATAAAGCAGAGTTTGAAGAACAGGACACTCCTTGAGCACTCGGGCCCCTTCAAAAGAGTCAACATTCTTCCTGTTGCCCCAGTGCAAGTCAGCTGGCCCAATCTCAAAGGTTGTAATCTCTCAATTGCAGCTGAATGGGCAGCAGCTCATTCAAAGATTTTTCTTTCTGTGTCATATCCCTCTGTTCACATAAGTTCATTTCTATACAAAGCAACCCTGCATAACTTCTTCAGGACATGGGCATTACAGCAAGCTTCTCACACAAACTGCTAGCCCAGTCCAAGCAAAGCTCTTTCTCACACTCATAAGCCAACCTTCACAGTCCATAGTGCCATGTGCCTTTAATTCCAGCATGCAGGTCTTGCAGCTCTCACCAGGATAGTCAATCAAGCTGTATTTACAGCACTGCAAGCATCTCTTAGACTAAGGTTTCAAAATCTTCAGCATTCGTCTTGAAAATCAGCTCCAAAAGACCAAAGCCACACAGTCAGGTGTCTAGCAGCAATCCCACTCCTTGGTACCACTTTACTGTTGCAGTAGGGTTCACATTGCTGGTAGAAATCACCCAACCAAGAGCAGCTGGGGTGTTGAACTTAGGTCCTCATGCATATGCAGCAAACTCTCTTGCCTATTAAGCCATCTCCTCAGCCAGTGGTGGTTAATCTTCATTGTCAGTTGACTGTTGTTGCAGTAAGGTTTGCATTACTGTTTGAAATCACCCAAACCAGATCAGCTTGTGGTAGGGGGGAGAGGTTTATTTTGGCTTTCAGGCCCAAGGGGGAAGCTCCACGGTGGCAGGGAAAATGATGGCATGAGCAGAGGGTGGACATCACCCCCTGGCCCACATCAGATGAACAATAGCAACAGGAGAGTGTGCCAAACACTGGCCTGCTCACTTTTTTATTCTGTTTCTGAATATTTAAGAATATACTTTTTTTGAAGCCTTGATCACATTGTGAGTTTTAAGTTTGCTTTTTAAAATATTTTTTTATTTATTCATTTGCAAGGAGAGAGAAAGAAAGAAAGAAAGAAAGAAAGAAAGAAAGAAAGAAAGAAAGAAAGAAAGAATGAATTAAGAAAGAAAGAAAAAAGAAAGAAAAATGGGCATGCCAGGGCCTCTAGCAAATGAACTCCAGATGCATGTACCACCTTAGGTATCTGGCTTTACATGGTTATTGGGGAATCAAACCCAGGTCATTAGGCTTCATAGGCAAGTGCCATAACTGCAGAGCCACCTCCTCAGCTTATTTTAAGTTTATATAATTTTAATTACCATCTTTATAGTCAAATGCATACTTTTTATTGGTCTGTACCTAAGAATGAAATGGGTGGATCATGTATAAAAATGTAATAAGCCAGTGTTGACACTTTCAGGTCCTCAAATTTATAAACCAATACAAATGCCCTTAGCTATATCTTAGTCCATGCTGATATTCATCTATTTTTGTGGTTGTTGCTTGTTTGACATTTTGGTCAAAGTGTTATGATATTTTATATGGTTTCTAATATGAATATAATGTCTTGTGACAATGGCATTCTCAATATAACTTAGAATTTTAATTATTTTATTCTTTAAGTTATTTTCAATTTTGTTAATTTTTTTTTTTTTTTTTTTAAGGTAGGGTCTCCCTCTAGCACAGACTGACCTGGAATTCACAATGTAATCTCAGGGTGACCTCAGACTCACTGTGACCCTCCTACATCTGCCTCCCGGGTGCTAGGATTAAAGGCACATGGCACCAAGCCTGGCTTTTATTAATATTTTAATGAGCTAACTACACTCTATATTTATAGGTATTATCAAACATGAATCCATTTGTTTATTTTTAATATTAGATATGGACATATTTTGTATGTAAACATCACATGTTGGTACCACCTTTTCCCTCCTTTCTGCCCTTTTCTGAAGAGGTCTTTCTTGTTGGGGATGTAAGTTAACCCCACAGGGATTATGGGTCACGCATTGTGGGTGGTGGGGGTGTGGGGAGAGCAATGTCTCTACAAAATGTCCCAATTTGTTGATCTAACAATCTTTCTGCCCCTCTTCTACAAAATTCCCTGAACCATGCTGGGAGCACTTTAAGTCTCCTTCAATGATGGGTACTTAGGAGAATCTGAATCTCTCCTTGGGTAGGTGTTGCATGTCCTCAGTATCTTTTCCCATCACTCTTGTGTTCATATCAGCTTCACTAAGAAAGCAGCACTCTTGCTCATTTCCCCAATTCCTCTGTGGTTTCAGCTGGGGCTGGGTGGACTGTGCTGGGTCATTTATCTCCTCACGTCCAGTTCCCATCTGATAAAGAAAAGCAGATTCTCCAACAGAGAGTGAATTAAGTTTTGGTTAAATGTGATAATCATTATTAATTTTGAGAGAATCAAAAGGGTTTAGATATTCTTATAGTCTAAAGTTAGTGGGATCTTGACAATGGAAAACAGAATCATTATCTGGGTATGATTTGGACTTGTTTCCCAGTTCCAGATATGCTTTCCTTTCCACTGAGTGGATCTGATAGCCAATCCAAGAACAGTTGGTTACCCACCATGGCTGTGTGTCACTATTGCACTTGTGTGAGCATCATGTCAAGTTGTTTGATTCAGTCGCTTAGACTTTGAGTTGCTTGGACAGATGCTGGCTACAGAACTAGCCATGAATCCATTTTTAATTTTATTTTGCACTGCTCTTTTTATTTCCACATTTTATTTTGTATATTGACCCATTATCTCTCAATTACAGCTGAATGGACAGCAGTTCACCCAAAGATTTTTCTTTCTGTGTCATATCTCTCTGCTCACACAAGTTCATTTCTACACAAAGAAAACCTGCACAACTTCTCAGGATATGGGCATAACAGCAAGATTTTTACAGAAACTGCTCCCAGCTCAGTCCAGACAAAGCTCTTCCTCACCATAATAAGCCAAACTGCACAGTCCATAGCTCTTGCTGCATTTGGGTCTCTTAACTGTACCTGAATAGTAAATCAAGCTGCACTTACAGTATTGCAAGTCATGCTTAGGCCAAGGCTTCAAATACTTCCATATTCCTCTTGACATATTAAAAAAATCACATGCAAGTGTGAGAAAAATGTGTGCTCAACAAAATACAGGCAGTCTATGTTATACTATGTCTATTTTTTTATTTTTTTAAAAAATTATTTATCTGACAGAGAGAAAGAGAGGGGGGGGGGGGAGAAAGAGAAAGAATGACCAAGAATGGGCATGCCAGGGCTTTAAACCACTGTAAATGAACTCTAGGAGCATATGCCACCTTGTGCATGTGGCTTATGTGGGTCCTGGGGAATCAAACCTGGGGTTTTGTGTAAAGTATGCATGCAGAAGTTTCTAAATATACATATATATTTCTCTACATTTTCTGAACATGTGCACTTTCTCCTTTTAATTATTTAATGATTGGACATGTTACCTCTATGCTCCAAAGTATTTTTGTCAAGGTCAGGCATTCACCTGAATTTCTGATTAATCAAATAAAGTTTTAATTGCCCTTTCTTAAAAGGAAAGACAATGAAAAGTTGTCAAAATCAACTTTGAACTCTAAAGGAATTACATGCTTATAATAGTCTGAGTAGTATTTGGTCATTATACAAAATAATCTGCTGATGTGTGGTGATTATAGCAGGCCTCATGGTACCCTTCAATCCTGCCCTTTCGAGGTTTGCAAAGGTCTTGAAAGGCAGTAGTAGTAGGTATGATCAGGAGCATCTGAGGCATAGGTTGGGGGCCTCACTATCTGACATTCTTTTAGAAGTTTTGGAAAGTCAGAGGAAAATTCTTTGGAGTCTTAACATATACTAAGGTGTTCTTTAGAAGCAATATTCCTGAATATTTATAATTAGGGTGGTAAAACAGGAGATATTGTGCAAAATGAAGGAAAAATGCCTATTAAAATGATTGATAGCTAAGCCACCCAAAAGAAAGATAATGACTGTAATTAGCAAAATGAGGTATTCAAGGTGGAATTATAAAAAAAAAAACATTCAATATAAAAGTGAGTTTTTTTAGAAATTAAAACTTTAGAAATACATATTGAGTCATAAATAGAATAAAATTCAGTGGTCAAGGAAAAACCAAATTAATACTGAAGAATAGAATCTCACAATAAAATTCTTGTTCAGGGAGAAATAAAAGGAACTCTATGATTAAATGTAATAATCAGCCTGCTACAAAGCTACCATTTTTTTCAAATAAAGGACTGTTATAATGCTAATCATGTGTCCTTATAAATTCCATTGTCCTCACTCTGTTCTCCATCATTATACTTCCCTACTTTCTTTTTAGGTATTGTCGAGCAAGGTACAAAGAATTTTCTGCCCATGCAGCCACTCCGTTTTATAAATTCAATGTAATTATCACCTCACTAAAAGCTAAGGGACTTTTAAAAACCTATCTGGCGTGAAGTGACCCAATTAACACCATGTTAAAAAATATGAATTTTATACATTTAATAAAATGTGTTATGCTTAGAATAGTTTTGACTTATGGGCTTCTTTTCTCAAGAAGGTTTTGTATCTTTATCTTTTAATTCTTGAAAATTTCGAGAACCTCAGCTCAAAATTACAAGTATTTTAATTATTTATTATCTATTATTCTACTTTTATCCATGAGGATTCTTACTCTGATGTCTCACCTCATGTTGTTTTTGTCACAGAAACTTGTCAAACAAGTACAATGAAATCAGAACTTCTGGCTTTATGTTTATTTCAAATCGAAATAGAGCACCTGCACAAGATTCTGATACAAGGACTGTGGCTGGTTTTGCTTGGTTTTGTAGATATCTGTTCTTCCTGTGGTGTGAGTCTCTCAAAGTCCATTTTTCTAAAGCAGTAGAGAGGAAAATGCTCATCTTGTGTGATAAAAATCTGAGAAGTGAGACACCAGTAGAATATTTGTATACAACTATTGATACCAGTTAACATAGTTAGTTTTAATTGTAAAATTGAGATATTTAACTTATTTAAAAAATTATTGGTGCTGGAGAGATGGCATAGTAGTTAAAGCCTTTGCCTGAAAAGCCAAAGGACCTCGGTTCGATTTTCCAGGACCCATGTAATCCAGATGCACAAGGGGCACATGCGACTGGAGTTCATATGCAGTGGCTAGAGGCCCTGGCATGCCCATTCTCTCTCTCTTTCCCTCTCTCTCTCTCTCTGTCTCAAATAAATAAATAAAATAAAAGTTTAAGAAATTACTGTTTAGGCCTGAGAGGTGGCTTAGAGTTTAGGGCACTTGCCTGTGAAGCTGAAGGACCTAGATTCAACTCCCCAGTACCCACTTAAGCCTGATGCACAAGGTGGTACATGCATCTGGAGATTCTTTACAGTGACTGAAGGGCTGGCACCTGCATTCTCTCTCTTTCTCCCCCATCCGTCTCTCTCTCTCTCTCTCTCTTCCTTCCTCCCTTCCTGCCTCCCACTCTCAACTAAATAAATATTTTTTTTGTTTTATTTTTATTTATTTGAGAGAGAGAGGGATACAGAAATAGGAGGGTAGACAGAGAAAATGGGCATGCCAGGGTTTCAGCCACTGCAAATGAACTCCAGATGCATGCACCCCCTTGTGCATCTGGCTAATGTGGGTCCTGGGGAATTGAGCCTTGAACCGAGGTCCTTAGGCTTCACAGGCAAGCGCTTAACCACTAAGCCATCTCTCCAGCCCCAAAATTTTTAATAAAAATATTTTCTATATTTTTATTTCAATATTTATAATGTATTTTGATCATATTTACCTTACATTTCTCTCTCTTTTCTCTTCCACTCTCACAAAACTCATTCTTCCCAAGAGTTCCATTCATGTCTTGTGTGCTCTGTGTGTGTGTGCATGTGTGCTTGTGTGTGCATAAGTGTATGCATAGTATGTCTCAACAAACTTAATTACAGTTTCTTCCTTAAGCATTTGTGGAGGGTTCTTGTTCGTCCACAAAGTTAGATGGTAAGTCCCTATTTCTGAGACACCATCCATGAGTTTAATTTGCAAGACACAGAGAAATCAAACTAGAACTGAGCTAGTAGCTTCCTCCCTGCTCTATAGTTGCTATAGACCCACTTGAAGCTTTACAAGTTGGTGGAGAAGAAAAGTCATCAATAATAATCTTACCCAGCTATGAACTCTGTGGGACACAACAAATGTGTCAGGCAAGATATGCCCACTGATGCAATAGTGCATGACTGCCATGGGGTAGTCAATTGCTTTCTGATTGTATGGGAGACATGTTCTACAACAGAGAATGCATATCTGCTACTGGGAGACTGGTTAGCTTCCTTTTAATTAATAATAAAAGTATATTTAGAAACAACAGACATGTATATTAATATTCTAGAGTTTTTCTGCTTTCTTACTTTCAAGTGTTGACCCTAGGCATTGTAGTTATTTCTTCATTCTACACTTCCATTTACATTTCTTCTAGCATTTTCTCCTTTTAAATTTTTGCTAGCATTGTCTCCATTGCATTTATTGGTATTGTTTGGATTTCACAGTATTTGAAGAGTCACACTTTTCTTTCATCTTGCCTTCATCTTGACAATTTCTTCTCACCTTCCATTTGCTCATTGTTTCCTTTGTGCTGGACTGTTCACAGCAGCGCTTCTTCTCAAACGGGCTTCTCTAGTTCTTAGCTTTGAATTTCCTGTTGGCTTCACCTGAATGATAACCACTCATGACATATTTCTTTCAGCTCATCTCTGCAGTCTCAATTTTATGGTAATATCAATTATTCATTGAAGATAAATTCTGTTTTGCTGTTTTTACCATTTTATGAAGAGTCCATTTATAACTACATCTAAAAAATAATAAGCCTTATTCAGTAAATGCTTCCACAATATCAATACATGAAAGTCCCTATGTCATCTGTTATGAAAAAAAAATTAAAAACTTATGTTTTGCTACTTTCATAGAATTAATCACAAGCTAAGCTCTCATTTTCCACCCAAGCACCTACTCAAACATATACTGGCAAATGTATTTTTTGAAGCAGATGTTTGTATTACATTAAAGAATACCCTCTTATTAGCTGAAAATGATATACTGAATTTCTCTCCCTCCCCAGCAGTGGGATTTCAGGAAGACCATCATGCCTGCCTAGCATTTACATGGGTGTTGAGGATCTGAACTCAGGCTTTCAAACTTCCACAGCAAGTGCTTTATCTACTTGACCCTATCCTTGGGTTTCCTTCTGTAGTCCAAGCTGGTTTGGAACACACTGTATGACTCTGAGTCATCTCTCACTCATGACAATCCTCTTGACTCAGTAGATAGAGTGCTAAGATTACAGGCAGAAGCTATCATGTCCAACTGATATGTATTATGATACAAATACACTAATTTAACTAAATAATATGTCTTAGCTGTTTCCATACAAAAATCATACCTTGTAGTATAAGTAAATTTGTGTACATTTCTATTTCTATATATGTGTGCGTTGGTTTGTTGCAGTTACTTTCTGATGGCTGGGATAGAGAACCTATCCAAAGCGTAGTGTGGTAGCATATACCCTTAATCCCAGCACTCAGGAAGCAGAGGTAGAATAATCACTGTGAGTTTGAGACCAGCATGGAACTACAGAGTGAATTCCAGGTCAGTTTGGTCTAGAGTAAGACCTTACCTTGCAAAAGCAAACAAAAAGAACATGACCAAAAGTAGCTGATGGTAATAAAAGATATTTTATTTAATTTTGGCTTATAGTCTCTAAGGGAAGCTTCATGATAGCAGGGACAAATGATTGAGTAGAGGTTGAACATCACCTCCTTGCTAACATCAAGTGGACAACTTCAGGAGAGTGAGCCAAACTAACACTGACAAGCTAGGGCTAATAAACTCAAGATCCACTTCTAGAAACACACTTCTTCTAACAAAGGCCAATATCCCAAATTGCCACCAGCCCAGAAGCAAGCATTCTGAACACCTAAATTTATGGAAGACAGCTGATTCAAAACATCACACCATGTATTCCTGTGTTCACACACTTATATCTAAGTGTTGTAGCCAAAAGTCAACCTTGGTATTCAAATGCCACCCACCTGTATTTGAGACTGTATTTGAGACAGGTGTTTTACTGGTCTGGACCTTGCAAATCACATTAGTTGGCTGGCTAGTCAGCCCCAGGGACCCATCTGTCTCCATCTCTCCAGTACTGAGAATACAAGCATGGCTATCTCTGTAGACCTGTGTAAGTAAATCTTAATATTTACTAATTATATTAGTCTTACAAAATAGACTTGAAAATATTAATACTTGTATTTAAGAATAAGATATCACTATTATGAGACTGAAAATCTGATTTACATAGGTAAACTCTTTAATAATAAATAATTACAGTAAACCACATATAGAGTAAAGAATCACATATAGAGTGAAGTATTTGAATAAGTAGGCCACATTAGCCTGTACTCTTATTCTGCATATGGTATCAATTTAAATTCAATGAACAGTAATTTGAGTCATAGAATGATAATATGAACTCATTTGTTAAAGTTCAAGTTTCCCAAAACAGCATATATATATATTTGTTTTTCAAGGTAGAGTCTCACTGTAGTTCAGGTTGACCCAGAATTCACTATGTAGTCTTAGGGTGGTCTTGAACTCAAAGTGATCCTCCTAACTGTTTCCTGAGTGCTGGGATTAAAAGTCATGCACCATCACACCCGTAAAGAGTATGTTTATATGTATGTGTGTGTATATATATATGGAAGAAGATAAATAGAAAATTTTGTGGTAAGATATGATATTAGTCTTGGAGGTTGTCAAATCCATACCGGACAATTTAAATGTTTGTAACTGTAAGCTCTAATACATCTCTAAATAATTAACTTACACAGAGGAAACACATATATTTAGTCAGAGTTATATCACAAAATGACATATATTCTGATTATTGTAAGAATTTTCCTGTTCTACACAATCTTGCAGAATATCAATATGTGTTTGAAACTGTATTTTGTTAACACCAACAACTTAAGTAAATTTTGCTGCTTACAAGATTAAATATGTATATGTGTACAAATATACATAAGTAATTATTTAAACCACTGTACAAATATAAACAAATAATTTTAAACTACTAACTATAACAGTAACTATTAGTGGTATTTGAATAAACTTATGAAGTTCACATGGAGAGAAAAAAAAATCTATTATATAGTATGAAGCTGCAAACCTTTTAATTCTGCCCCAGTAAGAACAAGGTAAATAAGCATACAAATATATAGCAGCAATAGGCTGCCCATGAGCATTGACAATAACACAAACTTATCAGAAATTTCAAAGAAAAACACAAAAGGAGCTAATATTGATTATGAAAATGAAAATAATGAAGATGAGAGGAAACTGTAAAAAAGAAAGTGTATGAAATGTTTAAGAGCAAAAAGGAGATTTCTTGACTGGAGAGTGCAAAGTAGCAACATTATTCTTTTCAGAAGCTCAGGAACAAAATGTGAAAAGGAACCTTAGTACTGACACTTATCACCTGTCTAATATGGTTTTAACATGAATTGTTGCAGACATGTTTTAGAAGGGAAGATACATAAGTATAAGGATAGTATCTACATGGCAGATTTTATCTGACAAGTAAGCCATTGTGTGTGTATTCAATTTGCTAGGTGCTCCTATTGAGCCATATTTCCTTCTTCCTTCAAAAGAAATACCAATTTTATTGTGCTCATATAAGAACTGTACCTTCAAGCCTACCTGTCTGACACTGATGTCTATGTGACACAGTTATATGCAAAACTGTAACTCAAAGTACAAATCCTCCTAAGAGAATTATTTTTTTCAAAAGAGATCAGATTCAATTGACAAGTGATTTTTGTTAATTTCCTGTCCCCAGTGTCACTTTGGGTTGCATTAGTGACACCAGAGGGGACTGAGATGTCTTAACAGTAAAAGGAAAAGGGAAGAATGTTAATAATGATGGACCGTAATGAGCCTCACTGCCCTGAACCCCAAGGAATTGGCTTCGGAAGGATCGTTCAGCATTGTCATATCAATGTCAGGTTTCTTTTGAGGAAACTCATCTCTCTTTGCGTAAGTTACTCTAACTTGTAACTGATTCCTTATTGACACAGTGTGTAAAAATATTTGGAAGGTGTCTCCTCAAAGACTTCATAATTATTCATTATTAAAAGACCAAGACTTGAACAGACAGAAAGACCATGAATGATTGTATTAGCACCTAGGTGGTCCACAATGATAAAAATAATTTATGTGAAATTGTAGAAAGTTAAATCTCCTGGTTAAATAATAATCAAGCACATAAAGAATTTATTTCAAGTAAGATCCACATTTGTCAAAAACTAATACCAACACCACATGAGGGCAGCACAGTAAATGTACAAGGAACTAGAAGTTCAATGACCCAGGTTAAAGTTTTACTTATCTATTCAAATAGAGTTCATTTACTTATAGGCTAATCAATTCTTGTATAAATATTCTATAAACATGCATAAGCACAGGTCATTAATTTCTGTTCAACTAACTGAAAATACTTATGATAAAATAATGAGCTTGAATTTATCTGAATTAATCATCAAGATAATAAATGTCGAATTTCTGCTGCTGCTGAGTTTTTGCATTTATTGTAAAACATTTCCTAACTTTTGTCCAGTTAAACTTCCTTTAACTCATTTAAGCTAAATATGGCTTTTCATAAATTATTCTATAGTATTTGGTAAATATGTTAAATATAATTAATTTTAAAAAATTTTTATTTTAGTATTTTTTACAGTCAGGTTTATATTGCTCATAGAAATCACCCAACCAAGAGAAGTTTGTGGGGAAAAAAGAAAGAGGTTTATTTTGGCTTACAGGCTCAAGGGGGAAGTTCCTTGATGACAGGAGGGGAAAACGATGGCATGAGCAAAGGGTGGACATCACCCCCTGGCCCACATAAGGTGGAAACCAGGAAAATGAGAGTGTGCCAAACACTGGCATGGGGAAACTGGCTATAATGCCCATAAGTCCACCCCCAACAATACACTCCCTCCAGGAGACATTAATTCCTAAATCTCTATCAGCTGGGAGCCTAGCTTCAGAACACCTAAGTTTATAGGGGACGCCTGAATCAAACCACCAAAGTAATGTATGTTCTTAAAGGTACCATTTACTCCCCAAACAATAATTATCCAGTGTTGTTTGTGATGGATTCTTTTGCAATCATGTATTTTTAATTTTTTTCCAGTGAGGAGACAACATTAACATTGATAGTCCCAAAATGTGTTTGCTTTATAAAGTTTTCCATAGCAATACAGATGAAAAATTACAGATTTGCATAAAAATTCATTATGGTTCAGTAATGCATGAATAGAAACACCTAAGACTGGATTGCCTTCTGTTTGTTTAGACATTACTCAAGACAGACATATGTGAATCTAGAAAAGGATTCTAGATCACAGAATGGTCTCTTTATTTATTCAACCACATTTATTTAGAAAAAACATGAAAGTATTAAGTAATTGAAAATTCGCAGACATTTCTTATGCATGAATGTAAAGCTTAACAATAAAATAGTTGCTTTATTTTATTCATAGGTCTAGAGCTTAACCTCAGAATAAAAACTGAATCACAAAATATATGTTACCCTGCTGATTCATATAAGAAATAAAATTGACTTTTTAGCTATAAAATTTTATGGAAAAACATTTAACTTAAAATGGATCCTAGCTGGGCATGCTGATGCACACCTTTAATCCCAGCACTTGGGAGGCAGAGGTAGGAGGACCACTGTGAGTTCGAGTCCACCCTGAGACTACATTGTGAATTCCAGGTGAGCATGGGCTAGAGTGAGACCCTACTTCAGAAAACCAAAAAAAAAAAAAAAAAAAAAAAGATCCTGTTACGGTTTTAGTTATACTAGAAAATATTGTTTATCCACAAAAATCATTTTTTTCAGAAAACAAATTATAGCTGTCCTGAATAATGTTGCTAAATTTTTAATTCAATTTTATCTTTTGTTCAGTTTTTACAAATGCTTATAGAACTTTTATTTTTACTTGAATAAAATACAAATTGGATAAAATTAAAAGGGTAATGTGTTTGGAATTAATAATGGCAAAGAAGGTCCTGTTCATTCATAATGGACTCATAGCCTGCAGTCTATTCATTCATGCTTACAGAAAACCTGGCTACTTTCCACAAATGCCAACATGGTTTTTGCTTAGTGCCTATCCATCAATTTGAAGGATAACTTGCCCCCAAAGGGAGAAAAAGCTGACCCATAAATTTTCAGTGCCCTGAACAGTTCCCATGAAAAAGAAATTATAAGCATAGTTGCCTGTTTCTGGAAATGTATCTTCTATACAAACATGCCTGCTTCAAAAAGAGAAAAATAAAACCCATGATGGTGAGAAAATTATCCTGCTCATTTATCTGTCCCCAGAAGATTTGTTTGTGTGCAAATTGTTCAGTTGAGCAAATGAAACGTCAATGAAGCAAAACCTTAAAAATAATGATTTTTCATTTTCTGGATAATATAGTAATTCAAGCATGCATGATAGTTTGTCAGCTCTCTAAATATTCTGAGTATTCAATGAATAAATCACTCTTATGTGTTCTTACACAGTGTACATCTCATATAGATTTCTAGTGTAAAATTGTATTGTTTACATCATTTATATATAGGTATTATGTCATGCATCCACATCCATATATGTATATGAGAAATTCTATTACTCCTTTGGTCTTTTTGTACTAGAGAGAGAGAAAGAGAGTCAGTTCCTCGTAATGCAGCACTTTTAAAAGTGCTTTCCTCACATACATGAGATCCTGAGTTTGATCATCAGTACCACAAAATACAAACCAACAATTCCACTGGCTACTACTAAGCCATTTGCACTGTTGGAGATAGTTTACAGATTAATTTCTTATCAAATATATGGTAGTATGATTCATGAATCCTGCCTTGGTATGGGCATGCTATGAATAGGTGCTATATGAATATTACATAATACTGTTATATTTAAGTATTAGCTCAATGATTGCAACAGTTCCTGATGAAAAAATATATATATACAACTTTGTTGTGGTTGGAATATAAAATGTCCCTCATAATGTAACGTGTTTGAATAAGTGGTACCCAGACCTTAGAAGGCTTGACAAGGTTGTTGGACTTACAGACAGATGGAACCTTGTAGCAGAAAGTGGGTTTCTGGGTTTGGAACTTTGGCAATGGGCTGCATTCCACTTAGCTCACTGCTTCCTGCCTGCCTATATGAGTAGCATGGCTTCCCTTGGCTCCTTATTATACCTTTCCTACTCTAATGGACTCTACCCAAAAACTGTAAGCTGAAGATAAATCCTTTCCTTGCATAATTTCTTATGGGAAGATATTTATTCACAGCAAAAGAAAGTGATTAATATATACTCATGTAATAATATTGCTGTTGATAGTAAAATATTGCATTTACTGTATGCAAATTCAAATTTATGTCACATTTACATTACTTAGTGTAATGAAACTAGGTAACAGTAAATATTGTACAATATAAATTGAATTATCTTTGTATGTAATTATGCATGTTTTTGATAATGTGTGAATGTAGGTATGCATATGCCACAGCAAACAACCTCAAGTGTCAATCTTCACTATTCACCTTGTTTGAGGCAGGGTTACTTTTTGTTCACCACTTTAAAGACCATGCTGGCTGGCCTGATAGCTTTCAGGATTTTCCCGTCTTCACTTCTTGTCTGGTTATAAGAGGACAGGCATTTTGCTATTGTGCCAGGCTTTATGTGAATTCTAGTAATCTGGATTCAGATAGTAATGTTTTTACAGCTAACGTTACCTACCATCTCCATACCCCTTTTATAAATAAATAAATAAATATATATATATATATATATATATATATATATATGCATATACATACATATATATATATTTGGTTTTTCGAGGGAGGGTCTCACTCTGGCTCCGGATGATCTGAAATTCACTGTGGAGTCTCAGGGTGGCCTCGAATTCATGGTGATCCTCTTACCTCTGCCTCCTGAGTGCTGGGATTAAAGGCATGCACCACCACGCCAGGGTATATAAATATATTTTAATAAAATATGATAGCTTTCATTTTCAACAAAATAATCATCCAATTACATACATGTTTTATATCTACATACTTATACAGAAATGATACTGAAATTACTCTTGAAACATGTCCAATATTTGATCTATAAAATTATTTTTCATAGTTAAAGGAGATACTGATGTTAAAAGGGCATAAGTATTTGCATATAATGTTCTATATCTAATTCTAATAACATGAGTACTTCCACATTATTACAGAATAATTAGTTATAATGCAGGACAGTTGCCCTGACAAATTTCAGAACAATGTTAATGTGGCTCTTCATGACTTGGATTTTCTACAAATAATTATAAAATTAAAACTTGAAAGTATATAAAGCTCCTTTTGAACAATGTTAGAAAAAGCTTTTTCTGTCAGTAAGAATGTATTCAGATTTATGCGCCAAATAAGAATGTTGCAAAATTTTCCACCTGAATAAGTGGATATGCAATGAATACTGAACACAACTTCATGAGCTAAAATTTAAAAAAAAAATTCTATAGGAAAATCCTCATTTATTACTAAGAGTAATGATTGAATGTTCACATTTTTGAAAATTTAAATGGAGTAGCATAGCACTTTTCAATTAGCAAACACATAATTACATTCACATTTTAAAAATTACAATCAGAAACCAAAGTTACACAAAAATAAAATGCAAAGAACTTTTTAAATGTTCATGTCTGATAAAAATCACTGTTTCAGCCGGACGTGATGGTGCACGCCTTTAATCCCAGCACTCGGGAGGCAGAGGTAGGAGGATCGCCATGAGTTTGAGGCCACCCTGAGACTAGTGAATTCCAGGTCAGCCTGAGCTAGAGTGAGACCCTACTTCAAAACAAACAAACAAAAAAAAAAAAAAAAGAATCACTGCTTCAAAATAAAGATAAAATACAGATAAAATATATTTTTGAAAGACAATGCTGGGCTGGAGAGATGGCTCTGTGATTAAGGGCACTTCTTGCAACACTTGAAGAACTGGGTTTGATGCCCCATTATCCCTGTAAATCCAGGTGCGCAAATTAGTACATGCATTTAGAGTTCATTTGCAGTGGCAGGAGGCTCTGGCATGTCCCTATTCCTTCTCTATATCTATCTATCTATATCTATCTATCTATCTATCTATCTATCTATCTATCTACCTACCTATTTATCTACCTACCTACCTATCATCTATCTATCTACCCATTTATCAATCCATCTATCTACTTATGTACTTATATAATCTCTCTATCATCTGTGTGTGTGTGTGTGTGTGTGTATAATATATATATCACCTACCTATGTATCATCTATCTAAAAAGTCTCATATGAATAAATAAAAACATTAACATTTTTACTAGTATAATAATAAACAATATTTACCATTCTATGTAGTAAATACCCCTCAGTTGTTATCTATATTTATAAAATTGTAGTAACTAGTCTAGTGTTGGATTTATAATTTGTGTTATCTTGATCATCTTTTGAATTTTATTTATTACTTCAGTAAATTAAATTTGGCTTCTGTAAGAGACTTGGTTACTGAGCTTGGATGTTGGTAGTGTATACTTTAAAGGTCCTTAGAACCAAATGTTACATTTCTTGTTTCTCATAAACTTAGCATATTGCATTTATTTTTCACATATGGAATATTGCTAACACACAAAATGTGAGAGTCTAGTAAAAAGCCAAAACAAAGTCTGAGTCTTAATAATTTAAATGTATTGAATCTAAGTCATTATTTCTTTTTTTTTTTTTTCCTTTCCAGGTACTCTGGAGTGTTCTCTAATGCATTTTTGTGACAATATTCTATGTATTTTTAATTAGTTATATACACAGTGTGTATACAGTCATGTTGATACCATTGTTAGCCTCCTTCCCATCCTCCCCCTCCACAGGGACCATCCTTCTCCTTGGGGAACATGGGTCGTACATTGTGGGGTTAGCCATCAGTTGGGTAACTGTCTGTGCATAATGACCCAATGTGGGGGTCTAACATTCTTTCTGCCCCCTCTTCCACAAATTTCCTTGAGCCATGTTGGATTCATCTTAGGTTTGCTTTAGTGATGAGGACTTGGGAGCCTCTGTGTTTCTGATTATCTGGTTTGGTAGGAGTTGAGTGTTCTGGTGTCTATCTCCTTCACACTTTCACTGGTACTAGGTTCACCAAGAAAGCAACACGCTTGTTCATTTCCCCAATTACTCTTAGTATTTCAACAGACATCTCTAGAGGTAAGTATTACCTATAGTATCATTATGACAAAAACTAATCCTAATTTAAATAGTTATCTCTTCTCAAGTTTCCAAAATTGACCTAAGCTATATTCAAAATTATGTATAAACACAGCAATATTTTATTTTATTAAATATTTTAAAAATATTTATTATAGAGAGGTGTAGGGAGGGAGTGGGAGGAGAGAGAAATGGGTGTTCTATATTCTTCTGCTACTGCAAATGTACTCCAAATGCATGTGCCACTTTATGCATCTGGATTAATGTTGATATTGGAGAAGTGAACCTGGGCCTTCAGATATTTTTAAATTTTTTTTTATTAATTAGTTTTGTATTCAGCAAATACAGTCAGTTTGATACCATTATTAGGCTCATCCATGACCTACCCCCTCCCCATTGGCCCCTCTTTGTTGAGGTATATGGGTCATGCATTGTGGAGTTAGCCCACAGTTTTGGGTAAGATAAAAATCTCTGCATATCATGACCCAACATGTGGCTCTGACATTCTTTCCACCCCCTCTTCCACAAAATTTCCCTGAGCTGTTGGGCTTCTTCTGGCTCAGGTAGTGCCGAGGGAAGAACCAGGCCTGCTGGTTCTTGAGGGGATGATGAGCGTCAGACGACCCAGACAACTGTCCTGGCCACTGGAGAAAAAACCACACTGAGTCAGGAGTCCTTTTGAAGCAGGAACTCACTTTATTGTTAAAGGCGGGTGTTTATATAATGTTGAGAACGAAGGCGGAGACTTTAGGGTGGGGTGAGATGTAAGAGCCAATAGCACACTCTGACCTTTGAGATGATTGGTTCTAAGCACACATGAACGGGGGACTCTAACTTCCTGTGCGGAAGTGGCAGGCCAGAGGCCATTTGGTCCCCTGCTAAGTTCTAAGTGCCCATGGGAAGGAAATCTAATTTCCTGTGTGGAAATAGCAGGCCAGAGGCCATTTGGCCCCCTGCTGAGTAATAGCTGGGCAGAGGCAGTTAGGCTCAGGAAGTTCCACTAGGCCTCATGTCCCCTCTCAAGGCCCAACATCTCCCCCTTTTGTTTTGGTAAAAGCATTAGTCACTATGGCCCCTGTCATAGGCTGTCCCCCTCTGGGGATCTTACCTGTCATTGGGTATCATGTGTTTTGCTCATTGAGAACCCACTCCATGGCCTGTCTTAGGTTGTCCCCCTCTGGTGATCTTACCCGTCATTGGTCACATGGAGGGCAAAGGAGGTGGCAGTGGGTCATCTGAGGAACTTAATTCCTGAGTTGCCAGCCTGTGATAATGTATCTCGACCTGATGTTTTATTGTCTCTAGCCGCTGATGAATAAATTGTGTAATTTTGTTAATTACACAAGGCCCGACAGTGAGGAGAAGGAGAAGGAGAAGGAAGGGGAGGGGTTCAGGTAGAGGGAGAAGGTAGGGTAAGAAGTCATGTAAGCCCAACCGCAGTGGATTGTCCTGGAGGTCCTGTTGCCTCCTATCCAAGTCTGCCTGGAGCTTCTTAATCTTGTCCTGGACGATTTCCAATATATTGGCGTAAAAGCAGCATTTTTCCCGTAAAAACAAACATATGCTTCCCTTTTTGTATGTTAGGAGGTCTAGTCCTCTCCTGTTTTGTAGGACTACCTCATCCAGGGAATCTAGCTCCCAGGAATGATATCTGCATCTGGGATTAAGGTGGCTGGGGCATAAAGGCCTGTCCAATTGGTGGGCAGAAAGTCATAGGCCATCCCGCCTCTGCAAACAGAACTCATTCCAGAAGGCAGGCAGCGTTGAGCACTGGGCTGTTGTGTTTAAATTACAGAAGGAAGGATGAATGTATCTCACATCTATACTGGAATTATTAGAGGAAGGTGGGTCCCAAATGCCCAGAGGAAACATTTGGAAAAGCTGGACGGGGATAGGGAGGCGGCTGAGCAGATTTTTAAGGTCGTACGGAGAACTGTACTGTAATTAGCCAGAGAGGCCCAGATCGGAGGCAAAGCCAGCAATCCTCTGCAAGGGAGGGAGTTATTTACTTTAGCAGGGTAAAGGACCATTTTAGGAACAGTCCTCAGGGGTGGGACACTTCCTAGAGAAGTGATTGTCAGTTTCCCCTTGTTGGGACAAATATTTTAGGTCTCTCGCTGGTACCCAAATGGGTCTTTTTTCATCTGGAGGGAAGACACATCCAAACCCTCTCCCTGCTGTGAGGAGTGGATCAGGCCCTCTCCAGGCCCCAGTCAATGGGTCCCTCCATCTTGCCCAGATAGAACTGTAGGTAATGGATGAGAACCAATGTTTTTGAAAAGGGGATAATTGTTTATTTTCTTTAGAAAACTTTAAAACGTTTAGGGTAAATAATGCCTTTTATAGTTGGTCATGTGGGGGTAAGTATTTCCCCTTTTGTTTTTGTAATTGAGACTTGAGAGTTTCATTATATTTTTTAACTATAGGTTGGCCCAGGGGTTTGTATGGGATGCCTGTGGAATGTGAGATTTTCCAGGTCTGCAGAAAATCTATAAAGGCCTTGCTTATGAAGCAGGGGCCATTATCTGTTTTAATTTGATTAGGAAGCCCAAGAGTGCCAAAACATGGAAGCATATGATTAATGGCATGTTTAGATTTTTCCCCAGTATGTGCCGATACCCAGCAGGCACAGGAAAAGGTTTCGACTGAAGGAAAAAATATATTTAAGTTTTCCAAATGGAGAATAGTGTGTGACATCAATTTGCCAAAGATGATTAGGGTGGAGACCTCGAGGATTGTTTCCTGTATTTTGAAGGGGGGGTACTTGGAGGAAAAGCTGACAGGACTTATAAGTCTGGACAATCTTTTTAAGGTTTTTGACTGGTACCTGTGGAAACCTGTGCTTGAGACCTCTCCAGTTGACATGCGTCAATAAATGGAAGTGTGTAGCTTCTGTAATAGTATTACATTGAGGCATAGAAGCCATTTTATCAGCCAAATTGTTTCCTTGAGAGAGAAATCCTGGTAAGTTTTGATGACTCCTGAGATGTTGAAGAAAAATGGGATTAATGTTTTTGTTTGAATAGGGAATGAGCTTGAATCATATAAGGAGATATAGGGTTGGAATCCAGTCTAATATGGGCCTTAACCAGGTTGGGTAATAAATTAACAACATAAAGGCTGCCAGAAAATAAGTTAAATGGCTCTTGAATAGTGTCCAAACTTAGAACAACAGCAAATAGTTATTTGAATTGTGCTGACCCCTCAACCTCATGGGAGACTGACTTTATGGGGATAGGCTCTTTTTCCTGTTTTAAGGAAGGGTAAATGACTAGGGAAGCCCCCAGGAACCCTCCATTGGTAAACAAGGTGAGAAAGTCAGGGTTAGGTTGAGACAGGAAAAGCCTGAGGAGCTTCCATTCTAATCTGGAGAAAGAACTCATCCATTTGTAGGGGCCATTATAGCAATCAATTTTACCTAGGAATCCCTTGAGAGCCATAGTAACTCTGTTAAATTATTTCTTTGAAGCCAGGTGAAATCAGTTATCTTAAAGGGAGTGACAATAAGGTGAGGTTCTGTGCCAAACAACCAGACAGAGGTGTCTCTGCCCTTGATAATGAAATCAGCAACCTGGTTGGTTATAGAATAAACGCTGGGGATCCCACCGATTGAGAAGTGGGTGCATTGGATGGGCTCACCTTCCTGTACCAACAGTGCGGTGCATAATGTTTCCCCAGGGAAAATGTAGAGGGAGATGGGCAAATTAGGATTGATCCTCTTTAAGGTTGCAGTATTTATAGCCTGTTGTACCTTATGAAAAATTTGTTGATGACAAGGGAACAAAATTACCTGAGAGGAGAAGTTAAGATCCTTTAGGAGGTCAAACAAAGGGGCCAGTTCCTCAGTAGTTATGGATATCCAAGACCTCATCCAGTTAATTTATCCCAAGATCTTCTGGAGTTGAGGCAAGGTGTAAGAATCCTGAATATAAAGTTGTGGCTTAACATGTGAAACTGTATCTAGGGTAAGAGTCGAGCCCAAGATCTTAAAGGGAGGCACGGTTTGAACTTTCTCAGGAGCTACTTTAAAGTTATAAGTATGAAGAATAGTTAGACATTGGTGGGTAAGGTCCTGGAGTGTGGAGGAACCTAGGCACCCAAGAATAATATCATCCATGTAGACATAAAATAGGGTATTGGGGAGATTGATAAGAGAAGAGAAAATGGATGACAGGTAATATTGACAAATGGGTGGGTTATTAGCCATGCCCTGAGGTAAGACAGTCCATTTAAATCTCCTATCTGGGCCACAAAAATTAACAGCAGGTACAGAGAATGCAAATTTTTCCATGTCTCCTGGATGGAGAGGGATAGAGAAGAAGCAATCTTTAATGTCAATGATAATAATATGATATATATTGGGAATAGCTGAGATCCATGGGAGTCCCCTCTGGGGGGTTCCGAAGGGGATCATGTATTCATTGATCTTTTTTAAATCATGTAAAAATCTCCAGGACCCATTAGGCTTTTTTATGACAAAGACAGGAGAGTTCCAGGGACTAGTGGAGGGACTGATATGTCCAGCCTCCAATTGTTGATCAATAAATATGTGGAGTTGGTGTAACTCAGAAGAAGGGAGAGGCCACTGCTCAACCCATATAGGGTACCCCAGTTTCCAGTGGATTTTAAATGGGGGGGGCTGGGCAGTGGCCCTTAGAATTGGGGGTGTTAATTGGAGTAATTGGGATGACATTCCCTCCCTTCCTCAAACTGTTGTTGATATATATTTTTTAATTTAACAAATCAGTATAAAAGGCCTTATGGTCAGTAGTGATGAAAGCCTCGGCATCTCCAAGGATGTCTTGTCCTAGTACGTTAGCAGTGAGTGTCACCATGAGAGGGCAGACTTTTCCCTTGTCTCCACCTTGATCAGTCCAAGGGAGCCACATGGCAGTCTCCCAGGAGGTGGATTGCCTGCCAACTCCCAGTAGGGGAGGGCCGGGCACAAGCTGCCAGGAGGGGGGCACTTCCTCCTTTCTCAGGACCGTTCAGTCTACTCCAGTGTCGATGAGAAGTTTGAATTTTTTATTGCCAATATTTAAAATAATTTTGCGTCTTAGGCCAGGAACCAGGGGGATGGTCCAATGGGCTTTGATAGATTCTTTCTCCTTATTTAACAGGGCTGGGGGGAGCCCCAGAAGAAGTTTAAAGGCTTTCCCTGTATGATAAATTTCGATTGGCAGTCTCTAGCCCAATGAAACCACTCATTGTATTTAGGGCAGGGGGTGTGAGGGGTGTTGGTCATCCCCCTAGAGGGCAAGGGAGGCTTTGTCTTGTTGGGGCACTCCTTTTTAAAGTGACCCATGTCCCCATACCTAAAACACATTGAGTTTTTAGGATTTAACTGTAATGTGCAGGTCTTATCAGCTAAATCCCCCTGTTTATTTTCCTGAAGTGTGGCAGCCATGGCCCTAGCCTGATGGGAGATAGTGCCAACATCCTTGGTGGGTACAATCCATCTACTCATGGAGTTGTCCTTGAGACCCACACAGGTGAGGCGGTGATCAGCCTTCATCCCTGCCCAGACAAACATTTTAGTAAATTGATCTCATAATGCCCCTGGGGGAAATTTTCTTTGGAGACTTTTGTCCACCCTATCCATTGAGACCCACACAGGTGAGGTGGTGATCAGCCTTCATCCCTGCCCAGACAAACATTTTAGTAAATTGATCTCATAATGCCCCTGGGGGAAATTTTCTTTGGAGACTTTTGTCCACCCTATCCATAAATGTGGCCAAGTCCTCAGATGGTTTTTGAGTAATACTCATAAGGGGGGTTTCAGAGGGTCCCTCATCAAGGTTTTTCCATGCCACAAAGCCCAGTTCCCTGACCTGGTCCCTATACGGGTCAGGTATAGCAACCTGTTGAGTCCCTGTAGTATATTGATCAGAGATACCAGAGAGCATCCCAAAAGTTATTGGCACAGGGGTCCATTGATTTTGGTTTCATTCTGCCTATATATGGCACTCATCTTTAAAATAGGCACATCACTTAAGGAATAGGGATCCTGACAAGACAGCCCTGACTAGATTTTTTCAATCTTGGGTTGATGGGCAAGTCCCTGTAATAGGGTCTCAGCCCAAGGAGAGTTGGGTCCATCCTTCGAGACTGCCTTTTTAAGCTCCTTACGGTCCTGAGCTTCCCATGGATACCAAGCAGCAGGGTGATTGCCACCAGGATTTAGATTGACAGGAAAAAAAAAAAGTAGCTTTATTTTCTGGCGACTTGGCAGTCGAATATGAAGGAGGGGCCAAGGGGGTCTTGGCGGCTGAATATGAAAGATGGGCCGAGGGAGTCCAGAAAGGGTTAGTCAATGGAGGAGGTGGAGGAGGTCCCCCAGAAGGCCAGGGAGCACTCTCAAAGGGATCTAGTGAGGAGTATAAAGATGTATCCTCTTTCGGGGTTTTTTATAGCTGTAGCTCCAGGAGGAGTAGCCAGATCAGGCTGTATATTATCTTTTCCTTCTGTCTTTTGTTTATGTTTGGTTAGTCTTGGAGGGAAGCAGTCCTTGAGGGCTGAGATTGTAGGGAGGACCCCTGAAGGGAGTAATTGACCCTTCTCCACATGTGCCCGACAAACAAGGGCCTCTACCCTGTCCCATGTGTCCCAATCAAAGAGATTTCCTTCTGGCAGCCATGGCACCAGCTTGAAAAGGCAATCCCAGGGCTGTTGAGCCTGATATTCAGTCCAATTAAGCCTTCTACTCTTTAGGAGTGCCCTGAGAGATTCTAAGGCAGGATTGGATTTAGAGGTAGACTGTCCTTTATTATAAAGTTGAGAGAGAGATGTCCATAAAACTAGGGCAATAACAACCCACATATACTCGAGTATAATACAACCGAAATGATCCACAAGATAGGTAAGCATGTTGTACAAAAGCCTCAGATGCAGCTGGTCTGCGAAATGAAAGTGAAAGGAAAGAGAAAGGGAATGAAGAGATGTCGACAAGTAAGTACAGGTTGTAGAAGCAAAGTTTAGTGCACTAAACTAAATGAAGACTGCCTCATAACTTATGAAGGCAAGCTCACCCACATATACTGATTACCTCCTCAACAACTGCCTCTCACGGGGTGCACTAGTCTGTTGGGATCCCAGAGCCCCACATTGGGCACCATATGTTGGGCTCCTTCCCGTTCAGGTAGTGCTGAGGGAAGAACCAGGCCTGCTGGTTCCTCCCTAGGGGTTGAGGGGTTGATGAGTGCCAGATGACCCAGAAACCTCTCCTGCCCACCAGAGAAAAAAAACACACTGAGTCGGGAGTCCTTTTGAAGCAGGAACTCACTTTATTGTTACAGGTGGGTGTTTATATAATGTTGAGAATGAAGGCAGAGACTTTAGGGTGGGGTGAGATGTAAGGGCCAATAGCATAGCGCGAACTTTGAGATGATTGGTTCTAAGTGTGCACGAGCGGGACTCTAACTTCCTGTGTGGAAGTGGCAGGCCAGAGGCTATTTGGCCCACTGCTGAGTTCTAAGTGCCCTCGGGCAGGGATTCTAATTTCCTATGTGGAAGTAGCAGGCCAGAGGCCATTTGGCCCCCTGCTGAATCATAGCTGGGTGGAGGCAGTTAGGCTCAGGAAGTTCCACTAGGCCTCACGTACGGGCCTCTTAAGGCCCAACACTGAGCCATGTTGGGTTCATTTTTGGTCTGCTTCAGTGATGAGGTGCGGGGGGGCCTCTGAGGATCTGGCTGTCTGATTTGGTAAGAGCTGATTTTTCTGTGTTGGTCTCCTTCCCCATGTGCTGGTATCTGGTTCATCAGGAAAACATCACCCTTGCTTGTTTTGCCAAATTTTCTTAGTTTCAGCCAGGAATGCCAGGACCCTTTTGAGGTATGATGGGGTGGCTCTCTCCTTAGGATATACATCTCTCTCAAAAAGAGAAGCAGATTCTCTAATGGAGAGTAAGTTAGCACAGGACAAATGAGATAACCCTTATTTTTTTTATAGAGAATTTAATAGGTGTAGGCCCTCTTGTAGCCCATGATTGGTGGTATCTTGATATTGGGGAGTGGGTTAATGTTTGGATATGGTTCTGACTTGTTTCCCAGCTCCAGCTATGGGTCCCATGCCACTGAGGGGATCAGTTAGCCAAATCAAGAGCAGTTGGTTCCCACCCGTGGCTGTGTTGCACTTGTATGGGCATCACAACAGGTTATTTGCTGCTAAGTAGGTTAGACCAGGAGTTTCTTGGACAGATATTGGTCATTTACCCCAGTCGCCCATGTAGCACCTTCTGGCACTAGATGCTCTGACTTTCCATATGAAATTTGAGATCATTTTTTATATCTCTGTGAAGAACACTGTTCAGATTTTAATTGGAATTGCATTAAATTTGTATATTGCCTTTGTTAGGATTGTCATCATCACAATGTTAATTCTGCCTACCCAGAAGCATGGGAGGTCTTTACATTTTTTCAAGTCCTCCTCAATTTCTTTTTTGAGTGTTTTTATGTTTTCTTTGTATACATCTTTCACTTCCTTGGTTAACGTTATTCCAAGGTATTTTATTTTCTTTTGTTGCTATTGAAAATGGGACTATGTGCTTTATTTCATTCTCTGTATATTTATCATTTGCATATAGAAAGGCTACTGGTTTTTGTGCATTGATTTTGTATCCTGGTACTTTGCTATAGGAGTTAATCACCTTGAGGAGTTTTCGGATGGAGTCTCTGAGGTCTCCTACATATACAATCAAGGCATCACCAAATAGAACTAACTTAACTTTTGCCTTTCCAAATTGTACGCCTTTTATTTCCTTCTCATGTCTTATTGCTTGAGCTAGGACTCCAGTACTATATTGAAAAGAAGAGGTGAGAGTGGACAACCCTGTCTTGTTCCTGATCTTAATGGGAATTCCTCCATTCTCTCTCCATTAAGAATTATTTGGGCCTTCGAAGCTTTGTATATTGCCTTTATTATGTTAAGATATGCACCAACTATGCCAATTCCCTCCAATGTTTTGATCATGAAGTGATGTTCTATCTTGTCAAAGGCCTTTTCTGCATCTAACAAAATGATCATGTGGTTTTTCTGTTTAACCTTGTTTATGTGGTGTTTTGCATTGAAAGATTTCCATATGTTGAACCACTGCTGTGTTCCTGGGATGAATCCCACTTGGTCAAGGTGGATAATGCTTTTGATGTGTTGCTGGATTCGGTTTGTGAAGATTTTGTTCAGGATCTTTGCATCTAATTTCACCAGGGAAATAGGCCGGTAGTTTTCTTTTCTTGTGGCATCTCTGCTTGATTTTGGAATTAGGGTGACACTAGCTTCATAAAAGGAGTTGGGTAACTTTCCCTGTTCTCCAATTGTGTGGCACAGTTTGAGGAAGACTGGTTTGAATTCTTCTATGAATGTTTGATAGAATTCAGCTGAGAAGCCATCTGATCCTGGAATCTTCTTTTTGGGGAGGTTTTTATTACTTTTTCAATCTCCATGAGTGTAATGGGTTCATTGAGGTGATTAATCTGCTCTGAGTTTAGCTTTGGTAGATGATATGCATCCAGAAATTTATCCATCTCCTCCACATCATCTGGTTTTGAGGAGTAGAGATTTTTGAAATAAGTCCTGATGATTCTCCCAATTTCAATTATGTCTGTTGTGATCTCTCCTTTTACATTTTTAATTTTGTTAATTTGAAATTTTTCCTTTTTTTGCTTGATCAAATTGGCCAGGAGTTTGTCAATCTTGTTTATTTTTTCAAAGAACCAGCTCTTTGTTTTTTCAATTGTCTTAATTGTTTCCTTGATTTCCAATTCATTAATTTCTGCTCTGATTTTAATTACTTCTTTCTTTCTGGAGCTTTTTGGGGTGGATTTTTCTTGTTTTTCCAGTGCCTTAGGTGGATGGTTAGGTTGTTGATTTGGGATCTTTCTGTCTTTTTTTTTTTTTATGAAGGCATTGAGTACTATCAATTTTCCCCTGAGAACCACCTTCATTTGTCCTATAAGTTTTGCTACGATGTGTTCTCATTGACATTCAATTCCAAAAATTTTGCAATTTCATTCTTTATTTCATCTACTATCTATTTATTGTTTAAAAGTATGCTGTTCAGTTTCCAGGTACCTTTGGGATTCTTGGTGGGTCTTTTGTTGTTGATTTCTAGCAATATTGCATTGTGATCTGATACCATGCAGGGAATTATGTCAATCTTTCAAAATATTTGGAGGCAGCCTTTGTGACCCAGTATATGGTCTATTTTAGAGAATGTTCCATGGGCTGCTGAGAAGAATGTGTAGTCTGTGGATTTGGGATGGAAAATTCTGTAGATGTCTGTTAGGTCTAAGTGCTCTATGGTTTTGTTGAACTCTCTTACTTCCCTGTTGAGTTTCTGTTTGGGTGATCTATTACTAATAATGGTGTTTTGAAGTCCCCAGCTATGATGGTATTGGTGGTTATTTCTGTTTTATTGCCAAGTAGGTTTTTTTTTTTTTTTTTTTTTGAACTGTGGTACCCTTGTGTTTGGTGCATGTAGATTTATGATTGTAATATCCTCTTGATGGATCATTTCCTCTATAAGCAGGAAGTAGCCTTCATTGTCTTTTTATTATTTTTGGTTTGAAGTCTATTTTATCCAATATTAATATAGCTATGCCTGCTTGTTTCTTATTCTCATTTGCTTAGAATATTATTTTCCACCCTTTCACCTTGAGGAGGTGTCTGTCTTTAGTGGTCAGGTGGGTTTCTTGAAGGCAACAGATTGAGAGGTCTAATTTTTTGATCCATCCTGTTAGCTTGTGTCTCTTGATGGGTGAATTAAGGCTATAAATATTTATTAATATTTATTAATATTTGTGAGATTTTATTTGATCCCTGCCATATTGTGATGATAGATGTGTGTTGGTGTTTTCATGGGCTTTGAAGTTTTTTGTGCCTACTCTGAGTTTGGTTATTGTGATCTACTTCTTGTAGGCATTTGAGTTTGACTATTTGTTTCTTTTCTGTGGAGAATTTCCTGAAATACTCTCTGTAGGTTTGGTTTTGTGTTCATATAGTTGTAAAGCTGAGTTTTGTCATGGAACATTTTTGTTTCACCATCTATTATGAGGGATACTTTTGCTGGGTAGAGTAGTTTGGGTTAGAAGCCATAGGTTCTTAGACTTTGTAGTGGTTTTTTTTTTTTTTTTTTTTTTTCCAGGCCCTTCTAGCTTCCAGGGTTTCCATTGAGAAGTCTGAAGTAACTCTGATGGAGTTATCTTTGAAAGTGATGTGCTATTTTTCCCTAGCTGCTTTTAGGATTTTCTCTTTGTTGTCAATGTTTAGAGTCTTAGTGACAATATGTCTTGGAGAGTTTCTCCTTTGGTCCAGTCTGTTTGGTGTACTATTGGCTTCTTGTATTTTGGTGGGCCTTTCTTTTAAGAGACTGGGGACATTTTCTTCAATTATTTTGTTAAATAAGTTCTCCACGCCTTTGGTCTGAATTTCTTCTCCTTCTCGTATTCAAATGATCCTGATATTAGAATGTTTAAGTGTATCCCACAATTCCTTCATGTTCTGTTTATAGGAACTTTTTAACTTATTGAAAGTTTTGAACTCTCGAACTGTTTCTTCCATTTTGTCTTCCAGATCAGAGTTTCTATGTTCCACTTGGCTGACTCTATTCTTGAGGGCTTCTAGAGAGTTTTGAACTTGTTCAATTAAGTTTGCATTTTATACTACTTTTCTGTGGATAATTTCCATCTCTCTGTCAAGCTCCCTTTTCACATCATTTTCTGATTTTCCTGAAATTCATCCTTGCATTTTTTTATGTCTTCATTTAGCATGGCCAGCTGATTTTTAAGGTCTTCTTTTTTTCCACCCTCCCTCAATTCTATTAACTCTCTTTGAAATCCTTCCAATTTATTATCTATTAGTTCTAGTTTAGTGATGGCACTATTATTGGTCTGTTGATGCTTTCCTGCAAGTTCTACCAGAAGGTTGGTCAAGGTTGCATTGCTCATAGCTTCAATTTGATCCTAATGACTCTTGTATGATTTTGTTGGATGTATTCATTGTAGGACTGGGTGATCTAACTGGATTTTCAGGCATTTGATTTTTCACATTATTTCTTTTTGCCCTGTGGTCTGTCCATGACAGAGTATGTGCACGTAGGTGGGTGGATCAGCCTGTGCTCAACCGCAATGGGAATCTGAGGCATCCTGGGGCAGTTGCCAAGCAGCATGGGCTTTGTCTCTCACTTGCCAAAGCCACCTATCTACTGCCTGGCTGTGGCACCAAAGTTGCCTGAATTCTCAAGCAATAATGTGCCAATTCTGCCTGCATTTGAGCTAGGAGGGACACTGAGTTACCAAGCACTGAAGCAGCCCAAACTCTGGCTGGGCACACTGGGACACAGAAGCAGTTTGTGCTCCCTCACCACAGTACAATGGCGGATGGCTGGTGTGGCAGACAAGTAGGGGATGGCAACTGAGCTGGTGCAAGTGAGACACAGTCTGAGCTTATGAGGTGGTTGCCTTGGGACTGGGTTGCTGAATATGCAGCAGCCGGAGCAGTATGCAAGTGAGTGGGCAGAGCAGTCTAAACTTCCAAGTGTAGGGATCGAACTGCATGCAGCTGTGCTATGGATATGGGGAGGGGTGAGCTACCCGCTCCTGATGGAATCAGATATTCTCTGTTATTTCCAGGAGTTGCTGAATGCACCATGGTTGGAGCAGTAGATGGGCAAGTGTGTGGAGCAGTCTAAGCTTCTGCATGCAGGGATCTATCCGTGTATGGCAGCAGACATGAGGGCTATTTGGGGGAGGGGTGGGCTACCCGCCCATGAGGGGATCTGCAATTCCCTGTTTTCCCCCACTCTGTGCCCTCTCACTGACAATCTATTGGAGACTGCCCTCCCCTAAATGCCCCAGTGTACCCTTAATGTCTTGCTTTTCTTTCCCTGGGATTTGCAGAGCAGCTAGGTGGTCACCATCTTGGCCCGGAAGTCCTCCCACAGCAACATTTTAATTATTTCATGTTGTTAAAATTGTTTTTCATTTTAAGAGTAGTTAAGTTATAAATAAAATACAGCAATGGGGGCATATGTCTTTTAATTCCAGCAATTGGGAGAAAGGAGGACTTCTGAGTGTTTGAAATTACTTTGGGAAAAGTAATGTAGGTTAGTTAATGTAGCCTTGACTATGTGATGGTAATTGTGTGACAAAGTAAATCTCTAAAACACATTTCATATAAACATATGTATAATTATCATACAAAATATAATATGTAAATGCTATATATATTCACTGAGATGAGTTATTACCATGTGTAGATATGGGTTTATTATGACTTTGTGGTGAGACCCCATAAAATATACTTTCAATAATATTCATGAGAACAATAAATTGCTAATACTTATAGTTATTATTTTATTGTTTCTCATGTTTCTTAAACATTTTAAGCTGTACATTCACCATTCCTGATTTTGATGTTTTTCTTGAAATTCATTAAATCCATTGTCTAGAATTCCCATTTTGCCATTAAAAAAATCTTGTACTTTATTTTTTTTAATTTCTATTACTTATTTAGTAGAGAAATGCAGAGAAAAAGAGGCATATAGAGAGAGTAAGAGAGAAAGTGGGTGCATCAGGGCCTCTAGCCACTGCAAATGAGCTCCAGACTCATTTGCCACCTTTTCCATCTGGCTTACATGCATCCTGGGAAATTGAACCTGGGTCCTTAACCACTAAGCCGTCTCTACAGCCCCCATTTTGCCACTTTTATGACCATTGCCATCCTCTTCATCCACCTAACAAGTCCTCAACAGACTGATTATGTCTGCTGGTGAAGCCAAAGACCTCCCCATAAAGCATTTCTTGCTTCAAGCTGTCTTCCACTGACAGGTATTTAATTGAAAACTATTAACTGTTCTTTAGAGACCATAGCCTAACAGTATGTACTTTTCATTGAAACATGTCAGTTTTTTAAGTATGTAGGTTTTCTTTTCAGTAATTAGATAAATATTTAATGAATCATGACAATATTGATTTTTACGAGTATTAGCACAATATTAATTTCAATGCATTTGAATTTCTATAACCTGTATATGAAAGAGAGAATGACCATTAACTTATTATTTATTAAGAAATTCTAATTATCTCCCTCTCATACTGGATGTCTGTATCCTTAAAGACTTAGTTATTTCCTTTAACTTTTCTCACTCCTGTTTGCCTACTTTTCACATTAACTACATTTGACATCTACAAAGCTCACCTTATTAAACTCTGCTTCACTTATGCACTCTCAAAGATTTTACCTTCTTTTTTGCTCTTTAAAATATATATTTCTTGTCTCAGTAATAAAGCTTTCTATTTCATTAATATGTCTGTATCCTCTTCTTAAAATGTCTTGAACCTTTGGTCTTAATTTTATTTTGCTAACTTTCTATTTACATTGCTCTTTTTTCTAGGTATCTTAGGTGTAATTTCAGATTATTTATCTCATAATTTTGTTAGACATTTTTCTTTTATTTTGAGATTTTTTTATTTCCATATTTTATTTAAAAATTTTTACACACTAAAAGATATTAAGATATTATAAAATGGAATCATAGAAATGGAAATATAAAAAATAAATGTGGAAAAAGGGGTCTCCCTAAGAACCTGACTTAAATAACCAAGAATAAGTAAGGGAGAGTGAAATTATCTACTTTTCTTGAGCTTGCTTAATGATCTCTTTTATGTCTAGGAAATCAGTACTTTTAGTAGACAGAGTAAAAGGAAATGATGGAAAAAGATGCAAATTATTCACTGGAGTATTTTTCTTGTTCCTCTTTGTTAGCATATTTGGTATTATAAACTTTCCTCTCATCACTGCTTTAGTTGTGCCATGTAAATTTGAATGACTTTAAATTCATTTAATCTTGAAGTCAATCTTATTTCTTTATTTTTGATCTATGTATCATCTTAGTACAAATTTGTTTAGTTTCCAATACTTGCAGATTTTTCTCCTTTTTTGTTTCTGTTATCACAGTGACCTTACTAATTAATTTCAGATTTTAGATATCATGATTTTATTCTTACATATATTTTATAATATTTATTATATGTTACAATATTAAGAAGTTGTACTTAATTTTCTAAGGACTGAATATATTCTGTTATACATTAAGTGTATAACATTATCACTCCATATCATAGCACTGCACATCTAGTTTCAGAATGTGTAACTTGTTTGAACTCAACATTCAAGGCAATTAGTTTTCTAAGTGGTTGCTACATGTGAGACAGCATACCAAACTAGATCAGACAATGATACTTAATGCTGTGTAATAACTTAACTCTCCCTGACTAATCCTCTTCTTATTAAGATCACATTGCGTAAAGTAGCCCACAAAATCATTACCTTCAAGCTTATAAAATATTTCTTATAAAAGACCTTAGTATGATATATTCTTGGAATTTTTGTGAAACAATTTATAGCTTAGAAAAACAAAATGAAGGAGAGATATAATTATTGCAAAAAGACACAAGTTTTTTTTAATACATGTCCAACCCCCAAATCAATGTATATTTATTTTTATACTCCTGTGGAAATATTTTTATTTTCCTAGGCTTGAATTCATACATGAATGTATTAATGCCAATCTTTGTATTAATTTCATGCAATATGTATTCCATTCATAACATAACTATATATCATCTTGAAATATGCATATCTAATAAATATGTAGGCATGAGCCATTTCCAAAGAACTTTTAACATAAATAGACTTAAGGTTTGTAAAAACTTATATTGGTATCTTTACTAGCCCTTATATTATAATTTAAATAAGTTCTCAAAAGTCCAGTAAAATCAATAGAAGATAATTTAATTTTAAGAAGCAAATCTATTTTAGTGGGAATTTTTAAGATTTAAATTTATTTTTCTTTTAAAAGTTCATTACAGTTAAAGTCCATTCATCTCTGGGAGAAGCTGGTAAAAAATTTCAGATAGACTTATAAAGTTGAGTAACATGTTCTATGCTTCTATTTTTGTTTTGTGAAGCAGATATATTCCAGGGTATAAATCCAAGATTGAAAAGAAATACCAAGCCCACAAGATTAGACAAAGAAAACTTATGCTATCAGTGAAGAAGTAACATTTTTGAGGCATGGAAGAAAAATGTTTTCATAAAAGAAGCAATCTACAGCAAACAACAATTTCTAAGAGTACAGTGACATAGTATATAAATCTTAGTAGTTCATTTTTCTATCCATCTTAAAAAAGAAATATTTACTAAAATAAAATATAGTATTTTATAAAAAGTTCAAAGTATACCTCAGTGTCTCAGATAGTTTAGATGTATGTGAATTATGTTCAGTGTTTTTCAAATTTAGTTTTAATTGACTTTTCAGACTTTTTTTTTTAATTTCTTTTGTTCATTTTTTATTTATTTATTTGAGAGTGACAGACACAGAGAGAAAGAAAGATAGAGGGAGAGGGAGAGAATGGGCGCGCCAGGGCTTCCAGCCACTGCAAACGAACTCCAGACACGTGCGCCCCCTTGTGCATCTGGCTAACGTGGGACCTGGGGAACCGAGCCTCGATACGGGTTCCTTAGGCTTCACAGGCAAGCGCTTAACCGCTAAGCCATCTCTCCAGCCCGACTTTTCAGACTTTTACAAGCTGTATGTATGAAATTCATATTTAACTATTTAAGGATGTATCGAGAAAACTGTTTGGTACACCATGATATTCCTTAAAGATCGGCTTATATGGGTTCATCTATAGCCCTCATTTTCCAGGGACACTGCCATATGTTACTTTTTACCAAGGAAGTTGAGATTCTTCAGAGAAAGAGATCAGTGACATAAATATCGAAGCCTTGTTCTGATGTCATTTATCTGCGGTTCATTAGAGTGTAAATCCATCCAGGTTAAATATTTTAAAAATTCTATATTATAATACTGTAGTATATGATTGTTATTTTCTAATATTATTCTTTGAAAATTCTTTGAAAATAATAATACATCTAATCTGTATGTCATAATTGACTGAAGTATTTCTTGCTTTACTTCACTGAGTTTTGAACTCTACCTTTAAATCTTTAAAAGTTGGGATATAGGCAGTGTGTCTGCAGCAGAGAGGTGTGGAGAGAGTAGGCCAGACCCATTTTCTGGCTCATCCCAGTTCCCTAATCCAGGTTCCCTGGGCTGGTGTGTGTGGTTGACACATCACAGAATAACTAGGCCAGATTCCTATTTCCTTGTTCCTCCCAGTTCCCTAGTCTTGGTAGGGCCCATTGTGTCTTGCTTGGTGAGGCCTGGTTCCTGTGGGGGCTGTGAAATCAGGCCTTTAGCTCTGGTATCCCGACTGGCCACTGGGTACCAATATTATTTAGCCAGACAGCAGCAGACATTACAACCCAAGGGCTCATAACTACCCCTATTGTAGGTTTTCAGTATGAGGGATATATTCCCTCCCATAGAGTGGGCCTTCACTCCAGTTAGAGGATGGTTGTTTTCCCCCACAGCAGACATTCCACTATTGCACCCATTGGCTGATTTGGACTGGTTGGCCAAATATAAGGCTTGCAGTGTCCACTGTTGAGCATTTTCACTGGTGATTTCTCTCTTTCCCAATGAAATGCATGCAGTATGGCTTTTTCTAGGTTTCTGTTTCTGTAAGCTGGTCCACATGGAAGAGGTTTTCAGCTCAGCTCCAGCAGGGTTTCTCAGTGAACTTGCAGCCCAAGTATGTGGAGTCTTCAGCAATAGGGTCTTACCAATTATTCCTGGTGGGAAACCAAGGGCCTCAGCAATGGCCCTTGCAATGTTTGGGGGACATCAGGGATTTCCCTGGCCAAGAATTCACTAGAAGGTATCCCATCCCTGGCACTGAAAATTTTCTAGTAATAATCTATGACTCCTGAATATTCCATTGTCCAAAAGAGTAGGTTTCCATATGGCTTATTTATATCCTCTTAGATTTTGATTAGCCCTCCCTCCACTTTTCCTTTACTCAATCTCTTTCCAAATCTGTTTCTCTTTTTCAGACTGAAGCTGGTCCTGAGGAGATAAATGACCCAGTGCAGTCCACCCTGCACCCAGCTGAAACCACATAGGAAATGGGGAAATGAGCAAGAGTGCTGCTTTCTTAGTTAATTTGATATCAGTACAAGGGTAAAGAATACAGATACTGAGGATACTCAACACCTACTAAAACAGAGATCTAGAGGCTCCTAAGTGCTCATCACTGAAGTAGAGTTAAAATATACCCAACATGGCTCAGAGAATTTTGCAAAAGAGAGGCACTAAGATATTTGAAGCCACAAGTTAGGACATTTTGCACAGAGACATTGCCTCTTCCCCATAACTGACTGCTGCCTGCATAATGCATAACCCACAACTACATCCCCAATGAGGAAGGCCTCTTTAGAAAAGGGGCACGGAGGAGGGAAAGGATGGCACAAACATGTGTTTTTTCATATTAAATATGTCCATATCTAATAAAAATAAATTAAAAAATAAAATATATCTATAAAATCATATAGGATAATAACTGTTTTTTTATACATGACTATGGTTAATCTGTCTTTTTAAAAAAATTTTGTTTACTTTTACTTATTTGAGAGTGACAGACAGAGAGAAAGATGCAGATAGCAGATACGTGGGCCCCCTTGTTTATCTGGCTAACATGGGTCCTGTAGAATCGAGCCTTGAACTGGGGTCCTTAGGCTTCACAGGCAAGCGCTTAACTGCTAAGCCATCTCTCCAGCCCTAATCTTTTTTATATTAAATATTTAATTGGGTATTCATATTTCAAGTAAAATTGAAGATGGTATACTGTACTAAAGTGCATTGTATCTGGAAATATTTCTGTGTTCACCTTTTCCACAAAGAGAAGTCTTCTGTAAGCCTTGAAAGCTTTAGATTCCCAAAGTAATGTCAGATAATTGCATGTACTTTATTGTATGGCAATGGAATTGATCCATGTACTTCCCAGGCTTTCCTGACACTCACCAGCAGCATGTGCTGTACTTCACTGAAAACTATTAGAAACACTCTTTATCTAGTTCCCTTCTTTGTGAAGAAAACTGCCCCCCCCCCCAGTACTGAAGAACAAACAGACTGTGGTACTTCCAATAAGTTAGCAAAAAGAGTTCCCTTGTGACAATTACTGATCATGCCTCCTAATGGTGGCATAAGATTCCATCTATGTGCTTGCAAATGCGTGACCACATATACATGCGTTAAATTGTATGGGGGTACATTCATGCTAATATACTTGCATGTGAAAGCATGCATATGTAAAGGTGTGTGTACACAAGAGATGGATTTCATGCTTATGCACATTTTTCCTGTGTTTGTTTTGTGTGGGTGTGCTGTCTTGGGAGTGCAACTTTAGTGTGTGCATTTGTACACATTGTCATTGGTTTGCATGCTCTTTTCTGTGTGCATATCTGTGCTTGTGTGAGTATATACATGTGTATCCAAATGTGTGCACATGGCATGCGCATTGTTTAATGTTTAAGAGCACGTGTGTGCTCATGGCAATATGTGCCCATGTGTGCATATGCATGTGGTTTTTTTTTTAATGTATATATATTTTAGTATTTACAACTTCTATCCTTACATACAGTAAACCATGATAATCCCCCCCATCCCATTCACAACTCCACTCTCCATTATATTCCCTTCCTTTTTCGATTAGTCTCTCTTTTATTTTGAAGCCATTGTCTTTTTCTCCTATTATGAGGGTCTTGTGAAGGTATTGCTAAGCACTGCAAGGTTGTGGATATTGAGTCCTATTTCTTTCTGTGGTTGCATTGTAAGGAGTCATACCCTTCCTTTGGCTCTTACATTCTTTCCACCACCTCTTCTACATTGGACCCTTAGCCTTGGAGGGTGTGATAGAGATGTCACTGCTAGACACTCCTTTGTCACTTCTTCTCAGCACTATGTTGCCTTTTCTGTCATCCCAGTGATCATCGCCACCTGTAAAGGGAAGTGAGAGTAGAATTAATATATGGATATGAACATTAAGTGTAGTGCATACAGGGAAGTTTAGTGAGCATAATATATGCATTTAACCAGACAAGAGCAGGCTTTATACTCCTAAGGCTCATGACCTCCCATGCTATAGGCTTTTGATTATGTTTTTAGCACCAGGCATGTATTCCCACCTATAGAGTGGGCCTTCAGTCCAATTAGAGAGCAGTTGGTTTCAACTAGAGCAGACATGCCACTATCGCACCTGTTCAGTCATTTGGCATGGCTGGCCAAACTTGAGACTTTCAGTACCCATTGCTTTCACCACTGATGACCTATGTCTCCCATAGGGCTGCATAAAATGCAGCTTTTACCAGCTTTCAGTTGGTTAGTCTACAGGGAAGAAGTTTTCAGCTCAGCACCAGCTTGATTTCTCAGTGACCTTGATGCCTAGGCATGTGAAGTATTCAGTAATAGGGTCTCACCATCTGTTTCTTGAAGGAAACCGAAGGCTTTGGCAATAGCTTGAAATGTTTTGGAGGCAATAGGGATCTCTCTGGGCAACAACTCACTGGAAGGTATCTCATTCTTGGCACTGAAAAATTTCTAGTAACAATCTATGGCTGCTGGATGTGCCATTATCCAAAAAAGGTTTTTATATGTCTTATTCAGAATATCTGGAATTTTGATTAACCCTCCCCTTAGAATTCTTTTATATAATCTCTTCCCCTGGCCTCGCTTAGGCCATTACACTCCCTGTAATCTGTTCTTATACTTACATTTATACAATACCATCCCCTTAAGTACCTCCCTCTCCTCCCTCCCTTATAGACTCTTCCTAGATTACTGGCCTCTGCTACCAAGTTTTGATTCCAACTCACACACAAGTCTATTCATTTGTGGCTAGGATCAACAAATGAGAGAGACTGTGTGATGTTTGGCTTTCTGGGCCTGGGTTACCTCATTTAGTATAGTCTTTTCCAGATCCACCCATTTCCCTGCAAATTTCATAATTTCATTTTTATTTACCACTGAACAGAACTCCATTTTGTAAATGTACCACATATTTATTATCCATTCATCTGTTGAAGTATATCTAGGCTGGTTCCATTTCCTAGCTATTGTGGATAGAGAAGCAATAAACATGGTTTTGCAAGTATCTCTAAGGTAATGAGAAGAGTCATTAGGACATATGCCTAGGCATGCTATAGGTGGATCATATGGTAAATCTAATTTTAGCTGCCTCAAGAACCTCCACACTGATTTCCACAATGGCTGTACCAAACTACATTCTCACCAACAGTGTAGAAGGGTTCCTTTTTTGCTACATCCTCACCAACATTTACGGTCATTTTTTTTTTTTTTTTTTAATGATAGCCCGTCTGACAGGAGTGAGATGGAATTGCAAAGTAGTTTTAATTTGCATTTCCCTGACAGCTGTGCTGGCTGCTCTGCCACAGGGGGCTGGATACATTCTCCAGATGTTAATGGTTCTGACTGTTGGAGGATGGGAGAGTACAGGAAACCTAGAGTTGTACTGGAAATGCTCACCTGGTCCCACCTGCCTCCCTTTAAAACAACTCCTTAGCTGATCTCCTCTGTCTTGCCTTCAGATTTGATGAGGTTGGAAAATCCCCTTGTTTGGTCTCTTCTCCTGCAGCTGGGCATTATCCCTGATGGGCACACAGATCCCCATGAGCCGCAAGTGCCTCTGAGGGATTCTTGCCAGTTTCCTCCTTTCTGGTAAATCTTGGTTTCTCCTGCTTCTATGCTGTGCCATTAAATACCTATACATCTTCACCTTTCAGGAGAAAAGTGTATTTTGCTGTCGATTTGCTTGAATCCCTCCCTAGCCTGGCTTGGTGTGACTTCTATGTAGCCATTTTACCCAGAAGTCTCCCATATGGCTGTGTTTTATGAGTGCCTGAGTGTGGCATTCAGGTGTGTGGGGGGAGGGCATGTGTATAAAGATGTGCATGCACTGACATACATAAGTGCTTTTGTCTGTATATGAGTGCATTTACATGTGCATATATGCAATCATGTTTACATGTCGTTTGTATGAATTTGTGCCTGCTAGTTCATACTTCATTGTATCCCTGTACCTTTTATTTGCATTTGTATGTGTGCATGGATATGTTGCATGTGCTTGCACACATGTGCATGTGTTGCATGGGACTTGCATTTCAGTGTTCCTGATGCAGAGGAAGGGGCCATCTGGTGTCATCTAGGAGTTTGGGTTCCTTCCTTAGGATAATGCCCTAAGACAGATAGAAGTTCAGAGTTACATAGATAACAAGGTTAACTGGTTAATTATGAAAAAAAGCTCTCTTGTGGGTGGTTGGTTCCCAGAACTGGGGATCTATCCAAGCAGTCTTCAGGATCAGAGTTTTATAGTGTCTCACACTTCCCTCTTTCCTGTCTTACTCTGAAGATGAATCTTCCCCTATCTTCTCATTGGCTTTTCTTATCAACGAGCTTCTACTCTTTGGTAGTCACAGTGTATGCCTCCATCTGGTCTTCCTGATATGGGACAGCTTACATGATTTGCTTAGGTGCATCCTGGAGGGGAGAGGAATCTGGCTTTATCTTCTGGAGAGTTGGAGAGAAGATGCCTCTTCCTCTACTTCCTCAATTTACAAATGGGCCACATGGTAGCACATGCATAGCATCGAATCTCCTAAGATCAAGCAGGGCCATTCCCAGGGGGCATGGGTGCTGGGACTGCAGTGATGGGTGCTATAGGCACTAAAGCCACTGGGCTCAGTGGTGGGAGATCACTCACCTGCAGCATCTTGGAGCCCATTCTCATGCCCTGGTAGGAGGTATGGTGCCTGTGGCCCCTCCTAGCAGAACACCAAGCTCAGGGTACAGGTGACAGTGCACCTCCAGCCCAGGCCAGCTAAGATTGTACTGCTCTCCCCTCTGTTGGTTGGACAATCACAGACCATTGGCCCTGTCATTGAATGCTGGTCAGCACCATGTCCCTAATAAGAAATAGCTGGTATATCCGAATAACAGTATTTGTTCTTGCTTCACTAATGATGCAATTCATGAGTTATTATCATTATTCGAACTACAGTTTTGAACTTCTCCCCCTCACTTGCTTCTTGCTTCTACTGTCATATGGTTTATACTTTCTATTTCATTCTTATTCATGCCAGTGGCCTGAAGTATTCTTTTTATTTTTCTTTTTTTTTTTTTTGTGAAGCTAGCATTGGGGATAGCTTTCTCCCATTATTTCCTCCTCACCCAGCACTAGCTTTGTGGGGCAGAAACTCTGTTTTCCATTTGCCTATAACATCTGTCCACACTAAGAGAGCCAACCACTTTTGTTATGGTGTTGAGAAGTTACCTTCAATCCAATGGCCTACATCTATCACATTTATCTTCAAATGAGTTTTTTTTTCCTTTCAATATTAGTATCTACAACATTTAAAGGTATTTTTTGGTATATAAAATCTCTTTTCTTTATTTATGTTGGTAACTATAGAATTTTGAATTTTGTAAAATACTAAAATAGTGTATCATATGAAAAAAAATGTTTCACAATATTTATGTCCCCGAGTTTGCATTTCTTTGTCTTCCCCCCCCATATGCTTCCTACAAAAAGTTGTGACTCACATCCTCAGACTTCAATGATTAGCAATAAACAAAATTGAAACTAATAACTTTAAATTAAAAAGCAGTTTCTTTTCATTAATTTGTTCTTTACTGATGGCATCTTTGGATTTTTTTTTGAAAAATAATTGGATATTATTAAAGACCAAGTTCTACAAATTTCTATAAGTAAATCATATATAGAACATTGATGCTTATTGCGATAACCTGTTTTCAAGTCTCCTTGTATTTTTTGTGCTGTTAAAGAAAAAAAATCATTATCATAGCTTAATTTGAATTCATGTTAAAGTAAAAAACATACTTGTGTACTTTGACAAAATTTAATGATGGGAGCGTGGTAGTACTACTACTAGATGCAAAAATGAATTTGTTAGTATTTATTATAATTCATATGACACTATATTTAACAAGTTCAACGCAATACTTCAAACTGACTATTTAATATTGCTATTTTAGTATATAAATTTTGGGGAAACAATCTCGTTATTATCATTTATACCTTAAATTATAATGCCTTTTCCTCTATTGTCAACTTCCTGTTGAAATGTAGGCAAGCTTAATTCAAATATAGATGAAATTTTACAAGGTATACCTTTCCCTTTGGCATTTGTTTATAAAGTATTAAAATACATATTTGGTGGTATTTCTGAACATACTCTCATTGAATTTAATTGTGTGATGTCAGTGAACTTCCCAGTTTCCATGGCAATGCAAACTCCATAAGAGAAAACAACAATAATGTACTCATTAAAGTATTCCTAGAAGCTAAGCATGTTTGGCATGGGTTCAACACTAGACCAATGCTTTATGCATGTAAAATGAAAAACTAAGGATCCACTTGAAGCTTTTCTACTTAACTAAAGATGTAATATGGAAATTCTAAAAGGTATAGTATATTTTGTGAACATAGTGAACCAAAGAAATGTTTAGTGTTCTTTCTCTTTGGTCTATGTGACTCTATTCCAATACCACGACTTATTCTTTCTATAACTTTGTTCTATTTTTGGACAACTGGGTTGTGCTATTTCTTTCTGTTGTTTGTAATAATTATACCACCTGAATAGCTTTAACTATTTGGCTTCCCTATCAATTTAGTGACTGTTTCCCCCCACTAAATCTGAAGAGAATAGTATTGGTAATTTGACAAGAATTGTGATGACAGTGTGCTTTACTATGAATACTGTGAACATTTGGAATAATATTAATACTTTTAATTCAAGAGAATGAACTACTTGGCAATTTACTGCATACTTTCATAATATCTTTTCAGTTTATTGTAATTTTTATTATAAATGGGAGTACATTTTTAATTTTTAGAATCTAGACTAGTATTTTATGCAAAATGTGACTTTTTGTATATTTAAATTTTTATGTGACTTTCTGATCTTTTTATTTCAAAAGATGTTTCAGCACTGATTATGGTTTTATCTCTGTATAACATCATGCTATTAGCAAAGAGGCTGTTTCATTTCATTACCAAATTGCATGCTGTTTACTCTTTTCTCTTGAAAACTAGTTACTTTGGTAAAGACTTCTAGAACAGTCTTCTAGTACTAAGTTCTAGTACTATGTTGGATAAATGTTGAAAGTGAACCTACTTGTTTGCACAAGGCTTGGACAAAACTCTTTTAATTTTCCCTATTCAGAATTATGCTTGCTGTGGGGATGTCACATATATCCTTTATGCTGCTGAGATATCTTCACTCCATACCTATTTTGTTGGTGGATTTTTATCATAGATATATGTTAAATTTAATATGTTATTCCTTTGCATTTATTATATTTATTATTTAGCATATGAACATAGATCTTCCTGTGGATTAGCTCTGTTTATTACACACAGCTGTTGGGATCAATTTGTAGCTTGCTGTTACAGGGTTTCCTAGTCAAAGCCCTGGGTTCAGTCCTTAGCACTGCATAAAATCAAGTATGGTGGCACATAACTACAACCCCAGCATGTGAGAGGTGAGGCAGGAGAATCAGAAATTCTAGGACTTACTTGGATATATAGGAATTTTAAGGCCAGCCTCAGCTATAAGTGGTATATCTACATGATAGAATTATATTCAGCAGTAAGAACAAATGACACAAATTTGTAGAAGAATGGTAGAACTTAGAACAGATCATACTAAGCAAACTCACACAATCAAATGGTCTCACCCATCTGCAGTACCTAATGTGGATCAGCCTGAGTTTCTGACATACCTGAATGGCATCTTGAGGTTTGGACAGTAGAGATGGTGGGGCTTAGTGTGAGGGCACAAAACTGAAACTAAATTGAACTGGTATTGTGGAAAACTATATCCTGGAAGTTGGACTGAAAGGTTAATCTTAAACAGAACCTTAGGGGAACACCTGAATTGAAGGGGTCTAGAGAGGATGAGCTGAAGCCTAACATTAAAATTCTCCTGTTTTTCTTTCTTCTCTGTCTTTTACTTTTCCCTTGGCATTCACTTATAATTCCGTGTACCAGGACATGGCTTACATCTGCAATGAGCTATTGATCAGAGAGACCTGCTAGATCTCCCAGAACAAACAAGACAGATTTCTGACAGAGAACTTGATTACCCACTAGAGGTTAATTGTAAGACACTACTGCTGAAAACACTATATGCTGTCAGCACAGACCATGGAGAGACCTCACTGGAATCCCAAAGAGAGCCCATCCCCAGAGAGTTAGCCGATCTAGTGCTAGAACTTGTAACATGAGCTACCAGGAGAACATGGCTAACATCTGTCCAAGCAACTCAAAATCTAAGCTAGTCAGAAGCAAACAACTTGATATGAGGATCACACAAGTACAATAGTGGCACACAGCCATGGTGGGTAACCAACTGCTCTTAGATTGGGTAATGAATCTGCTCAGTAAAAATGAAACCATATCTGGAACTTGGAAACTAGTCAGAATCATATCCACATAACACTTTTGCTTTCTAGCACGAACCAAAGCTCTCAGTGATCTTGGACTATAACAGGGTTTACAACCTTCAAATTTTCTCTAAATTAATAATGGTTATCCCATTTAACTGGTGCTGACTTCACTGTATGTTGGAGATTCAGCTTCTCTTCTTGAGATGGGAGTGAGACCTGAGGAGAAAAACAACCCAGTGCACTTCACCCTGGCCCTAGCTGAAACCACAGAGGAATTGGGGAAATGAACAAGAGTGCTGCTTTCTTAGTGAACCTGATATCAGAACAAGGGTGAGGGAGATAGACACTGAGGACACTTAATACCTACCAAACTAGAAATCCAGAGGCTCCTGAGAGCCCATAACTGAAGTAGAATTAAAATGCACCCAACAGGGATCAGGGAATTTTGTGGAAGAGGGGGCAGGCATATTGTTAGAGCCACAACTTGGGACATTATGCACAGAGAAATTGCCTCTTCCCCCATAACTGACTACTGCCCCTACAGTGAATGACCCACAATCTCCATGGGGTTGACCTGTATTTCCAACAAGAAGGGCCTCTTTGGAAAGGGGCTGGGATGAGGGAAAGGATGGTGTCAACATGTGCTGCTTATACTAAGTATGTCCAGAGCTAATAAAAATAAATTAAAAAATAAAATATAGCAGCTATTACAGTATCTCTAACATTTAACCTTAGGTGAAATGTCAGATTGTGTGAAGATTTTCTGCTGATTTATCAAAAGTAAATGAAACATATGGTATGATATGTCTATATCTATACACAATATTTGTTAAGATTCACAGAGTATTTTGACAAAAAAATATAAAGGAAATCTTCAATTATATACTCAAAACACTTGTTCATGCTGAAGTATTTGTGGTTTGGAAAATATTTCTTATAATAATACTGAGGAAAAGTATATTAATGGTCCATATTTACATGTCATTAATCTAATTTGACAAAGATAGTCAAAAATAAATGTATAAAAATTAGAATAAGCAGCCGGGCATGGTGGCACACCCTTTTAATTCCAGCATTCTGGAGGCAGAGGAAGATCACCATGAGTCTGAGAATACAGAGTGAATTCCAGGTCAGCCTAGACTAGAGTGAAACGCCAGCTCAAAAAATAAAAATAAGGATAAGACCAAATGAGAGATGAAAATGCTGAATGATTACAATGTTTCATATAATGCTAGAGCATTTCCTATTTAGAATACATTATTTAGTACATGTGTACATTATGTGTATTATTTATCAAATATAGAAAATAATAGCCTCTAACTGCATTGTATAAATTATTTTCTTGTTGCTGGGACAAAAAGTATGAAAAAATTCAGTTTAGAGTAGGAGAGCTTATTTTAGTTGGCAGTTCCAGTCTATCGTGGCAGGGGAGGCATGGCAAGCGGATCTTGAAGCAGATCTATTCATATTCCACTTATGCGCCTATCCAATAACTTTATCTTGGTGTGGCTGGGATAAAAGTTACTAAATCTCTTGCCTTACCACACCTTGTGTCCCTCTGTCTTCTCTCCTCAGCCTGTCTTTCTCCTTTCCTGAGCTCCTCATCTTTTCCATGAATTATAAAATAAGACAAATAAAACAAAACCAACAAATATTACAGTTTTACACCAATGAATGTTAGTCATGTCCACATTTAGTGAATCAAAAGCAATAAAAACATTTTGAAATGTGTTATACTGAAATTATACTGCAGAACAATATACTCACCACTAGTATTGTACTGAAAGGGAAAAGAGAATGAAGTAAAGAAAAAATAAAACAATAAACCAAATCATATTTTTCTGATGGGAACTAGATATAGAGTGACAAATTAAACAAACTTTTCTCTTTAATGTATTACATCCAAAAATTAAGTAGGCATTAAAATAATAAAAATAAGTACAAAATTCTGCAAGTCCTAGATTTTTCTTTCCTTTTAACATGGAATCAGTTGTGCTTCTTTGTGCCTTATTAATTGTTTTACTTCTTATTATTCATTCCCAAGGCACAAAATTTCAGCAGTAAACGTATGGCAAAGAGATCTATATAACTAAAGAATAATGTGGAAACACATTCTTTCCTGGAGTAAAGATTTCTACATTAGTTTGCATAAGAATACAAAAAAAAAACAATGAAAAGTTTGGCACAGACAGAGCAATACACAATGTACTATTTCCTTCATTTAATTCAATGTTAAAGTCTTCTCAATGAAGTAAAAGGAATGCAAATAAAATCAAACTCAAGGATATCAAGTACTAATTCAGTGACCCTCCACATCGCAGTATGTACTCTGACACTATTCACTGGAGAGTTTTCAACTAAAATTGGCATCACTCTATCAACAAAATGGAAATAAGCCTGACCCTATATTACCAAATTATTAGAATGTACACAACATCTTTCTCTGTATCATGGGAGTAGTTAGCTTTATACAGCTATTAAATCCAGTCTGCCTTCCAGTGTTTCAATAACTTTGAGACTCTGTAATATAAGAATAAATTATACCTTAAGCAGTCAATTTCAAAACACTTTAAAAGTCATTAACAATATCTTCAGAATTCTGAATTGAACGAAGCCATCCCACAGGACTGAGTGCTACATATAACTCATGGAAGCTAATGACCTTCCTTCCCTCCTCCTCAGCAATACTCAAAGGAAAGCTCTGGACATGAACATTTGCATTTACATAAGAGGTCTCCTCACATTCTAGTAATGCAGTAGAAAATCCACATTAAATTTAAGTCCTATCTGTTACTATAAGTTCATTTGCTTCAATGATCAATCCTGCTTTAAATAGGCTGAAACAGATGGACAGCATTCCTCTCAATGAATGGCAGCTGTGTAATTGAGCCCTGGCACTTAGCACACATATGTAGAAATGTTAATGAACTCAGTGTCACTACATCATTTTGTGTTTTCCATCTCTGGAATCTATGTTGAAATTTGGGGAAAAATTTTGATTGCAATGATGACCATGAATATTAACGTGAAGTAGCTCTTTATAATTAGCTATTTGAAAACAGTCATCTCTGTCCATCTGTTTTTTTTTTTTTTTTTTAAGTAGAAGTAGATGGTACAACTAAGTTGGTTTCCTGTCCAGGAAGGTGATTAAATAAATAATAAAGTATCAAGAATAAAACTACAATTTATTTCTCTGTAGGTGAAATTTCAAAGTATTTAAATTTACAAAATCGAAAATACATAGGGAAGTAAGGTCATGCATTGTAACACACTATCACAATAGAGTGACAGGACATGAAATTTCAGAAGCGAAAAGGCTCATGTTTTCACCATTGCCTGTATAGAGCTATGCTTTGTTTTATTTTCTTTCCCCTCACTATAGAGCAAAGTGTTGATGTTTATAAACTATGACTTAAGAAATCTTAGAAGCTCTCATTCTTACCAGATGTTTTCCTGATCCTCGGTCAGTTGTTTCTGAAAGGAAGTAATTGAACAATATCATCTTCAGTTGTATTAAATACTATCATTACAGATTCCAAAATACAAGTTTTGGAAGGTGAAAAATGAAAATATATGGAATAAGGACATATCTTTTCCTTGTACATTGAATCTATGAAAATGGGATTCAAACCACCACAATGGACATTCAAGTAACATGGTAGATTAACAGTAGCTTCTAACTTCCTGATGACTATAATTAAGATAAAAATACATTATTAATTTTTTGTATAAAAAATAAACACTGATATGGTTTGAATCAGATATCTCCCATAAACTAATGTGTTTTGAAAACTTTCACCCTAGCTAGTGGCAACTTGAAAGAGGGAGCTTTCCTGGAGGAGATTCCTTACTGCAGATGGACCTTGAGGCTTATTAGCTCTAACTTTCTCATGGCAGTTCAGCTCAAACTTGGCTCATATCATGCTTTACCATGCCATCATGAAGCATCCCCTCAAGATTGTAAGATGAAATAAAAACTTTCCTCTGTTCAGCTGCTTTTGGATGGGTGCTTTTTCCCAGCAACAAAAAGGTAACCACAACACTGATAGAAAACAGAAGTATGCTTTGCTTTCAATTCCTCTGCAGACAAGGGACATAATTTGGGAGATAACACTATTCCAGTGACTTCCTATTAGCTAAGAAGCCAGCTGAGTACTTCCATTACTTGGAGTTAGGAAGAAAAGGTCTAGGCTGAGCAAAAGCAGTGAGTGTATGAATTCATACATGGCTTGTAAATGAGGGCATGGTAAGCAAAAGAATGAGTACCTGAAATGTGAGAATCTACTGAGTGTCTAGTTTAGAACCATAGGAAATGTAATAAATTCTCCTCCTGCTGCTTGGGAAGGCTACAGAACATCAAAAAAAATGTGTCTGAAACACAATCAGTATATTGATGTCAGACAACTGTACTCAGCTGGGTAGGGTGTAGGCCTTTTATACCTGCTCAGAGCCTGAGCACAGAATATTGGGCATATGGGATGTTCATGCCCTAATTCACCAATAATAGGACTTTAGAGTCATAAGTTTTCTTATATACAGAAAATCTGGCAGAAACAGAGATTAGTCACAGAAATCCTTCTCCTCTATAGTGTAATACTAACAACTTGTCTTGTTTCTACATGTATTTTCTACATTTCCACATCTTCAATAGTCTCTCTAGTACATCTCTACCTTTATCCCATAAGCATTTATTCTCATTGTTACACCACTTCCCTCTTTTCCTCATCCCTCCATCATCTCACTACCTAAACATAGGTACCCTTAGCTCCATAATTTAGGAACTGCATCTACCCAATCAGCACCCAGTGTCTGAACCTCATCAGCAATACAAGAGAATTTCACAGTTGTGTCCCACTGCAACTCAGCACCAGGACTGCCTGCCTATAGCAAGTGCAGCCATTCTCCCTAACAAGCAGTGGGATACATAATCCCAGGGAAGACAATTCATCATCAGGACTCATGCAAAATGAAATGAAACATTATTGGGGCAACAGAAAAATTAAAATTACAAAGAAGACATTCAAGTTAGTGTTTGTTTTCAGATATATAAGGAGAAAAATAAAGCAAAGGTGACCAAAAATATCCAAGTATTCTGGAATTTTGTTGAGAGAAAAAAAAAAAATCCTTAGTAATCCATGATACAGAAAGATGACATGATTTCCGGAGCCTGTCGGCTGAAACTGTTTGAGCCTGATGGAGAGTGAAGATTAAAGAAAGACAGGAGAAAAGAATGAAAGCAAAGACTCTAGTCCAGGACTGAAGTGCTATTTATTTCTCATCAGTCCTTTTAATATGTTCTTGCAAAAAATTTGCCCATGTACAAAAATTTCATGACTTTCACTCAAGTTTTTATCAAAATAATCTATTTCTGTTACAGAGTTATGCACCTCCTCAACCACTTCTCAGTACAAAAGATTATTCCAAGGTTGGGTGAGAAATAAACCTTCTGTTCCCAGCAATACAAGCATAAAGGTTCAAGGAACTGTCAGCTCTTGCCAGTAACACTGAATGTACATATCTTATTTGCTTAGAGTTACAAAAGTCTTATTGCCAAACAGCCCAATGCTACAGATTTAAGGACAACCCAATGGCCCCTGATAGCTCCCCCGTTTTTATTTTTTATGAACCAGGCCATTTTGGACCTCGGTGCAGAAAGACTGTGTCTGTCTTAAGTTGTCTTGTATGATATTTATGCCTTACCTGTCATTGGTACATGAATTCCATCATTCATGCACTGTCTTACGTTGACCTAACTTGAAAGAATCTTACCCGTCTTTGACTACCAGACTCTGCAGGGGCTTTAAGATAATGTCTCAGGAAGTCAGGGTTGGGTCTGTAGCTGTATCCCATGTACTTCAGTATGAATGTCCATAAAGGAATTTAAAAGGCACTTAACAAGTATAGGCAGGAGGCACAGAATAAGCAAAAGACAAACACCTGTAGCAGAAAAGCATTCTATCCAAGAAGTGAGAAAATTCCATATTGGCAAGACAGACTTAAAAGCAGATATCAAGTCATTGGCAGCTATAGCTGCATCAAAAGATGAGTATTTTGCAAAGTCAAAATCTCTGAATGAACTGAATCAGATCCACTATGCCAAATACCTCTTAAATGTATTTTTATCTTTGTCCAGTGCTGTTGACTGCCATTGTATTTTTTTAATTTATTTATTTGAGAGCGACAGACACAGAGAGAAAGACAGATAGAGGGAGAGAGAGGGAATGGGCTCACCAGGGCTTCCAGCCTCTGCAAACGAACTCCAGACGCGTGCGCCCCCTTGTGCATCTGGCTAATGTGGGACCTGGGGAACCGAGCCTCGAACCGGGGTCCTTAGGCTTCACAGGCAAGTGCTTAACCGCTAAGCCATCTCTCCAGCCCTGTCATTGTATTTTTTATAAGTAACAGAAATCCATTGATAATCTGTATGACACTCCAAATAAGTTCTAACTTTCAACCCTAATATTCTTCACCCAAATACATAACCACATCATTCAGAGCATCTATTTTTTGTTCCAATTTTCTATCTATACATACATGAGTTCCTAGAATGATAGAAACATTTTCGGATAATTCATTAACAAAATGTATAGTTTGAACTTCTTGTGACAAAGCAACAGCTACAGTAATAGCAGTAGCTAACAATGTACTAAAAGCTAGGATGCCTACAATTACCAAAACTATCACTCTTTGTTGTGTACTTAAAGGATGCTTTATGTCCTGTAACACTTGTATTCCTTTTTCTGAATACCAAGGTCTTGTTACTTTAACAGGAATCATAATAAATGTTGGTTGCTTAAAAACCATAACTCTAGATTAAGATAGCAGCGTAGGTACCACGCCAAAGCAGCCTGGGGGAAAAAAAAGACCAAAAAAACTCAGCAAAATACACACTTTTACTAAAAAGTGAGGTGTATAGGAAATTGAAGCAGCAGCAGAGAAGTAGGAGAGATCCAGAGCATCCAGAGCCTGCACAGGCCGGCAAAAGCGGACCTGGCAGCTCCGCCAGCTGCAGCGGTGGCGGGGCACACCAGAAAGCTGCCAGGCTCGGCTCCAGCTGCAGGAAAAGCCAGGTGCGGGAGCTTCCCCTCACACCTGTGCTCTCTGCAACTCAGGAAATGTGAAGGGAGAGAGGCAGTGAGCAACGGAGGAGCAGACAACGAGGTAGAAGAACACTTGGAGCAGTGAGCAAACCAGAGCAGCTGTGGCTCGTACCCTCCCCCACTGCCTGAGCCAAGCTCCGGGGAACAGAACAGTGGTCCGGGCCCCGGCCACGCCAACTTGAGCCAACAGCCGGACCCGAGCAGGAGCAGAGTTCGGCAGCAACATCAGCAGCTCCAGAACCGGTACCAGTGGCCCCAGCAGCAGCAGACCCAGGAGCGGCAGCAGCGGCAGACCCCACAGCAGCAGACCCAGGAGCGGCAACAACAGCAGACCCAGTAGCAGCAGCTTCAACAACAGCAGTGGCAGCTGCAGCAGCAGCAACAGCAGAGGCAACAGCAGCAGGGGCCCAGCAGCACCAGCTTGAGCTGCTGACAGACACAGAAGAGGCAGCTTTTGCAGCAGCAGTTCCAGCAGCAGGGGCACTAATCTGCAGGGCCACAGTTGCCAGGCTTGGCTTGCCCCGCAGGAAAAGCCAGTGCCCAGCTCCAGAATTCAGAACACCAGCCCGACGACCCAGGCAGCAATTTGACTGAGACCAAAATCATCAAAGGAAACTGCGTTTGCACCAGGGAAGGGTCTTACTTGGTCACAAGCTGACTGGGATCCCTCAACAGACCAGAAATCTTAACCTCTATGTTGATAGAGGATCTGGTTGTGATAATAACTACTCTGGCATACATACCTGGGGCTGTTTTTGACTGAATGGGTACACTGTTTAGTTAACTTTTAGAATCTACCTGTGTTTTATTCCACTCAGCCTATTTGAATACTCCCATAGCAGGGAAAGTCAACCCCTAGGAGCACCTATGTAGATACTCTCAGAGTCTTAAGAGCCACATCTAACACCTCAAGCTCCTACCCTGAAAATATATAACATCAAATCAACTGATAAAGCTAAGAATACCCAGCTAGCTAGAAAATCCAAGCATTAACTTAATCCAAGATGCAAAAATATATACATTATAACACAAGAAACACTAAAAAGCAAGATGATATAAATCCACCTAAAAGTATTAATGCATCAGAAATGACCTCCAGTGAGAACGAGTTAGAGGAAATGTCTGAAAAAGATTTCAAAAGAATGATTGTAAATATGTTCAAAGAAGTCAGAGAACAAATCAAAGGAGTCAAAGAGGAACTTAAAGAGGAAAGCAAAGGAATCAAAGAAGATGCAGGACACCAATTTTATGAAATAAAGAAGGCAATACAAGACATAAAAAAGGGAACGGAAATAATAAAGAAAAACCAGTCAGAATTACTAGCAATGAAGAACACAGTTAATGAAATAAAAAACTCTGTAGAAAATCTCACCAGTAGAATGGATGAAGGAGAGGACAGAATATATAAGCTAGAATACCAGGTGGCAGATCTAATACAGGCCAACAAAGAGAAAGACAAACTTATAGAAAAGTATGAGTGGGAATTTCAAGATATTCGGGACTCTATAAAAAGATCAAATTTTAGAATTCAGGGCATAGTAGAAAGAGAGGAATTTCACTCAAAAGGCATAGTAGGTGTCTTCACCAAAATCATAGAAGAAAATTTACCCCAAATTGTAAAAGAGGTGCCAATACAGATACAGGAAGCCTTTAGAACCCCAGCCAGACAAAAACTGGAAAGAACCTCTCCTCGCCATATTATAATTAAACTTCCAAACACACACACCAAAGAAAAAGTATTGAAAGCAGTTAGAGAGAAAAATCAAGTTACCTACAAAAGCAAGCCCATCAAGATTACAGCAGATTATTCAACACAAACTTTTAAAGCCAGAAGGGCTTGGGGTGATATATTCCAAGTTCTGAAAGATAACAACTTTCAACCAAGGTTACTTTATCCTGCAAAGTTATCCATTCAAATAGACGGAGAAATAAGGACATTCCATGACAAAAGCAGGTTAAGGGAGTATTTGAAGACAAAACCAGCTCTACAGAAAATACTTGATAGAATCCTCCATGCTGAAGAAAGGAAAAGCACACATATAAGGAACCTAGAAAAACAAGCAATACTCAAATACTAGTTAACAGAAGAGAGCACAGGTAGAATCAGAAGCACAAAAAAAAAAAAAAAAAAAGGGCAAACATAAATACACACCTTTCAATAATATCTCTTAATATCAATGGCCTCAATGCCCCAACCAAAAGACATAGGTTTGCAGACTGGGTTAAAAAGCAGGATCCTACAATTTGTTGTCTCCAAGAAAATCACCTTTCTACAAAGGATAGACATTATCTTAGGGTGAAAGGTTGGAAGACGGTGTTTCAAGCAAATGGGCCTAGAAAACAAGTAGGGGTTCCTATCCTAATATCGGACAGGGTAGACTTTAGTCCAACATTAGTCAAGAAAGATAATGAAGGTCACTTTATATTGATTAAGGGCACACTCCAACAGGAGGACATTACAATCCTAAACATATATGCACCTAACATGGGGGCTCCCAAATTCAACAAACAAACACTATTAGAACTAAGGTCACAGATAACACCAAACACAGTGGTGGTGGGTGACTTTAACACCCCACTCTCAACAATTGACAGGTCATCCTGGGAAAAAATAAACAGAGAGGCATCTGAACTAAATGAGGTCATACTAGGAATGGACTTAACAGATATATACAGAACATTTCATCCAAAGGCTGCAGAATATACATTCTTTTCAGCAGCACATGGAACATTCTCTAAAATAGACCATATATTAGGACACAAAGCAAATCTTAACAAATTCAGGAAAATTGAAATAATTCCTTGCATTCTATCTGACCACAAAGTAGCAAGAAAGGATATACAGCATACACAAAATCATGGAAACTGAACAATACACTACTAAATGATGAATGGGTCAATGAACAAATCAAGAAGGAAATAAAAAAAAAAAATTTATAGAGTCAAATGATAATGAGAACACAACATACCAAAATCTCTGGGACACAATGAAGGCAGTTCTAAGAGGGAAATTTATGGCCTTAAGTGCCTATATTAAGAAATTAGAAAGGTCGCAAGTAAATGACCTAATGCTTCAACTTAAAGCCTTGGAAAAAGAAGAACAAGGCAAACCAAAAATCAGTAGATGGGAAGAAATAATAAAGATTAGGGCAGAAATTAATTAAATAGAAACAACAACAACAAAAAATCCAAAAATTAAGAAAACAAAGAGTTGGTTCTTTGAAAGGATAAACAAGATTGATAAACCCTTAGCAAATCTGACCAAAAGAAAGAGAGAAGGGACACAAATTAATAAGATCAGAGATGAACAAGGTAACATCACAACAGATTCCAGAGAAATTCAAAAAATCATAGCGACTTGCTATAAAAGCATATACTCCACAAAGTATGAAAATCTGAAAGAAATGGATGATTTCCTTGATCTATATGACCTACTTAAATTAAATGAAAATGAGGTTAATCACTTCAATAGACCTATAACAAACATGGAGATCCGAACAGTTATCAATAATCTCCCAACTAAAAAAAGCCCAGGCCCGGATGGACTCACTGCTGAATTTTACCAGACTTTTAAGGAAGAGCTAACACCATTGCTTCTTAAGCTTTTCCAGGAAATAGAAAAAGAAGGAATTCTATCAAACTCCTTCTATGAGGCCAGCATCACCCTGATACCAAAACCAGGCAAAGAGAGAGAAAAAAAAGAAAATTACAGACCAATCTCCCTCATGAACATGGATGCAAAAATTTTCGACAAAATATTAGCAAACAGAATACAAGAGTATATCAAAAAGATCATTCACCCTGACCAAGTAGGCTTTATCCCAGAGATGCAGGGATGGTTCAACATATACAAATCTATAAGTGTAACACATTACATGAACGGATTAAAGGACAAAAAATCACATGATCATCTCATTATACTCAGAGAAAGCATTTGACAAAATCCAACATCCCTTCATGATAAAAGTCCTACAGAGACTGGGAATAGAAGGAACATATCTCAATATAATAAAGGCTATTTATGAAAAGCCTACAGCCAACATATTACTAAATGGGGAAAAACTGGAAGCTTTTCCACTAAAATCAGGAACAAGACAAGGGTATCCAATGTCCCCACTTTTACTTAATATAGTTTTGGACGTCTTAGCCATAGCAATAAGGCAAGAGACACACATAAAAGGGAGCAAATAGGAATGGAAGAGATCAAGTTATCATTATTTGCAGATGACATGATTCTACACATAAAGGACCCTAAAGATTCTACTAGCAAACTGTTAGAGCTGATCAAAACCTACAGCAATGTAGCAGGATACAAAATAAATACACAGAAATCAGTAGCCTTCATATATGCTAACAACAAACACACAGAGGATGAAATCCGAGAATCACTCCCATTCACAATTGCATCAAAAAAATAAATAAATAAATAAATAAAGTACCTTGGAATAAACCTAACCAAGGAAGTAAAGAATCTCTACAATGAGAACTTTAAAACACTCAAGCGAGGGCTGGAGAGATGGCTTAGCGGTTAAGCGCTTGCCTGTGAAGCCTAAGGACCCCGGTTCGAGGCTCGGTTCCCCAGGTCCCACGTTAGCCAGATGCACAAGGGGGCGCACGTGTCTGGAGTTCGTTTGCAGAGGCTGGAAGCCCTGGCGCGCCCATTCTCTCTCTCTCCCTCTATCTGTCTTTCTCTCTGTGTCTGTCGCTCTCAAATAAATTAAAAAAAAATTAAAAAATAAAAAAAAAAATTTCTTTAAAACACTCAAGCGAGAAATTGCAGAAGACACTAGAAAGTGGAGAAACATCCCTTGTTCCTGGATTGGAAGAATCAATATTGTGAAAATGGCAATCTTACCTAAAGCAATCTACACATTTAATGCAATCCCTATCAAAATTCCAAAGGTTTTCTTCATGGAAATAGAAAAAAAAATTCCAAAAATTCATTTGGAATCACAAAAAACCTCGAATATCTAAAATAATACTGAGCAACAAAATTGAGGCTGGTGGTATCACCATACCTGATTTTAACCTATACTACAGAGCCATAGTAACAAAACAGCATGGTACTGGCACAAAAACAGACATGTAGATCAGTGGAACAGAATAGAAGACCCAGATGTAAGCCCAAGTAGCTATAGCCACCTGATATTCGATAAAAATGTCAAAAATACTCATTGGAGAAGAGACAGCCTCTTCAGCAAATGGTGTTTTGAAAACTGGATATATATCTGCAGAAGGATGAAAATAGATTCCTCTCTCTCGCCATGCAGAAGAATTAAGTCCAAATGGATTAAAGACCTTAACATCAGACCTGAAACTCTGAAACTGCTAGAGGAAAAAGTAGGGGAAACCCTTCAACATATTGGTCTTGGCAATGACTTTCTGAATACAACCCCAATTGCTCAGGCAATAAAACCACAGATTAATTCCTGGGACCTCATGAAATTACAAAGATTTTGCACTGCAAAGGACACAGTGAAAAAAGCAAAGAGCCAACCTACAAATGGGAAAAAATCTTCGCCAGCTATATATCTGATAGAGGATTAATATCTAGGATATACAAAGAACTCAAAAAGGTAAATACTAAGGAAGCAAACAAGCCAATCAAAAAATGGGCTATGGAGCTAAATAGAGAGTTCTCAAAGGAAGAAATACAAATGGCACATAAGCATCTACACAAATGTTCTACTTCACTAGTCATCAGGGAAATGCAGACTAAAACTACATTGAGATTCCATTTCACTCCTGTCAGATTGGCCACCATCATGAAAACAAATGATCATAAATGTTGGCAGGGATGTGGAAAAAAAGGAACCCTTCTACACTGCTGGTGGGAATTCAATCTGGTCCAGCTATTGTGTAAACCAGTGTGGAGTTTCCTAAAACAGCTAAAGATTGATCTACCATATGACCCACCTATAGCACTCCTAGGCATATACCCAAAGGACTCATCTCATTTCCTTAGAAGTACGTGCTCAACCATGTTTATTGATGCTCAATCTATAATAGCTGGGAAATGGAACCAGCCTAGATGTCCCTCAACAGATGAGTGGATAATGTAGATGTGGCACATTTATACAATGGAGTTCTACTCAGTGGTAAAGAAAAATGAAGTTATGAAATTTGCAGAAAAATGGATGGACCTGGAAAGTATTATACTAAGTGAGGTAACCCAGGCCCAGAAAGCCAAGCACCACATGTTCTCTCTCATATGTGGATCCTAGCTACAGATGATTGGGCTTCTGCATGAGAAGGAAATACTTAGTAGCAGAGGCCAGTAACGTAAAATGGAGACATAAAGGGTAGAAAAAGGAAGGGAAGAGGATACTTAATAGGTTGATATTGTATATATGTAATTACAATGATTGTAATGGGGAGGTAATATGATGGAGAATGGAATTTCAAATGGGAAAGTGTGGGGGTGGGGAGGGAGGGAATTACCATGGGATATATTTTATAATCATGGAAAATGTTAATAAAAATTTTAAAAAAAGAATAAAAAAAATCATAACTCTATCAGAGGACAATTCTGAAACACACTTAGACAAAGCACAATTATTACATGTAATACTGAACATTTCCTCAGTCCATGTAATATTTTTTAATATTTATTTATTTATTTATTTATTTATTTATTTATTTATTTACTTGAGCTCGACAGACAGAGAAAGAGGCAGATAGAGAGATAATGGGCACACCAGAGCCTCCAGCCACTGCAAATGAATTCCAGATGCGTGCACCCCTTGTGCATCTGGCTAACGTAGGTCCTGGGGAATCGAGCCTCAAATCTGGGTCCTTAAGCTTCACAGGCCAGCACTTAACCACTAAGCCATCTCTCCAGCCCAGTCCATGTAATATTTATGTCTCCCATTAACATAGCATAGGTGGAGTAACACAAGCCATGACCCTCCCCTTCAGGAGGAATAAACTCTCATTCCTGGGGGAGGTGATGCTCACTCCTTCCAAAGCCGCAGTAACTTTCCATAGGTAAGTCTGTTGGAAGCCCTCATCAGACCACCAAAGTCCAGCAGAGAGTCCACCAGTCCAGTTATTTTTCCATTTACCACTCCCTTCTACACTAGGATTTCATGACCAGTCCTTTACATGCCTTTCAGTTCCAGAGACGTTACACATGATGTAAGCAGTCCCAACATACCAAGACTATAATTTCTCTATCTTCCCAAGTTTCTGGGTGTAAAATGGGTGTGTCAGGAACTTAAGCCCAAGACAGCTTACTGTGTATCATCAGGAGTTAAATCCACATCATGATCAGAAACATCATTCTTTTGATGGTCAATCCCTGCAAAATGAACCAACCTCTCTGGAAGCCACCTGGAATTGTCAGCGTCCTGTGGGAAAACACAAACGTGCCCTCATCCCATACTCCTACTGGGTTGGGGCCATGCCCTTATCCATCAATGGTGTCCTTCCATGTAACATGAGCATATGTGTCCAATGTTCTATGATTCCATAATCTGTCTGAAGTGGAATGACTGGATGCATTCACATTTAAAAATTTTAAAATAAATAGTACATGATTTAAAGCATGTTGTGGTGACCAAGGGTAAAATCCCCCCTTTTTAATTTTTTTTGTAATTGATCTTTTAAAGTTTCATGAGCATGTTTAACAATTTTTTGTCCCTGAGGGTTATAAGGTATGTCTGTTTTATGAACAATTGTTAATTGGGCCCAAAAGCACTGAAAAGATTGACTAGTGTAACTATAACCTGTACCATTATCTGTCTTTATGATTAGTGGTATACCTGTTACAGCAAAACATTTGATGCAATGTGTTATGACATGTTTAGTAGCATCCCCAGTCTGTGTTGTAGCCATCAGAAATCCTGAGTAAGTATCAATGGATACATGAACATATTTTAATTTTCCAAATTCAGGAATATGAGTTACATTCATCTGCCACAGCTGTTTTGGTTTCAATCCTCTAGGGTTTACTCCATATTGAGGAATTGAGTGATATTTAGGACAGGTATTACACTGTCGCACAATCTGTCTAGCAGCTTATTTAGTAATTAAAATTTTTTTTTTAACTTTGGCTTTTTGATGATGTAAATTATGAGATCTCTGAGTTAATTTTAATTGAGATATGTCTATGATCTGTGTGGCTTTATCTGCCATATCATTTCCCAATGCTAAAGGACCTGGAAAGCCTGAATGATCTCATATGTCACCTACAAGAAAAGGATGACAGTGAGTATGTATGTATTTTTGTATTTGACTAAACAAATTTTGTACTTGAGTATTGGAAGTTTCAATATAAGACTCAGTCTCAAGCACCTATAAAGCTCTAGCAATATATTGACTATCAGTTACAATTTACATGGAGTTTCAGCTAAAACATTAAATACTGTAGCTACAGCTTTAAGTTTCACTACTTGAGCTGACACTGGGGGAGTAGAAAATGAATAAGACTGTTTTTAAATAACATATGCTGCTCTGTCATTAGAGAATCCATCTGTAAACACAACTAAAGTAACTTCAGTAGGTTCTGCCCTGACTGTGCAGGGGAAAATAAAAGGATGAGAAGTTGTAAGTTGTAATAATTTATTTTTAGGGTAATGATTCTCTATAACACCAGGATAATGTGCAAAAGCAATAGCCCGGGAGTCCATGTTTTGAAATAGCCAATCTACTTGTTGTTTTGTAAAAGGAAACCCTATAATAGCTGGCTCCTTCCCAAAATACTTTTAATGCTTTATTTGAGCTATTTGAATTAAACAAGCTACTGCTTCATAATAAGGAGTCAACACTCTAGCAGGAGAAACAGGTAAATGTGGCCACAATAGAGGTCATTTTTTGCCATAAAACTGCAGCTGGAGTATGTTTAGTGGTCAGAACATATGCAGCCCATCCCTGGGAACAATCTATATATTGAATTTGTTGTTTTATAATAATATGCTCTACTAAGACTAATGTCTTACGCCCCTCAGCTGTTAACTGACTTACAGACTGGATCTGGATCTCCTTTGAAAATGTCAAAGAGAGGCCTTAATTCTCCAGTACTAATCTTTAAATGAGGTCTAAGTCAATTGTTTTACAAGTAGAAGTCCTGATTCTGAATCTCCCAGCAATCTACTTGCAGTAATCTATCTACAAAGTCTTGATATAACTCATCAGGTCCTTACCTAATTTTTGACAAATCTTTAGTCCTTCTGGCAGATGGAAGTTTATATCAAGCACCCCTAGCTGCGGCATTAACTTGAGCATAAACGGCAAGATCAAAGTCTAATTGTTGTCTCAATTTTTGATACTGTGTCTCTTCTATAAGCATGTCAAAAATAATAGGTATCCCCTGTGTTCTTTTTCTGTAATGGCCTGACAGTGTTTTACATATTTTGTTTTCCAAAGCAAATAATCTCCTTCTGATAAACATGTTTTTGCCATCTGCTTCCAGGTTCCTGGGGGAAGCGCCATAAAGGACAATGAAAACCCTGAGTATTCTCTCCCCTCTGAGCTGTTTCAGAGATAGCCTCCTGTAAGGGTGTTAAACAGGGCTGTGTCAAGGACAAAGAATAAGGTTTGCCCACTGGTCTTTGCACTACTGCAATTACAGGCAGCTTCTCCATTACTGGAGGAGGATCTAACCCTGCTAAAATAGTGGGTACTGGACTTCCCTGAATATCTCTTCCCTGAAATTGTTGTACTTGCAAAAGCAGTGATTCAACCATGCTTTGTAAATGCTGTATATCCTCAGAATATTTTGTTGTTGTTGTTCACTCTCAGATTTTGTAAAGACTATAAAAGGTGGAAAGTCCTCCTCTTGGTGATCTTTTGCCACCACTTCCTCTAATTCTGCTTCTTCATCTGAATCTGAATGATCAAGACAGCATTCTTCTTCTCTAAATAAAGGCTTAAATTTGAACTCCAGCTCCTCATGCACAGCAGAAGGCTTAGTTTTATTTTCTAAGTCTGCGCATAGAAGCAGTCCTTCGGCTTTAACTATATTTGATTGAACTTTATCTCTTTCATGTCTAGGATCTAAACTATCTTTAACTAAAGCCCATAAGCTAAAAGTTTTTACTGGTACTTTACCCCATCCATGGGCATCATAATAATCTTGAAGCTTAGTCCCTACTCTTTGTCAAGTTTTTAACTTGACAGTTCTTCCTTTAGGAAACCAAGGACAGACCTTTTTTTAATATAAATGCCAATAAATTACTAAATTGTTATTGACTAACTTTAGCTCCCCAAGCTAAAGTTTTAACATAGTTTTAAGCATATGTACAAAAAGCATATGACTATTACCTTGTTTTATTTTTACTTATATTACTCATTGCTCTTTGTGTCTTCTTCTTTTTTTTTTTTTTTTTTTTTTTTTTTTTGAGTGCTTCTTTCTTTCCAATCCAGTAGTGAGTAGTGTCCTTCACTTTGGATCCCGGTCTTTAGGCCCCATGTTGGGCCCCACTTGCTGGAGCCTGATGGCTAAAATGGTTTGAGCCTGATGAGAAGTGAGGATCAAAGAAAGACCAGAGAAAAGAATTAAATCAAGGACTCCGGTACAGGACTGAAGCACTGTTTATTTCTCAGCAATCCCTTTTAATATGTTCTTGCAAGCAATTTGCCCATGTTCAAAAATTTCATGACTTTCACTCAAGTTTTTATCAAAACAACTTCTTTCTGTTACACAGTTACACACCTCAACCACTTCTCAGTTCAAAAGATTATCCCAAGGTTGGGAGAGAAACAAACCATCTGTTCCTAGCAATACAAACATAAAGGTTCAAGGAATGGTCAGCTCTTGCCAATAATAGTGAATATACACAATCTTGCTTACTTGCAGGTGCAAAAGCCTTGTTGCCAAACAGCCCAATGCTATGGATTCAAGGCCAGCCCAGACACATGATAAAACATCTAAATATTTAGATAACATATTGAATAAAATTATAACAGAAGATTTTCTAATCACAGAGAATAAGATGGTCATCCAAATATAAGAGCTTTAGTTAATGAAATAAGCATGGCCAGTGAAGAAACCTTCTGTAATAGATCATTGTCAATATGTCAAAATATACGTATATTAAAGTGTCAAAAAATATAAAAACTAAAAAAAGTAAGAATTAAAGGAACAATACTACAATGTGAGCAATCTCAAATGGATAACTAATGATGCTCCTCAAGTTTCTAGGAACCAAGATAAGGCTAAACCCAAGCACATCAAACAGCAATAAATGACAAAGACTAGGACATAAATCAAAATGAAATAGGACTTAGAATTGATCAGAGTGAGGGCTTTTTAAAATTAATTTATTTTACAAAAGTTATAGTCTTATGTCCCCTCCACTTTCCTTGAGGGGTTTCCTCGGTGGGGTGGTTGGTATTCAGTGTAGGGCAATTAGGATCTCAGTAAATCTCAGGGGTGGGGAGTGCTATATTTCAGAACCACCCCCCACTTCCTCTGTGGCTCTTACAATCTTCCAGCCTCATATCCTGCAATGTTACCTGAGCATTTTTGCAGGTCTGTTTGCAGTCTGGTTTAGTGCTAAGTTCTTTACAGTTCCTGGGTTTCTACTTCAATGTGTTTTGCTTAACTACTTTGTCACTATTTCCCTGGAGCCGATTGTCAAGTCAGCAGTAGGAGCTATACTGTTGTCTCTGCTTCCTCAGTTATTTTCTTCTGAGCCCTGGTAGCTGTGGTATAGATGGCATGTCCCCTGAAAGGCAGTTGGGTATCGTTACCTGTCATACTGATGGATCTTGGATCTCCCCATTATTCCATGCTATGTGTGAAATCAAACAGAATCTCTGACCACGGGTGAGAGCAGCCCTATCTTAGGGGACTATCCATAGTGATTTGAGAGGCTTCTTGATGTGCATGCCCACTCTACTTATCCTGAGTTTTTTTTTTTTTTTTAAGATACAATGTTTACAAACTGGTGGCAAAATTAATTAAAAGAAAGTGATAGAAGACCCAAATTAATAAAATTAGAGATGAACAGTGAGTTCTTAAAACAGACTCCAGTGAAACCCAGAGAACCAATAGAGGACACATTGAAAAATCATAATACCCCAAACTGAAATGATAAATTTATGAATCTATATTCTCTAAAAATTGAATGCAGAAGGTATAAACAACTTAGCACACCAACATAAGAAAGGAGATTGAAACAGTAAATAAAATTCTACAAACAGAATCCTAGCAAGAGATAGATTCACTACTGATTTCCACCAAATTTTTAACAAATATGTAATATCAATATTTTTTCAAACTGTTCCACAAACTCAAAAGGGAAGGTAAAAGAACAGACCAATTCTACTAAACCAGTAGTACCTGATATCAAAAGCAGGTAAAAAGAAAAACAAAAAATTAAAAATTCAGTCTGGTATCCTTCATGAAGGTCTTCTTTGATAGTATCAGAGAGGTCACTTTCAGGGTATTAGCTCCTCTAGCTTATTCATTATTGTTTACAAAAGGAGCTTCCATAGTTTTTAAATGAATGTAATATTTTATTTTGGTTGGAATGAAACTTTAAATAGAAGACTACACATATTTGTTTTTATTAAATGAATAAGCATTATAATGTTATATCCTCAGATTTTTGAAGGAGTTACTCAGTTAGTTTGAAATGGCATTATATTTTACAACTATGAATTATTAAATATTTGTGAAACATAACTTAATTGGTTCTTTTAAAATATTCATTTTGTGTCTTTGGGTTATTAAATATAAATTAAAATAAACCTTAGCCTGTTCTATATATTATAATAAAAGTATTTCCTTATGTCATACCATTTTTTATCATGCTTCTGTAAAATCTACTTGCAAATTTCTTAATACAGAATTATCTAATGATATAATCATTCAACCTTATGTTGGGTGAAAAGTATGTTCTGGTCTGAACTTCCAGCTTTTCATGATGTTGTAACTCGAGTGTCCTGCTCCAGGTACCATCTCCTGATGTTGCCATGGGGAAGAGGCACATGCTACTTTAATTATTTATCTTTTGTATGTATTCATTATACAAAATGATGGATTTTCACATGAAATTTCACATATGTTTATAATGTATGTTATCCACACACTCCCATTGCCCTTTCTTATTTCACTTCTGACTTCTTTCCTTCATCATGCCATTTTAATCCACAGTTTGCAATTGAGAGAAAACATGTGCTATTTGTCTTTGCTTTCATTTACTTAATATGATGATATGTTATTCCCAGCATTTTCTTACACAATGAAACTCCAGGTTTTGTTGTTCTTGTTGTTTGGTTTTTTGTTTTATTTTTTCATTTTTTTTTTTTAATGCAAGAGAGTGACAGAGAGAGAAAAGGAGGGAGAGAAAGCATAAGAGAAAGCATTGGCTTATCAGGGACTCCAACTTCTGCAATTGAACTCCAGATGTGTATACCCCCTTGTGCACAAGTGCGACCTTGGGAGCTTGCATTATTGTGTGCCTGCCTTACTTGGGATCTGGTGAGTCAAACATGAGTCCATAGGCTTCATAGACAAGTGGCTTAAACGCTAAGCCACCTTCTCAGTCCTCAGTTCAGTTTTAAAAGTAAAATAATACTCCACTATGTTGATAATCCATAGTGGCTTTCCTGTTAATTGGAAACTAAAAATTACCTTGGTGCATACACACTAAAATTCTCAAATTATCTCATTTCCTGATTAAGTGGATGTTCCTATAGATTTCCTCAAGGCCATAAAGAAAATCCAGTAAAACCCAGAAATGCCAAGAGTAAGAAGGGACTCAGGGTAAATGAATCTAAATCTTATTTAGTACAGGAAATTACTGGCAGTATCTATAACACTTTGGATTTGAATAATGCTTCAGCTTTTGTTTTATGGAAATATTTTATTTTTAAATAAATTTATTATGCTGCTTATCTTATTTAATGGTCATAGAAATCTTAGGGCTTTGATATTATTTGAACCATATTTTTGAGATAGAGTACTATGGATGAAAGAATTCCTGAATGATGATACAGCTCTTCAATAGTGGTGCAGGGTTTGCTCTCTCAAAAGTTTGTTTAATGGCAATTCAAATTACACTTTTGTCAATAATCTTGGTTCTTTTCAATTCACTTCAAAGAACACTGGCCTCTCCTGTGGACTCAAAGTCTGCTGGGAAGAGAGTAGAAACATAACAGACAGTATGCTGTTCCTTCACATAGTTATCAAATGGAACAAATTTGATATATATATTTATAGTTTCCTGTTCCAATACTATTTGAAAAAGTTTAACAATACTCTTATCACATGATGAATCTAAATGATGGTTTCATTACATTGGTGACTTTTTGATGTCAGACAAGTCTCATACTGACTTTCATTTTAAGACCTGTAACTTATAAATCCTTGTGAAGAGAAGATGAACCTCTGTGTACTGCAGCACCACACTGGGAACAAGATATCCTGCAGCCTCCTTTCTCTCGCCAAAGCCACCTTAATTACTGAGGGTACATGAATCCTTCCCAGTGTTATTACAACTCATTGAGCTTTCCTGCCAAAATGAGGTGATGTCCTTCCAAATATATTGAGACAAGAAATAAATCTGTAAAAAAAAAAATCTATAAATCACAAAATGCTCTATTACTTGGTACACATATAATTCACATTTCATATATTATCTGTTTAGCTAAAAAAAACCGTGAAACTCATAATTCTGAGAAAAATTAGTTGCCACCATATATATATATATATATATATATATATATATATATATATATATATAAAATCTATCTTTACATATATGCACACATGTATTTATACATATATGCATTACATATATGAACTACTATTTATATTACATAGATATAAATATTTACTTATGCATAATATAGTAGCTTTGTCTAAGAAACAATACAACTGTTATAGTTTAGAAACTATTTAGGGTCTAGAGCTTAAAATACAATCAATATAATACAATGATTTTCAAGGTTCCCAGAGTAATAGTTAATGTCCATTGTTAATAACTATTTTTGGAATCACCTGGGAGACCCACCTCTGGGGATATCTACTTGGGCCTCTCCAGAGATAATTAACTTAACACACACACACACACAAAAACTAATCAGGAATATGGGCACATCATTCACAATAGCAGTGGCAATACACTGGATGAAAAGGAAAAGAAAGATAGAAGCTGAGAACCAGCCTTCATTTTTCTTTGATTCTTGATTGTAGGAATATTGTGAATAGATTATCAAATGATGCCATCACCATGCTTCTCCAAAGCTGTGTAATTTCTCCCCTAAAACCACAGGCTAAAATTAATGGTTCTGATGGCAAATTATTTTTGTCAGGTGTTTTGTCACAGCATTGAGAAAATTAATGAATATAACTAAGTGGGATGTTTTGCTTGAAGGTTATCAGTGTATAATTCATATTTATAAAGCACCAAGTAAAAACATTCAAACTTTACTTCCAAGTTAAAGTACTTTAACCTTGAAAAGCAGAGCTTCTCCATGGGTGTTTTTTCTGACAGAAGGAAACAGGTAGAGAAAACATGTCTGCTTGACTATTTGTCATCCTCTCATTAAGCATTCTACCATAGTGTTATTGTACATCTTGGGGAAGAACCACAATTGTTAATACTTGCATATGTATGTGTATTTGTGAATCTATATGGGCACATATCTGCCACAGAGCATGTTTGGTAGACAAAGGAAGACATTAAGGTGTTTCCTTCTCTTTTCAGAGTGTGCTTCAAACTTGCTTCTTCCGGTTGCAAGACTAGCATTTCCACAGATTTGCGCTTTTATTTACTAGGCTTAAAATTCTCTTGGAATTATCTAGAATCTTTCATTTGGATTATTGTTCCAGTACTAAATTGTAGCATGCACTACTTTAGTTGTTGGAATTCCCAGGAAGTCTATGAGTTTAATAATTGGGACCAGCATTTTTCTATTAAGTGATAACCTTTAGAAGTAAGGTCTAGTAAGCTCTACTTGGGTCACTGAATGCATGTCCTTTCAGGGAGATGTAGGGCTTTGCACTTTCCCCATATTTTCTTTGATTTCTTTTCATATGGTCTATAGTTTTGTTCTGACAGGTTCTCCTGCCACAATGGGCTTCTAATAGGCCAAAAGTCAACGAAAGCAATCAATTATAAATCAGAATCTACAAGACTCTCAGAACATACTTTTGAATTCTGCATGTGAATTTTTTCAGTTATTTCTTAAAGTAGTAGGTATTTGCCCAGTACAGAATATGGTCATCAATTACTTCTCTTAAGAGTCACAGTTGGGGGCTGGAGAGATGGCTTAGCCGTTAAGCGCTTGCCTGTGAAGCCTAAGGACCCCGGTTCGAGGCTCGGTTCCCCAGGTCCCACGTTAGCCAGATGCACAAGGGGGCGCACGCGTCTGGAGTTCATTTGCAGTGGCTGGAAGCCCTGGCGCGCCCATTCTCTCCCTCTCCCTTTATTTGTCTTTCTCTCTGTGTCTGTCGCTCTCAAATAAATAAATAAAAAATGAACAAAAAAATGTTTAAAAAAAAAAAGAGTCACAGTTGGAAAAGGGTAGCCAAATGTTATGGAGCCATGAGGCTCATGTATTGTCCAAACCACATTAAAATATCATTAAGGACCAGAGGAGCTAGCCATTTTTACCATTTCCATGTTTCATGGAGGAATCTGCTTTGGATATTTTGTTTGAGATAACACATTCCTCCATTCCTCTATTGTGACCATGAGTATTGAACTTTGGCATGCCAAAAAAAAGAATACAAAAACAACAAAACATCACATTTTTCTCTATCATATCCAGTTTTTCTTTCTTCTTCTTCTTCTTCTTTTTTTTTTTCTACCTACGGTTTCACTCTGGCCCAGGCTGATATGGAATTAACTATGTAGTCTCAGGGTGGCCTTGAACTTGGTGATCCTCCTACCTCTGCCTCCCAAGTGCTGGGATTAAAGGCATGCACCATCATGCTTGGACTAATACTCCCAATATTTTTTTCAATGATTTAGTATGCTGCTATAAGTATTACTCTTATGATTTACTCAGTCTAGGACCTCAGTCCAAATTAGAGAGTGGAAACTGCTCATTGTCCTCAAATCACCCCCAAACAACCAACCTCCCCTACCTCCACAGAGTAGGATAAAGGGCTCTTCCACTCCAGAGGGCTGCAATTTCTAGATTGTATCCTTAAAAAAAAAGGTTTCCCAGAGTTATTCTCAATTCCATGTAAACAGGGAGAATTCTACTCCCTGAAACCTAAATCCTAAAGCATAAATCAAGAGATTTCACTTAGTTTTTCATTAAATTGTCTGGTTTTCCTCAATTGTAGGCCATAGGCAGCCATAGGATACTAGTCCCTATCCAAATGGATAAATCATAAACTGTCATTTGATTAATTGAATGAAGAATGTCTCTCAATATTGTGCAGCGCAACTGCTCTCAATTTGGCTAATTGATCTGCTCAGTGGAACGGAACCCATAGCTAGAGCTGGGAAACAAGTCAGACCCATATCCAAAAATAAGCTGGCTCTCCATTAAACTCTCTCTAAAAAACAATGTTTATCTCATTTACTTGGTGCTAACTTTACTCTCTGTTGGAGAATCTGCTTCTCTTTTTCAGATAGACACAGGTCCTAAGGAGACAGCCACTCCATCATACCTCAAAAGGGCCCCAGCTGAAACTAAGAATAGTTAATAACATACAAGAATGCTGTTTCCTTGGCCAACTGGGAACCAGCACCATAGTAAAGGATCTAAACACAGAGAACAATCAACCCCAAACAAACAAGATATCCAGAGACACAGACATGACCAAGATCTTAACACAGAAGCAGACCTAATATGTACCCACCATGGCTCCCGGAAATTTTCAGAAAAAGGGGCATAAAGAATGTCAGAGTCACACTTTGGGTTATGACTTGCAGAGACATTTCCTCCTACCCCAAATAAAAGGCTAACCCCAAAATGCACAACCCATATACTCCAAAAGGACCAGGGAGGAGGCTAACAAAGGCACCAACTTGACTGCATTTACTGACTGCAAAAGTGGTGCACGGCTTTAATCCCAGCACTTGGGAGGCAGAGATAGGAGGATCACAGTGAGTTTGAGGTCACCCTAAGACTACATAGTGAATTCCAGGTCAGCCTGAGCTAGAGTGAAACCCTACCTCAGAAAAAAAGTTTAAAAAAAAACAAAACCACATTTAGACATAATAAAGGCTACATATGACAAGCCTAACACCATACACACACACACACACACACACACACACACACACACACACACACACACAGTGTGTGTGTGTGTATATATATATATATATACATATATATATATATATACATATATGTATGTATATGTATATATATATAGTGCAGTGCTCCAAAATGTATCTCAAGAGAGCAAGGTTGAGTTTGGGAAGCTCTTCTAAAATAATTAACATAGAAAAAAAAAAGTTACTTTAAAGTAAATAATTTAATTTTTAGAGTCATAAATCTGGGTAGAGTAATCTTTTGTTTACTATTCTCAAAGTCCATTAAAAATACAAAATAAGGGCTGGAGAGATGGCTTAGCTGTTAAGCGCTTTCCTGTGAACCCTAAGGACTCCAGTTCGAGGCTTGATTCCCCAGGACCCACATTAACCAGATGCACAAGGGGGCACATGCATCTGGAGTTCATTTGCAGTGGCTGGAGGCCCTGGTATACCCATTCTCTTTATATATCTATCTGCCTCTTTCTCTCTCTGTTGATCTCAAATAAATAAATAAAAGTAAGCAAAAATATTAAATAAAAAGGATAAAAATGAGGAAATATGTCTAAAAATACTTTATTATTGCATTTGTAGTGATGACTAACACACCACAATGCATGACCCAAGTTCCCCAATGTGGAGGGTCCCTTTGGAGGGGGGAAGACAGGGAGGAGGCTAATGATGGTACCAATATTGCTATATACATACTGTGTGCATAACTAATAAAAAAAAGAATCTAAGCCAGCATACCACATACACACTTGCACATTCCTAGCACTATTGACAGTATCCGGGATATGCAAGTAACCCAGATGCCCATCAACAGATGAATGGATATGGAAAATGTGTTATATATGCATAATAGACATTTATTCAGCCATAAAGAAAGAAATTATTGCATTTTCAGGGAAATCAATAGAACTGCAATCATCCTGGTAAGAAAAATAAGTCAGAATGACAAATATTGCATGTTTCCTCTCATATGGGAATTTGGTTTAGTTATTGTGATAGTTTAAAGAGCTGTTCACCAATATATTTGGAAGTTTATTAAAGCTTATAACCTATTAGATTTCCAGCTATCTGGAAATCCATTCTAGGGTCATGAAGTCCATACAGTCCCAGGAGCTGCTTCTGAGATGCAGAAAGTGAGACATGGTGTGATGACCCTTATAAAAGAGGCCAGTGAAGCTACTGGTAGACCATAGTTTGCATGGAGAACCAAAGATGTTTTGGGTATAAAAGGACTGTACAGGGGCTATCATGGAACACTCTTAGCTTGGGATGGAAGTTTTCCCTGGCTACTCATTCCAGCTTGAGGGGCAGAATTGGAAAATCTGGAGGCTGTCAGTCACTGGTTGTGTCATTGGATTTGCCTTGAATTGCAGATGTTTGATGTTTGCTTGATGGTTATTGAGTTTGCATTGACCCAGTATCTCCTTGTTTTACCTTATCACAATGGAAATGTTTACTCTGTGCCTTTATATATTGAAAGTATATTACTTGTTTTGATTTTATAGGACTCATACCTAGGACACAATCTTAATTCTCAGATGAGACTTGGAAGTTTGCAACTATTTTAAATTGGTAATGACTATGAGACCTATAAATGTGGACTGCAAAAAATATACAGTTTACAATGTGGAAAGAAAAGAGGAAAAAAGAGGCTTGTGAAACTGGAAAGATGGATTAACAGTTGATATGTTTGCCTTCAAATCCAAAGGACTCAGGTTGTATTCCCTAGGATTCATATAAGTCTGGAGAACAAGGTGGCACATCAATCTGGAGTTTGCTTACAGAGACTAGAGGCCCTGGTCTGCCCATTCTCTCCTCCATCCTTTTCTCTTTATCTCTCTCTGTCTCAAATAAATAAACAAATAAATCAAAGAGGCTTGTGGAATGAACTTGGACTTGGGAGATTACAGCATGGGTGGTGATTTCAATGTTCCATTGCTAACAGAAGATATTGACTGATATAAAGTGAGAAAAGGCACTCAATATGAGTAGTTCATCACCACTTTTAATGTAAAGTTGCTTGAGGATGGTGAACAATAATGACTATAAAATAAATCAAAAATATTTTGCCTGTTTATACTATGTATAAGGTGTGTGTGTGTGATGTGTGGTGTTGGCATGTATAAGTGTTAATGTAGTGCCCATGTACATGCCTGAGCAAGCTAGATGGAAACATCTAGTTTTTCCTCCATAACTCAACTGTCATGTTATTCCTTGAGACAGAGTCTCTTACTCATTATGGATCTTGGGCTTTTTCATAAGCCTCACTGATTCTCCAGTCTCTAATTTTCACAGGACTATGATTACAGTTCTATGTGGCCAAGATCAGCTGCTTAAATGGATGCTGAGGGAATCAAACTCAGTGGCCTTAGGCCAAGCTTCAGGTCCTCAGACATAAATAGGAAATATATATAAGTGGTGAGCCATAACTCCAGCCCATAAATGAAACTTTTGAGGTGATTTTGTTCACATTAAGCATGATTTTATTCATTTTAAGAAAAAGTTTGCTTAATATTATAAATTTCTATCACAGATTTCATGATTAATAGTTTTACTTGAAAAGCTGTCTTCATTAGAAAAGTATCAAATAATTCACATGCAGAATGCTTGTTTTGGTAACCCACAGTATGGCATGGACATATTTTAAATTTAAATTTCTTATTATGATGACTATGCAAGTACTATTACAATTTTCAATGTAATTGTCAGGACTGAAACAGTGAGTGGCATTTTATGTCAAAGTGGATCTAACTCTGATGGGATATTTTAGAGAGAGAGGGATAGAGAATGGGTGTACCAGGACCTCTAGCCACTATAAATGAACTCCAGACACATGTGCCACCTTGTGCATCTGGCTTACATGGGTATCAAACTTAGGTCCTTAGACTTTGCAAGCAAGTGCCTTAACTACTAAGCCATCTTCCTAGCCCATCTCATGAGATTTTTGTTCAATACATACATATGTATATATATGTGTATATATATATATATATATATATATACACACACACACACACACATACACACACACACACACACACACACACACACACACACACACACACATACATTTGAAGTAGGGTGTTACTGTAGCCCAGGCTGACCTGGAATACATTATGTAGTCTCAGGGTGGCCTCAAACTCACAGCAGTCCTCCTACCTCTGTAGTCCAAGTACTGGGATTATAGCTGTGCACCACCATGCCTGGCTCTTGGGATTTATACAAAAGATCTTAATCTGTGGCTTTGTGAAAAATATTCAGATATTCAGTCGGCCATTCTCTTATGCCTATTGTCATTCTTGGGTAATCATCTTATCAGAAGTTAATAATGCAACCTCAGAGTTAAGCTTTGTAGATGATGCTAGAACTTTCTCTATCTTCAATGCTGATGCCATAATGAGGAGTGATTTATAGGTCAAGTCCATTTTCTCATCAGATTTGATCCTTGCTTTTAGGGCTTTGCATGGTTTATATGGCTGATTTTTGGAAGATACCTTTTAGGAGTGGCCCATGTTCATCAATGAAAGAAAGCATCTCCTGGGAGAAAGAGGAGAAATTACATATCATTTCAAATTGACAGCCAAAAGAACAACTTTTTTACTTCTGCAGAAGAAAAGCAAGGGTGTACAGGGGGAGGAATTCAGTGACTTTGAATTGTTTTTCAAACCCCCAAATATAATTTCTCTCCACTAATTTTTTCTGTGGTTGTTTGAATGTGATGTGTCCCACATGGCCTTATTTTTGTGATTAAGCTTCATACACTTTCCCTTGCTGGTGGATAATTTCTGCATGAGGTATCACTCTGGGTGGACCTTGAGTTATATTAGTCAGCTGTAGTTCACTAGCTAGCTCATTTTTTCTGATATATCCCAGTTTCTGTGACAAGATGTGATGTCAAGTCTCTGTCATGTTTTTGCTCCCATGAGAAAATTTTCCTGGATACTATATGCTGAAGTAAACTCCATCTTTCCATATGCTCCAATTGGTCAGATGTTCTTGCCCCTGTAACATTAAGGTAACTGTAGTACATTCTGAAATGTTGAGAGTACAAGTTTGGATCAAAGTTTCCTTTCAGCAAATTGATGACTTTATGTCAACTATGTCTCTTCATAACTTTTGTGGAATAGCCCTCAACAACTTTAATGATCTTTCTCATAGTTCCCTGGTATGCATGCTTGCCTCAGTAGATTAGTCTTTATGCCATACCTATTTCCTATTTGATTGTTCCCTTTTAAGTGACTACTTTCCTACACATTGTTCCTGTATTTCTAACATGTTTCAAATATCACTCTCATACTCCTCCAGGAATCCTTTTATGATAATATTCTATTTCAGGCAGCCATTCATATCTTCTGTTATGTCTTCATTTTCTCAGCTTATAATACAGAGAAATAGTATCAGTAGTAACACAAGGAAAATGAATATGTTATTTGGCTTTACTGTGCAAATTTGGGCATAGAGACCACCACTACTAAGATGGTTCTTGACACTATTAGCAAGGTTAGGATGATGAAATCACAGCTACATCTAAATTTGCTAAACAGTGTTCAAGGTGTAGGTCTATACCAATTAAGTAACTAGCATGATTATCTTGCTCACATATAGCATAGATTTTCCTAAAAAAAGGATAATGTTGAGAGAAATTGGACATTCAATGAATATTACACCTGACCAGTACATCAATTTGCAATAATACAGCCTGAAATCTGTTACTATCTTAGACATATATGATAAGATTAATACATGACAGAGGAAAAATATTTTGTATAAACACTTAAAATACAAATCAAGAAGCTGGAGTGTGTAAAGTATGAAATATATTGTGACTATTTTGCATTGGCTCTGTGAACAATGAATGTGCTATTATCAAGAAAATTTGGGGGTAATTATGCCATTGTGAAACAATTTGATTTAGTTATTTCCTAATGCTGGAATTGGGATATGAATAATGCAAAATGTAAAATTACTTTTGTTTACAAAACAACAAATATCACATTATTTTAAGTAAAAATGCTGTTCTTGTGAATTTACTTCCTACATTAATAGCACTTCCATCAGACAGAGGCCTCAGTGATGTTTTAGAGGCATGCTGGATAACTTAAAATTGAGAAACTCCCAAACAAGCATGTTCATTGTAGTTTTGGTCTAAAAATTGTCCTGAAAAGAACATGTACAGCAAGCTTTCTGTGGGTTTAGAACTGAAAGGTATGTTCAGTCTGGAATCTCAGGGTCACTTCAGCCCGGGACCAGAGTAGGTGGCCTTCAATGCCGTAATGCTTCATTTGAGCTCGTTCATACCAATTGTGTCTAAGTGCAGTCATTTTGTCATTCCCTGTTCTGACCCAGAAAATATAAAATGAGAAATAAATGAGTGCTCAGGTCTTTAGAAGCCATACTCTAATGAGTCCCAAGGCAGGACACCCACATTGTAATGTATATGAACTTCTCCAGAGATGCAGATATGAGAGCAACTATCTACTTAGAGCAATGAAAGATCTTCCTAAAAGGAATTTGGGTCTTGACTTCAGAGCTATGTCTATGTCTAATGAAAGGGTAACATTGGATTTCTGTCTGTAGTACCTCCTCCTATATGGAGAACTGCACAGTGTGATGTGGTTTTGACCAGGAATAAAGGTGGAAACTGAGAGAAAATATACTTGAAGGCAGGAAAGGTCTTCATGGCTCTGCTGCTGGCCTGTCTGGGTTCCTGTGCTTCTGGAAGAAGTGGACTTGTACATGTAAGCACCTCTGCTCCAGGAGAGTACATGGACACTGCCAAAGGAAGAGGAGCTATTTCTTGACCCCTATGGCATCAATGATATGTTTTGAAGTTTATTGATTTTTATGACATGAGGATGTTCAAATCCTATGTGGGTAAAAAATATAAATTCATGTCTATTGTGGTGCACACATATTCAAATTTACCTGCTTATGAGCATATCTAGACAGGTGTGGAATTGAAGTTCCTTTATGGCTTCCAGAATATAAATACCTGTGTTTTTCCAGAACATCTAGAGTGCTCCATGTGGAGAACAGGGAAAAGCAGCCACCCAAAAACAGGACTGTAAGAATAGAGAAGAATCATAAACATGGTGCCTTTCCTGAAATGCCTAATAAAATCATCCATGCACTGTACAGTGGTGATTTTCTGTGCTTTCTTCTGACACTCCTTAAGGTACTCTGGGTTCTGACTAGACAGATACTGATTTCTACATCTTAAGCAAATCAGTAGACACTTTTGGCTTCACATTCATGTGTTCAAAAAGTGTCCTTCCTGACACTAAGGTTTATGAAGGAAATTTGTAGATGTGCTTCTTATTTTATTTTTATAAATTTATTTATCTCTGCACCAATGTCTTTTGTTCTTCAAATGAATGCCAGACATTTACACAACGTTTTGCATCCAGCTAACATAGGTGGCTTTGGAATTAAATCCTGGGCCTACACGTTTTCAGGTTAACTGCTTTTACCTGCTGAAGTATTTTACTAGTCCCTAAATGTGCTTCTGTAGTTAGCGTCTTTACTTATTTTTCTTTCACTTCATTATAAAAACTAGCATTTTATTTTAATGGACACTGTTGTTGTAGTTGAAATAATAGAAAAAAGTCACATTTTTTCTTCAACTGAACTGAAATTATTACTTGAATAGATATATGTGTGGGCTAGAATAAATGTGTAAAAATTATTTATTAAGTTTATGAGTGAATATTACATGAGATATCTGTTGCAAAGGTAATTACCTTAAAATAAAACAATCTATATTTTGACACTTTGGGGCTGCAACTTTGAACTCAATCTTTCTGGTGTCATATTTTCCTCCAACTTACCATAGAGTGGAGAGGGATCTTTTTTTATTATGAGACTGGACCCATAGGTGGCAGTCATTTTCAGTGCTCTGGGAGTCAAAATAAAGCATTTATCACAAATAATCTTTCCCAACAGACATTTTAAGAACACATTTCCTACCATTGCCAAATTTTTAAAAGGAACCAAATAGGGACCAATCTTATTTGAGAGGTGGACATAGTTTTGACTACACTGTGATAGTTTTAGCAACTCTTATTTCCCTCAGAGACTCAGTAGGCAATCTTGCTTTGCACTTTGTGATGGAACATGGCTCTGAAGATCCGCAAAGGAGTCAGCCCAACACTTTATGAGAGAGTCATGGAATAAAATCTCACATTCATTACCACTCATGAGGGAATATAAGACTTCGTGGGCCCTGAAGTCTACTTCTCTATACTCTGTTCCTTGAGAAGTTAGAAGACAGACAACCATACACCATAACGGCTGTCATGGCTGAGATAGTCAGATTTGAGAGGTATTGTGAGCTCAGCAAATCTGAGCAATGGAGATGAAGACCAGTGAAGGTATGGGTGATACAGATAGAAGTCAGCTACTTGTTTACATTCAGAGAAGCTAAAGGAACAGGCTCTAATGTGAAAAGTACCCTGACAATATTATTGCTTAGCAACACTAGAAATATCACTTATAGCACACAAATTTATGTCATATATTTTCTGTTGAATTATTTTTAGAATTATATAAGATATCAAAATAAAATTATGTTTCAAATGGAGTCACAGATCCATTAGTTAATGTTTCTTACAAAGTGAGTATCCAAGGTATGAAGTGTATGACACACACTTGAACATGCATATTTCCTCAAAATGAAGAAAGAGAAGTTAGATAAATAAAAATGTTTTCTTATACGATATGGCTTAGATACACAGTTGTAATTTCCTAACCCAGAGTTTAAAATATTACCAATTAATCTTGTTACATTATTAAAAGGGAGTCTTTCTTGTCTGTTGAGAGGAATAATCATGACAAGGAGAAAGAGTTATCAACATGAATAAAGTGAACAAAATTTAATTTCAATTCCCCTTACTCTTGTAATAAACTTTCACTTCCAGAAGTTAATTCTTTCAGTGAACCCAGACATCATGCATATTAAAAACAATGCATATGTGCTGGTTTTACTAACTGTGCAAATATAGCTTTCTTTCATTGTATCTCAATTATTTCCTCTAATGCTGAAAACAGATTAAACAAAATTCTTTACTCTGTGTATTTTAATTTAGTTTCTTCCATAACTCAGAAAAAATGTATACATAAATCTTAGAAAAGCTGCATTAATGAGAAGCTTTCATGATGAGACATAGTTTTCTATAAGGAGCCGATACTACATAAGTGCTTCCTTCAGTTCCAGTACACTCGAAAGCCATTCTCAAAAAATGGTCCTTCTACTTTTCCATATAATGTCATTCTTATCCTCAAATATTTCCATATTTGAAGTCTACTGCAAATATATTCACAGCTGTGTATACCACTTCCATCCATAAAGGATCCCTAAAATCATTAAACCTGACAAAAGTATTGTGCATACATATTTAGGTGTAAGCCATCATGTCACTCTTAATTTGTCTCCTTTACCATATTTATAGGCATCTATTTTCACATTCTTGTGATTCATGACACTCAAACCACCATGATGGATGGCTCTAGCTCCATGTTCTAATGTCAAAATGCTTATCGAAGCATATCCTTCAGGTTTTACCACCTTGAGATGGACTCTTCTGATTATAGCAAGATAAAGATTAATCCCAACACTCAGGAGGCAGAGGCAGCAGGATTGCTGTGAGTTCAAGGCCACTCTGAGATTACATAGTGAATTCCAGGTTAGCCTGGGCTACAGCAAGACTCTGCCTTGAAAAAGAGAGAGAAAGAGAGACAGAGAGAGAAAGAGAGAGAGAGAGAGTATGGAAAAGTAGGAAATAGGAAAAAAGATACAAAAGTGATCCAATAAAGAATATGATATATTCTTATTAAGAGTGTTGTGCAATTTGTGGTATATACATATTAATATGCATAAAACTTATATGTTATTACTAGCATCCTAAAAGCATGGCTCTACTTCATTATGCTAATACTTTCTGTTCACATGAAATGTAAAGAGACATGCAACAAAAATAACCACATGTGGATTAATATATTTTTACTGCCTTAATTTCCTAAAAGTAGGATGGTAAAATATGACTTTGAAATTTGTAAACATACAGGATCTAGTGAAAATGACATATACTTTGTAAACACATGACTCTAAACAACCAAAATGGGTTATCTATCAATAACCTGCAAGTAATGTACTATTTTCCTAGCATTGTTAGTGATTTGTGGATATCATTCATCCACCATGCCAAATTTGGTTGCAGTTATAGTTAAAAGCTATTTAAAAAATACAAAGGGGCCCAACTGAAACTAAGGACAACTGGCTAAATAAGCAAGGGTGATGTTTTCCTGTGAACTGGATACCAGCACAAAGGGGAAGGAGACCAACGCAGAGAAAAGTCAACTTCTACCAAATCAGAGAGCCAGAGCCTCAGAGGCCCCCAACACCTCATCATTGAAGCATACCAAAAATGAAGCCAACATGGCTCAGGGAAATTTTGCGGAAGAGGGGGTGGAAAGAATGTCAGAGTCACATGTTGGGTCATGATTTGCAGAGACATTTATCATACCAATAACTGGGGGCTAACTCCACAATGCACGACCCATTTTCATTAACAAGGAGGGTCTAATGGGAGGAGGTAGATCACAGATGAGCCTAAATAATGGTACCAAACTGCCTGTATTCACTGAAAAGAAAACTAATAAATTAAATTAAAAAAAATACAAAGAAAATTTGTTACAAATAAAGAATTTTGAAGTATGTAATTAAGCTTTTGGCAAATTCGTATCCACATACAAGATCCAAACTGGTTTTCCCATAACAACAAAATATAGTACATAAAGAGCATGTACTTAGATTATAATTCCCTTTCATTCATTATGCAACACAAAATGAGACAACATTTAAGAAGTTTATCCTAACTTATTCCTCATAAAATGAAAGATTTGACACAAACTACAATAGCTTATATGACAAAGACAAATAAGAGCAGACAACATCACACATTCTCAGCATTCTGAGATCTTCAATGGAAGAATAATTTATAAAGAAGCAGCTCAGTTTGTTTCTTCTCTTCTCAACTTGAGCTTTGATAATAATGGGCTTGCATCTTTCCATATTATCAACACTATCTAAAGTCTTAACTGTCCTTTCTTTTCCTAATTCTTCTCTTTCATTCTCTTTCTCCATCTTTTTTCCTTTCACTACTCTCCCTCCTTCCCCCACCTTGCCACCAAAAGGGCAGACTGGAATGTCGGGTTTAATCTTATAGACACATACACTGGAAGGGCTTGGGTGTCCTTAGGAAATGATTTGAGAGGAATAATCTTTTTGCTGCTCTTCTATTTTTCCTGTATTAACAACTCTGGCCATTTTTAGTAATGACACAAAACATAAGAAAACTAATTAGCTAGTAGCTTATTTTCAAATTAATCTATACTACAAGTATTTTGAATTAATATATTATTGTTAAATACAAAATAATATAGTCAGGTCAACTTCACACTGAAAAATACATTCAAACAAAGCTAGTTCAGAAGATAGTTCAGAACACAGTTGGTTCACCTGGGTTCTCATATTTAGAAAACAGCCAAGTTTCAAAGAATCCTTGCCTGCAGGGATGTTCCCAGCAGATCTCTGGGTTTAAGGGTTGGAAACAAATGAGTTTATTTTATTTTTTAACTTCAGGCAAGTGATTATCATGTAGTTATGAAAAATTAACAAATTACTGGAAATACAGAGGAAATGAACTATTAGCCATAGCCATTTTATTAGCCATGTGCCATTTTATTTTTTGATTTTTTTTTTTTCTTGGATCTGTATTGTAATAGGGGAGAAGTAGAAGGAGACAGAGAGAGATAGGAGAAAGGGAGTGTGTGAAGTAGATTTAAAAAAAGGAAGAGAGAGAAGAGCAGAAAGATGGAGGAAGACAGAGATAGAGCAGAGGAAAGGGTCTTGTGCTGAGCGTGGTGGTGCACACCTTTAATCCCAATACTCAGGAGGCAGAGGCAGGAGGATTGCCATGAGTTCGAGGCCACCCTGAGATTCCATATTCAGCCTGAGCTAGAGTGAGACCCTACCTTTAAAAACCCAACAACAAAAAGGGGAGGCTTGTATGTACCTGAACCTGGCCTTCTTGGAAAGTCCTCCTCTTTTGGTTAATGCATGACAATTCCCAGAGCAAAGAGAAATTTGGTGGCTGAAATCAAGATAGCTGATTTTTAGCTTTCCTGCACTTTCATGCCATACTGACCTTAATAAGTGCTGGATGACAGACAGTCAGCATGTCTAGTGCCAGAATGTGCTACATGGGAGACTGGGGAAAATGACCAATATCTGTCCAAGCATCTCATGGTCTAACCTAATTAGCAACAAATAACCTGATGTGATGCCCACACAAGTGCAATAGTGGCACACAGCCATGGTGGGGAACCAACTGCTCTTGATTTGGCTAACTGATCCACTCAGTGGTACTCGACCCATAGCTGGAGCTGGGAAACAAGTCAGAACCATATCCAAACATAAGCCCACTCTCCAATATCAAGCTACGATTAATCATGGGGTAGAAGAGGGCCTACACCTATTAAACTCTCTATCAAAAAAGTAAGTGTTATCTCAATTTTACAGGTGCCAGATTCACAAGGTAGTCCATACATCTGGAGTTTGTTTGCAGGGGCTTAAGGCCCTGGCATGCCCATTATCTCCCTTTCAGTCTTTCTCTCCCTCCCTCTCTCTCTGTCTATGAAATAAATAAAATTAGAAAACTAATGTGTGCCACAGTATCACTTTCATAATGAAATACATACCTCCAAGTATCCTTTCTGTTTCTTCATGTATAGTCTCTGAGTTATTTGCCCACTTCAGGAAAAATAAATGTACTATAATCTGGCTCAAAGTAGAAGCAAAAAGAGAAGTATCAAAAACAGCCTAAGGAGGCATGAATGAGTAAAAGAGGAGAATAGAAAGGAAGTGTAGGGATACAAAGAACATTTGAGTATTATTTCAGGGAAAACCACATGAAAGCTTTCCAATGGACAAAATGGTAGGATTCCCCTACTATAAAATGATAATCAATAAGATGCTTAGGAACAGAACTCATGACATTGTTTCTATCTGCATGCAAGTTAAGGATAATAAATCAATAGTCACCTATCTTCTAACCTAATACACATTCACTTCTTTCAATATTTACTGCTTTAAACTGAACATGATGGCAGGCAGTTGATGGCACCAGAGTGTGAGGTCAGTAGACCTTTCTCTTTTTGTAAGTCTCTCCTGAATATGTGCTACCATGGATATTTTAGTAATTATAAGTCAGATGCTATTTAAAGTGAATTTTCACTGGAAAAATAGCTTCTTAGCTAGAATTCCAGTGATATCAGATGTGATCTCAATGGTTATCTTCTTGATAAAATATTTGTAATATGAATGAAGTTTGAGCATCAGTAATTCAAATCCTTCAATTTACAATGTTCCAAATGTGTGAATTGTTGAGGACTGACATGATCCTACAGGTATAAAATTCATACCTGATCTCTTTTAATGTGCTACAGTAATAGCAGAGGTACATCATGCTAAAGGTGCTTCAGTCTACTGTGTCAGTTACACATGAAACATTCATGTTTTTCACTTGAATTCCTTACCCAAGATAGCACCTGTTTATATAAAGAGAGTCTGGGGGTAGAGAGATTGTTCATTGGTTAAGGCACTTGCCACAAAAGCTAATGACCTGAGTGCAATTCCCTGGTACTCATGTTAAGCCAGATGCACCAGGTAGCACATGTATCTGGAGTTCATTTTCATTGGCTGAAGGCCTTGTTGTACTCTCTTCTCTCTCTTTGTAAAGCATAGTGGTACACACCTTTAATACCAGCACTTGAGAGACCTAGGCAAGAGGATATCTGTGAGTTGAAGGCCAGCCTGCCTGAGACTACACAGTAAATTTCTGACATAGCATTCTAAATCAGTAGTGTGAAAACAAAGACAATGAATGATCTCAGTGAGAAATAAACCTCTCTCTTCATAAAATGCACATAATCTCAATATAGTCCCTATTGCACTACACTTACAGCAAGCAGAATTTCTTTGTTAGAAAACACACATATAAGCATGCCATTTTCTACACAAAATGTGAAATGCCCAAATTTTTACAAAATGCATATGTGACAAGTGACCAATTCTTCATGGGCCTTGAGTTCATTATGATATCAATCTTACTAAAAGCATTTCCAAGTGCAGCCTGAGGGAAGCCATGGTGATGGAAACAAGTCACCCCAGTCCTTTGCATGCAATGCTGTTAAAATGGCAGCTTGTCTTTTTTTTTTTTATTATTTCTATTGGAAACACTCATCATAATCTCCTTTCCTGTTTCTTGGCTGTATCATCTGTCCTCAAGCAGCAAGCAAGAAATCTTTTACCTATCATATTTTTTTTATTGATTCTCAATTTTAATTAGTTTAAGAAAGGGTCAAAGAGTGAGTAGGCTAGAACTCCCAGTTCTTTCCCATCTCCCAGTTCTTGGATCCACTGCAGATGGATTGTGGCAGCCTGGACCCTGTGTATGTGCTGTAGAAGCAGGCCTTTTGCTCTGGATTCTTGATTAGCATATCTCTAGACTAAAATTACTTGTGTCCCTAAGACAGAGGATGCATGGACCATTGTGGTTGCTGGCCTATGGCTCCCAGCTCCAGTATCCAAGCTCCTGGTTCCCAACCCAAGGTTTTGCTGTGCTGTAGAGTGAGTAGGCCTGAGCTCCTGTTTCCCCAACTCCCAGGTTGACAGATCCCCTTGAATGTACATGCAACCTCTATAACCTACGCATCTGTGGTTATATCACCATCCTATACCAATCTGGCTCACATTTAGAGCAGAACGCTCACTTAAGATTCTACAAGGAAAAATACCTGTTTCTTGCTCAATAAAAGAAGACTTTTACCTTGAGATAGGTACACCAAAACACAAGAAAAACAACAAAAGTCAGAAAACAGAGATCTACACCAAGAATACCTAGTTCCACAAAGGAAACAACCAATGAAAACATAAAGAAAACAATGGAAATTGAACAAGAAGAAGATATGAGAACCTGATCAAGAGAATTGTTAAACTGGAAGAAAATAATAAAAAAAATTGCATAAATGAAATTTAGCAGAGCAGTCTCTTAGAATGCTCAGCTTTTGTCACTGGACTTAATTGAAGAAAACCAGAGATGCCTTAAAAAAGAGATAAATGAAGTGAAGGGGAGTCAACAAATACAAGATCTCAATAACCAGATGACTAAGCTTAATGAAGACATGTTCAAATGTAAGAATGAATTCTAGGAAGCACTAATAAAAATAGACATTGAACTAAAATCCTACTTCAAAACAGAGACTTACACCATACAATGCAAAAAAAGACACGAGAAAGCAAAAAATCAAATAGAGATTTTAAAAACCTCTCTAAAGCCTCTCACTAACACATTCACTCACGTGGAAGATATAACCTCTCAGTTGTAAGACAAGACAGAAGAAATAGATTGGTAGTTCAAAAACTTTGCTAAGTTCAAAAAAAAAAAATCATGTGAACAGAATATAAAGGAACTGTGGGGTACCCTAAAATGAACAGATCATGTGTATATACAAAAGGGGAAGATGGGCTGGAGAGATGGCTTAGCAGTTAAGCACTTGCCTGTGAAGCCTAAGCACCCCACTTCGAGGCTTGATTCCCTAGGACCCACGTTAGCCAGATGCACAAGGGGGCACATGTGTCTGGAGTTTGTTTGCAGTGGCTAGAAGCCCTGGTGCTCCCATTCTCTCCCCCCCCCCCGCCACCTTCTCTCTCTGACTCTTTCTCTCTGTGTCCTATTAAATAAATAAATAATTTTTTAAAAGGGAAGAAATTCAGGTCAGAGGCATAGGGAATGTCTTCAACAAAGTTATTGAAGAAAATTTTCCCAATCTTGCAAAATAGAGGCACATCCAAATGCAAGAAAGTCACAGAACACCAAACACAGAGGACCAAAGAAGAAACTCTTCAAGGCACATCACAATTAAAAGTCAACAGTGAAAATAAAGAAAGTGCTATAAGCACCAAGAGAGAAACAATCCAATACATACAAAGGGAATCCCATCAAGAATCACTTCAGATTTATCATTGGAAACCCTGAAAGCCAGAAGGACCTGGAATGGTGCACTTCAAAGTCTGAAAAACTATGGATTCAAACCCAAATTACTGTACCCAGCAAAATTATCTCTCATAATCAATAATGAAAGAAAAACTTGCCATGAAAAAAGTCACATCTGTGACTATGAGAGCCAGATGTAAATAAATAATCAATATCAGAGAAAACATTAATGAAATGGTAACTGGAAAAGCAATTAATAAAATAGATGAAAAGAAGAAATAGTTCTTAGAAAAATGAAACAAGATTTATAAACCCATGGCCAATTTGAACAAACAACAACAACAAAAAAGAAGTCTCAAATTAAGATAATCAGAAATGAAAAGGGAGCTGGGCATGGTGGCGCATGCCTTTAATCCCAGCACTAGGGAGAAAGAGGTAGGAGGATCACTGTGAGTTCGAGGCCAGCCTGAGACTCCATAGTGGACTCCAGGGTAGCCCGAGCTACAGTGAGACCCTACCTTGAAAACTAAAAAAAAAGAAAAGAAAAGAAAAGAAAAGAAAAGAAAAAGAAATGAAAAGGGAGAGGTCATCAATGAAATTGGAAGAATCATCAGGACATACATCCAAAACATCTACTCCAACAAAATAGGAAATATGGAAGGATTGAATGAATTCCCAATTACAAATCACTTATCAAAACTAAACTCAATGCAGATAAATGTCCTAAACAGACCTATCACATCCATGGACATTAAAAATGCAATAAAAAATCTCCCCAAAAAGAAAAGTCCAGGACCAGAGGCCTTCTTGGCCAAATTCTATCAAGCCTTCATTGTAGAACTGAAACTGATTTTTTTTCTAAAATAATGATTTCACATTATTAGAGATCAGAGAATGTTCCACAACTGCTTCTATGAAGCTAGCATTATACTAATACCAAAACTTGACAGAGATACAAGAAAAGAAAATGATAGGCCTTTATCCCCCAATGAATTTAGATGCAAAGATTATGAACAAAATCCTCACAAACCACATTCAACAACACATCAAAAGCATCATCCACCTTGACCAATTTGGATTCATCCCAGGGATGCAGGGATGGTTCAATATATGGAAATTGGTGAAAATAAAATACCTCATAAATAAACTTAATCACAAGAAATATATTATCATTTGAATAGATTCAGAGCGAAAATTTGAGAGAATAAAACATCACTTCATGATCAACGTGATGGAAAGAATAGGCATGCGATAATAACTACATATAAAGCACCTATAGCCAAGTAATACTTAATGGGGAAAGACTCAAACAGTTGTCACTAAGATCAGGAACAAGACAAGGTTACCCACTCTCACCATTGCTCTTCAACTTACTACTACAAGTCCTAGCACAAGCAAAAGACAGGAGAAGAAATGAAAGGGATACAAATTGGAAAGGAAGAAGTCAAATTAACCCTATTTATAGATGACATGATAGTGATTTTGTATCTTGCTAGATTACTGAAGGAAATAATTAACTTCAGAAGTTTTGAGATTGGTTAATCTCCATCACCATGTAGTCTCAGGGTGGCCTCAAACTCTCAGTGATCTTCCTACCTCTGCCTCCTGAGACCTAGGATTAAACACATGCACCACCAAGCCTGGGTTCTTCTATGATTTTGCTGAAAATGGCTACTAAGTCTCTAGATTGAAATTCTTCTCCTAACACTATATCCTGAATTATTTTTTTAAAAATATTTTATTATTTATTTATTTATTTGACAGAGAAAGAGGGAGAGAGAGACAGAGAGAATGGGTGCACCAGGGCCTCCAGCCACAGCAAATGAACTCCAGACTCATGCACCCACTTGTGCATCTGGCAAATGTGGGTCCTGGAGAATCAATACTGGGTCCTTTGACTTTGAAGGCAAAAGCCTTAACTGCTAAGTCATCCTTCCACCCTACAATGAATTCTTATTTTGATCTTTTCATAGTTTCCTGGACTGCATATCTTGAAATTCCTATTTATACCTTCCTATAAGCTTGTCTTTATCTTTATTGGACTGTATTAGTTCTGCCACCTGGTCTTCTGGTTTAGATATTCTGTCCTTTCCTCTATCCATTCTATTGGTGAGACTTTCCACTGAGGTTCTTTGTTTTTGTTTTTGTTTTTATTTTTATTTGACTGACTCTGTTCTTCAGAGCTAGAATTTCAGCCTGATATTTTTCAGTATTTCTATTTCCTTTCTCAGGTCTTGTAATGGCCTCCTTGCTTCCTTAAGCTGGTTTCCTGTATTCTCTTTCAGAAGTTTGTTTTCTTTTTTAATTCCTTGTTTTCTTCTTTGATTCCTTTGATTTCTTTGAGTATGGATAAAATCATTTTTTAAAGTCTTTTCAGGTATTTCATCTAAAACAGTCTCATTGGTGATTATTTCTGATGGATTTATGATTTTGTGGTATTGTATTTTCTTGATTCTTTTTGTTTCTTGTATTATATTGTAGTGACTTTTTCATCCTGAATTGATTTGATGCTTATGTTTCTACTTATCTGAAGTGTTCTTAAATGTGGTTATCCACCTTTATATACTTTCAGGATATGAGTTTTAAGTGCCAGGCACAGCTCTTGTACCCCAATCCAACTGCAGAAGTAACCCTAGATGCTAAGTTTGCTTGATAAGCAAGTATACTAGTGGACTGGGTGGAACAATTTACTGGCAAATTCTAAACTTCATCTGAGCAATATACTCATTCAATAAAAACCAGCAAAAAGTATGTAACTGTGGGGATTAAAACAAAGTTAGTCTTATAAAGCCAAAATCCCTAAGGGTGTAGGTTCCTCTACAATCGTAGTCCTGTTGTGGGGTTTCCCGGAGGGGTCCCCGCTCAGGGCTGTCTACGGGACCCCAAGAACACTCACGCAGGACGCTCTCAATGCAAACCGCACGAGGTTTATTGATTCCGATGCATCGGGGCTCAACACAGATTCCTCTCGCAGGAGGAAAGGTGAAGAGCCCCTAGCCACGTGTTTGGTCAGCTTATAAAGGCTGAAAACTATAGGTATGCAGAGTCATAGGGGCTTTTCAGCCGTGGGTTCCCCTGATTGGGTGGGGCCCACGAGGCGGGCTCGTGAGGGTCCCTCTGATTGGGTAGGGCGTACAAAGGGCCAGGTCCTTATGGTATACTTTTTACAAAATGGAGGTAGTTGCATACTTTTTACAAAATGGAGGCAGTTGCAAAATGGCAGTTCTGTGATTCAGTGCAGTAGCAAGCAAGCCATATTACAGAAGCTTAAAAAGGCAAGTTAGCAAAGCAGCTAGAAAACAGAGCAGCAGAAATAGGGCAACTTTTATCCTTTCACTGTCAACTGGGAGGTACAGACTTCTATTCTGAATTAGGTTCTAGGTCAGCCTGGATATGAATCAGACTCTGCCCCCAATAATGAGAGAAACAAAACCCAAAGCCCTATAAATCTGAAACCATCAAAGGCAACAACATTCAGCATCCAAATCAGCCTACTTGAAAATTATAAAGTCAAACAAGAATATGTAACCCATAACTGGCCCTGACATGGAAAGAAAGATTAGCTCTTCTAATGTAGGCCTATGTACCTTTCATTTTATTTTATTTTATTTTATTTTATTTTATTTTATTTTATTTTATTTTATTTTATTTTATTTTATTTTGTTTTGTTTTGTTTTGTTTTATTTTACTTTGCCAGTCAGTCTCATTACCTTTTGGGGTGACTTCTAATCCCACCAATGTGGATTGCTTACCTTAATTCTGTTGGGCCCTGAAAGGCCTAGGCGTGAGGCCTAGTGGAACTTCCTGAGCCTAGCTAAAGTTTGGCGACCTGTCTCTGGCCAGCTATGACTCAGCAGGATGCCTAAGGGCTTCTGGCCTGCTACTTCCTCATGGCAATTGTAATTACCATTTCAATAGTTAAAGTTTACTATTGGCCCTTACCTCTTCTCCCACCCTAAAATCCCCTCCTTCGTCCCCAACATGATATAAGCAACTGCTCAGAGTAATAAAGCGAGTTGTTCCTGCATGGAAAAGACTCCCGACTCAGTGTGGTTTTTCTCCATTGGTGGCCAGGAGAGGTTTCTGAGTCATCCAATGCTCATCATCCCCTCAACCCCTAGGGAGGAACCAGCAGGCCTGGTCCTTCCCTCGGCACTACCTGTGCGGGAAGAAGCCCCGCATCTGGCACCTAACATGCAGCTCTGGGATCCCGACAGACTAGTGCACCCCGTGAGAGGCAGTCGTTGAGGAGGTAATCGGTGTTTGTGGGTGAGCGTACCCTCATAAATTATGAGGTAGTCTTCCTATTTACTGCACTAACCTTTGCTTCTATAACCTGTACTTACTTGTCAGCATCTCTTCGTTCCCTTTCTCTTCCCCTTCACCTTCGGTTCGCAGGTGGCTTTTGTATTTCTAAAGGCTTGTGCTTCTCTCTCTCTCTGCTTGGGCCTGTAAAGGCAGGCCAGTTTTTTCTGCCATTATGGGACTTCCCCTGGATCTGTAAGCTTCAGTAAATATTCCTTACTCCATAACTGTACCTGGTCTGGAAGTTTATCTCACCAAACCTAAAGCTGTCGGATAAGTTGAGATGAACCTGACCATGTGGATGTTAATCTTTTGGAACCTTTGCTTTAAAAAAATAGACATGGACTTGATACTTACAACTAAAGGTGTCTTCTGGAGTGATAAGCCAAATTTTATGGACTATTCAGATAAAAGTTTAAAAATACTAAGTACAGACAACATTAAACTTCAAGGCTTAACTTATAAGCTTTCTAAGAGGAAAGAAAGACTACAGGAAACCTCATTGGAACTGGGCTACTGGCATAAGGGCTGGCTGCGTCCTGCTGCCCAGGCCCAAAGAGTTTAATCAAGGTTAAATTTGTAATAGACTGATATGCCTAGCTAGATATATTAGATTAAAAAATTTAATATTTGTTTTTTCTTTGTTTTGGTTTTTCGAGGTAGGATTTCACTCTAGCCCAGGCTGACCTGGAATTCCCTAAGAAGCCTCAGGGTGGCCTAAAACTCATAGTAATCCTCCTACCTCCACCTCCCGAGTGCTGAGATTAAAGGCGTACACCACCACGCCCAGCTGAGACTTAAGATTTTAAGCTAAAACACCTCAAACAAGTTACAGGTACTGAGACTAATTTTAGGTTATGACGGTTCAATTTACATTGTTTTAGTCTCTCTTTGCTATGCCTTATACCAGATAAAAATGGTTACTCTGTGCCTTTATATGTTAAGTGTTTAACTTGTTTAATTTTACAAATCTCAATATCTTATATTGGTCAAGACTGTGGAGACCTTTAAAATTAAACTAAGTACAGTTTATAATATATAATAATTATAAATCTATTGGGAGCCAGGGGCGAAATTTGGTAATTTAAATAGATGGCCCCCTCCTGGCAGCCTGTACCTGACCATCCCCTACTGGGAGTTGGCAGACAATCCACCTCCTGGGAGACTGCCACGTGGCCCCCTTGGACTGACCCAGGTGGAGACAAGGAAAAAGTCCACCCTCTCATGGTGACTGGGCTCACCGCTAACTTACTAGGGCAAGACATCCTTGGAGATGCCGAGGCTTTCATCACTACTGATCATAAGGCCTTTTATAATGATTTGTTAAATAAAAAAAAAAAAATATATCAACAATGGTTTAAGGAAGGGAGGGAATGTCATCCTAATTACTCCAATGAATACCCCCAATTCTAAGGGCCACTGCCCAGCCCCCCCCCATTTAAAATCCAGTGGAGACTGGGGGACCCTATATGGGTTGAGCAGTAGCCTCTCCCTTCTTCTAAGTTACACCAACTCCACATACTTATTGATCAACAGTTGGAGGCCGGACATATCCGTCCCTCCACAAGTCCCTGGAACTCTCCTGTCTTTGTCATAAAAAAGCCTAATGGGTCCTGGAGATTTTTACATGATTGAAGAAAGATCAATGAACACATGATCCCCTTCAGAACCCCCCAGAGGAGACTCCCATGGATCCCAGCTATTCCCAATATATACCATATTACTATCATTGACATTAAAGATTGCTTCTTCTCTATCCCTCTCCATCCAGGAGACATGGAAAAATTTACATTCTCTGTACCCGCTATTAACTTTTGTGGCCCAGATAGGAGATTTGAATGGACTGTCTTACCTCAGGGCATGGCTAATAGCCCACCCATTTGTCAATATTACCTGTCATCCATTTTCTCTTCTCTTTTCAATCTCCCCAATACCCTGTTTTATATCTACATGGATGATATTATTCTTGGGTGCCTAGATTCCTCCACACTCCAGGACCTGACCCATCAATGTCTAACTATCCTTCATACTCACGGCTTTAAAGTAGCTCCTGAAAAAGTTCAAACTGTGCCTCCCTTTAAGATCTTGGGCTCGACCCTTACTCTAGATACAGTTTCACCTGTTAAACCACAACTTTATATTCAGGATTCTTACACCTTGCCTCAACTCCAGAAGCTCTTGGGAGAAATTAACTGGATGAGGCCTTGGATACCCATAACTACTGAAGAGCTGTCCCCTTTGTTTGACCTCCTAAAGGATCTTAACTTCTCCTCTCAGGTAATTTTGTCCCCTTGTCATCAACAAATTTTTTATAAGGTAAAACAGGCTATAAATACTGTGACCTTAAAGAGGTTCAATCCTAGTTTGCCCATCTCCCTCTACATTTTCTCTGGGGAAACATTATGTACTGCACTGTTGGCCCAGGAAGGTGAGCCCATCCAATGGATCCACCTCTCAATCGGTGGGATCCCCAGAGTTTATTCTAAAACCAACCAGGTTGCTGATTGCATTATCAAGGGCAGAGACACCTCTGTCTGGTTGTTTGGCACAGAACCTCACCTTATTGTCACTCCCTTTAAGATAACTGATTTCACCTGGCTTCAGAGAAATAATAACAGAGTTTCTATGGCTCTTGAGGGGTTTCTAGGTAAAATTGATTGCCATTATGGCCCCCACAAATGGATGAGTTCTTTCTCCAGGTTAGAATGGAAGCCCCCCAGGCTTTTTCTGTCTCAACCTAACCCTGACTTTCTTACCGTGTTTACTGATGGAGGGCACCTGGGGGCTTCTCTAGTCATTTACCCTCCTTTAAAACAGAAAAAAGAGCCTATCCCCACAGAGTCACTCTCCCATGAGGTTGAGGGGTCAGCACAATTCAAAGAACTATTTGCTGTCGTTCTAGCTTTAGACACTATTCAAGAGCCATTTAACTTATTTTCTGACAGCCTTTATGTTGTTAATTTATTACCCAACCTGGTTGAGGCCCATATTAGATTGGACTCCAACCCTATATCTCCTTTGATGATTCAGGCTCGTTCCCTACTCAAACAAAGAGTCAATCCCATTTTTCTTCAACATCTCAGGGGTCATCAAAACTTACCGGGATTTCTCTCTCAAGGAAACAATTTGGCTGATAAAATGGCTTCTATGCCTCAATGTAATACTATTACAGAAGCTACACACTTCCACTTATTGACCCATGTCAACTGCAGAGGTCTCAAGCACAGGTTTCCACAGGTACCAGTCAAGAACCTTAAAAAAATTGTCCGGACTTGTAAGTCCTGACAGCCTTTCCTCCAAGTACTCCCCCTTCAAAATACAGGAAGCAATCCTCGAGGGCTCCGCCCTAATCATCTTTGGCAAATTGATGTCACACACTATTCTCCATTTGGGAAGCTTAAATATATCTTTCTTTCAGTCGATACCTTCTCCTGCGCCTGCTGGGCATCAGCACATGCCGGGGAAAAATCTCAACATGCCATTAGTCATATGCTTCAATGTTTTGCCACTCTTGGGCTACCTGATCAAATAAAAACAGATAATGGCCCCTGCTTCATAAGCAAGGCCTTTATAGATTTTCTGCAGACCTGGAAAATTTCACATTCCACAGGCATCCCATACAACCCCCAGGGCCAAGCTATAGTTAAAAGATATAATCAAACTCTCAAGTCTCAATTACAAAAACAAAGGGGGGAATCCTTACCCCCACATGACCAACTAAAAAAGGCATTATTTACCCTAAACATTTTAAACTTTTCTAAAGAAAATAAACAATTATCCCCTTTTCAAAAACATTGGTCCTCATCTGTTACCTACAGTTCTATCTGGGTAAGATGGAGGGACCCATTGACTAGGGCCTGGAGAGGGCCTGATCCACTCCTCACAGCAGGGAGAGGGTTTGGATGTGTCTTCCCTCAAGATGAAAAAAGACCCATTTGGGTACCAGCGAGGGACCTAAAATATTTGTCTGAACAAGGGGACACTGACAATCACTTCTCTAGGGAGTGTCCCACCCCTGAGGACTATTCCTAAAATGGTCCTTTACCCTGCTAAATTAAATAACTCCCTCCCTTGTGGAGGATTGCTGGCTTTGCCTCCAATCTGGGCCTCTCTGGCTGCTTGCAGTACAGTTGTCTATACGACCTTAAAAAGCTGCTCAACCAACTTCCCCATCCCCGTCCAGCTTTTCCCAATGTTTCCTCTGGGCATTTGGGCCCTTCCTTCTCCTAATAATTCCAGTATAGATGCGAGATACATTCATATTTCCTTCTGTAATTTTAACAAAACTGAGCCCAGTGCTCAACGCTGCCCGCCTTCTGGAATGGCTTATGTGTGCGGAGGCAAAATGGCCTGTAACTTTCTGCCCAGCAATTGGATGGGCCCTTGTGCCCCAGCCACCTTAATCCCATATGTAGATATCATTCCTGGAAGCTAGATTCCTTGGCTAAGGTAGTCCTACAAAACAGGAGAGGACTAGACCTACTAACAGCCAAAAAGAGAGGCATATGTTTGTTTTTACAGGAAAAATGTTACTTTTACGCCAGTAAATTGGGAATTGTCCAGGACAAGATTAAGAGGCCCCAGGAAGACATGGAGAGGAGGCGACAGGACCCCCAAGACAACCTGCTGCAGATAGGCTTACATGACTTCTTACCTTACATCCTCCCTCTACCTGAACCCCTCCCCATCCTTCTCCTCCTTCTTCTTCTCCTTCTTCTCCTTCCTCTCCTCCTTATCCTCACTGTCAGGCCTTGTGTAATTAACAAAATTACACAATTTATTCACCAGCGGCTAGAGGTAATAAAACCTCATCAGGTCGAGATATCACAGGCTGACAACTCAGAAATTAAGTTCCTCAGATGACCCACTGCCACCTCCCCTGCCCTCCATGTGACCAATGACGGGTAAGATCCCCAGAGGAGGACAACCTAAGTCAGGCCATGGAGTGGCTCAGTGAGCTAAACACCTGGTACTCAATGACGGGTAAGATCCCCAGAGGGGGACAACCTAAAACAGGGGCCACGGTGACTAATGCTCTTACAAAAACAAAAGGGGGAGATGTTGGGCCCTGAAAGGCCTAGGCGTGAGGCCTAGTGGAACTTCCTGAGCCTAGCTAAAGTTTGGCGACCTGTCTCTGGCCAGCTATGACTCAGCAGGATGCCTAAGGGCTTCTGGCCTGCTACTTCCTCCTGGTAATTGTAATTACCATTTCAATAGTTAAAGTTTACTATTGGCCCTTACCTCTTCTCCCACCCTAAAATCCCCTCCTTCATCCCCAACATGATATAAGCAACTGCTCAGAGTAATAAAGTGAGTTGTTCCTGCATGGAAAAGACTCCCGACTCAGTGTGGTTTTTCTCCATTGGTGGCCAGGAGAGGTTTCTGAGTCGTCCGATGCTCATCATCCCCTCAACCCCTAGGGAGGAACCAGCAGGCCTGGTCCTTCCCTTGGCACTACCTGTGCGGGAAGGAGCCCCGCATAATTCCTCCGTGTTGTGCTCTGGAACTGGAGTTCTGGTTTGCCCTGCTAAATGCGCTACAACCAGGAGCTGAATGCTGAAGGTTTGCAGTTATTATGGTTGTGGGTGGAAGAGTGCAGAAAGCCTGGAATTGCTCAAGCAGTCCTGCCTATATCCCTTTCAGTAGCTCCTTAGTTCATCTTATCTGTCTTTCCTTCAGATTTCTTGATTTTGTAAAAGGCAGCTGATGAGGTTGGAAAATCCCCTTGTATGGTCTCTGCCACTGCTGCCACTTTGTGTGCCTGGTGGCTGGTGCCAGGCAGGTTTGAAGATTGCATTGATCAGTGGGCTACTAGCACCTTATTGAGACTCGGGCCATTTACTCCTTGCTGGGGGATCTTGGTCTCTCCTGCTTCTCCACTATGTCTAAGAATAAACTATACTCCTTTACTTTACAGAAGGAGAGTGTATTTTGCTGTGATTTTGCTTAAACCCCTCCCTAGGCTGGTTTTGCATGGCTTCTATGCTTCCATCTTACCCAGAAGTCCCCTACCTCTTATTTTTTTAGTTGAAACAAGGAAAGCCAGAAGGGCATAGAATTGAACACTGTAAAACAAAGCAAATAAACAAACAAACAAAAAAGAAAACTATGGTATCCAATTCAAACCACTGTACCCAGCACAAGTATCCCACATAATAGATGGAGAAAGAAAAGAAAGCTTTCTATGACCAAAGCCAGTTCTATGATTATATGACCACAAAGCCTACCTACAGACAATATGCCAGGACATATTCCACACAGAGGGCACGGCAGTCTGGAGTGAGTAGGTCAGACCTTTTTTGGGGCCCCCTCCCTCTCTGGGTCTGAGTTCCTTGTGTGGAAAGTGTGTGGGAGAAAAATAGAAAAGGGATACAAATTGCAAAAGAAAAAGTTAAACTAGTCTTATATGCAGACAACATGATCTAATATATAAGTGACCTGAGGACAGTGCCATAAAACTTTTAAAGGTGATCACTTCCTTTAGCAAAGTGGCAGTATATAAAATCAATACACAAAAATCAGTAGTCTTTCTTTATGCAAAAGACAAATATACTGAGAAAGAAATACTAAGGCTGACCCATTTTCAATAAACATGCACACACACACACACACACACACACACACACACACACACAATTAAATACATTGGAATGATACTAACCATGGAGGTGAAAGACTTATATTCTGAAAGAATAAACTCACTCACAGATAGAAAGACCTTACTTCCTCCTAGATAGGAAGAATTAATATTGTGAAAATTGCAATCCTGACCTCACTTTGGACCTTTTCACCCCATTAATCTATTCTTCTACTTACATGTATACAATACCAACCTATTAAGTATCCTCTGGATAAGTGTATCTACCATGCTTATCAAACTGCCCAGTAAGCACTTTCCTTAATATTTATACCCTTATATTAATGCTACTCTCACTTTGGGTAGAGAATCTTCTCTTTTCAGATGGCAGTAACCTTTGGATGACTCTAAAGGTATCATAGTGCTGGAAAGAAGTGACTGGAGTACTGAGTAACATCTTGATCACACCTTCCAAGGCTTATGGTCTAATGTAGAAGAGGTGGCGGAAAGAATGTAAGAGCCAAAGGAAGGGTAGGATTCCTTACAACATGCACCTTCAGACACAATATGGCCTGCATATACTTGAGCTCACCATGCCTGACACTACCTACACAAATACATCATAAGATGAAGAAAAGATCATGACATCAAAATAAAGAGATGGATTGATATGTGGAGGGGATATGATGATGGAGAATGGAATTTCAAAGGGGAAAGTGGGGGTGAGGAGGGTATTACCATGGGATATTTTTTAAAATAATGGAAAATGTTAATAAAAATTGAGGAAAAAAAAAGAAAATTACAATCCTAACACAAGCAATATACTGAATCAATGTATTACCAAAAAAAGCATCATTCTTCACAGAGATATAAAAATAACATCAAAATTTAGATGGGATGGAAGAAGGCCTCAGATGTCCATAAATATCTTCATTGAAAGAAACACCTCTGGACATATCACCATGCCTGACATAAAGTTCTACTACAAAGGTATGTTAACAAAACAGCATGGCATAGAGACCAATGAAACAGAACAGAAGACCCAGGTCTTAATTCAAGTAACTACAGCTATATCACCTTTGACAAAAGAACCATCAACATTCACTAGAGAAATTAAAGCCTCTTGAATAAACTGTGCTGGCCAAATGGGATAATCACATGTAGAAAAAATGAAATGAGACCCACTCCTCTGACCATTTATAAAAATTAACTCCAAATTGATTACAGACCTCAATATAAGACCGTAATCTCTCAATTGCATGGAAAGAATAGGAAGAACTCTCCATGATATAGCCAAACAATCACTCAACCTGTGGAATCTCTTAAAATTTAAAAGATTTTGTACAGAAAAGACAAACTGCTAGGCTCCCCCAGCAGGTAGTGCTGGGATAGGACCAAGCCTGCTGGTTCCTCCCAACGGGTTGAGGAGGAGGGTGGGTGTCAAAGGCCAGGAACAAAACCACCGAGCCAGGAGTCTCATCAAAGCACAAACTCACTTTATTGTTACCAGCAGGTGTTTATATAATGTTGAGAATGAAAGTGGGAATTTTAAGATGGGGTGAGGTGTAAGGGCCAATAGCGTACCATGACCTCTGAGATGATTGGCTCTAACACTAACTTCCTGTGCAGAAGTAGCAGGCCAGAGACCATTTGGCCCCTTGCTGAGTCATAGCTGGCCAGAGGCAGTTCTCCAAACTTTAGCTAGGCTCGGGAAGTTCCACTAGGCCTCATTTCTGGGCCTCTCAAGGCCCATCATCTCCCCCTTTTGTTTTTGTAAGAACAAAATTAGTCACCATGGCCCCTGTCTTAGGTTGTTCCCCTCTGGGGATCTTACCTGTCACTGAGTACCAGGTGTTGAGCTCACTGAGAACCCCTCCATGGCCTGTCTTAGGTTGTCTCAGTCAGTCTGAGATGTTACCCATCATTGGACACATGGAGGGCAGAGGAGGTGGCAGTGGGTCATTTGAGGAACTTAATTCCTGACTTGCCAGCCTGTGATAATGTACCTCAACCTGATGGATTTTTATTGCCTCTAGCTGCTGGTGAATGAATTGTGTAATTTTGTTAATTACACAAGGCCCAACAGTGAGGAGAAGGAGAAGGAGAAGGAAGGGCCCAAGTAGGGGGAGAATGTAGGGTAAAAGCTATGTAAGCCCATCCACAGTGGGTTGTCTTGAAGGTCCCGCTGTCTCCTCTCCAGATTCTCTTCAAGACTTTTGATCTTGTCCTGGATGATTCCCAGTCTATTGGCATAGAAACAACATTCTTCCAAATAAATAAATAAAAAAATTAAAAAAAATGTTTAAAAAAAAAAATAAGCCTATGCCTCCCTTTTTGGCTGTTAATAGGTCTAATCCCCTCCTGTTTTGTAAGACTACCTCAGCCAGGGAATCTAGCTGTTGGATATCAAGGATAGTGGTGGACAAGGCTTTTATTTCACTGATATTCCCAACCCAACGAGGAGGGTCATATGGGCAACTGTAGTTGTATCATTGGTGATTACTGCAAGCAGAAGGGGAGACCCAGATCAGAGGCAAAGCCAGCAATCCTCTACAAAGGAGGGAATTGTTTGGTTTAGCAGGTTAAAGACCATTTTAGGAACAGTCCTTAGGGGTGGGACACTCCCTGGAGGAGTGATTATCAGTGTCCACTTGTTGGGGTAAATATTTAGGTCCCTCGCTGTTATCCAATTGGGTCTTTTTTCATCTTGAGGGAAGACACATCCAAACCCTCTCCCTGCTGTGAGGAGTGTGTCTGGTCCTCTCCAGGCCCCAGTCAATGGGTGTCTCCATTTGACCTTGATCAAGCTGTGTGTGACAGAGGATGACCAATGTTTTTGAAATGGGGACATTTTTTTCATTTCTAGAAAAATTTAAAATATTTAAGGTGAGTAATGCTTTCTTTAGCTGATCATGGGGGCGGGTAGTGCTTCTCCCTTTTGTTTTTGTAATTGTGATTTAAGTGTTTGGTTATATCTTTCAATGATAGCTTGTCCTCAAGTGTTATATGGAATGCCTGTGGCTTGTGTAATTTGCCACTTCTGGAGGAAACTTGTAAAGTTTTGACTTACAAAGCAGGGGCCATTATCTGTTTATAGTTGATCGGGCAGCATGAGAGTGGCAACACATTGAAGCATATGACTGACTAATGGCATGTTTAGATTTCTCCCCGGCATGTGCAGAAGCCCAACAGGCACAGGAGAAAGTATCAACTGATAAGAAGATATATTTAAGTTTTCAAAAGGGGGAATAATGAGTAACAACTATTTGCCAAAGATGGTTGGGACGAAGGCCCCAAGGGTTACTCCTAAAAGTTTGGAGGGGAGGAACCTGGAGGAAGGGTTGGCAAGACTTGCATGTCCTAATAAACTTTTTAAGATTTTTATTTGGTATTTGGGGGAATCTTTGTTTAAGGCCTCTTTAGTTGGTGTGGGTTAGGGAATGAAATTGGATAGCCTCTGAGACAGTGTGACAGTGAGCTGCAGAGGCCAATTGATTGGCCAAGCTGTTTCTTTTAGACAGGAAACCTGGTAAATTTTGATGGCCTGGAAGATGTTGTATGAAGATAGAGTAGACTCTTTGTTTGAGTAGGGCATGAGCCTGGATTATTAAAAGGGATATAGGATTGGAATCAAGTCTAATGTGAACTTTAATAAGATTGGGCAGTAGGCTTACCACATAGAAGCTGTCAGAAAATAAGTTGAATGGCTCCTGAATAATATGTAGAGCCAGAACAACTGTAAAAAGCTCTTTGTACTGAGTTGATCTCTCTATTTCCTGAGATAAAGACATGATGGGCTTAGGTTTGACTCCCAATTTAAAGAGAGAATATACAACCAGGGAAGCCCCCAGGCGTCCCACATCTGTAAAGGCAATAAGGAAGTTAAGGTTGGGTTGAGGTAGGAAAAGCCTGGGGGTTCTCCATCCCAACCTGGAAAAAGAGCTCATCCACTTATGAGGGCCATAATGGCAGTCAATGGTACCCAGGAACCCTTTAAGTGCCATAGTGACCCTTACATTATTTCTTTGGAGCCAAGTGAAATCAGTTATCTTATATAGAGTAATAATGGAGTGAGGCTCAATACCAAAGAGTCTAATGGCAGTTTCCCTTTCCTTAATGATGTAATCAGCTGCTTGGTTACTTAAAGAATAGACCCTAGCAGCCCCAATGATCGAGAGGTGTATCCACTGAATAGGCTCGCACTTTTGAGCCTATTCAGAGAAGAAGCAATCTTTTTTCTTTTAAATATTTATTTATTTATTTGAGAGTGACAGACACAAAGAGAAAGACAGATAGAGGGAGAGAGAGAGAATGGGCGCGCCAGGGCTTCCAGCCTCAGCAAACGAACTCCAGACGCATGCGCCCCCTTGTGCATCTGGCTAACGTGGGACCTGGGGAACCGAGCCTTGAACCGGGGTCCTTAGGCTTCACAGGCAAGTGCTTAACTGCTAAGCCATCTCTCCAGCCCTGAAGAAGCAATCTTTAATGTCAATGATAGTAATATGGTATATATTGGGAATAGTTGGGATCCATGGAGCTCCCTCTGGGGGGTTCCGAAGGGGATTATGTATTTATTGATGTTCCTTAAATCATGTAAAAATCTCCAGGACCCATTAGGCTTTTTAAAGACAAAGACAGGAGAGTTCCAAGGACTAGAGGAGGGACGGATATGTCCAGCCTCCAACTGTTGATCAATAAGTATGCTGAATTGGTGTAACTTAGAAGAAGGGAGAGGCCAATGCTCAACCCATATAGGATCCCCCAGTCTCTACTGGATTTTAAATGGGGGCAAGGGATGGCTGGGCAGTGGCCCTTAGAATTGGGGGTGTTTATTGGAGTACTTTTGTCTGAGTTGCTCAAAGTAAGGGTCATCTCTATAATTGGGATGACATTGTCTCCCTTCCTCAAACTGTTGTTGAGATATATATATATTTTTTAATCTAGCAAATCATTATAAAAGACCTTATGGTCAGTAGTGATGAAAGCCTCGACATCTCCAAGGATGTTTTGCCCCAGTAAATTAGCAATGAGCCCAGTCACCATGAGAGGGCAGACTTCTCTCCTGTCCCCTCCTGGGTCAATCCAAGGGATTGACCTCCCAGTAGGGGGGGACAGGCACAAGCTGCCAGGAGGGGGGCACTTCCTCCTTTCTCAGGACCATTTGGTCCACTCCAGTGTCTATGAGAAGTATGAATCTTTTATTGCCAATATTTAAAATAATTTTGGGTCTAGGGCTGGGGACCAGAGGGATGGTCCAGTGGGCCTTGATGGTCTTTTTCCCCTTATTTAATGGGGCTAGGGGGGAGGCCTGGGAGGAGTTTAAAGGCTTTTTCTCTATGTCAAACTTTGACTAACATTCCCTAGCCCAATGAACCCCCTTTTTGCATTTAGGGCACTGGTTGTGAGGGTCGTTGGTTGTCCCCCCAGAGGGCAGGGAAGGCTTTGTGTTGTTGGGACACTCCTTTTTAAAGTGCCCCTCATCCCTGCACCTGAAACATGCTGATATTTTAGGGTTTATCTGTAATGCACATCGTAGTGGCCAAATCTCTGTTTATTTTCCTGAAGGGTGGCAGCCATGGCCCTAGCCTGATGGGAGATAGTGCCAACATCCTTGGTGGCTACAATCCATCTACTCATGAAGTTGTCCTTGAGACCCACACAGGCAAGGTACAAAAAGATAAATGCCACATCATCTCCCTCATCTGTGGTTCCTAATCTTGAACAAGTTGAGTTGCAGGCATACCTGATAGGCAACTCAAGGGTCAGATAATAGAGATGGAACTTTGTCAGTGAAGGGGAGGGGAAGAGCCCAGAAAATACAAAACTAAATCAAAAATGAATTTGTTCTATAAACACCTTTCTTTTGAACAGCAGACTAAATGATAAACCCTCTAGGAGTATGCAGGGATTGGCTGGTAAGAAGGACTCGAGAAGGTGGAATGAAGCCCAACCTTAGACCATATGGCTCTGGCTTATAACTCCCAGTACTAGAAATTTGTTACAATCCACATTGAGATGGTGATCAGACAGATCTAAGAGGTCCCCCAAACAAGACAGGCTTCTGTCAAAGCACTTGATTGCCCACCTGAAATAAAAAGCAAGACATTATTGCTAAATACCCCACATGTCACCAACACAGAGCATCAAGAGATCTGAAGAGAATCTGGAAGAAAGCTAGTTCCCAGGAAGTTGACTGATATTGTGCTGGAGAAAGGTACATGAACTACAGATGGAAAATATCCAACAATATTGTGTGCTAACATGGGACACTGCTATACAAAATCAGCCAGCCTGACAAGCTATATATGCTGCACAATAGTGGCACCCATCCTAGGAGGGTAACCAGTGGTTGTCTGATTGGCTCAGGGATCCACTCAATGGAATCTCTTAGGTTGAACTAGGAGCTCAGTCAGAATTCTATGGAGACCAATAGCATGGACTCAACAGAAAGCTCCCATTAGTCTTTAGCCAAAAGGGGGACTACACTAACCAAAATATTTTTAATTAGTAATACTTATCCTGTTGAACCTATGCTGACCTCAGTCTCTTTTGGAGAATCACTTTTTCTTTTTCAAAAGGGAGTTAGATTGAGTAAACTATCTCTTCTCACACATTAGCCAGACTCCAGATGAAGACCCGGAAAAGTTGCTGAGATGAGAAAGAGTGCTACTTCATTATTGAGCTTGACTACCAGTGCCAAAGTCATGGGGTAAGCACTGAGGATCCTCAGAAGGCACCAAAGCAGGAATTCAGAACTTGCTGAGAGCACAACAACAAAGTAGACTTAAAACATACATCAGGACACAGGAAATTTTGTGAAAAGGGGGGCAGAAGAATATAAGATCCACAAAGTAGATGGGAATGTCCAGAGGCACTGTTCACTCCCCTTACAATGACTGACTCTTGCTGGAACATTTCATAACTAACAAACCTAGAGGGAATACCAGCAATACCACTGAGGAGGCCCCTCAACAGAATGGGTGCTGGGGGGAGGGAAATGATGATACTAACATGTGATGTAATCATATAACTTTCTACTTAATAAAAAAAGAAATCATTTTTTATTTTCAAAGGAAGGCAGTAATTTCCTTATTGATAAGAAAAAAAAAAAAAACTACTGTGTGTGTAAATTTTGTACTAATTCTAGTGAAGAGTTAAGGGTAAATAATTTACAAAATTCTAAAAGTTTATGTAACATATTTTAAGTGTATTTTTGGTAAGTTAAATTTTGTCTGAGGATATTTATGAAAAGTTTTAAATCATATCTAACAAAAAGAAATTTAATTGAATTCACTTAAATATGTATAACAGACTTAATGTAAATGAAATTTTTCTTTTAAATTTATTTTTAGTACATTCATTCCTAGTATATGGAAATAGAATTTTATGTAAAAACAAACAAACAAACAAATGCTTTTTGAGATTGCTTAATGATTAAGGCCCTTGCCTGCAAAGCATAAGGACCCAGGTTCTATTATTCAGTACTCACATAAGCCAGATGCACAAGGTAGTACATATGTCTGGAGTTTGTTTGCAATGGCTGAAGGTATCTTTCATGACCATACTATCTATCTTCCTTCCTGCCTTCCTTCCTTCCTTCCTTCCTTCTTTCCTCTCTCTCTCTCTCTCTCTCTCTCTCTTTCATCTATCTCCCAAATAAATAAATAAAATATTTTAACAGGTGGTGTTGTCTCTTTCTCCAGCTGCTTCTGAGCTGCAATATGCCATGGACTACAGAGGCTGGTGGATATCCTCTACTGATATAGCTTTCTCACTGTCAGTTTCTATCTCAGGAAAAGGCTTCTCTAGCTTCAAATTAGGCACTAACAGAATATACAGTGAGTAGTCAAGTTATGGGACAGAGCTTGGTATCAAATTTCAAAGATACCATGATGCCAAAAAAAAAAAAAAAAAATTCAAGTGCTGAAATTCAACTCCACTGAATACTACCATTAAAAGTAACAGAGGTTTTGGCCTGAAATGTACATAAGTTGCACAGAATAAGAAAATGAAGTCAGAACCCTGAATAGTACTGCAGGACACCAGACTTATAACCCTATTCAGCTACACAAATCTGCTACTTTTCACAAAGAAAAGAAAGGTGACTTAGTATGCAGTGCAAAATCAGGAGAAGCAAATGATAAGTAGGAGGCACCAAAAGCACCAAAGACTGCACTTGAGGAATACAAGATAATACTTATAAAACCAGGAATACAATGCGTAATACACTTTAAACAACAATATACACCAAAGCCCCTGTAAAGCATGAAAGTACCTATGTATTTAAAAAGGCAAAGCATTTGGGATAGTAATAGAGTACATGTAATCTAGAAAAAAATGGTATAATTTTAGAATTATAATCAAAGTTAAAATAATTAAGATATCAAAAGAACTACTAAAAATAATGATTTGTATAAATGTTTGTTGATCAGTAGATGTGACTAAAAGTAACTGATACATGAGATGAACAATAAAAATTACTTACACAGAAACCATTTGTTTGAATATTAATTGAAGAAAAATATCTGCAAATTGTTTTTTAAGACATATATTTCCATTGTTCTTTTTTCTTTTGGATTTTTAAGGTAGGGCTTCACTCTAGTCTGGGATATCGTGGAACCAACTATGTAGACTCACAGTTGCCTCACACTTACAGCTATCCTCCTACTTCTACCTATCAAGTATGGGGATTAAAAGCATATTCCACTCTGCTCAGGCTCCACTGCATTTTTTAATGAAAAATGAACTCACATTTTGCTCATGTCTTAAACTAATTTATACTTTGAAAATGTATATTTCCATAAATGAAAATTTTCTCCACCAAAGTCACTGAACTGCATTTTTCAGAATGACTCAAAAGATAATATGATATTATTGCATGAAAAACAATTAAGGTCCACTGAAAAATAGGAAAAAAAAGAGTCATTAGATAATAATTATCTTACCATAAGTAAAACAAATAACACAATATGTGAAAATGCTCCAGATTTAGACATTTATCTCTCATAGACCTCAGAACCCATCTCCCATGACAGTATAAACACTGGTGTTTTGAGGTAAATGGCAACTAAAAACACAGTCAAAATGAGAAGTTGAGAAGTTGTTCATGGAGTAGTGCTGAACAATTAGTTCAAATGTTGCAGAGAAAAGAAGACAGACTTCTTAAAATCACCAGTCTGACATGATGATGAAATATTGATATTAAAAGACTACCTTGTATAGTGAAGCCTTGAATGCAGAGCCTTTTGATACACTAGAACTTCCCTTTTTCCCCCTTTATTGGCACTGAGACTAAATATGTGTCCACCAGTTGGCAGACCAACCACTGAAGTCTGAGGGTTCTGCAGCAGTCAGGGTTATAGGCTTTATGATGTCAGCATTCTGAGTCTCATGCCAACCTGACAAATTGCATACCTCGTACCCTGATCTGACTCATCTTTTAACTTTTCACAATTAATATTCCTCTATATCATTTTGGATTGACAATTAATTATAAGAAATAGGACAGAGATATACTGTTCTTTCCTAACTTACCACAAAATAATAAGATTGTTCCAAACAATACAGTGAAATGTCATAAGCAGTCCTATTAGACTACTTGTGGTTGCTCAAAGTCTTGAACACTGAGATAAAATCCTGTAGTCATATGATTTTGGCTTTTCATCAGTGCCACTTTGGTTATGTTATATCCAGTCCCATTGCATCCACACAGAGTATGCATAAGCAATCACACATGGTGAAACAGGAAGATAGAGTGCAGAAAGGAAAGCAATGGTGTTGGTAATAATTCTCATGTAAGAACTAATGAGGGGTTCACTAAACCATTTCAGAGGGCAGCATTCCCAATGGCAAGATACCAGTCCCTATAGAATCTTGTTCGTAGGTGTCCCTCCATATAACAATAGTGCCACACTGGGAATAATCCTTCAAGCACATGAACCCTTGAGCATTACTCACATCCAAGTGTAGAGCTGGATATGCACGTTGGTATAATTAATGTAGAGGAAAATTCTATTACTGCACAGATATTTTATATTAGCCTTCTAAAGCAACAGCAATTGTAATTGGATGTAAAGGATGTCTACCTTTTAATATTGTGGTGGTTTGATTCAGGTGTCCCCCATAGAGTTGTTATGAATGCCAGGTTCCCAGCTGATGGCAATTGGAAATTAAAGACTCTGGAGGCAGAGTATTTTTTTTTTGTTGTTGTTCATTTTTTTTTAATTTATTTATTTGAGAGCAACAGACAGAGAGAGAAAGACAGATAGAGGGAGAGAGAGAGAATGGGCGCGCCAGGGCTTCCAGCCTCTGCAAACGAACTCCAGACGCGTGCGCCCCCTTGTGCATCTGGCTAACGTGGGACCTGGGGAACCGAGCCTCGAACTGGGGTCCATAGGCTTCATAGGCGAGCGCTTAACCGCTAAGCCATCTCTACAGCCCAGGCAGAGTATTTTTTATGGGTGGGCTTATGGGTTTTACAGCCAGTTTCTCCTTGCTAGTATTTGGCACATTCTCCTATTACTGTTGTCCACCTGATGTTGACTAGTGGATGATGTCCACCCTCTGAACATGCCATCATTTCCCCCTGCCATCATGGAACTTCCCCTTGAGTCTGTAAGCTAAAATAAACCTTTTATTATTATTATTATTATTATTATTATTACTATTATTATTATTTTACCACAAGCTGCTCTTGGTCAGGTGATTTCTGCCAGCCATTCAAATCAGACTGCAACGGTGATGTTGGTACCAAAGAGTAGTGTCATTTTCTGCTAGACACCTGACTGTATGGCTGTGGCCTTTTGGAGCTGATTTTCAAGAGGAATGTGGATGAAGTTAAAAGATTTGACTAACAGATGCTTTAAAATGTTATAAGTACAGTACAGCTTGATGGATTCTTCTGGTTAGAGTTGCAAGACCTAAATGCAGTAAGAACTATGGACTGTGAGGTTTGGCTTATGAGGGGAAAAAGAGCTTATTTTTATGTTTTATTATTAGATATGGACATATTTTGTATGTAAACATCACATGTTGGTACCATTCTTTACCTCCTCCTTGCCATTTTTCTGAAGAGGCCTTCCTCATTTGGGATGCAGGCAACCCCATAGGGATTGTGGGTCATGCATTATTGGGGCAGAAGTTAGTTATGGGGGAGAGGCAATGTCTTTGTGCAAAATGTCCCAACATGGAGCTATAAAAATCTTTCTTCCACCTATTTTGCAAAATTCCCTTAGTCATGCTGGGAGCATTTTAAGCTGACAGTGATTGGTGTCTTCAGCAATGGGGTCTTACCATTAACCTCTGGTGGGTAATCAAGTGCTCTGACAGAAGTCTGTCTTGTTTGTTTTGGGAGATCTAGTAGGTTTCTCTGATCAACAGCTCATTGTTGATGTAGACCACATCTTGGTACAGGGAATTACAGGCAAGCACCAAGGGAAAAGGAAAAGGACAAGGAAAAAAAAAAAAAAAAAACAGAGAAGAAAGAGAACTAGGAGGAATAGAAGTTAGATTTTGCCTCACTTTCTCCAGGGCCCGGCTCCCTGTTAGGTTCACTTGAGGGTTCCACCTTTTAGTGTGATATCCAGGATATAGGATTCTATGGTACCAGTTCAATTTGGGTTCAGATTGTGTCCCACCCTACACCACCATTTCCTTTCTTCCACACCCAGCCCTCCCTATTTTCCCAAGATGCTATTCAGTCATCAACTTGGGCTGATCCAGGTTAGGAACTGCAGATGAGTAAGATAATGTGACAAGTGTCATTCTGTAATTGTGTGAATTCACTTCAAATGATCTGTTCCAAATTTGAGCTTTTTTTTTTCCTTTACATGGCATGGTGTCATTTTTTTTTCTTGCTGCTGAGTAGAACTACATCATGTAGACATACCACATCTTGGTTATCCATTCATCCAGTGATGGGGTACCTGGGTTGATTTCAGCTTTTAGCTATTATGAATTGAGCAGCTATAAATATGGTTGCACAAATATATCTGAACTGAGATGTGGAGTTTTTAGGGTAAATGCCCAGTAAGGGAGTACCAGGGTCTGTTGGTTACTCAATTTTCATCTTTTTCAGGAGTCTCCAAATTAATTTCCACAGTGGTTGTACCAGCTCAATTCCTACCAACAATGAATGAGGTTTCCTATTTCTCTACAGCCCTGCCAACATTTGTTTTCATTTGATTTGTTAATGTTTGCTATCCTTAGTTGTGTTGGAATCTCAAAGTTGTTTTAATTTGCATTTCCTTAATGGTTAGTGATGTTGAACATTTCTTAAGCGTGTGTTAGCCATTTGTAAATCTTCCTCTGTGGAATCCCTATTTAGTTCTCTGCCCCACATTTGGAGAGGGGTGTTTGATTTTTTTATTGTTTAGTTTTTTTTGAGTTCTTTGCAGATTCTAGGTATTTGGCTTCTGTCAGTGGTAAAGCTGGCAAAGATTTCCTCCAATTCAGTGGGTAATCTATAGGCTGTGTTTATGGTATGTTTTCTATGCAAAAGCTTTTTAGCTTCATGAAATCACATTGGTTAAATGCTTGTTTAATTTCCTTGGCTAGTGGGGTTTTGTTAAGGAAGTCTTTTCCCAAACCTACATTGTAGAGTGTACCTCTTTTTTATTGTTTTTATTGTTTTTTTTTTTTGTTGTTGTTGTTTTGTTTTGTTTTGTTTTTGTTTTGTTTTTAGAGTAGGGTCTCACTCTAGCCCAGGCTGACCTGGAATTCACTATGGAGTCTCCAGGTGGCCTTGAACTCATGTTGAGCCTCCTGAGTGCTGGGATTAAAGGCATGCACTACCACACCTGAAAAATTGGACTTGATTTTTGTGTATGATGAAATGAGTGGGTCTAATTTCATTTGTGTACATATGGTCATCCAATTTGTCTAACACCCTTTGTTGAAGATGTTGTCTTTTCTCCAGGCTACACTATTGGTACCTTTGTCAGAAATCAAGCAGCTGTAGTTGCTTGCCCTAAAGTCTGGGTCTTCAATTCTGCTCCATTGGTCTATGTTTATGTTTTTATTCCAGTACCATGCTGTTTTTGTCACTATGGCTTTGTAATATACCTTTAGATCAGGTGTGGTGAAACCACCAGAGATGTTTATTTTGCTGAGGATATTTTTAGATATCTGAAGCCTTCTGCCATTCCATATGAATTTTGAGGTAACTTTGTCAGTCTCAGTGAAGAATGATACTGGTATTTTTATTGATATTGCATTAAATCTGTGTATTTCTTTTGGTAGAATTGACATTTTCTCAATATTATTAATTCTACCTATCCAGAAACATGGGGGCCCTTCCATACTCTTAAATCCTTCACTATTTCTGTCCTCAGTGTTTTATTTTTCACTATATAGTTACTTCACATCCTTTGTGGGTTTTTTTTTTTTTTAGCTCCTATACGTTTACTGTGGGAATGCAAAATGATATAGACACTTTACAAAAGTATTTGATGATGCCCTCAATATGTTAATACATTGTCAAAACTCAACCATCATATATCTGAGTATTTATTCCAAATTAAATGGTAATTTATGTATATGCATCCTTTGTTATTTTTATTCTAAGGTACTTAATTTTTTGTAGCCTTTGAAAATGGGACAGTCTCACTGGTTTATTTCTCTGTATATATATATATATTTTTGCATATAGAAAATCTACTGATTTGGGGCATTTATTTTGTAAACTGTTGCTTTTCTGAAAGAACTTATCACTTTTAGAAGTTTTGGGATGGAGACTTTTGGGTCAATTATATATGGGATCATGTTATCTTCAAATAGGGCTAACTTTACTTCTTCCTTCCCAGTTTGAATCCCTTTTATTTATTTCTCCTGTCTTATTGCTTGGGCTAGTGTTTCTAGTACTATGTTGAAGGACAGTTGAGAGAGTGGGCTCCCCTGTCATGTTCTGGATCTCAGTGGGAACTCCTTGAGTTTTTCCCCATTAAGTATTATTTGGGCTTTAGAAGATTTATATATAACCTTTATTATATTGAAATATAAACCCTCCATGCCTATTCTTTCCAGTGTTTAGATCATGAGTGGTGTTATATTTTACCAAAGGCTTTTTCTGCATCAATTGAGATGATAATGTGGTTTGTATGATTCATTTTATTTCTATGGTATATTACATTGACTGATTTCCATATGTTAAACCATCCCTACATCCCTGGGATGAAGCCTACTTGATCAAGGTAGATATTCCTTTGACATATTGTTAAATTGTGTTTGCAAAGATTTTGTTCAAGGTCTTTGCATCTAAGTTCATTAGGGATATAAGCCTACAGTTTTCTTGTTGCATTTCTGTCTGAATTTTCTATTATGGTGATGCTAAGTTCATAAAAGGAGTCAAGGAGTATCCCCTGGTGTTCAGTTCTGTGTAACAAAATTGGTGTCAGTTTTTCAATAAATGCTTGATATAATTCAGCTGAGAAGCCATCCAGAGCTGGACTATTTTTCTTAGAGAGGTTTTTGATTATGTTTTCAATCTCCAGGAATGTGATAGGTTTGTTTATGAGATTACTATGCTCTGAGTTTAGTTTTAGTAGGTGGTATATGTCTAGGAATTCATCCATTTCTTCCAGATTGTTTAGTTTTGTTGAGTACTGCTTTTGAAGTATGCCCTAATGATTCTTTCAACTTCATTAATGTCTATAGTGATCTCTCATTTTTCATTTCTGATTTTGTTATTTTGAGACATCTCTTTTTTGTGCTTCATCACTTTGGCCAAGGGTTTGTCAACCTTGTTTATTGTTTCAAAGAACCAGCTCTTCATTATATTGATTTTTTTTTAGTTGTTTTCCTAGTTTCCAATTCATTAGTTTCTACTCTAATCTTGATTATTTCAATCTGGAGTTCTTTGGGTTGGATGCTTCTTGTTTTTCCAACACCTTTAGGTGGATAGTCAGGTTATTGATTTGTGATCTCTTTGTCTTTGTAATGAAGGCATTTATAGCTATGAATTTTTACCTTATGACTGCCTTCAATGAGTCTTAAAAGTTTTAGTATATTGTGTTTTCATTATTATTCAAATCTATGAATTTTACAATTTATTTTTGGATTTCTTCCATGACCCAGTCATTGTTTAAAAGTGTGTTATTCAGTCTCCAGGAGTTGACGGAGTTCTTGATGTTTCTCTTGTTGTTAATTTCTGGCTTTAAAGCATTGTGATCTGACATGATGCAGGAAGTTACTTCAATTTTCTCGACTTTATGAAGGCATGCTTTATGCCGTAACATATGGTCAATTTTGGAGAAGGTTCCATGGGATGCTGAGAAGAATGTGTATTCTGCAGTGTTGGTGTGGAAAGTTCTGTAGATATCCATTAGGTCTAATTGATCTATGATGTTGTTGAGCTATATTATTTCCCTGCTGATTTTCTCCTTTGATGTTCTATCTATTGATGTTAGTGGAATATTCAAGTTTCCAACTATTATGGTATTGGTATTTATTGTTGAGTAGATTTTGTTTTATAAACTGTGATGCCCCTGTGTTTGGGACATACATATTTATTTTTGTGATGTGCTCATGTTGGATTATTTATTTGATGAGTAAGAATTGGCCTTCTTTGTGATTTTTGATTAATTTGGTTTGAAGCCTATTTTATCAGATATTAATATAGCAAAACCCACTTTTTTTTTTTTTCCATTTGCTTGGAATATCATTTTCCAATGTTTCACCCTGAGGTATCTATCTTTAGTGGTGATGTGGGTTTCTTGATGATAGCAGTTATAAGAGTCAAGTTTTTTTTTTTGTTTTTTTTTTATTTGAGAGCGACAGACACAGAGAGAAAGACAGATAGAGGGAGAGAGAGAGAATGGGCGCGCCAGGGCTTCCAGCCTCTGCAAACGAACTCCAGACGCGTGCGCCCCCTTGTGCATCTGGCTAATGTGGGACCTGGGGAACCGAGCCTCAAACCGGGGTCCCTAGGCTTCACAGGCAAGTGCTTAACCACTAAGCCATCTCTCCAGCCCAAGAGTCAAGTTTTTTGATCCATCCAGATAGCCTGTGTCTTTTGATATTGAGTTAAGACCATTAATATTTAAGGCTATTACTGTGTGGCTTGAATTAACCTCTGCCATGATGAGGTTTTATGGCATTGGATGCTTATTTGACTTTGGTGCTGTTTTAAGCCTGGTCTATTTTGGTTATTGTGATCTTGTTCTTATTGGCTCCTGTGTTGTTTTATTGCTGTGTGTGAAATATCCCCTCAAGTGTTCTCTGTAGGTATGGCTTTAGATTCATATAATTATAGAGTTGACTTTTTTCATGGAAAGATTTTATTTCACCATTTATTATGAAGGATATTTTTGCTGGGTGGATTAACTTGGGTTGGAAGCCATATTTTTTTTTCAGATTTTGAGGTGTTCCATTCAAAGCCCTATGGATTTCAGGGTTTCCATTGGGAAATCTGATGTTATTCTAATGGGATTGCCTTTTCATGTTGCAATTGCTTCTCTCTTGATGCTTTTAATACTCTCTGTTTGTTTTCATTGTTAAGGGTTTTAACTACGATGTGTCTAGGAGAGTTTCTTCTTTGTTCCTGCCTGTTTGTTGTCCTGTGGGCTTCTTGTATCTGAATTGGCCTCTTTTGCAAGATTCAGTAAATTTTCTTCAAGAATTTTGTGGAACATGTTTTCTATGCCTCTGGTCTGGATTTTCTTTCTTCTGGTATACGCATGATCCAGATGTTTGGTTGTTTCAGAGTGTCCCACAGTTCCTGCATATTCTGTTCACTTGATTTTATTGAACTTAGCAAAAATTTTGGTCTCCTGAACAATTTCTTCTGTCTTATCTTCCGGGTCAGAAGTTTTGTCTTTCACATGAGTAACTCTGTTGGTGAGTGGTTCTAGAGAGGCTTTCATAAATTATATTTGGTTTTTGTTTCCTGTTGTGTTGTGTTGTATAATGTCCATCATGCTTTGAGGTACGATTTCAATTTGAATTCTGATTTTCTTGATGTTTCTTGTAGTTCATTCTTGCATTTGACCAAGTCTTCATTAAACTTCATCAGCCAGTTGTTGAGATCTTCCATTTCTTGACTTACCTTCAGTTTATTCATATATATTTGGAGGTTTCTAATGTTTTCTTCAATCAAGTTAAGCCTACTGTCAAAAGCTGAATGCTCTATGAGGTGATTCTGTTCAATTTAATTGATACAATTGTTGGTTCTTTCATAGTTTGCTTCAAGTTTAGTGACTTTGTTTTAAAACCAGGGTTTCATTGGTTGCTTATTCATTTTGGGAATGAATTTCTATTAATTTCTCTGTGATTTCATTGGAAGCTTCCATGGTAGGACTAGGCATCTTTCATGGAGATCTATAAGTTTTCTGACTTTTTTCTTTTATTTTCTTTTCTTTTCTTTTTTTTTTTTTGCATTGTTGTCTACCTATTTTGGGAACACTGTTTATTTTTTTGAGAATGAAGCAAGTTTGAGTCCTTTGGCCTATTTACCCTATGAGTCAGGTGAACAGGGATGCTGGTACTTAGTGGCCAGTCAAGATACCAGGGCAAAAGGCCTGATTCCACAGCTCACACAGATAGCAGGCCTTCCCAAGCAAACTACAATGGGACCTACCAGGACTAGGAAGAGTAAGGGAACAGGGATCTGGCCTACTTCATGCTGAGCCCTCCAAGACATAAATCAGCACAGGCTTCCTAGACTGGGGACATGGGAGGAGCAACAATACAGGGGTCTTGTTTAACACTCCAGATGGCTATGGCCACCCACACACTGATGTGCAAGGAACTCAGACCTGAGCAGTGGAAGAGGGGCCAAAACTGGGTCTGGTTCATTCATTCCAGACAAGTGCAACCAAAAGGAGCTTTGTCTGGACTTGGCTAGATGCAGTTTGTGTGAGAGGCTTGCTTTTATGTGCATGTCCTAAGACCTTGTGCAAGGTTGTAGTACATAGAAAATGACTGGTGTGTGCAGAGGAATATGGCACAAAAGTGAAATCTTTGGCCTCAAACTGTTGCCTATTCAGCTGAAATTGAGAGATTACAGCCTTTGAGATTGGGTTAGCTGATCTGCGCTGGGACAACAGAAAGAATTTAAACTCATTTGAAGAGGTCTGAATGTTCAAGGAGCGTCCTGTTCTTCAAATTCTGCTTTATTCCCCCTGTATTAATAAATTGGCACCATACCTGGTATTATGGAATATAAGAAATGCAAGAAAGAAAGGGTCACTGAATTTTCAAAACAGTCTCATGCTTTGGAAATGACCATGGGCAGTGTGTAGCAGGTTTGCTGGATGCCTGCATGGAAAACCAGTGGAGCCATGATGATGGACCATGGTTTAAAATGGAGCCCCAGTGATGATGCTGGTGAAGAACCATGGGATGGCTGCCAAGAAAAGCTTCTGGCCTCAATGAAGTTTTCCAGGACTACTAGTAGCCTAGCTGGAGGGGTGGAATTGGAACTCCAGAGACTTTTTGATATTAGAATTATCAGACTTGGAGATTTGTCACTGACTAGAGCTGTTGAAATTGGAGTTACAGAGTTTGATATTTGCCCTACTTAAATCTTGTATTGGTTTTGATATTTCTTTGCTATGCCTAATGCCAGCTTTTACAGTGTGAATGTTTATTCTGTGTCATTATGGGTTGGGGATGGATATATATATATATATATATATATATATTAAGGCTCAGTTAAAAGATCTTGGAATATGGGGATGTTTGAAAATCTTTAGGAGTGATAAAATTATGAAAACTTTTAAAGTTAAAGGAATGCATTTCATATCATGCATGGTTGTCAGGTGGGGCCAGGGGTGGAATGTGGTGGTTAGATTCAGGTGTCCCCCATAAACTTAGGTGTTCTGAATCCTAGGTTCCCAGCTGATGATAATTGGAAAGTGAAGCCTCCTGGAGGGAAAGTATTGTTGGGGTGGGCTTATGGGTGTTATATCCAGTTTTCCCTTACCAGTGTTTGGCACACTCTCCTATTGCTGTTGTCTACCTGATGTTGGCTAGAGGGTGATGTCCACCCTCTGCTCATGCCATCATTTACACCTGCCACCATGGACCATCCCTTCAAGTCTGTAAGCCAAAATAGACCCCTTTCCCCCAACAAGCTGCTCTTGGTTGGGTCATTTCTGCCAGCAATGCAAACCTGTCTGCAACAAATACATAGCAGTCACTCATCTGCTCTCCACGGCCATAATGTAGTGTTTTCATGAATGGTGGATATATAAACCATATAGCAATAGGCTAATGAGATTTTTCTCACTCAGCATAATTGGAGAGTCATTCATATTATTGCAAGTATCATAGATGGTTTATGTTTTGTATTACCTAGTCATACTTTATACTTGAGATAACATGCTGGGTAGCCTAGTGACAAATGATGTTTACCCCCATTTCCAATAGTATGAGGTTTCCATCATTGTGTCAAGGTTCTCAAGGCACAAGGTGGCATAGCTGTTTCAATTGGAGTTGACATGCAGACAAGAGTTTAAATTCAGATCTTCATTATCTTTGAGAAAAAGTCAACAACAGGGTCTTATCCAGCCAATAACACTGAGACCTTTTTAAGTTTTGACTAACAAACTCTGCACCAAATACCTGTACTTGAAAACTTCAGGGTGAACTTAAAATATTATTTCACATGTTATGGTGGTATTTCAGGAACACAGAGTGTACCTTAATTGTTAAGTTTGGTGCTATTTCTGTTTATCATAGTAACTATTTTTCTGCAGCATAATTATAAGTTCAGCAAGTTCAGTTGAGTACTTGTGTCCTTGTACTGATAGTTGGTAGTTAGTCTTAGGGAGCAGACTCTATTCTGTGTGTGTGTAGGCCAAAGGTGATGTTGTCTCTTTCACTCACTCTTTGCCTTATCCTTTGAGACAGGGTCACATTCCAGTACCTTGGAGGAGCCACATAGGCTTGTTTATGATGCCACACACAGGCTTTGAGGTACAGGGTTCTCTTGTCCACTGTCATAACAGTCTTCATAGCTTCCCTGGACTTACCAGCCACCTTGCACCTATGAGGAAGGTTGTCAGTGCTGGGGAGAACAGTGCAGAGGACTTGAAAAAGGTGGTGGTGGCAGAGGTCTGATGGAGCTCCTGGTGGGACTAGGTGGGGAGAAGCCTCAGGCTATAAGGACTCAAGCTGCCCTCTGTGTTTGTCACACACTCAATGCCTGTATCCTAGGGACATCACACTGGCTCCTTGGACTTGAAGCATTAGGGCTGGGGCAGTGCTAATTGTCCTTATGATGGGATCCCAGTAATCACAACATACTAACTCTGATGCAAGGAAATGTAGATTTTAAACATGTGCTCTATAGTAAAAATAACCACCAGAAGAGCCAAAGTGTCTCTAGAAAATTTAATAGTAGATGTATCATAAGATATTAAAAAAAAGAGTTGGTGAGATGGCTCAGTGGTCAAAGGAGCTTGCTTGCAATACATATTGTCCTGGCTCAATTCCCAATACCCACAAAAAATTCCAGATGCACAAAGTGGTACATGTGACTAGAGTTCGTTTGCAGTGGCAAAAAGCCCTGGCTGCTCATTCTCTCTCTCTTTCCCTCATAAATACTCAAAAATCATGAATAAACCTCATCTGTCAATAGATCCTTTTTGCTTTGAGATGAATTTGTCCTCCAAAGATCATGTGATAGACACTTAATCTTCACAGTAACAGTGTTGAATGATGGAATCATTGGTATGTGTTTAACCCTCATGACAGCCTCACCTTTATGATATGTGTAACATTCATATGTGGGTTACAGACATGTGTGACCATATCCAGCTGTTAACATGGGTTTAAGAGACTCAAAGTAGTGTGGTCTCAGGAACCCTCATTTCCTCATTTTATGCGGGAAGCACAGTTAACCTGTAAGCCATCTATTTTTCCAGTCCAATAATATATATTCTTTTAAGTATCAAGTTATTCTCCAATAAGTATCCAGTGTTAACTTTCATTTGGAATTTTTTTTCTAAATGCTTTGTGTGGATATTTATGTAAATTTATAACTAAATAATATTATCAGTGCAAGTTTATAAAATAATCAAAGACAATTATTAAGACACTTGAATATATGTGTTCTATATTTTATATTACCAAGAAAACTAGTTCATATTGACTGAATGTAAGATCTGTATATAAGAATCCTTTTCAATTTTAGTTGATACTATATGTTGGGATAAGAAAAACAGAAACTTCTTGTCTTTTTCTTAACTAGTCTTCAATATTTTGAGCAAATTAGGTTTGATTGATATTACTCAGCACATTTTTAGCAAAAAACCCATACATTCAATTTCTATAATATTTTATATTATTATTAAGTACTAATACACCATAAATATCATATTTGTAAAATATATATTATATCACATGTAAATTTTAAGCATATACTTGCATATTTTGTCAATATTGTTTTGAAACCCTTAGAATCTGAACATTATTTGGTACATATCTTCTTATTTGACTTTGGGAGGACCAGTCATTTTACTTTCTTCCCATAAGAGATACCCACTTTTCTCACATACTATTACATGTTGTTACTAAAATATTAAAAATTCCAAAAATAATAGTGTGAATTTATGGCCACCCTGAGACTACATAGTAATTTTGAGGTCAGCCTGGGCTATAGCAAGACCCTATCTTGAAAAACAAAGTAATTCCTAAAATATAATAGCATTCCTATATTTTGTAAATATTTATACAAAATTCCTAATTTGATATGGAGTTTTTGGGAAGAGTGGTTAATTTTTGTTCTGTGATCACTTTAATAAACAAAAATCAGTACAATAAATCATAAGTGGAAACTTTAAACTTTGATTTTATTTACTGTACATTACAGATTAGGAGCCAAATTATTTTAGGCTACCTTTAGCCCCCTTAAAAGAGAATCTTTGCACACCTCTGTGTCTGACTAGACTGACTAACATCTTGTGACTATCATGCACAACCTTTTGAGATGTATTTACTTAATAGACCATGAGCTTCCATCAACTCTAAAACTATCATTGTAATCAGGTAGCATCTGAAAATTACGGCACAGGTTTCCCCACATTGCTGTACACACCTACCTCAGGTTTTCACCAAAGCTTTTGGAAAGTGCCTTTATTTATGACTTTCTACTGTCTGAATCTATAAAACCTTCATAAAACTGTCACCACCTTGAAACATGACTTTTAAAATAACCAAATAGTTTTCCATGCCAAGGTCCCTCAGATTTTATTCTAGAATACTCTTATTTACACTGAAGTGAGAGCTGGGATTTAAGTTAGTACCCTGTATCGGGATGTGCCCCCAAGCCTCAACTCATTTCTATAACAAAGATAATTATGATATAATTTAAGTTCTTAACTATTTTTTTTCTTAATTGTTATCTGTATCACAAGAAAATGCCAGTAACTTCCAACTTACTAAAAATAGAAAAAAAAAAAAAATGGATGAAGACAGTCCTAAGAGTCAATGTCAAAAATAGTTAAGAGAAAAATATGTGAAATATATGTTCAGCTCTCTATTTTCACTACTCAATGCCAACCTATATTATTTGACTAATCCTCTTGCTTTTGTCATCCATCCTCATTAACTCACACAATATGTTGATGATTTTTTTTTTGCCCTGTGTGTGTATATATTTTAAATGTGTTTGAAAGCCAGCAGCTGAAGAAAATACTTTATTTTACTCAGTTTTCCTGCTTTTCTTCAGATGACAAGATTATATTTATTATATTTCCACATGTTTTAATGAAAAATAGCAAATGTTTTTCTGTTCACTTATGATCACATTTAAGTGAGGAAAGTATTAAAATAGATATTTATATCACTAGCAATTAGAAGGAAAAGTTGAGCTAGTTAAGGTGCTTGTCTGCAAAGCCGAACAACCCAGGCTCAATTCCCCACTACCCACGTAAAGCCATATGCTCAAAAAGGTGCATGCATCTGCTGTTCGTTTGTGTAGGTTGGAGGCCCTGGCACACCCACTTTCTCTATCTATCCTCTATCATTCTCTGCTTGAAGAAAATAAATAAAAACATTTTTTCAAGGCAAAGTTGCAAAACTCAATTGTTCCATTAAATCTCTAAGGCTATAGTTTAAAAAAAATGTTGCTAAAATATGTTACTATAAAGTTTTTCCTTTAGATGATGGGTTAATTTCATTTTTTACTCAAGTGTGTGTGTGTGTGTGTGTGTGTGTGTGTGTGTGTGTGTGTTTTAACTTGATTTTTGACTTTATAGTTTCAAGTTTTCAAAATTTCATTTGGTAATATTTAGTGATTTAAATCTGATATACTGTGATTAAATATAAAGAAACTTGATGGTGCCATTTGTTGCACACATTAAAATTGCTAAGGTTTGTTTATTAGCCATTGAGAGTCTCGTTGTGAGTTCCATGTAAAATTCATAAACACAAGAAAACTGGAGAAATTATAACTTCTCATGATAGACCTTGGTTATTTTCAGGAATATTTTTGTGTCATAAAACTATTTTTATGTCAAAAGTATTAAAGTCAGTTATGCCGTGTAGTGCTGGAAAGTGCTTACATGAGCTACTGGGGGGAAGTGGCCACAAACAAACTGAGCAACCAGAGGTTTAAGCTACTCAGAAGCAAACAACCTGATAGGATGTACATGTCAGTGCAATTGTAACACCCAGCCTCATTGGGTAACCAATAGCTTTCTGGTTGGCTAATAGATTGGCTCAGTGGAAAGGAACCTATATCTGCAATTGAGAACCAGATTCAAATCCTATGGAGGCAAAGATGATGCTCTCCAGTGTCAAATTATTAAATGTCTTGGGCTAAAAGAAGGGCTACATGCATGAAATTATCCCTAAATTAATAGTGCTTATCCTATTTAAATGATACTGACTTCACTTTCTATTGGAAAGTCTGGTCTTCTTTTTGTAGAAGGTAGTGAGACCTCAAGGAGATAAACCCCCTTGCACTTCAGCTAAGCCACAGATGAAACCACAGAGGAACTGGGAAGATAAGCAAGAGTGCTGCTTCTGTAGTGAACCTGACAATTAGGACCAAGATGAATGAGACAGATCCTGAGAATAATAAACACCAAGGCAGGGATTCAGAGACTTCTGAGAGCTCCTCACTGAAGTAGTCTTAAATCACACCCACCACAGCTCAGCAAACTTTTAAGAGCCACAAGTTGAGACATCAAGCCCAGAGGCATATCCCACCCCCCAAAAGAAAAACCTGACTGTTACTCCCACAACACATAACCCACAATCCCATGGGGAATACCTGCAACTCCACTGAGGAGGATCCACAGTGGAATGGGGGCAAATATAAGGGAAAAGAGAGAACCAAAACATGATGTATCCATATAGGGTACCAACACATGATGTATCAATCTAAAGTATGTTTAATAATAATACTAATAGAGATTTTTAAAGTTTAACTTAAATATCTATATTTCTCAAAAGAATGTGAAAAATTTCTCCCCAACTCCATTTATGAATTAATTTTTATTTATTTTTAATGCCAAAAATATTTGTGAATTAGTATGTGATAAAATACAACAGTTTAAAAATGTATGCCATATTTAAATGATCATATGGAGTAATGTAAGTGAAGGGACCAAACTGACACCATGACAGGCTTCAGTAAGGTTCTGCCCTAACTAGACCTAAGTTTCAGTGTACCAGAGTGGTAGGCAAGACTTCTTGGAAGAACCACAAACAAAGGGGGGCTATTAATCAACAGTGACCCTTACATGTGGTGGGGGAAGATAGCCTCCATTTTCTCCAATCAGAGACGTACAACTGTAACTGCTGCTTGTCTAGCCAATCATTTCAGAATATTACCTAACACACCTAGAATTCCCTTAGTTGTGCTTAAAAGTCGCCATTTTGTATAAATGGTTGACCCCACCTCCCCCCGCATGGAGGCTGATTCTGCAGAATAAATGCTCTTTGTTTTTACATACTGTTTGAGTCTTGGGTCTTTCTTCAGTGATTCTCAGAACCTTACAGTGAGAACTTCTTTTTTGACATGTATATATCTGTGTAGTGTCCATGATATGTATATATGTGTTTGTATGTTTGTGGTACACACAATATGTATGCTTGTGGACATGACTGTGCATCCTCTGTGAGGTCACAAGGTAATGTCTGGTGTCCTCAGTAATTCTTCACCTTGCTGTTTGATACAGGGATTTTCATTGAATTTAAAGCTCACTGATTTGGCTAGACTAGCTAGCAGGTAAGCCTGCAGATCTACCTGTATCAATCTCACCAGCACTGAACTTTCTTATGAATATATATCGGAATGTCTTGCATTTAACATGGTTCCTAACCTCCATCTTCATATTTGTATGAAAAACCCATTCCCTCCTAAACCATCTGTAGCAGACAGCTTCAGTTTCACTGACATGAACTTCTAGACCAGGCACAGTTACAGAGAAAGGGGTATTTATTGAAGCTTATAGATCCAAATGAAGTTCCATAATGGCAGAAGAAAGCTGGCCTGCTTTTCACAGGACCAAACAGCACAAGCCAAAAAGCCAATAGCCACATAGCACAGCACATTTTATGAACTCCAGCTAGGCTCACTTTGCATATTTTTAGATTGAAATCTCAAAGCCACCACCACACCTTAAGATCTACCCAGTGAAACTGCCTCCAGCCAGGTGGCTGCCAATGCAAACTACAAAGTAATAAAACATTGAATATATTGGGGGCCATTTATTCAAGCTACCACACCATCTCACCAGCCCCTTATAATTTTTATCCTAAAAATTTCACATTCCAATTATTCACATATTCACTAATTATGAGTGCAAGATTTAGGAATTAGTAAATTGGAATTTACAATGTGGAAGAGGATATAAAGTAATACATTAATTAGGGCATATTAAGTCAAATTAATGAACTATATCAGCTATTATCAGCTGAGTTTCAGATGTCATCAATTAATATACCTGTTGAGAAACTGGTTTTAATTTTTTATTTTTCTCATATCAATTAAATTTCAATACTTTGAATTGACTTATTGAAAATTGAGGTTTTAACAATTTTCAAATGCCACTAATTTTATAAATTTACATAAAATGTTAATATATAAAACATTTAAACTGGTATACATTATATGTCTACTTAAAATGAAAGTGTCAGTATGTTTTATTTACATTTAAATTCTGTTATCATGTGAATATCAACATAGTGTAAATATCTAGGGACTATTTTTATGATATACATAGGTTTACTGTTAATTAGATATATAAGATGCAATGTTTGTATTTATGATAATGATAACACCATTAATATGACATATTGTCATTTTATTTCAAAAAAATCTATTTCAATAGCATAGAGTGCTGGATAGAAATAATAAAGGTCATATCACAGTAGTTAAATATTAGTTTTAAATATATTTTCCAACCACGTCAGGAAATTTCAAATTTATGATATAATAAATCTATAGAAAAGGCCAGCAGTTGACTTAGAACAGTGTAACCTTCACTGGACTCTTTTGATACAGATTGCTTAATTTATTACATTTTAAATAGCAGTTTCCTTTGCAATGGATGTCCTAGATTAATCTATTTTGTTCACCCAATGTATTCTCATTAATAGTAGCTAAACCTGTCTTATCCTTAACACATTATATTTATTGTATAAGGTATAAAGTACAAATCTTTTAGTATAGTTATAATGCTAACAGCAACTCTAATGGTGTTAATAACAGGAATGATTCATGATGTCATATCAAATCTACCAAACTAATACAATTACATTATATCTTGTAAATTCCTTGTAAGAATTTAAATTTGGAGACATCATTTTGTTTATTTTTTCTTTCTATAAATGTTAACATTCCAGACCATGTATCTTGTTTAGGAAAATGTTTTAAATTCAAACTGTCTCGAATTAAAGAAGATCTACATAAAAAAATACTTGGAACTCAGTGTGTAATATCATTAGTTGACTAAGTTAATCTACCTATTTCTTTTTAGTGTATTCTATAAAGTCACCAAACTTTATTAAGTTCAAATATGATTACTCCACTTTTAGTGTCATTCCTACACTGCATGTTGTGTAGTTAGAGGTGACATATTGTTACAGAGCAGCATAAGGAATTGTTTGCAGAACTTCTGCATTGCATAATGGAATTGTGAATGGTGGCAATATGCCCTCCATATGCCCCAGTGCTTCCCTGTCTTATGTTTGCTCCCTTGTGATGGCAAATGATGACACTAATGAGCATTCCCACAGAATCACATTAACTAAAGCAAATGTCCACATAGTTATATCTGGGTGTTTGCAGCCTTCATTTAAAATATGCCAATTATAATTAATCAGTTAAAGAGACAGAATCAACCGTGAACCAGAAGTTTCAAGCACAGCCATACTTTCAGGAGTAGTTTTTTTTTTTTTTTTAACTTACCATTTTGTATTATGTTAATAAGTGGAATGAATGCTAAGTTTGGATAAGTTGTTAGGTGTAAGGTTATATACATTTTTTTATCAAGTCTTATAGAAGTCTTTCTTGAATGCAAGCCGTATATATTTTAAATCAACTATTTAGTCATTGAAAGAGAATTTTATGATCTAGATACTTAGGCAAATAAATTGTACTTATAATCTCCATAGATATGTAGAGAAAAAGACAAAAAAGATAGTTATAAGCCTTTTGGCTGTTTTACTATCTTTGGTATACTGGTTTGACCTCTAGTGCAATGCTGAATATTATTGATAAGCAAGGCTTGATAACTTCTTTGTCTAGATGGAAATAATTTCAGTCAATAACACTTCTGCATAAACATGTATCTGCTTTTCCATCACAGATTTACAGTTTGCTTGTAATTCTCCTTCATCCTTATTTCATTCTAGTGATTTATCCAACCTTTCACACATAGCTAGGGTCACGATATAATGAACAATGGCAATTTTCAAGTAGTAAGTCAATCTTGCATTCTTAGAAATTTACCATCTCTGGCTGGGTGTGGTGGCACATGCTTTTAATACCAGCACTTGGGAGGCAAAAGTAGGATGATCACCATGCATGAGTTCAAGGCCACCCTGAGACTACATAGTGAAATCCACGTCAGCCTGAGTCAGAGTGAGACCATACCTCAAAGAAACAACCAAAAAAAAAAAAAGGAAAAAAAAAAGAAAAGAAAGAAAGAAAAAAGAAAAGAAAAGAAAAGAAAAAAATATACCTACTATCTCTTGGGTCAGATTATATACCATTGTATAAGAGTTAAATACTTTTCTATTCAAGATTACTGGTAACATTACCTTTAAAAATATAACTAAACAGTCTATACTAGCTTTTCAGGTTAGACCTACAGATCATTGGCATTTCTTTCTGCTTTATTTTCCATATGAAGAATTGGTATCACTCATTAAAAACTGATTTAACCCACCAGAGAAACCATCTAGACTTAGTTTATTTCTGGGTATCATATGCTGTGGTGTTCTGCTTACTGGGACAGAGGTGATGTCCATACTCTATTCATACCATCCTTCTCCCTGGATCAGGGAGTTTCCACACAAGACTATAAGCCAAAATAACTCCCTTCCTCCTCACTGCTGCTCTTGGTCAGGTGTTTCATGCTAGCAACATAAAAGTAATGTCAGCAGGAAATATTTTTAAATAATTTCTTTAAGATATCAAAAGTAAGTCATGTGATCAGTTCTTGTGATGATTTCAGCATATTACTAAATCATTCCCCATAATTCTGATACCTATTGAAAGGGTTTATATTTACAAGAAACATTCTTTTTATTGTATTAACTTATGGGCAAGTGAAATTCTAATAGCCACTATTCCCAAGTAATATTCACTTAATATGGAACAACTATTTTATTTAATAATTTGTGTTGAAACTACATTGTATAAAATGTAAAAGGAAAGATTTCAATTTTGTGCTTCAAGGGAGAATTATTTCTTTATTCACCTTACGGTAAGCATGAGATTTTGAAAGTAAAACTGAGGTAATTAGGTATTGGAGAGCAATTTAGAGTGATGTACACCACTGTGACTCATGCACATTGTGACAATCTGCTGACAGAATTTATGGTGCAGGGCATGTCTAAGTTTAATAGTTACCTTTGCATTTCTGTGATAAAATACCTGAAGCAAGGGCTGGAGAGATAGCTTGGCAATTAAGCGCTTGCCTGTGAAGCCTAAGGACCCTGGCTAGAGGCTCGATTCCCCAGGACCCACGTTAGCCAGATGGACAAGGGGGTGCACGCATTTGGAGTTCGTTTGCAGTGGCTGGAAGCCCTGGTGTGCCCATTCTCTCTCTATCTACCTCTCTCTCTCTCTCTGTCACTCTCAAATAAATAAATAAAAATGAACAAAAAATTTAAAAAAATACTTGAGCAAAAGCAGCTAATAAGAGGAAAGGATTTATTTTGTCTTATTGTTTTCAGGGAGAACTTTCTAATATCAGGGGAAATATGATAGAGAAGAAGCTAGACATGACATTTTGCCACAGCTTGTGGAAGACAGCAGCAAAAGTAAATCAAACCCTGGCAAGAAGGAGCACCCAGTCCTCCATCAACAACACACTTCCTTCAGTAAGGTTCCACCTCCCATTTCCACCAGCTGGAGGCCAAACATTCAAAATATGAGTTAATGGGGTACCTCAGATTCAAACCACCACACAAGGTTTTCAGCTACTCTGTAACCTCTTACATTCTTATGCTCCTCAATCTATCTACCTATCTATCTATCTATCTATCTATCTATCTATCTATCTATCTATCTATCTATCTACCTACCTATCATCTACCTACCTACCTACCTATCATCTACCTACCTACCTATCTATCTATCTATCTATCTATCTATCTATCTATCTATCTATCTATCTATCTATCTATGAATGAGATCTGTGAATGACCTGGATAGTCCTCTGTATAAATATGATAAATGAATTTGGGCAGGTATTATATTCTACCATTTCTACACGGTAAGTTTATGATTTATTTTATTTTTTAAAGCTTTGATATATTTATTACAGCCAGAGAGAGACGGAGGGAGAGAGAGAGAGAATGGGCTCACCAGGGCATACAGCCACTGCAAACAAACTCCAGATTCATGAGCCCCCTTGTGCATCTGGCTAACATGGGTCCTGGGTAATTGAACCTGGGTCCTTTGGCTTTGCAGGCAAATACCTTAACCGCTAAGCCATCCCTCCAGCCCAGGTTTATTATTTCGTTTTTTTAAATATTTTTTTAATTATTTATTTATTTATTTGAGAACGACAGACACAGAGAGAAAGACAGATAGAGGGAGAGAGAGAGAATGGGCGCGCCAGGGCTTCCAGCCTCTGCAAACGAACTCCAGACGCATGCGCCCCCTTGTGCATCTGGCTAACGTGGGACCTGGGGAACCAAGCCTCGAACTGGGGTCCTTAGGCTTCACAGGCAAGCGCTTAACCGCTAAGCCATCTCTCCAGCCCAGGTTTATTATTTCTTATTCAACTCTGCATACTTCTTATTGCATTTCTTATTAGCTTCATGTATATAAAATTGTCCAATAAATTACTAAATCTGAGTTTAGAAATTAAACTTTAAGAATGCAATGTACTAAAACTTTCGGTATTGTGTCTGCAACTTGATGCCATTTATAATTCCATCATGTGTTGTACAATAAAGCATGCCATATAGAAGAGATCTCATTTTTATTCATTCATGAATTTGAATTCTAACTGTGCAACAGTGAAAAAACAAGTCTTTGCTTTCCTATAACAATAAATTAGTAGGCAATGTTCTGCTCGCAAATTCTTTTTAGATCCCCAGTTCATAACTATTCATAGAAACATACACATACAGTGTTTCTGTACCATAAGTTACCTTGTGGTATGGTTTTATTCAATGTTGTTTTATATGTAAAGTGAAGGTATATTACTTGTTTTAGGATATAATAAAACCTACCTTGATGTAGAGATCCAGTGGGAAATTATACATTAATATACCACCAAAACTAACTTTCTTTTTTATGAAATCATAATACCTACTATAATTTTTGGAATACAGAATGATTGTTTGATATGATTATTTTCATGCTAATGTCACTGTAGAGTGTACAAATGCTTTTCAATAAAAATCATGTTTGATATAATTTATATGAAAATATTTTTTGAAATTAGCATAAAGTAAGTACTGAACATTCCATCTGTAGTAAGATGAAGAACTTACTCTGAGAAAATGTATGGATCTTTCTGTTGAGTACATTACATGCAAGGGAGACAATTCAAGAAAGAAAATAACAAAGTTAGATATGACCATTACATATTATGACTTTGAAATTTTTGGAAGCATTTATGGACATCAAGATGTTTCTTTCTTTCTCTCTTCCTCTTTTCCTTCCTACTTCCCTCTCTTCCTTCCTCCTCCCTTCCCTTTGTCTTTCTTTCTTTCTTTCTTTCTTTCTTTCTTTCTTTCTTTCTTTCTTTCTTCCTTTTTTTCTTTTGTTTTTCTTTCTTTCTTTGAGGTAGGGTCCCATTCTAGTCCAGACTGACCTGGAATTCACTCTTTAGTCTCAGGTTAGGCTCAAACTCACCATGATCTTCCTACCACTGCTTCCCAAGTGCTGCAGATAAATGCATGCACCACTATTCCCAATCAAGATGTTTCTTTAAATGTAGTACACGTAAGTGCAAATACAATATATTAATTTGTCCGTTGAACACAATAGAGAATGCAGGAGAAAATAGTTGGAGTTAAAGAAATTATGACAAATGTTTTTTTTTTTTTTAATTTTTTTATTGAACTTATTTTTTAGGTTGAAACTTTGCATGAATACATCAAGTGTTATTATCATCATTCTCCTCCTCCCTGTCCCCACTCCACTGAGGCTCCCCCTTATCGGGATTGCTTGTATTCACCATGGGGTAATGGGTTATGAGGTGTAACAGCAGCAATCAGTTATTGTTGGAGGGAATGCCTCTGGCTATTCCTTCCCACCCTGTGGCTCTTACATTTGTTCTGACCCTTCTTCTGACTGAAAACTGTACAAATTTGCCCTTTAGTTATTTCCATTTTTTTGCTCATCTCTAATTTAGTAGCAATTATGAAGAATTCTCTCTACTTTATTAAGGATAGGATTTTTTGAGGATTAGATAAGGATAAAGGACTAGATAAAGATAATTACTCATCTGATTCAAATTACACACATATCTTTATGTTATTTATGTATGATTTTGGGGGGTTCTTACGCTTGCCCTCGCTGAGGATGACCTTGAGTTCACTGTGTAGTCTCAGGCTATTCTTGAACTCATAGCCATACTCTTACCTGTCTCCTGAGTGCTGAGATTAAAGGCATGTGCCACCATCCTGGGGGCAGGAGGAGAGGAAGAGAGAGAGAGGGAGAAGACGGAATGGTCTCACCAGAGCCTCCAGCAAATGCAGACAGATTCCAGACGCATGCACCACTTTGTGCATCTGGCTTTATGTCGGTACTGGAGGATCAAACTGGGGTTGTTAGGCTTTATGAGCAAACACCTTAACCATTTAACCAATAAAATGAGCCATTTCCCCAGCCAATATGTAAGTTATATTTCAAATATATGCTTAGTAACACTTTAATTAATGCAATGATTGCATATTTGGCCCTAAGCAAAAGGCCAACAATTAAATTATTGTAAAGGCATTTACAAAATAATGAGATTAATTGGAAAGAAGAAGAGATTCCTTGGAGGGGGATTTGGGAGGAGAAAATGGGGTTGGTGGGAGGGGATTATGACTATGGTATATTATCTATATTTATATAAGTTTTTAACACAATGTTTAACATAGACAACTCCAAAAATAATGATAATGACAGTGGAAATAATAAAATGATATAATTTTTTGTTCTTACTCACTTTGGCCTCTATTACATACTAAGAAAAATAATTAGCAACAAGTGTGTGGTAGTAGAGTCTCCTAGGCAATTTTTTCCACAGGTAATGAAAATTTTAAGTAAAATAGTGAATAATTTTCTACATATGGAAAAAAAAAAACAACTGCTCTCTCTTCATTAACTTGCATGGTGTTGCAGTCAGGTTCTCATTGCTGGTAGAAATACCCCAACCAAGAGCAGCTTCTAGCAAAAAGAGGTTTATTTTGGCTTACAGGCTTGAGGGGAAGCTCCACAATGGCAGGGAAAAACAACAGCATGAGCAGAGGGTGGCCAACATAAGGTGGACAATAGCAACAGGAGAGTGTGCTGAACACTGGCATGGGGAAACTGGCTATAACACCCATAAGCCCACCTCCAACAATACAGTCTTTCCAGGAGGGGTTAATTCCCAAACCTCTATCAGCTGGAAACCTAGTATTCAGAACACCTAGGTTTATGGGGACAACTGACTCAAACTACCACAAAGAGGTACTAGATATATTAGTATTAATTTGATTTATATCCTAATGCTATCAGCATTCTTCACTATTAATTCATCATGTAGTGGTATGTATTTTTTTTTATTTTAGATATATAATAGTGTTACTTAGGTTGTCTTTCCATTAGTTTTATAATAATATATATGCATAAACATTCATTAATTATGTGTTTATCAAGCATCATCTTGTGAAATTACATAAACATATAAGAAACTATTGCAATCATTAAGGATCACATAACCCAACTATTGGGGTATAAGATTCAGAGAAATTAAATATCTAGTAGTAGCTGTATTATCTTATTTGAGTGATTGGTCTTTTATGAATTTTAGCAACATACATGGATGTTGCACATTCAACACAAAAGAAATTAATACATAACTAAATATTCTTTCTCTTCTGTGTATTATTGTAGAATGTATACATTAGACAAATTTTAAGCCATTGTTATCTGATCCTCTATTATGATACTCAAAGCAGCAAATCCACCCAATCTTAAACTGAACCCTGAAAACTGTTTGCTATATTTTTCCTTCCTCATATAATTATTGCTAGTATTTTTGTTATATTAGAAAAATAATAAATATGGTATTAAAAGTTATCAGAGATGGAGTATACAGATGATGTTTCTTGGATATAACCAAATATTGTAACACCTTTTATCAGAGAGCAGAAAAATCCATGGATTTTGGCATCTGCATAGCTTCTGGACAGAGTTTTCTGAATATGCATAGGAGGGACATGAGAAGAATTTTTAAATGAACTTCCTACTTAATTAACATTTTAATTTTTCCCATTTTGTTTATTATATGAACAATTATAATTCAGTCTTCAGGCAATGTCTTTTTTTTTTGCCTTTTAAATAATTGTCTCTATGTTGAATTGCTTAGGCATGTTATAAGTTTTATTTTTATTTTTGGAGAATTTGTCAAAATTCTATTTTTAGGGCTTGTAAGATATTAATCTCCTCCCATCCTTTCTACCACTTATTAGAAAAATACATAAAGGGCTGGAGAAATGGCTTAGCTGTTAAGCGCTTACCTGTGAAGCCTAAGGACCCTGGTTCGAGGCTCGATTCTCTAGGACCCACATTAGTCAGATGCACAAGGGGACGCACATGTCTGTAGTTCATTTGCAGTGGCTGGAGGTCCTGCCATGCCCATTCTCTCTCTCTCTCTCTCTCTCTCTCTGCTTCTTTCCCTTTCTTTCTCTCTCTCTCCCTGTCACTCTCAAATAAAAATAAATTAATTAATTAATTAACAAAAGAAAAAAATATATAAAGACCCTTCTTTAGTATTTTCAGAAAAATCATGGACTCAAGTTGGTTCTTTCACATTTGACTTCTAGTCTCCAATGTTGTGGGGAATATATTTTTAATGATTTAAGTCATTTAGTGTTGGAATATTTAAGTTTGACTTAGGAAGTCAATATGCAATGGAAGAATGAAATTACCATGGAGAAAGATTGAAAAAACTAATGGTTATGATCTAGAAATCAGGAAAATTTCAATAACGGATGAAACTATGGTACAATAGATTGATATGTCCCTGTAAGGCTTCATGTCTTTTAGGCTGGATTTTATAGCTGACTTTACAGGTGACTGAGTCAACTGTGCTAACATTGTCAATGTAAAGCCATAGCAGAATTTATATCAGTGTTTATTTGGAGGCTAGAATTACTTGGAGGAAGTAAGTCACTTGAGATGTGCCCTTGACATTATATAGCCTGCTTCTTTTCTTTCTTATTTTTTTTTTTACATTTGATTTTTTTTTCTTTGTTAGTTATATACATACTAAGTACGTAAACAGCATATGTTGGTACCATTTTTAGCCTCCTCACTGTCCTCCATCCTCTGAAGGTACCCTCCTTGCTGGGGATTCTGGGTCGTGCATTGTGGAGTAGCCATCAGTTACGGGGATGAGGCAATGTCCCTGTGCATAATGTCCCAACTTGTGGCTCTAACAATCTTTCCGACCCCTCTTCCGTAAATTTTCCTGAGCCATGTTGGGTTCGTTTTCGATCTACTTCAGTGATGAGGTCTTGGGAGCCTGTCTCTCAATCTCTGGTTTGGTAGAAGTTGAGTATTCTTTGTGTCTCCTTCACCTTTGTGCTGATGCCAGGTTCACCAAGAAAGCAGCACTGTTGCTCATATCCCAAATTCCTCTATAGGTTCACCTGGAGCCCTGGTGGGGTGTGATGGGCTGATTATATATTCAGGTTCTTCATCCTTGTGAAAAAGAGAAGCAGATTCTCCAAGGGAGAGTGAATTCAACACCTCATAAATGGAATAACCATTATTATTTTAGAGAGAATTTAATAGGTGTAGGCCCTCTTGTAGTCCAAGATTTGTGGGAGCTTGATATTGGAGAAAGAACTCATTCTTTGGATATGATTCTGACTTGTTTCACAGTTCCATCTATGGGTTCCATTCCACTGAGCAGATACACTAACCAATTCAAGAGCAGTTGGTTACCTAGCATGGTTGTGTGCCATTATTGCATTTGGGTGAGCATCACATCAGGTTGTTTGCTGCTGAGTAGCATAGACTATAAGTTGCTTGGACAGATGTTGGCCATTTTCCCCCAGTCACTCATGTAGCACCTTCTGGCACTAGACAAGCTAACTGGAGACTAAATATATCCTGCTTCTCTCTGACTGTGTTTTCCCTCTATCTATTTCTGGGGTGACAATTAGGTGAGCAGAATTCAAATGGTATATCTTTTTATCAGAATGTTTCTCTCTTGTCACAAGCCCAGACAATGAGGTAAAACAATCTTAGACTTAAGCCTCTAAAACAAAAGCCAAATAAATCTTCACTTTCTTTATGTTGGTTTTCTCAGTTATCTATCACCTTGATGGAAAAGTGACTAATACAAAAGGCATTTTCCAGCTTTGGTTCTGACATAGAAAAGGCACTATGTACTGAATTTATATTTTATCTGTCACTCTTGTTCATGAACAAACCACTGTTTATTGCAGCTATTCTTTTTATTAATTATGTTTCGTGAATAATAAGTCAAGAAAATCAGTATTGCTCTTTGAGCTATAGACTGAAAGATGGATGATATCTTGTCATATAAGAAAATAAGGGCTGGAGAGATGGCTTAGCGGTTAAGTGCTTGCCTGTGAAGCCTAAGGACCCCAGTTCGAAGCTCGGTTCCCCAGATCCCACGTCAGCCAGATGCACAAGGGGGCACACGCGTCTGGAGTTCGTTTGCAGAGGCTAGAAGCCCTAGCGCGCCCATTCTCTCTCTCTCTCTCTCTCTCTCCCTCTGTCTTTCTCTCTGTGTCTGTCGCTCTCAAATAAATAAATAAATAATTTTTTAAAAAAAGAAAATAATATTAATTTAGTTGTTCATTTGCATAATGTTCTTGGACAATTTGGTAAATGATCCATGGGCAGTAGTAGCTTGAAAGGAATCTCTTCTTCTGAGCATTAGGTTTCAATACTAACTTTAAATCATTTAGTTAATGATAGCTTGCTCTATTTAAAGTTTTTTAATGTGATATATAAAGTCATTACTCAGAAAAAGTAAAGTAGTTATTTTTAATATGTTATAAGATAATTTGAACTTAATAAAAGATGTTAAGGGTTCAGAACTTCAAGGTACTGCAAAGGTGGTAATTCCATTAAAAAAAAAAAAAAAACCACCAAAAATGAATGGTTGCTTTCTAAAGATAAATAAAGTGGTTTTCACAAAGTGATTCTTCCTTCTGATTTACTCTTTGACCATGTTGAAGTAACATTTATCACTTTAATCTGTTACATAATTAAGTTGAAAGACAGCAGAACATTTTGAGAGATGTGACTCCACTATTGGAAGTTGTTGTGTGGATGAAATGCTATCAAATAGCAGCACATTCTGTACGTAGGTATGTTATGAAAGGATGAATCAACTGATATGACAAACTTCAATGTTGCCTTTTTGCTAAAAATTATAGGCTGGAGATATGTATGGCTCAGTAGATAAAGACACTTTCTTGCAAAGCCTTATGGCCTAACTTTGACTTTCCAGTACCCAGGTAGGCATATGTGACTGAAGTTTGTTTGGAGGGCTTGGTGTTTTCTCAATCTCTCTCTCTCTCATCTCTCTCAAAAGATGTACAAATAGTATAAAATATTACACCACAGTTTTTAGCAAGTGTCACTCTGGTAAAGAAACCTTCAACATTGTTGAATGACCTTCCAGAAACAAAAAAGATTGCAAGTTATCAAAGGTTCATTTAATCACCACCATTTTAAGCAAAAATTATTTTAAGTATTTTAGTATTTTAAGTATTTAAGTATTTTAAGTATTTTAGCATATGAAAGCTAACCTGTAATGATGTTTAGGACAAATGGAAAAAAAAATAATAGAGTAAGCTATGTTGCATGACACAAATTAACAAAAATATTTCAACTCTTTCCTCATTTCCTCCATAAATACAGTACATTCCCACAACCTCAATTCAAACTATAGAAATATTGTCTTGCTAAATCAATGATAGAAAAACCACTGAAGACTTTTGCTGCCTGTTCTTAAGGCTACACATACCAACTCCTGTTATTAGAGTGCTGTTATATGTTATAAATAGAGTATGATATTGTCAATAATCAATTACTTGGCAAGTGTGATGTATCTCTCCTTGTTTTGAGTTCATGATACTAATTTGAGTACAGCTGACTGCCCAATTAGCAGTGATATTTAGAAATAAACTTTTCATTCTATCTGATGTATGCCTAGAAATATGACATCAATCACAATTAAGCAAAGAAACTTTTAAAAGACTAATAAGCTTCCAACTAAATGTCATACATGATTTTAATTGTTTTATCAGTCTGGATATGCATTCAGTTAAAAAGTTCTTTTTTCTTTCAGATGCTGCTGACAGTAAAATGGCTGATGGAGTCACTGTGATGGCACATGCCTTTAGTCTCAGCAACTTGAGAAGCTGAAGTAGGATCATCATGAGTTTGAAGCCAACTCAGGCTACAGACTGAGTTCTAGTTCAGCCTGAGCTAGAGTGATATGATGTCTCAATAAAACAAAACAAACAAAAAGATGCACATCTCTCCAGCCCTTAATAATAATTTTTGAAGAAACATTTTTTTGGTATAGAGTAAGAGAGAGAGAATGGGCATGCCAGGACCTTCAGCCTGCTGCAAATGAACTCAAGACACTTGTGCCCCTTGTGCACATGTGCGACATTGTGTGCTTTGTATCACTGTGCCTCTGGCTATGTGGGACCTGATGATCTGAACATAATATCTTAGGCTTCACAAGCAAATGCCTTAGCTGCTAAGCCATCTATCCAGCCCAAATTATTATTTTAAGTTCTGTGATTCTCCTTAAACTATCTGGATATTCTTTTTTTTTTTTTAAAGAGATTTTTTTTTTTTTTTTTTTTGAGAGCGACAGACACAGAGAGAAAGACAGATAGAGGGAGAGAGAGAGAATGGGCGCGCCAGGGCTCCCAGCCTCTGCAAACGAACTCCAGACGCGTGCGCCCACTTGTGCATCTGGCTAATGTGGGACCTGGGGAACCGAGCCTGGAACCGGGGTCCTTAGGCTTCACAGGCAAGCGCTTAACCGCTAAGCCATCTCTCCAGCCCTATCTGGATATTCTTTATCCTATCTTATATTGTTATTTATTTATTTATGTCAAACAAAGATAAACAAAGAATGCAGAGAGAGAGAGAGAGAGAGAGAGAGAGAGAGAGAGAGAGAGAGAGAGAGAGGGAGAGAGAGAGAGAATGACTATGAACATGCTAGGACTTCCTGCAATTGCAAACAAACTTCAGATGCATGAGCCACTGTTTGCATCTGGCTTAATGTGGATACTGGGGATTCAAACCCAGGCTGCCAGGTTTTGCAAACAAGCACCTCTAAGTGCTGCACCATCTCCCAGGCCCCTTTTCTTATGTTATTTCAATATTGTTTTACACATTAGGTGTGCAGTAACATTTTGGAATGAAAACTTCCAGGCTAACATATGATGCATTTGCAGAACAGTAAACATTATTATGAGAATGATGTTAAAGACAGGGTGAGATGCTGGAAGCCTATATTATACCTTGTGTCATTGTGCATCACTATCATGCTTTGTGTATTTTCCACTTTGATTAAGATTTTCGGGCTGGAGAGATAGCTTAGCAGTAAAGTCTTGCCTGTGAAGCCTAAGGACCCCGGTTCGAGGCTCAATTCTCCAGGACCCACCTTAGCCAGATGCACAAGGGGGTGCAAGCATCTGGAGTTCGTTTGCAGTGGCTGGAGGCCCTGGTGTGCCCATTCTCTCTCTCTCTGCCTCTTTCTGTCTGTCACTCTCAAATAAATAAATAAAAATAAACAAAAAATGTTTAAAATTTTCATGTTGTATGCAGTAGTTACTTATAGTTATTTATATATCCAAACTACTTGAACCATAAGGGTACCATTTTTGATATTTGTAATGAAATTAGAACAGTTTTGTTTACCGACATGATACTAATGACCCTAGTAAAACATAGCTGAACATTTAATTCAAGGTTTCACAGAGTGTATTCATGAACAGTAACAGCAGAAATTATGTTCTATATTCTATGATGAAAAAATATTTCATTTCCTATACAGAAAATGTGTCTAGCATAGGAAAAAAGTTTTATTGCTAATGTAATATTTAAGTTTCTGTAAAGTAATTTGAGAAGTCTAGTTAAGGACAGAATGATATAACAAATTATATGCTTGACACTTTTGTCTTACATGTGGTAGATTTGTCCATGTGAATTATTAATTTTTGTGTACAAATCATCTAATTTCACTCTCAAAAACTTTTTGTGAGGGTGGTTAATTTTAATTAACATGTTATTTTCATCTGAATTCCTATTATTTTCCCCAAATTATTTTTATTTAGAATCTCCATGGCTTGAAGCAAAGAGTTAAGTTATTTTGACGTCCAGATTGCTATTATATGCTTCTCATTTGAAATGCATGAAGGCTAAACATTTGATTGCAAAATATATTTAAAATACATATTGTAAAACATATAAGTCATTATTTAACATATTTAAGGTTTAATGTTAACATAATTAAAATATTCAAATGATAATACATGTATCATTTGAATACAATGAAATGTTATAGATTAATATTCAACATGTCTGGCAATGTGGTCCCATAACCTTCTTGGAAATTTTTTAGGCAAAACATAAATATTATTTTTCACTCGTATTTGTTACTTTATTTTCCAACAAATGTATGCTTTATACTGACATATTAAGGCTCACTTTCAAAGTGAACTCATTGTCAGTTCACATTAAGATTGCTCATTTTTGTTCAAGTAAGAGTTGGGAGAAGAAATTAACTTGTACCTAAATAAGATAGTAAGATTTTATATACAATATAGTAACTGATACCCCTAATTAAATTGATACCCTTTTATCATGAATGGAAATTATAATGAATAAAACTTTCTAGTATAATTTATACATCATGTATTCCATACAGAACTGAAATTCCACTTGCCTTTTGAAAATGTGGTAAAGGTATAATTAGCAAATGTAGTACATTCATTGTGTGTACTCCTTGACACTTTTTCTTTAATATTTAGATGAGTTATGGAGGTGTGACTAGCAAACATATGCAAAATATTGGCTTAAAATCAGTTAATTTTTATATAGGCTTCAAAGAAAGGCCTGCCCTGTGATGATTCTTCCCAACTGAAAAAAAAAAAAAAAATCTCTTTATCCCCAAGAGACTTCATGCAGTTGAATCAATCAGGAAGTGAAATGACCTCTAATTAAATTAAAATTGTTTGCCCTGGTAGAAAAATAATGTGCTTAATCAAATAAGTTTTACAGCAATGCAAAATGGAAACCAATTACAAGTTAATAACAAAGAATGTCAATAGATTTAAAATAAGTAAAAGGGGACATTCTTGTCTAACAAAATTATGAGAGCTAAACAATTATTTTTATAAATGAATAAATACATAAACATGATATAATAAATATCAAGAAAGTACTTTCTAAAAAGTGCTCAAACATTAATTAACCTTGTTTTTTTTTTTTGTTTTTTTTTTTTTCTGAGTGGATTTTCTCACAATGGATTTAGTTTGCTATTACCTCAAACACTCCCAGAATTCTTATTTCTGTACTGCTTGGTCAGCAGCACTCTCATTTTAAATTAGAACATATGCAACTTAATGAGTATATTCGTACATTCTAAAATTAATCTACTACTTAAAAACATTAAAATGCATGGCCAGAACTGAGAAATATTTCCACTATGTAGTGAATATTTTCTTTTTATTACTATTTTTACTGTTATTTTTAACTATGATTGACAACCTCCATAAATATAAACTATATATCATGATCATAATTCCTCCTACTATCCATTCTTTTCCCTATTTCATATCTCCTGAATCCCCTGTTTTACAACTAGTCTCTCTTCTATTTTGATGTCATCATTCTTTTTTCTTCCTATTATCCAGGTATTGTGTAAGTAACATCACTTATTGTGAATTCATGAACATTTTTATATATTTAGATTTTCATATAAATTTTCTTTTGAATTTACATCAGGTGAAATCACATTTTAGCTGTATAAATGCAAAGTGTGAAAAAATATAATATCTGCAACTCAACCATTATACAAGTCTGCTCTGCATGAGTGTGTATCTCTCTATATATATAAATACATAGATTGATAGCTAGGGATATAGATATATAGTTATAGATACACAAATGTATATGTATATATATGCATATATATATATATATATACTTGTTAATATTAATATATTCTCAAGCTCAGTTGTTTCTTAGTTTTCTTTTTAATTATGAAATAGATAACATTCCAAACTTGAGACTTTATGTATAATTAAGATAGGGTCCCTGTTTATTATATTTTTTATTGACAACATCCATATTTATAAAGAAATTACCATGATCATTTCCTCCCCTCCCCATTTTTCCCTTCACAAATCCACTCTCCATCATATACCCTTGCTCTATACATTAGTCTCTCTTGTATTTTGATGTCATCATCTTTTCCTCCCATTATGAGGGTCTTGTGAAGGCAGTTCTAGGTACTATAAAGTCATGGATATCAAGGCAAATTTCTGTCAGAACTATAGCTCATCCTAGTCTTCCTTTGACTCTTACATTCTTTCTGACTCCTCTTCTGCAATGGAACCTGAGCCTTGGAAGGTATGATAGAGATAATTCAATGATGAATACTCCTATGTCACTTTGTTTCATCATTATGTTGCCTTTTGGTTCATCCCAGTGGTCATGGCCATCTGAAAAGAGAAGCTTCTCTCAACAAAAATGAGAGTAGCATTAATATATGGGTATGAGTGTTAAGTGAAGTGCTTACAGGGCAGTTTGGTGAGCAAAATATATGCATTTTGCCAGACAAGAGCAAGTGTTACACCCCAAGGACTCATGGCCTCTCCTACCACAGACATTTGTTTAGGTTTTCAGTACCAGGCATGTATTCTCTACCATAAAGTGAGCCTACAGTCCAAGTAAAGGATAGATGTTTCCCATATAACAGAGATGCCACTTTTGAACCTGTTAAGTCATTTGGTTGGCTGGTGATATTTTAGGCTTGCACTGTTCACTGTTTTCACTGCTATTACTTCTGTCTCCCATAGGGCTGCATGCAGTTCAGCTTTTTCAAGCTCTCTGTCAGCTGATCTATAGGGAGAAATTTTCAGCTCAGCTCCAGCTTGATTTCTCCATGACTTTACAGCCCAGGGATATAGAGTCTTAAGCAACAGGGTCTTACCATCTATTTCTGGTGGGAAATTAAGGGCCTTGTTAATTTTACCCCCACCATTCTTTTACTCAGTCTCTTCCCATGACCTTGCTTTTAGGACCTTGCAACCCCAGTAATCTGTTCATCTACTTATATATATATTCAATACCATCCCCTTAAGTCCTCTCCTCTCCTTCCTCCCTTATAGCCCTTTTATGGATTACTCGCCTCTGCTACCAATTTTTATTCAAACTCACATACAAGTCTAAATATTTGTAGCTAGGATCCACATATGAGAGAGAATATGCAACATATGACTTTCTAGGCCTGGATTACCTCACTAAGTATAATACTTCCCAGACCCATCCATTTTCCTGCAAATTTAATTTTTCCTTACCACCCAATAGAACTCCATTGTATAAATGTACCACATCTTTATTGTCCACTCATTAGTTGAGGGGCATCTAGGCTAGTTCCATTTCCTAGCTATTGTGAATAGAGTGACAATAAACATGGTTGAACAAGTTTCTCTAAGATAGTGAAAAGCATCCTTAGGATATTTGCCTAGGAGTGCTACTGATAGGTCATATGGTAAATATATTTTTAGCAGATTCAGGAACCTCTGCACTGAGCTCCACATTGCATGTACCAGATTATATTCCCACTGATAGTGTATAAGGATTCCTCTTTTTCCACATCAAATAGAATACAAGGAATTATTTCAATTTTCTTCTATTTGTGAATATTGTCTTTGTGTCCTTTTATATGGTCTATTTTAGAGAATGTTCCGTGTTTTGCTAAGAAGAATGTGTATTCTCCAACATTTGGATAGAATATCCTATAGATATCTGTTAGGTCCAGTTGGTCTATGACTTCATTTAAAATAGATGTCTCCATGTTTATATTTTGCATGGATGGTCTGTCAGTTGATAAAGTGGAGTACTGAAGTCACCAATTACAATTGTGCTTGGTGTTATTTATGACCTTAAGTCTAATAGTCTTTGATGAAATTTGGAGCACCCATGATAGGTGCATATTTATTTAGAATTGTAGAGTCCCGTTGAATTGTTCCTTTAATCAATATAAAGTGCCACCTTCTTCTTTTGTCACTCATGTTGGTTTGAAATCTATCCTGTCAAATATTTTGATAGCAACACCTCCTTGTTTCATAGGCCCATTTGCTTGAAGTGCCATTTTTCATCCTCTCACCCTAAGATAGTGTTTGTCTGTCTTTTATAGAGAGGTGAATTTATTGGAGGCAACAAACAGAAGGATCCTGCCTTTTAAACCAATTTGAAAGCCTGTGTCTTTTGGTTGGGCATTGAAGCCATTGATGCTGAGTTATTACTGAAATGTATGTGTGTATCTCACCATTCTTTTTTATTTTGTAGTACTTCCTATTTTCCCTTTACTCTCTTGTATTAACTGTTATTTGAGTATGTTTTTTTTTTTTTTTAATTTTCTCATTTATGTGCTTTTCGTTCTCTTCAGCCTGAAGGATCCCTTCAAGTATTTTCTTTTGTTTTGTTTTTTTTTTTTTTTGTTTGTTTTTTTCAAGGTAGGGTCTCACTCTAGCCTAGGCTGACCTGGAATTCACTATGGCATCTCAGGGTGGCCTCAAACTCAAGGTAATCCTCCTACCTCTGCCTCCCAAGTGGTGGGATTAAAGGCATGCGCCACCACGCCTGGCTTCCTTCAAGTATTTTCTGTAGAGCTGCTTAGTGATGATATATTCCTTAAGCCTGTTTTTGTCTTGGAATGGTCTCATTTCTCTGTCAATTTGAATGAATAGCTTGACTGGATGAAGTAATCTCAGTTAGCAGTTGTTATCTTTCAGATCTTGTAACATATCATTCCAACCCCTCAGTTTTTTAAAGTTTGTGTTGTGTAATCTGTTATCCCATTATCCTAATGGGCTAGCTTTTATAAGTGACTTGATTTTTCTCTCTGTTTTGAATATATTTTCTTTGGTTTGTGTGATTAGTAGTTTAATTATAATGAAGTAAGGTGAGGTTCTTTCCAGGTTTTATCTGTTTGGTGTTTTAAAAGCTTCCTGTATCGTCATTAGCATCTCTTTCCCAATTTGGGGGAAATTTTATTCTATGATTTTGTTGAAAGCAGCTACTATACCTTTGGAGTGAAACTCTCCTATACCATGAATTCTTGTTTGATCTTTTCAGAGTTTTCTGAATGTCTTGAAATTCCCATACATACCTTCCTATTAGCTTTCTTTCTCTGTAATGCACTGTATTTGATCTGCCACCTTGTCTTCTATTTTAGATACTCTGTTCTATTCATACATTCTATTGGTGAACTTTTATACAGAGTTTTTATTTGATTTACTGTTTTTTAAAAATTTGTAGCATTTCTGATGGGTTCTTCTTCAGTATTTCCGCACTTATATTTTATATTGATCTCCTTATTTCATTAAGTTGGTTTTCTGTGTTATCCTTTAGGAATTTACTTTTTATTTTCTTTAATCCCTTTGATTTCTTCAGAGTTATAATCACTCTTTTGAAATCTTTGTCAGGCATTTCATCTAAATCAGTGTCACTGGAGGTCATTTTGGATGGTCTTATAATTTGGGTGGAATTATATTGTCTTGATTATTTTGTGTTTATTGTATTATAATGTACAAATTTTTGCATCTTGAGTTAATTTGATGTTTGGGATTTCTAATAATAAATACTATTCATAGACTATAAATATAATGTAATATATCTTCAGAGTAGGAGCTTAAGGTGCCAGGTGTGGCTCTTATATGACAAGAACCCAAGAAAATCTTTTCTTGCTGAAGGGTTGAGTATGTGTGCACCTTCCCTTCTGCAACTTCCTCTGCCTGTTAGATGGTCACCCTTGTTTAGGGAAGGTCTGGGGCACACACCAGTGATTTTTCAGACATCCTTAGAGACTCATGTAGCAGTATATTTGATCAATTTTCAGGGCATCTATCATTATAGTCAAGCTCACAACCAAAGTTAACCATCACAGATATGTACTCATTTTATGAACATGAGCAAATTTGTGTTTGAAACATCACCTACTCATCTGTACACAGAGGCAGTAGTACTGCATTACAGAATTTTAAGGAGTTTTATGAAGAAACAAATGCAAAATATTTTATCAGGTCAGTTGTGTTGTAAAGGCTCAACATTATAACTCTGTTTATTAGTTGTAGTAGTATCATAATCAGTGAAATCATGACAACTATAATTGGAAATAAATACAAAAATAATGTACACAATCTTAGGAATGTATGATTGCAGTATTGAAAAATATAGGCATATATGCACTCTTGATGGAAGGAAACTTACTATTATGGTCATTTTTATTACAAAAATTACAAATTCTTCTCTTCCATGTTAATGACTACTGTATATTATTGAAAGAAACTATATTAATGCCTTATGATCATCTCTTGTTTTTGAACTAGTGCTTATATTTGAAAATTATCTGCTCAATTCATATTTATTATTGATTCTAAATTGTGACTTTATGCTTCAATGTAGCTGTAGTCAATTTATTATGAATGATGTGCAATACTATTTTCTAATGTGAAACATAGCTTATTTATCCATCTATCCCTCTATTCTTCATGCTTACTTTATATTTTTTTCTGTTACTTAAAATGCTGAGGTGTGCACTCCCATTTGTTTATTCAGCAGACAATCTAAGGTACATACATATGATTCGAAATATAATTATTTTAAAAGTGTATTTGATACTGATCCCTGCCATAAAGCTTGAAGTTAATGTTTCATTTCCTCATGATGAAGATTTTTATATTCTTAGAGCATATTTGTCTTTTAGAAATGTAACACTACAGTATTACATAAAGCACACTTTTTATTCAGTGGATTCTGGAGGAGATGCAGTCACAGCAGAGAGATGAGCAGGTTGCTGAGCTGGCCCCCAGTACCTCAGGTGCTCACAATGCAAAGTTCCTGCATATTTTCAGAGAAAGGAACTCAGGAAATGAATGCTGTTGTGTTTTGTCCTCTGGAATTCAATAACAGCAAGAAAAGGAGAAAGGAATAGACTTCAGCATAAACAGTTGTATAATTACTACAAGGATGTTCAAAAAATTTAGTCAACTCTTTCCTTCATTCATTTCTTCCATGCTGGAAAGACACTCTCAACAAAGCTAGAATGAATGTTTTCTTGTGTTCTTGCATGGTTGTGTTTTGACCTGTGGTAATGATTCAATAATGAGGCCTCATAGATATGGACTTCAATTATAAAATTTCTTATCTATAGAATTTCTAAAAAAAATTCTTAATATTTGTTAACTTGAAATTAATGATGATGATGAACATAAGTGCAACAAAGCCCATTTATGGAGGGCTTCGTCCTTGATGACAGGTCAGTGTGGTGGAATTGTTATACCAATTTGTTAATTCAAAATATCATACTCTGGAATTTTATCATTGTATGTTTTCATTTGGCAAGCTACAACTTTTCTCTACATCAAGAAATATGCCTACATATAACTTAAATGTCTGCATAATATTGTATACTTGGATACAATTCATTCAACTGAGACTTACTGATGGATTTTGAAGTATTCTTTGTGTTTCCTCCTTTTTCCCTATTGTAAATTAGAGTGAATTTTAGTTGTATATCCAGAAATCATTTGAGTATCTTGGATTTTGTTTCAGTCATATATTCTCTAACTCATTTATTTTCTTTTTTTCCTTCTATCCTGTTATTTTGGAGGTGTCAGGTTATTGGTATATCTATAATAATTTATATTTTCCAGAGTCATTGTGCATGTAATAACATTATGTTAACCTATTTTAAATATGCTTTTTTCAAGTTAGACACTTTCAAGCAATGTTGTTATTGATAAAATTTCATTTCCCATAACTGTTCAAGAGTTTAAAATGTTGTGTACACTTTTGATTTACATATATATTATTCCTTCAGACAACTAATTTTTCTATCAGGGTCCTAATCTTTATAACAGTCTATGAGAACTCATATTAATACTATTTCTAACATATTCTTCCTAATATTTTTGTCAGTTTATGATATTTTGTCCATGCTCAAATATTAGCTTCCTGGGTTACCAAAGGGATTACATTCTGTTACAGCTCTAGGCCTCTTAGTTTAAACATTTCTCAATTTACTTAAGTACTTTTCTAAGATTTTTATAGTCAAGTCTTAAAACTTGTTTTGGATTGTAAGGAGAATAAGGGCTTACCAGTAATTTTCTAAGAAAAAGGATAACTATTTTAGAAAACATTTTTTCAGATCACACATCTCCCTCAAAATCTCAAAATCGATATCAATTATTCAAGGCAATCTTTTCCCAAATATAAGTTTATTTTGCTGGGTTCTCTGTTCCATTTTGATTGTCCATTTTCTTTACATATGGTGATACCATTATTTAAGTGTTTTTTGAGATTTATATAATTTTAGATAGAAGTTGACATTGCTATTAATTTGACAGTGGTAGAAATTTTGTTATAATACAGTATTAGACAAATTCCATTCCTAAAAGTTGACTTATTGTGTACTTTTGTAATATATCTCCATTCTGAGCATTATAACAAAGCCAGTAGTCAGCTTGCTATGTATATAAATGATATTTTAAAATATGCCTTAGATGGAAACCTACAATTTCTCTTTTTCTGTCTACTATCTCTTAGTTAGATTTTTTTAGAGATTCATCTATTTTGTAAATTTATCAGCAGTTTGTTCTATATTATAGAATTCTACTTTATTTTATGTATATAATCACATTTTATCTACTCACTATTAAAAGCAGCTTGAAATCACTGACTCTTATGAATATCATCTCTGATAAGTCTAGCATATGATCATTTGTGGACATATGTATTTTTATTTCTCATTGGTAGGATCTGTAGAATGGAACTGTTGGAGCATATGTATATATTTTAGGAGTCTGTTACATTTTCCAAGGAGTCTATTCCATTTCTCATTCACCTGAGTGGTACATGAGAGCTCACTCTCTTTATACACTGACTGATTCCAGCAGTTATTATTGCCAGTGGTCATGCTAGTAAAGTGCTATTCCATGTGGTTTTAATTTTTAATTCTCTAATCAACAAAAATTCCAAGCTTATGCTTACAACCTAGTCAAAAATGATATATCCATACAAAATATGTTCTTAATAAAAAAATGGGTAAAAATTCATTTATGGAGTCAATTCAAATATCTTTCCACATTTTAATTTGTGATTTTATGATTTTAGTTTAACATATCTTTTTATGCTTAGAATACATTTTGTTTTTATGCCTTCTTTTCTGTCTTTCTTACTCTCTTTCTTGCTTTCTCCTTTCATTTTTATTTATTTGAAAGAGAAGAGGTAGACAGACTGGGCATGTCAGGGCCTCTACTCACTGCCAATGAACTCAGGATGCCAGCTCCATCTTGTGCATTTGGCTAACATGGGTCTTGGGGAATCACACCCGGGTCCTTAGCTTCACAGGCAAGTGACTTAACCACTGAGAAATCTCTCTATCCTAAAGTCTCCTTTTTGTTTCTTTAAATGTGTGTATTAGAGAACACCCTGATTCAGTTTTTGTGACCAGTGTATTTAAAACTGTATACCTAACTCAAGCTGTGAAGATTCTTTCCTGTGGTTTCTTTTAAAATTTTCAAGCGATACCTCTTACATTGAAGTATATGATCCCTTTTCTGTGTGATATGAGGTGAAACTTCATATTAGTTTATTCGTTGTTATTTTTGACATATTGGTTTTTAATTTATTTCAATTTTATATTTATTTATTTATGTGTGTATATATGAGAGACAGAGAGAGAGAGAGAGAGAGAGAGAGAACCAGCAAATGGGCACACCAGGGCCTCTAGCCACTGCACACAAACTCCAGACGCATGTTTCACCATGTGTATCTCATTTACGTGGGTTCTGAGTAATCAAACCTGGGTCCTTAGGCTTTTTTGCAGGCAAGTACCTTAACCACTAATCCATCACTCCAGCCCATAATGGTTTTTAAATTACCGTATACCATTTTTGAAATAGTAATTCTTCTCACAGTAATTTGACTCAATTTTTTTACATTAATTGACCATTGCTGTTGAACATATCCAAATATGGTTTATGTTTCACCAACATTTTTTATGTTAAGAAGGATATAATAAGAAACCTTGTTGACATTACTTTCAAATATTAAATACCACTCCTGATAAATGTCTGAGCTTGATTCCTGAAGCTCTTTTGCTTGCTGCCTGGAAAGTTGGTATTTTCTTCCAGATGTTTCATCCATGTGTTCCTGACATTATAAGGCACTATGAAGTCCACACCAGAACCAAACTGATGCCAGGACCATGCCCTAAGTCCACAAAACTATGAATTAAATATATCTCTTTTCTTGAAAGTATTTTGCTTTGGGCTTTTCATTAAAATAGAAACAAGTGAATACAATTTCAAAGATAAGGGTTTTTTTTAAAGCAAGTTTTCACAATATAGAAAAGTTGGCCTTAAATTCACTGTATGGCCCATATTAACCTGGAACTCATGGAAATCCTCCCAAGTCCTACATGAGCCCCAATACTGATCTCAGAATAAGAACTTATTTCTGTATGTGCCCATCTAATAGGTCTGGTCCATGAGTGAGCAAAGTGAATGCTTACACACCATGAAAAAGTGAGCATCCCATTTTTTCTTTATATGTGTGTATATTTTCATTGACAACTTCCGTGATTATAAACAATATCCCATGGTAATTACTTCCTTTTCCCCTCCCCACTTTCTTGAAGATAAACTCTCCATCATTTCCCCTCCACCTCTCAGTCTCTCTTTTATTTTAATGTCATGATCTTTTCCTCCTATTATGATGGTCTTGTGTAGGTAGTGTTAGGCACTTCGAGGTTATGGATATCCATGCCATTTTGTGTCTGGAGAAGTACATTGTAAGGAGTCCTACCCTTCCTTTAGCTCTTACATTCTTTCCTCCACCTCTTCTGCAATGGACCCTGGGCCTTGGAAGGTGTGATAGAGATATTTCAGTGCTGACCACACCTGTGTTATTTCTCCTCAGTACCATGGTGCCTTCTCTGAGTCATCCCAAGGTCACTACTATCTGAAAAGAGAAGCTTCTCTAACCAAAAGTGAGAGTATCATTAATATATGAGTATGAACTTTAAGTGAAGTGCTTACTGGGCAGTTTGGTGAGCATAGTATGTACATTTAGCCAAATAGCAGCAGATATTACAACCCTAAGGCTCGTGACTACCCCTGTTTTAAGTTTTCAGTGTCAGGTATATATTCCTTTACATGGCGTGGGACTCCAGTCAAATTAGAAAGCAGTTGGTTTACCTCGTAACAGACATGCCATTATTGCACACGATGGCATGCCTGGCCAACTATAAGGCTTGTAGTGTCCACTGTTGAGTATCTTTACTGGTGATTTCTCTTTCATTGAACTGCATATAGCATGGCTTTTTCTAGCTTTCTCACAGCTGGTCTACATGGAGGAGGCTTTCAGCTTAGCTCTAGCAGGATTTGTCAGTGACCTTTCAGCCCAAGTATGTGGAATCTTCAGCAATAGGGTCTTAACATCTATTCCTGATGGGAAACCAAGGGCATTGACAATTGCCTGTGATGATTTGGGGGGACTTGTGCATGATAAAAAATGTGTTCAATGTTTAGACTGCACAAAGTTTACTTTCTGAATAAATCCTATTTTGTTAAAGGTATGCATGCTTGAGGTCCACAGTCAGCCAAATACATGGATGTTGATGATAGATAGATAGATAGATAGATAGATAGATAGATAGATAGATAGATAGATAGATAGACAGACAGACAGACAGACATCAACTGTTGCAGTCCGGTTTGGTAGAAATCACCCAACCAAGAGCAGCTTCTGGGAAAAAGAGATTTATTTTGGCTTACATGCTCAAGGGGAAGCTCCACGATGGCAGGGGAAAATGATGGCATGAGCAGAGGGTGGACATCACCCCCTGCCCAACATAAAGTGGACCACAGCAACAGGAGGGTGTGCCAAACACTGGCATGGGGAAACTGGCTATAAAGCCCATAAGCCCACCCCAAACAATACACTCCCTACAGGAGGCATTAATTCCCAAATATCCATCAGCTGGGAACCTAGCATTCAGAACACCTAAGTTTATGGGGGACACCTGAATCAAACCACAGCATAGACTGTGCTGAATAATGAGATCTCTCCCAAAGATGTCTAAACCTAATTCACCCAGAATTGAATATGCTATTATTCTTGTTAAAATGACCTTACAACATGATTAAGGGAAGGATTTTGAGTGGAAAACTTTACTAGGTCTTCTAAATGGAAATATTATATCTTTATAGGCCCTTATGGGATGAAATCAAGAATATTAAGGACAAAGGAAATATAAAGAACCTTTGAAAGCTGTGAGACTCACTTTTTTTTTCTTAGAGCCCTAGCAATTTACCAATGGGCTAACCAGTGGGCTACTGCCCTGCTCATGAACATTGATCATGGCTTCCAAAATTATAAGAAAATAAATTCGTGTAGATATACCACATCTTTGTTATCCATTCTTCTAATGATGGACATCTGGGTTGATTCCAGCTTTTAGCTATTACGAATTGAGCTGCTACAAACATGGTTGAGCAAATCTCTCTGGCTTTTGGTTTGAAGCTTTTAGGGTACATGCCCAGTAATGGTATAACTGGGTCTGTTGGTATTTCTATAGTCAGCTTTTTCAGGAGTCTCCATATTGCTTTCCAAAGTGGTTGTACCATCCTGCATTCCCACCAAGAGTGAATGAGTGTCCCTGCTTCTCCACATCCTAGCCAGCATTTATTTTCATTTGACCTTTTGATGTTGGCTATCCTTATTGGGGTAAGGTGGAATCTCATAGTTGTTTTAATTTGCATTTCTCTGATGATTAGGGATGATGAACATTTTCTTAGGTGTGTGTTTGCCATTTGTATCTCTTCCTCTGTGAATTGCCTGTTTAACTCTGTGCCCCATTTTGTGAGTGGGGTATTTGTCTTCTTATTGTTTAGACTTTTGAGTTCTTTGTAAATTCTAGAGATAAGGCCTCTATCAGTTGGATAACCTGCAAATATTTTCTACCATTCTGTGGGTATTCTATTCGCTTTGCTTATTATATACTTGTCTGTAAAGAAACTCTTCAGCTTCATATGATCCCAATGGTTGAGTGACTGTTTAAGAACTTGAGCCACTGGGGTTTTATTCAGGAAGTCTTTTTCCATTCCTATATCATGGAAAGTACTTCCTAAATTTTCTTCCAGTAGTTTGCGAGTTTCTGGTCTTATGTTGATGTCTTTGATCCATTTGGATTTGAGTGTTGTGCATGGTGAAATGTGTGGATCAAGTTTTAGTTTCCTGCCTGTGGTTATCCAGTTTGTCCAGCACCATTTGTTGAAGATGCTATCTTTTTTCCAGTCTATATTGTTTGGGCCTTTGTCGAATATCAAGTAGCTATAGTTTCTTGGCCCAAAATCCGGGTCCTCAAGTCTATTCCATTGATCTATACTCCTGTTTTTATGCCAGTACCATGCTGTTTTTATTACTATGGCTTTGTAGTAACCCCCACTTGCAGCTTGGGCCTACCATCCACAATGAGCTTTTGATCAGAGAAACCTACAAGGTTTCCCAAAACAATGACAGACTTCTGTCAGAGTACTTGATGACCCACCAAAGGCCAGTGGTAAGACCCTATTGCTGAAGACTCCATACGCAGCTGACATGTAAAATGGAATAGCATGGCTGGAAGCCAGGAGAGAGTCAGTCCCCAGACAGTCAGCGTGTCTAGTGCCAGAAGGCACTACATAGGCGACTGGGGGAAATGACCAAGATCTGTCCAAGCAACACATTGTTTAACCTAATTAGCAACAAATAACCAGATGTGATGCCCACACAAGTGCAATAGTGGTACACAGCCATGGTGAGGAATCAATTGCTCTTGATTTGGCTAACTGATCCACTCAGTGGTACTAGACCCTTAGCTGGAGCTGGGAAACAAGTCAGAACCATACCCAAACACAAGCCCACTCTACAATATCAAGCTACCATCAATCACGGGGTATAAGAGGGCCTACACCTATCAAACTGTCTATCAAAAAAGTAAGTGTTATCTCAATTTTCCGGGTGCTAACTTACTCTCCGTTGGAGAATCTGCTTCTCTTTTCCAGATAGATGCAGATCCTAAGAAGAGAGCTGCCCCAACATACCTCAAAAGGGGCCCAACTGAAACTAAGGACAACTGGCGAAATAAGCAAGGGTGATGTTTTCCTGTGAACCGGATACCAGCACAAAGAGGAATGAGATCAACGCAGAGAAAAATCAACTCCTACCAAATCAGAGAGCCAAAGCCTCAGAGGCCCCCAACACCTCAGCACTGAAGCAGACCAAAAATGAACCCAACATGGCTCAGGGAAATCTTGCGGAAGAGGGGGTGGAAAGAATGTCAGAGTTACATGTTGGGTCATGACTTGCAGAGACATTTATCATACCAATAACTGGGGGCTAACTCCACAATGCACAACCCATTTGCATTAATAAGGAGGGTCTAATTGGAGGGGGTAGATCACAGATGAGCCTAAATAATGGTACCAAACTGCCTGTATTTACTGAAAAGAAAACTAATAAATTAAATTAAAAAAAAAAAAGAAAAAGAAATTTAGAGAAGCAAAAGAGACAGTCAAGAAGGATGTATATCTATCTTTACATGCATGCATACACATTAAGTAACATTTACTTCAGCATTATTTATGAAATACCAAACAAAACGTTAAATTGGATGCAGATCCAAAAAATATATGATTTAAATGCAAAAAAAAAAAAAAAGAAAATAAATTCGTGTTTTAAGCCACTAAAATTTGCATCAGTGTTTCCTATGTCTATCTTTATCACTGGATACCCTAATGCTTCTCTAGGATACTCTTTATTTGCACTGTATATATCACAACTCTTGGCTATCTCTGATTTTAGCCTTTCCTATTTTACATTAGGATTTGATGTTTTTATGACACTTGGTACTTGGGTATGTTCAGTCTCCTTTCCTCATTAAGAGTAAATTTTCTACAATAAGGACTTATCCTGCCTTGGCTTAAAAAATAAAGTCCATTAATGGAACACAGGGAATATTATAGCAGCCCCAGATAAAATTGTTCTAACTAGTATTATCTAAACACTTATTGGCTTATTTTTTCTTAATTAAATATTTTTCCATTTGTTATATGCTATAGTTATTTTTCAAAGTTTAAAATGATTTATTTTGAGAATTCACTTATTTTTATACTTCCTAAATGGGGTAAGTATACTCTTTTTTATTTCTTTACATTATCTATTATGTTTTGGCTTAATATATATGTGAGTAACATATTTTTATCAGTATAAGGTACATACTAGCATTAATCATAATAATTTTCAAATGGTCACTACATGCCTATTTTGCCCAAATTCATCAGACCCTCAACTTATGTAGCTCTTCCAACATCCCTTCTCTTATGATTCTGCTTCTCTTGTGTATATTTCTCACTAATTTGTCCAAAATTATGATGCCATTTTCTTTGTGTTCAGTGGGTCAGGATAGCTAATTTGTAGTTTCTTAAAGTTGTTCTCTTATTGTGAATATATCAGGGTAGTGTAATTGGCTCCCCACTACTGGAATCAGTTTATAACCAAACATAGTTTATGGGAGGAATGAGGTTTATTTGAAGTTTACAGATCCAGGGGAAGTTCCACTTCTGGAATCAGAAGCTGGCCCCCTTTTTCAGATCCAAGCAGAAAATCATAACCATAAGCAAGCATGCAAGAATGTGCAACAGAAGGACCCCAAGAACTCACTCTAAATACCTTAGGCTGGAAATTTGATGGAACCCCAGTAACACCTTATGGCTGCATACCAGGATCCACCCCTAATGACACCTCTTTTAGGCAGGCTTTTAGAAATATAAGTTACAAGCTTTAAGTAAATATCTAAGTCTATTGGGGGACAAACATTCAAACTATCACAAAGGACTTTCTTCCTCAGTGACTAAGGTACTTGCCTGTGAAGCCTAACGAACCACGTTCAATTCCCCAGTACCCATGTAAGCTATATGCACAAGGTGGTGAGTGCATATGGAGTTTGTTGGCAATGACTAGAGGCCCTGGCATGCCCATTCTCATTCTCTGTCTCTCTTGTTCCTAACCTCTCTCTCTCTCTCTCTCTCTCTGCTTGAAAATAAGTATTGAAAAAAAAAACACACTTCTAATAAAAAAAATATTCTTCATTAGTATGAATAAATAAAGCCAACAAAGTTGTTAAGTGAAAGGGAGTATCAGTAATTTCCAAACTTACTTTGCTTCCATTATTTCTGAAATAAAAACTGTATCCTCCCTATGCACATACCAATTTCTATTATATTTATTCAAAATATATTAAAATTAAATTGTAAATCTTGTAGTATTTCTCTAAGAAATGATTCCACGTGTGTCTCAAAAAGTGTTAATTATGCCTAAGTTACACATTTTAATTAGACTGTAATTGTTTTACCCAATATAAAGATTATAACTAATCCTTTTGTGCTCTTGATCCACTAAGACTTTTATATTTTACATATCATATTCTTATCTGTAAGATGAACCCTAAAGTTTATTACAACCAATGCTGCCCTATTTTCTGAGTGGCGAGAAAATAAGTCCCTTGTATGTAATATGTTCTCTTTGATTCTAACAGTGTTTCAGGTCCACTATCACTCCTTCAAGGATTAGAGAGGCGTTCATAGTTGGCTTCACATTGAAAATGATATTTTTGTGTTGAATATTCTGTACATACATGTACTTTCAGTAATAAATGATGAGCATGATCAGATACCTTAAAAAATCCTACTTTGCTGGTTTGTCCTAAATGGCTTTGGTAACATGACAACATTTACTTGTACTATATTGTCTCCTAATACTGTGCAACTAATTATCAGTCACTAGAGATAAAACAGAGTAGTTTGAAACTATACAAAGATAAAATAGATTTTTATACTAGGGATATTTTATAACATATAGAAATCTATTAAATTATAATGATATTCACTTAGTATTTCATGTTAAATCTGTAACATAGACTTTAAGTGGAAATAGTAACTAGAGTAAGTGATCATGAAATACTTCCAGTGACATTTTATGGTAATGACTTTTATTTCAATAATAATTTAACAATGTAATTAAATGTGAAGCTTTTTATTTCTAAATATATCTCTTTCTTGCCTTTTTTTATATTTAGTAAAATAATTTTCCATGCCAATCTGCAGTATCTTGTGATACAGTTTAATACTGTTTATCAATGTAGTATGTATTTATTAGTTGTTTTTAGAAATCTTAATACCTTGAAATTTAAGAAGTACTTATCTATAGGTAGTTGGGTAACATAAAATTTAAGTACTGTGGGCTGGAGTGATGGCTTAGTGGTTAAGTGGTTAAGGTGCTTCCATGCAAAGCCTAAGGACCCATATTAGATTCTCTAGGTCCCATGTAAGCCAGAGACAGAAGGTGATACAAGTGTACAAGGTCGCACATATGCACAGGGTGGCACACATGCTTAGAGTTTGATTTTAGTGGCTGGAGGCCCTGGCATGCCAATTTTCTCTCTGTATCTTTCTTTCTTTCTCTCTCTCTCTCTCTCTCTCTCTCTCTCTCTCTCTCTTTTGGTGTTTTGAGGTAGGGTCTCACTCTAGACCAGGCTGACCTGGAATTCACTGGGTACTCTCAGGGTGGCCTTGGACTCATGATGATCCCGCTACCTCTGCCTCCCAAGTGCTGAGATTAAAGACCTAGTGCTCTCTCTCTCTCTCCCCCCGCCTTTCTATTTCTTGAATGAAAAATCCAGTCTGTTTGGCTTACCTAAAAAAGAAAAAGTACTGTGATACGATAAGTAACATACGTCAAACATAAAACTTAAATCACTTTAAACAATCCTGAAATAAAATGGATGTACTGAAGAATGAAGAACCAAGACTAAAAAATGAGGAGTTATTGTTGTCCAGGACAAGGTTGAAGAGAAATTATATTCAGAGAACAATATTTAAGAATTCAGTAGGATTCATAGCTTCCATTAACTCTGAGAAATATGAAGAGACGAAAACCAGGAATCCATAGAGCAGAAATAGGCCCTGCCAGCCAAGTTTATTAAATACAACAAAGAAGCTTTTAAACTTGAAGGATAAATAAGTTCTAGACAACACAAACTGAAGCATTTTGTGACCATGAACACTAGACCTGCATTACAGAAGACAGTTAAAGGAATTCAACCCAAAGTAGTTACTAGTTACAGTATACATGGGCTGGTTTCAAAATGCAGCTAGTTAATGTTCAACATTAGAAAAAACTCTTTTAAGAAATTTCATACTTTCCTGTTAACCTAAATATTCTCATTAAAATTATAGCATTTCCATAAATATCAGTGCAATTAAAATTAATAAACCATATCTGCAGGGCCTTTTCTGACTGATACTGATTTTGAAATATAAAATTCTATAAAAAGAATGTAGTGATTAATAATAGTAATGTCAGAGGAATAAAGCATTATTTTCTTCATTACTTTGTTTGGACTATAACCAAGCCTTTTTTTAAAAATATTTATTTACCCTCATTTATTTATTTACAAGCAGAAAGAGATAGAGAGAAGAGAGACAGGCAGAGATAATGGGTACACCAGTGCCTAAAGCCACTGCAAATAAACTCCAGATGCATTTGTCACTTTGTGCATATGCAATTATGTGAATACTGGGGAGTGGACCCTGGGTCCTTTGGCTTTGTAGGAAAATGTCTTAACTACTAAGCCATCTCTGCATTCCCCAACTATATTTTTTAATGCATTCTCCTCTTTACGTCTTCTACAGTAGAAACATCCTGAGCTAAGAGAACTTTAATTGAGAAAACAAATAAAAAAATATCTAAACATAATCAAATTGTTCACCAAAAAAGGGGTAAATATGGAAAATCCAGGTATTTGGAATTTTTCTATCAGGATTTTGGATTAAGAAATGACTTCTGGGGCTGGAGAGATGGCTTAGTGGCTAAGTGCTTGCCTATGAAGCCTAAGGACTCGAGTTCGAGGCTTGATTCTCCAGGACCCACGTTAGCCAGATGCACAAGGGGGCACACACATCTGGAGTTCGTTTGCAGTGGCTGGAGGCCCTGGAGTGCCCATTCTCTCTCTCGCTCTCGCTCTCTCTCTCTCTCTCTCTCTCTCCCTCTCTCTCTCTCTCTATCTGCCTCTTCCTCTCTCTGTCTGTCACTGTCAAATAAGTAAATAAAAATAAACAAAAAAAAAAAAGATAAGAAAAGAAATGGGGGAAAGTGTGGGGGGGAGGGAGGGAATTAACATGGGATTTTTTTTATAATCATGGAAAATGCTAATAAAAATTTAAAAAAAAAGAAATGACTTCAGTATAATTAGGTGTCAGTAAGTTTATTAATATACAAGTTAGATTTAAAATGATACCTAATAAACAATTAATAAAATACCATTGCCAAATAAATGTTAAAGGCATTTATACATGAAAACCATGTCATGATCAGAACGATTTGAGAACTTGATTGTATTTAGCTTGATAATGGTTGCCTTTTCTTTGTATGTTTCTATGGGAGTTGATTGAGTTCATTTAATAAATTCTAAATATTTTAAGTACTTAATTCACCATATAAAAATTATTTTATATAGATATAGTTACAAAAATCCCCTTTCTTATAAAATACTAGCACGTTAAAAAATAACCTTGAAATGTTCTCTACCTACTACTTTCAAACTATGCTTTGAGAGTATGGAAACTAGTTTATTTTGAGCATCATGAGAAAAATTTAAGAATGTACATTTTTTTCTAATTTTTTTCAACATCCTTTAATTAAATGTGATATTAAAAATAGCCTTCATGTAATTCAAGTTAAAATCCTTCTTTACCTTGTCTTAATTTTTAATATTTAAGTCATATATTGATTTCTGAATCTCCTACAATCACTGGATTAAATTTCTAAAATATTGATTTTCTAAGATATTTTCTAAGATGTTTCTAAGATATTTATTTATATATCAGTCCACTTTTCAGTTGCCTATTTTCATTGTTCTAAAACTGTACTATCATTTTATATGCTATTTTACGTGAAATTATAATGTTGCTTAAGGAGTTCAAGGATTAAAAGAGACTAAAAAGAATAATTTATATGCCATCACATTCTCTAGAAATATCAGGATAGGAGAGAGTGCAAGGTTTGAGAATAAAGGAAGGGAAAGTGGATACACAACTATGGGAGAACAAATATAAGCTCAGCAACAGAAGATTTTTTTTTTTTTCTTTTTAAAATACCTTATGCTCGGGCTGGAGAGATGGCTCAGCGGTTAAGCGCTTGCCTGTGAAGCCTAAGGATCCCGGTTCGAGGCTCGATTCCACAGGTCCCACGTTAGCCAGATGCACATGGGGGGGGGGGCGCACACGTCTGGAGTTCGTTTGCAGTCTCTGGAGGCCCTGGTGCGCCCGTTCTCTCTCTGTTTGCCTCTTTCTCTCTCTGTCTGTTGCTCTCAAATAAATAAAAAATAAATGAAAAAAATATTTAAAAAAACCCTTATGCTTTTAAAGAAATAAAAAGTTCCTAAAAATAGAAACAAAAATATCCTATCTCCAGAAGCATGGGAAGGACATAGCCCTAATGGGGCAGAGACCCAGGCATGGGGATGTAAGCAGCCAAAGAGTTGGGAAGGAGAACCCTCTTCAGTGACCTCAGGTAAGTAAGATATCTAGGGTCAGGAATCCAACACAGGTTGGCACATCAGTCTCACATGTGTGGTCTGGGCTGAGAAGGAGTCAACTGAGATATCACTAGATGAAATAAGGAGACAAGGAATTCAGTCCTGCAACTGAGGTAGTCAGGGTGAGCTGAGATATTCAGTCACTTGTGTTCCAGGAGGCAAATAGAAATCAATTTAAGGCTTCTCTTATGAGCCTTTTTCTATCTACCTCATAATTAACTTAACTAGTTCACTGTCATTACATGGTCTTGTTTATTTATTAGATCTTTTATATGTTGCAAAATACTTTGTTAATTTAACATGTAAATCTATTAATGTAAGAAAAATCAGCAGTGGAAAGTTTCCGTCTCTAACTACAATTTAAATTTAACAACTTCAATAATGCTTATATTAATTAATTCCGTAGTGCTTTCCTGCTGAGATATATCCCCAGCTCTAAAATAAACATAAACATTGTAATGTGTAGATAATATACTGGAGATTGGATGTTTACCATGTTGTCTTATGTTTTACAAATGAGCTTTTATTTCCTTGAACAATAATATCCAATCTCCTTTTCTCACTGACCCTTATAAATGATCTCTATTCTACTTTGAAATGTTGATTAATTTAGACACTGATCATATAGTTATTTCCTCCTAACAAAAATATTCCCTCCTGACATGAGGTCAAGAGGTCAAGAAGTCTGGGAGACCTAAAATTGACTTGGTCACAGACCACTCCCCAAGGTTATAGGAATTATAAACAATTTGAGAAGCAGACTTTGACCAGTGTTAAGTAGCAAATGAAATGTTTCTTTCTGGTGGAAGAAGGAAGCTCACTTAGGAGGTTGTGCAAGTTCTCCCTAAAGATATATAAAGGGTAAGCAACTGTGGTAAGAGATTCTCTAACAATCAGAGCTGCCTTCAGGTTGTGCATTGTGATCAAGAGATGCAGCTTTTGTGAATAGACCTTTGAACTAACAGTTTTCTATATGTCCTTTGTCAAGTAGCCCCAAAGTTTAACCCACCAATAATTTTAAAAAAATATTAACTCAAGGTGATATTAGATGGCCCATCAAATGGCTTGTTAAAAGCTCAAACTCATCAGAGCTCAGGGATACAGGAAATTAGAGCATGAGCTCTCCTCAGCTGCCAATGTAATAAATGTTGTTTCCCAATCTCTTTGAGTGACACTTGATTTTTTTATTACTCTCGTTGAACCCAAATTTCTACATTTCTGGGGGTCTCCGGTGGGAATGATCTGCTAAGGAGCTGGAAGGAGCTCTATATACTGGTTTCTAGTTCACAATGAAACTCTGCCATTCTGAGTGGGCCTATCCAATCAAACTTCAGAGAGAGCTGGACCAACTCATCATGCCACTACTATAAGATTAGGTAAGATGTGGGTCTCAGGTTAATGGGGGCAGCTTCTCTCCCCAATGAGAGGGTGGAGTGAGCTGATTCTCCACTCCCTCCCCATGCCAAATCCTAATAATAAAGGGAGTATCTAGCCCTTGCCTGCCTGTACTGTAGGAAATTGTTAGGAAGGAAGGAGGCATTGCAATAGATTTATTTTGGAGGTAGGGTCTCATTCTAACTCAGGCTGACCAGTAATTTACTATGTAGTTTCAGAGTGGCCTTGAACTCACAGTGATACTCCTACCTCTGCCTCCCGAGTGCTGGGATTAAAGGAGTGAGCCACAATGCCCTGCTAATATTCTCTTCTTGAATGTGTATGTATGTGTGTGGCTCACACCCTGTGTCTGTAGACCCATTTTTGTCCTGACCAGTACTTGGGAGTTCTTTGTATTTGTTGTGCAATAGTAATACACAGAAAAATTCATCTTGTGGGTGGACCCACAGTCCAAAGCAGAGCATTGAAGGCACTGGGGGTACTGTGGGGAAGTGCAGGGATTCGCTGATTCTGCTTGCCTAGCAGTGGCTTCAAAAATTTAGAGTCCATTTTTGGTCTACTTCAGTGCTGAGGTGTTGGGGGCCTCTGAGGCTCTGGCTCTCTGATTTGGTAGGAGTTGATTTTTCTCTGTGTTGGTCTCCTTCCCCTTTGTGCTGGTATCCAGTTCACAGGAAAACATCACCCTTGCTTGTTTCGCCAATTGTCCTTAGTTTCAGTCGGCCCATTTTAAGGTATGTTGGGGCAGCTCTCTCCTTAGGATTTGCATCTATCTGAAAAATAGAAGCAAATTCTCCAACGGAGAGTAAGTTAGCACCTGGAAAATTGAGATAACAATTACTTTTTTGATACAGAGTTTGATAGGTGTAGGCCCTCTTCTACCCTATGATTCAGGGAAATTTTGCGGAAGAGGGGGCGGAGAGAATGTCAGAGTCACATGTTGGGTCATGATATGCAGAGACATTTATCGTACCAATAACTGTGGGCTAACTCCACAATGCACAACCCATATACCTCAACAAGGAGGGGCCAATGGGAGGGGGTAGATCATAGATGAGCCTAAACAATGGTAGTAAACTGCCTGTATTTGCTGAAAAGAAAACTAATAAATTAAATTTAAAAAAAAAAAGGCAAAGGAAAATTAAATTAAAAAAAAAAACAAACAAACTTTGGAGTCCCTGTCTGATCCCTGGTTGCATCCTGAGGAGGTAGTGTGTCTGAACTCTGGGAAGTGCCAGGCTGAGCAGGTCTGTCCCAGTTCCTGCCCTGTACCCCAGAACAGGAGAGTGAAGGGCACTTGGTGAGGACAGCCTGCCTACCAGGAGCTATGCTTGTGTTCTCCTTCCCACCCGTCAATGTGAGTCATGGGTTAAGGTCATAGGCAGCATACAACTTTCCTCCCCGTGTGCACTGTGAACTGTCAGCCTGGTACCTGAGCAAGGCTAGATCCACGTATTTGATGGCTGCAGAAGTCAAAGAGAGGCATTCTGTGTGTTTTCCCCAGATCTCAAAACAAGGAGGCAACAAACTTCATGTATGCATCTACTCCCATCTACAGGAGGACTAGGGACCAAAGACTGTGAAGTGCTGTTGTGGAGATGGATTTTGCCATAGCAAATCAGAGCTCTCTGAGAAAGACAAATTTGTAAAGTGCAAAATTTGTAACATCGGGGAGCTTAGGCTTCCCAGGTCCCTGGGAGGGATACAGGTTTTCTCTGCAATGTGATTTAGAAAGATAATACAGATAAGCTAGAGAGCCAGAGTAGAGGCTCCAAAGCCAGAGGACCCAGTCCAAGCCCCTGTTACCCAAGGGTCAGCTGCTTCCTTGTTCATGCAGCTCCTGTGAAGAGGGAGGGTGAGAGAATTGCTGGCATGGCTGGGGTCCCTGGAGAGTGGTTGGGCCTTTTAGAAGAGGGGGACACTGATGCTGCTTGGGTGTCTGGAGGAGTAAGCCAAAATCAAAGTTTCCATGCCTCTGAGTTTAAGGGCCAGAGTGCTTAGGCTGGATCCCATGGGATTTCTTATACTGACATTGTTTCTGGCTCTAGGCTCTATGCTAATTCCAGGAGTTTCAGCCTAGACCTTTCCATTGTTTTGGCTTTGAGAGATATGTTGTACCGATTTCAAGGTTTGTTTAATCTCCTTTATTTTGTTGAAACTGACAATGGGGACAAGGAATAGGGGATTAAATATAACAGGAGGCAAATGGGACTAACATGTGATTTGTTTATACAATGAAAATTGGTTCATAATGGTCTTTTAGGAAAAAAAAAATGACCAACAGAAAGTTTGTAGTATGTGATAATAAGATAAAATGGTTAAAGAGTAAATCTGAAAAGAAATGTTAAATGCTGGATAATAAAGAATGCTTCATAAGGACCTTTTCTGAAGAGTATATAATTCAGAAGATTAAAATGCATATATATAAGAGCCAGGTGTGGTGGTGCACAACTTTGATTCCAGAACTTGGGAGGCAGAAGTAGGTGGATCACCATGAGTTCAAGGACATCTTGAGAATAATTCCATTTCAGCCTGGGCTAGAGCTATGCCCTACCTCAAAAAAAAAAAAAAAAAAAAAAAAAAAAAATCACAAAAAACTTATAAAAGTTTTGAGTAAATTTAAACAGAAAATTTGGAGACATATATAGATATACAAGAGGGGGTGAGTTTAAATAGTGTCAAGGAGAATATATATATATATATATATATATATATATATATATATATATATATATATATGTTATTTGGAGGCATATGTACATATATAGAGAGAAAGATAATATATAAAAGGAATGAATTTAAACAGTGACAAGGCATATACACACACATGTGTGTGTGTCCAAAATGTATTGGCCAAAACATTCTAAATCCAACTTCTATTTAGAAGGAGCTAAAAGAAAATAATTTTCAGGCTAAATCCAGATAAAATTTGTCAGCTTAATGTGCCACTGAGTCATAAACACAGTGGAGCCCCATAGCTGAATGTTAAGTTATACTGATTCCATATAGGGGCACAAACAATTGGAATTCATCTTAATTAGGTGTGTATAAAACCCTGTCATTTATCACAAGGTCATAAGGTCAGGTGTAATTCACATTCTTGGTGTAAATATCTAACTAGGTTCGACACAGACAAGACCCTGTAACCTTGTTCTATAATAAACAGGTAAAATTCTCATTCATTTGTTATGTTTTCTGGTTAAGAACAAAAAGATATTCTCAAAGCAGGGCACAGAAGTACCAGTATAATAGCAATCCTAGTTAAGTTTCATTCCAACTTCTTCCCCCTAGTCTCTGATAGTTGCTAAGTATTTGTAAGTAGACTAAAAGGCAGAAATCAAATGAGACATCTCATCACTACTTCAATATAGGCTGGGACTATCTCCTAAACTGATATTTCTGTGCCTAATTCCTGTTTGTTCAAACATTTAAAAGACCTATCCATTACCAGAAACTGTCAATTTGCCACATTTTCTCCAGGAAAGTAAATTTTATTTTTATTGAAAGTTATAATTGCAAGTTTCACATGATAAGGTATTTATCACTTTGGTGATATAAATTATATTAATAGATAGGCATGTGCTATTTAAAGACGTCACAGAACTATGAATTTGAAGTCAAACACTTCCCTGCTTCAGATCTCAGCTGACTTATTGTTTCCTGAAACATTTTTTACATTTTTTATTAACAACTTCCATTATTGTAAACAATATCCCATGGTAATGCCCTCCCTCCCCACCACTTTCCTCTTTGGGACTCTTTTCTCCATCATATCCCCTCCCCCTCTCAATCAGTCTCTTATATTTTGATGTCATGATCTTATCCTTCTATTATGATGGTCTTGTGTAGGTAGTGTCAGGCACTGTTAGGTCATGGATATCCAGGTCATTTTGTGTCTGGAGGAGCACGTTGTAAGGATTTATACCCTTCCTTTGGCTCTTACATTCTTTCTGCCACCTCTTCCACAATAGACACTGAGCCTTGGAAGGTGTGATAGAGATATTGCAGTTCTAAGCACTCCTGTCACTTCTTCCAGCACCATGATGCCTTCTGAGTCATCCCAAGGTCACTGCCATCTGAAAAGAAAAAGGTTCTCTTTCAAAAGTGAGAGTAGCATTAATATATGGGTATGAACATTAAAATAAGTGCTTGATGGGCAGTTTGATAAGCATAGTATATACATTTAGCCAGATAGCAGCAAATGTTACACCCCTAGGGCTCATGACTATCCCTGTTTTAAGTTTTCAGTTTCAGGGATGTATTCCCTCCCATGGAGTGGGCCTCCAGTCCAATTAGAGGCCAGTTGGTTTCCACCATGACAGACGTGCCACTATTGCACCTATTGGCTCATTTGGCTTGGCTGGCAAAATTTAAGACTTGCAGTGTCCACTGTTCAGTGTCTTCACTCGTGATTTCTCTTTTTCCCATTGAAATGCATGCAGAATGGCTTCTTCCAGCATTCTGTCAGTTGGTCTACACGGAAGAGGCTATCAGCTCAGTTCCAGCAATATTTCTCAGTGGCCTTGCAACCCAAGTATGTGGAGTCTTCAGCAATAGGGTCTTTCCATATATTCCTGGTAGGAAACTAAGGGCCTCGGCCATGGACTATAATGGTTTAGGAGCATCAGGGACCTCCCTGGCCAACAATTCACTGGAAGTTATCCCATCCCTGGCACTGAAATTTTTCTAGGAATAATCTATGGCTCCTGAGTGTCCCATTGTCCAAAAAAAAAAAATAGGTTTCCATATGATTTATTGATATCCTCTTATAATTTGATTAGCCCTCCCTCTATCTTTCCTTTACTTGGTCTCTTCCCCTGACCTTACTTGGGTCTTTTCACCCCCATTAATCTATTCTTCTACTTACATATACATAGTACCATCCTATTAAGTACCCCCTCCTTTCTTTTCCCTAAGTAGAAAATAAACCACATGTTTAATATAAATCTATATTTTCTCTATTGCTTTTGGACACGTAAAGACACCTCTGGCAGATAAGATTAAAGCTAGACAGAAAGAAAAAAAAAAGGGTAAATTGAGTCTCAAAGTGCTTAATCATGTTACAACCTGCTTAACCTATAGACTTGCCCAGGGATTGTACCAGAACTCCCCCCCAAAAAAGAAAAGTACTACTATCTGGTTGCATGTTGTTATGATATTAAGTTTACAAATGTCTCAAAATGTCAAATTTACAACTTCAGACCACTGATATTAATCTGCTTCTGCAAATTATTATAAAAACTGGCCTTAGAATGTTCAACCAAGTTAACTTCCTTACTGTGTCAATCTTTTATTCTTTTGACTGCTGAGGAAACAGCCTTAAGTTTGAGATTTTGTCATTAGTATTTCATTTTTTATTATAAGGTTAATCATATGTGAAAACACTAGCTATAAAGATGGCTCTTGTTTCTTCATGTTAATTCTACCAAATTGTCAATGTTATGTAATCATTTGAGTTTTATGAAAAAATAATTTAGTATAAATCATTATTACTTTTATTCATGAAAGAGCTAAAAATGTCCCCAGGTCCTATGAAAACCTGCTATCAACAAATAATGTTACTATATCTTGCCCTAGATTCATATATTCTAATAGATTTAAATTTTTATAAAACTGGCTCAATGATTAATGGTATTTGCCTAAAATATTGCTTTATGTCTATCAAAATACCTCTAATTTACAAGCCAACTTAGTTCAATAATGACTAGGTTTTATTCTATTTTTAAGCTGCATGTCACCAAAAACCCTTAGTGAAGGTTTTATTTAACCATTTGTCTTATGTCAATTATCTCAAATTCATTTCTTATAAGTATGTTAATCTCATTATTCCCTGCTCCAAAGTACTATCTCATGTTCAAATGATCTTTTTCTAGAATAAAAAGGTGGTCTCAAGCTCTGCTGTTCTATTTCTAGCCTTCCTTGGGTAATTGGTTCCCAAACAGGTATGCAGACTAAAAAAAGGTGTTCTCATACATGAATGTCAAGATTTTATGCCCCTTCTTTCCTTTTCTATTCACAATTTCTAGGTACAATCAGTGGAGTTATAGTGGGTAATGGGATATTATTTCCAGGGCTGTTAACATCTTCTGCCTATTCTCGATATGGTTTATACTGTCATCTGACAACTAAACATAGATGTTAATCAGTGCTATTTTAAACTTTATATATTTAGCTAAATTTGTTTAGCTATTAAGATATCTATATCCACATGGTTTTTCAAACACATGTGCAGCTGAAGTCCATAGAGCTCCCCATAGGTCCATAAGAGTTGTTCCTGCATAGCCACTGCTAACCTTCAAAATTACTATGCATACTTTATTTTGGCAGCCTACATGATCTAAAATACCCAACAAGAGAATATAACAACAGAATATTATAATCTAAATGAAGATTCAGGCTAACCAGCTTCCTAGACCAATCATGACAACTGGAAAATTTTCAGAGACTCTGAAAGTCTCCTCAAGATAAAGCTGTAGAGGATACCTGCTACTGCCAGAGAGAATGACAACCCTGCCCTGTTTAGTCTCTCTTCTACACATTGAAGAAGCTTGAGAAGTCTATAACCCTGCTTTAGTCATAAGCGTCAAAGCCAACTGGTCTATCTATCACACAGTGAAAGTCTGAGGAATTTGATGTGGAATACGGAGGGAGAAAGGTCACAATGCCAACCAGTCATATTAGAACTAATAGTATTCCTGATCCTAATTGTGGTCATGTTTCATTTACATTCTTGTTGCTGGACAAACATATGACCAAAAACATGTCATGAGAGGAAAGGGTATATTTCAAGCTTGTAGAATCCAGGGGAAATAGTGTCAGTAGCAGAAGAAGCTGGCACACTTTCACAGGTACATTCACAGCAGAGAGAGAAAAACCCACGCAAGCATGCATAAATAGCCAGAACTCAAACCTGATTTTTTTTTTTTATACAACTTAGGGATGGACTATAAAATCTGCCCATAGGACATACCCTTTCCTCAGCAAGTTTTCCCCCTTGCATATTCAAGTTGCAAGCAAAAACGTAATAAAAAAAAAATGCCTGAGTCTATGGTGCCATACATTCAGACCATCACATTCTAACACTGTTCTCCATAGATCACGATCATCTCATAATTCAAATTGCACCCAAACTTCAAAAGTCCCCCTAATCTTTAGCAACATTAACACCATTCAAATTTCAAGACTCATCTTAGATTTAAGACTTTCTCTTAACTAAAAATGAAATTTCAAAACGAGCTTTTTAAAATGATATTAAATGTGTCAGCTTTTCTGAGAAAGGGTATAAGAGAAAGAGTCCTGCTATACTCAAAGCAGTTTAGGTCTAAACTGCAAACCATGGGTCATCTTCATAGCTCCATATGATGCCATTACTTTGCCTCCACACAGAAATTTCATCCCAGTTTCATAAAGTTAGATTTCCGCAGCACCTGAAACAGGTTTGTTTGGCTTCCACATATGGATTTCATCCCTGCTCCATTTTGCTCATGGGCTATTCTCCATGAGCTCCCTCCCCCCAACCAAAAAAAAAAAAAAATGTTGTACTTCATGAACCACTTCCTGGCATATCCCTACTTAAGTGGGAACTTGAAACTTAGACCTAGCCAGGGCAGCGCCCTATTGAAGCCTGTTATGGCATCAGTTTAGTTTCTGGGTCTTTCTAAATAAAGGCGATTACAGAAAATTTAATCCTAGGATTCCCTATCTTCACTTTGAGCTTTATTACGAAGGATCAGATGGTATTATAGTTCTGCAAGAAAATCCCTTTCTCAGAAAGGCTGACATATTTAATATGTTTTAAAAACCTGTTTGAAAGTTATTATTATTAAAAACATTTTTCTCATGGATACATCATCACTTTTAAATTTAACCTTGATCAAATTCTCTGGGCGTTGGCTGATGAATGAAGGCAGCCTTCTTTACATGAGTAGCCCAGTTCTAACAAAGCTCACTCTTTCTCTTGGCAAGTTTATAAACCATACCTTCACAGTCAACAATTCTCTCTGCATTTAACATTTTCAAGCTCTTACCAGAATAGTCAATCAAGTTTCTACATTCCTAAGTACCAAATTCTTCCACATTCCTTCTGCTGACAAGTTCCAAAAGACCATAGTACACATGGTCAGGTTCATCACAGCAAAAGTGCGCTTCTGAAAAAAACGTTTTGATGGATTTCTGGTCAAGATGGCATTGGCCTAACCACACTGCACAGTGTGGGGAAGGAAAGGCAAGATATTAAGGGTTAATTGGGTCATTTAGAGGGTGAGCAGCCTCTAACAGACCTCCGGTGGGAGGGAGCCGATGGGAAAAATAAGAGGATCTGCTGATTCCCATGCTCTCTGGGAGTCCACCAGTCCCCCAATCACCTCAAACAGCAGTCCCAGCCATAGTCCTGGCCACAGGTTCCTCTTTTACTAACTGCAGGCAAGGAGACCCAGGCCAGTTTAGCTCCACATGTGCAGCTGCAGATACAGGAATGCCCTATGACCCCACCCAACCACCTTCCCATCCCACACCCCCCTGCCATGCATGGCCGCACTCCCCCCCCCCACCTTGTCCCACATGGTCGCAGCCCCACTCCATCCCATCCCCACCCTACACGGCTTCTGTCTGCCATCTCTACTGTACACCAAACCTTCCCCCTCACCTCAGCCCAGGGTACTAATGCCTTCCTACTCACCACTACCCCCTACCCTGTGCCCAGAACCAAGCCAGTGGACCAGCACAGCTCCACTCGTGCCTCCAGGCTCAGGAACACCATCCCACTCATTGCCACTTCCCCAACCCCATGACCCCCCTCCCAAGTGCTCTGAGACAGGCAGGCCAGTGCAGTTCCCCCCATGTCTATAGCCTCAAGAATAGTCATCCCACTCACTGCCATCCCTACCCCCTTGTGCAGATCTAGGCAGGCCAGATTAACTTCACCTGGCCTCCAGGCTCCAAATGCTATCCCACTTGCCTCTGCTCCCCACCCCTATAAGCAGGCCCAGACAGGCCACAGTAGCTCCACCAGTGACTCCAGGTTCGGTAACACCATCCCACTCATCACTGCCCCCCATCCCCTGTCCACCTCAGGGGACCTGACCATGAATTCTCATAACCAACATCATGGAACACCAAGCCTGTACATCATGTCCTCAGGTGCTTCTGCCCTCTGTGCAGGCACCCCATTTGTCGCCAGAAGCCTAGTGAAAGCAAACATAAAAGGGAATAACCACTGAACACACTTCAAAGGTAGACTATAGATTCCTCCTAAATTAAAAATGGCTCCTACACTTTGATGGGCAGACCGAAGTGAAAAAGGAATAACATGAAAGATCAAATGCAAGTGAATCCAATAAGATCACCCAGCCCCACAATGGATGTCTCTAATCAAAACATAGAAGAAACACTAGGATCAGAACACCAAAATTAAGATATAAGCAATGCAACCCTGACCAAGCAAACAGCAGAACTGCTTCATTCACTAAATTATCTCTTAGCTGATTATAACCTGTTTTATGAGCAAATATAATGTATTCCATGTTGATCCCAGCAATCAAGAGGCAAAGGTTGGCAGATCACTGTGAGTTTGAGCCCAGACTAAGATTACAGAATGAGGGCTGGAGAGTTAGTTTAGCTGTTAAAGAGTTTGCCTGCGAAGCCTAAGGACTCAGGTTCGCTTCTCCAAGGTCCCACATAAACCAGATGCACACGGTGGCGCATGCATCTGGAGTTCATTTGCAGTGGCTAGAGGCCCTGGTGCGCCCATTTCTTCTCTCTCTCTCTCTCTTCCTGCCCCCTGTCTCTAATAAATAAATAAAAATAAAAATAAAATTAAAAAAAAAAAAAAGATTACAGAATGAGTTTCAGGTCAGCCTACACTGGAGCAAGACGCTACCTTAAAAAAAAAAAAAACATTCAAAAATGTTTCTACAAGGATTTTTATCCTGGTAGAATTCTTTATTGAAGATAAATGTCTTACTACTGTTTATTTGTGTTTAAAATAGGGGCAAGTGTCAGGACAATGAAAATAAACTCAGAAACTGAAATGAATAATGAACTAGATTAACACAATAGTATAAATTATGAATTATATATATGCAACAGAATGAAGAAAAACTGCTATTTTTTTCTGAATTTTAGTTTTTACCATTGATATTATTTCAAGCATTACTTCAAGGTTTGAATTTTTAGTTGTCTCTATGATGACATCAATAATATGCTTAATTATGGATACATATTTTTATTGCTATAAATATTTCTAGAATACCTGAGAGATATATCAAATTAAAGTTCTAAAATATTCATTTCTACACAAAATTAGAAATCTAGAGCCTGGATGAACAGGTTCAGCCTCATGTTTACTCTGTGATTTCTGTGTAAATGTATCCCATTGAATTTCCCTAATTGTCTAGTTTTATCATCTATACAATTAGTATTTCCCATTTTGTAGGGATTCTTTGAAATTATTTCATTATTTATAAACTATTAAAGGAAGTTTTTGGAGCCTCATAACATTATATACAAAAATAACATATTTAGAAATAGTAACAATAGGACACTAAAAATTTAAGATAATGTAAGAACACTAAATTTCAAAGTCATATGTTTATTGATATTGGTAAAATAAAACAAATCACAAAGTTCTTGCTGAGTAATTTTCCCTCACAAACCAAAGATTGTTTATATTGCAACTTGTGTTTTATACTTGTATTCATATTTAACACATATAAATGCAGAAAAGGATTATTTCCAGTATCTTCTGTAGCAGCCATCTGATTTTTGACAAAGTTCCCCAAAACAATACTTTTTAGACAAAACTGGAAAGCCATTCATAGAAGACTGAAGCTAGATTCCTACCATTCACCCTGTATAACAATCAACTCTAAATGGCCAAAGATCTTAATGTAAGACTAAAACCCTGAAACTGTAAGTGAAAAAAAATATATATGGACAACAATTCAGTATATATACATAGACAAGGGTTTTCTGAAAATAACTCCAAAGGCTCAAAAAGTAATGCCAATAACTGACAAATGTAATTGTAAAAAATTAAAGTTTCTGTATAGCAAAGGAAGCAATCAAGACACAGCCTATAAAATGCTTGAAAATCTATGTTAATTTTACATATGGTAGAGGTTTAATATGATATTAAAACATTTCATAACATTTATAATAAAGCATCATTAAATAGATGAAGAGCAAATAGCCACTGAATATATGAAAACATGTTGCACTTCATTTCCATCAGGTAAATGGAAAGTAAAATTTCACAGTTTTAATTTCAGTAATGTCAAGATGACAGTCTTCAAGAAAGTAACAAATTCCCATGAGGATGTGATTAAAATGAATCACTTATGTATTGCTAGTGGACTATAAATTAGTCAAGCCACTATGGGAGTCAGTATGGACATTCCTCAAAAAATTTAAATACATATGTCATTTGACCCAGCTGCACCGCTCCTGAGTGTTTACCTGATGTATATTAAGTAAACACAACACAAAAAATACTTATACATTCATGGTTATTGTAGCACTATTTACAAATACTAAGTCATTAAATAATCTAGGTATTCATAAAGACATGCATGTATAAGGAAAATATTATAAAGTATAATGTTATTCAACCATCAATAAATAATATTCCATTTGTAGGAAAATGGATGCAAGTAAGGATTATATTAAGTGAATTAGCCACAGAAAGATGAATATCATACATTTTCTCACTTTTAAATCTTGGATTTACATACTTACATAAAAAGCATACACTAATGTATGACAATCAAATAGAGGAGAAATTAGGAGAAAGAATGAGACTTCACAGAATTAAGGAGGGGAGATAAGAGAAGGGGTTTGGAAGGAATCATGTCAAAGTACATTATGTACTTCTATGAAAATATCCTTATGAAAGCTAGCATTAAGTAAAATGAGTGCATACCAATAACAATAGATTATCTTATTTGAAATTATATAAATGTAATAATTGACATGAATGTGCTATGATTCTTTATTAAAAATTTAAATGCAGACTATACCTCAAATATATAACTTGAAGAACTGCATATAGCAATAACTGTCAAGAAGAAATACTTATATCCGAGCTTGGAGAGATGGTTCAGCAGTTAAAGAATTTTCCTGCAAAGCCTAATGACCCAGGTTTGATTCCCTAGTACCTACATAAAGCCAGATTTGTATATGGAGATCATTTGCAGTAGCAAGAGGAACTGGCACACCTCTCTCTCTCTCTCTCTCTCTCTCTCTCTCTCTCTACTTGCAAAGAAAAATACATAAACAAAATATAAAAAAGAAATACATCTTATTTAATGAAGATAGTTTCTGTCACTTAGTCCTAGAAAACTTTCTCAATTCATAATTAAACATTATAGACCTCAAGGGGCTCTTAAAACAATGTGAAACAAAGTGTAATAATTATGACAAAATAAACTTTTGGGCTGGAGAGATTTCTCAGTGGTTAAGGCACTTGCATACAAAGCCTAAAGACACCAGTTTAATTCCCCAGTACCCACATAAAGCCAAATGTTCAAAGTGGTGCCTGCATATAGAGTTTATTGGCAGTGGCCACAGGCCCAGGTATGCCTAATATATATTTTTTAATTTGTATCATATTACTTCATCTATAATCAGAATCTAGAAAAATTTTATTTATGTATAATACATGTGGAAAAACCTGTTTCTAACTGTGCAAATCATTGTTTAGTTCTGCACAAAGCTATGCATTTATTAGTATATCCAGATGATGTTTTTAAAGAGTGACTACAGTATATAACCTGTAATCCCCAAAATTTCAGTTAAAATATGTTTTTAATAATACAATATGTTTTATAATCTATCATAATGTGTAAAATAATTTCATATTGACAATAGCCACAAATGTATGAAGCAAAACTTTGAATCATTCAAATAAATTCACATTAAATTATTTATTTATAAACTTTACAGAGAACACTTCTTTTAGAAAAGGTTATACCTAAGCCTATTTCTGTTTATATTTGTCACTTAACTTAAATAGGGTTATCAAGACCCATAGCTTTTTTTCATAGATGAAACTAAAGTTTAGATTTTGCTTAATTTTATATTTTTATTACATGTATAAAATCTTGTTTTTAAAAATTTTAGCTATGTTTTTATTTACTTATTATATTTATTTGAGAGAGAGAGAATTAGGGCGGGAGAGAGAGAAAGAAAAATAAAGAGAGAGAATGTGTGTGCCAGGGCCTTTAGATGCTGTAAATAAACCCTAGATGCAGTGCCACCTTGTGTAGCTGGCTTACATGGGTCGTGAGGAATTGAACATGGGTCCTTTGGCTTTGCAGGCAAATGTCTTAAATGCTAAACCATCTCTCCATTTTAGATTTAAACTGTATAGAATACTTTGAATTATTTTACCTATGTTTTTATCCACTCAAAATTTAGATATTCAATAAAATAAAATCTCTGTTAAAGTCATAAATGAAAGAAATTGATAAAAATATGACTTTAAATAATGTGAATAACTTTTTATAGCATCATGAATTTGGTAACCTATAAGCATTTCAAAATTATTAAATTTTTACCTCTTAGCTCAGTTGCTTCAAGAAGTACAAGCAAAGGTCAACATTTCCAATAATTAACTATCTTCAATTTCTAGAGATGAAAACTTGAAAAAAAAAAAGATAGATTTTTAGGCTATTCTGCTCTGCAAGCAATTTAGTGATTAAAGAAATGTAAGAAGCATAACCAAAAGTAAAGTTTATATAATACGTTTCCTTAGTTTTGTGAAAGCACTACTTTTCTAATCGAAGAAATCAACTGTTGAAAATCATTTCATGGAATGTAAATGAAAATATACCATTAGTCACATTGTTAGAATAATTAAAGCAGCTACATGGCGCATTCATCTTTTTTCAACCAAAGAAGAGATACAAGTCGAGCCAGACTTCAAGTGCTCAGAGCAAGGAGACAAAGAGAGAAGGTGGTGCACGTGGTGCAAGGCAAGACAGGTCTAAACGGGAGGCCACAGGAACCTGGCGCTTCTGGCGCCAGGCACATCGGTTCAGTCCCTGCTGATGACCTGAGGGAAGGACCTGGAGCTAGGTCTGACTATCTGAGTGCTAATTTATTATAGAGAAAGTGAAAAAAAAAAAAAAAAACCCAACAGGGAAGAAAGGAACTTTGCTCTACTGTTGAAACTCTTCGTTTTCATAGTAAGTTTTTTTTTTTTCAATTTCAGTAAAATAAATTTTATTGAAACAATAGATACATGTTTCCATCTTGAAATTTTTCTTCTCCATAGAAATTTAAGTGTTAAAGCAATAATTTTGTTCAACGTCTGCAGTGCTCACTATGTTAGTTTCAAGATTGTGTCCATTTTCAGAAATAGTCAAGCTTGACGTTAGTCCAACTGCTGTACAGTGTATAAGACCATTGAAAGTTGATGAAAGTGTCAATCACAGGATGGATTATGAGAAGCTATTTGTCAATAAAGTATTATTAATACATGTGTATATACAGATCAAAACCTAACATTTTTTTCAGAACAAATTACCTATGTTACTAATACTAAATATATTCTTAATTGGGTCACAGTGACTAAATTATTTTATTATTATTTTTAAAGTATTTATTTGAGGTAGAAAGAGAGAGAGAGAGCAAGAGAGAGAGAGAATATGGGCCTAAAAATTGTCTCATCAGGGCTGGAGAGATGGCTTAGCGGTTAAGCGCTTGCCTGTGAAGCCTAAGGACCCCGGTTCAAGGCTCGGTTCCCCAGGTCCCACGTTAGCCAGATGCACAAGGGGGTGCACGCGTCTGGAGTTCGTTTGCAGAGGCTGGAAGCCCTGGCGCGCCCATTCTCTCTCTCTCCCTCTATCTGTCTTTCTCTCTGTCTCTGTCGCTCTCAAATAAATAAATAAAATATTTAAAAAAAAAATTGTCTCATCATTGTAAACAAACACCAGTTTCATGTGCTACTTGAAAATCTGGCTTTAAGTAGATACTGTGGGTTAAAACTCAGGCTCTCAAACTTTACAAGTAAACACCTTTAATCACTGTACTATTACCCCAGCCCAAATAATTTATTTTTTCATCAATGACCCAAGATTAGAAGTAATTCTCCAGTCTAATTAACATGTACCTATACTTGCATAATAAGCGTGAAATGCTTCTTTGTTTCATTTGAATCTATGTAACATTGTGAGAGATACTATTTCACAGTGGGTCTAATTCATTACATAATATACATTAACATTCAACTACTCCCTGTTAACAAGACTATTTATTTATTCACTTATATAGATACCAGGATATGTATCTTTTTCAATTATGAATATTTTCAAGAAAATCATGTGTATGTGTGGGTGTGTGTGTGTGTGTAGAAGTTGTGTATATGTACAACATGGTGTGATGCAGTTTTTTTTATAATGTGGAGATTTGCCTTGGGTGACTAGTGTGAAACTTTGAGAGCCCTGCTCCATTGTTATTTTTTCTCAGAGGACTGAGTATTCTAATATTTTCTCACAATAAATAAATGTATCTTGGGCTGGAGAGATGGCTTAGCAGTTAAGTGCTTGCCTGTGAAGCCTAAAGACCCCAGTTCAAAGTTTGATTCCTCAGGACCCACATTAGCCAGATGCACAAGGGGGCACACACATCTGGAGTTTGTTTGCACTGGCTTGAGGACCTGGTGTGCCTGTTCTCTCTCTCTCTCTCTCTTTCTCTCTCTCTCTCTCTCATTCTCTCTCGCTCACTCACTCTCTATCTATCTTTCTGCCTCTTTCTCTGTCACTTTCAAATAAATAAATAAAAATAAACAAGGAAATTATAAAAAATAAATATATGTTAATATATTCATACAGTACTTACCTAGAGGTAAAAACAAAATGATTTAAATACAATCAGTACAGAGTGAAAAAGTCAACCAACCAAAATTATATAACATGTGAGTTCATTTACCAAGTTTTTATTTAGTTAGGGTTACCAAACTTACGGTGATAGTAATGAAATAAATGAAAGGGAAAATCAAACTTTTATCAGGATATGGCTGCTTACTAGGGAACTTTCTGTGATGAAATGTTCTAATGGTTATTTTGAGTCTGTGTCTGTGTAATGTCTCACAAGCAAGCAGACATGTACCAAAAAGCACTGGAAGTTATTCATCTGATTATAATTCTGTGCTTAGAATCAAATGCAGAGCCTTGTGCATGCTATAGAAGCTAGGTCATCCCTGGACAAAAGCTACTTCAACTTTTCTATAATTGTTTCATTTTTGCTAATTATAGTTTTGTAAAATTTAAGAATTCACTACATGGGGCTGGAGAGATGGCTTAGCACTTAAGGCATTTTCCTGCAAAGCCAAGCCAGATGCACAAGGTGGCACATGTGTACAGAGTTCGTTTGCAGTGGCTGGAGGTCCTGGCATACCCATTCTTTCTTTTTGACTCTCTCTCTCTTTCTCTTTATCTCTCTCTCTCTCTTTCTGCCTCTTTCTCTCTGGCTCTCTAAAGTAAATAATAATAATAATAAAAAACTCACCAAAAATACCTTTAGTTTTAACTATATTGAAAAATTTGTCCTGAACTTTTCAAAAATAATAAGAAACCAATATAACACCAGAAGTAAAGAGATGCAGTAGCAACACACTTACACTTTATAAAAAAAATATATATATATAGGTTTTATGTGGGTACTGGGCAACAGGATCATGATCTTAAAGTTTAGCAGGAAAGTACCTTAATGATTAAGCCATCTCTCCAGCCCCTTAATGTATTTGTTTTCTAAATGAGGGCTGGAAAAATGGTTTGGGGTTTAAGGTGCTTGCTTGCAAAGCCTGTTGGCTTAGGTTTGCTTCCCCCAAACTCACATCTAGCCAGATGCACAAAGTACCACATGCAACTGAAGTTTGTTTGCAGCGACAAGAGGTCCTGGCATGCCCCCCTTTTTCTCTCTCTCTCTCCCTTTCTCCCCCCCATTTCCTTCTCCCTTATTTTCCCCCTCTCTTTTCTTGCTATCTGCTTGAAAATAAATAAATAAAAATAAAGCCTTCATAAGATACTATTGACACTTTTCATGGTGATATATTTTTACAAAAGGGTCAGAAACAAGATAAATGATATGATTTCACAACTATTTAGTTTTTGCAATTGTTTTTGCTTTGTTTTTGTTTTTCAAGGTAGGGTCTCATTCTAGTTCAAGCTGACCTGGAATTCACTATGTAGTCTCAGGGTGGCCTTCATGGCGATCCTCCTACCTCTGCCTCCTAAGTGCTGGGATTAAAGGCATGTGCCACCATGCCTGGCTCTAATTTTTGTAAACATATGTTGTCTTTTCCTCCTTAAATTAAGAAATTTATTCCAAGATCATCTGTCTATCTAAGTTCTAAGAAAAAATTTTTGAAGAAAACTGTTTGTCTGGACAGGTTAAAAGTTGACTTGAAATGCTTCAAAAATTCTGTGACTGTATGTCCAAATAGATATTCTTGCATGATTTTCTAACACATTCAAATATTGCAAAATATTTGGTTTTACATGAAAAATAACATTTTCATGTATTTCATATCCACAGTATTCATTTATTGTCTGTAAAATATATAAAAATATATTGCTCAAAGTGGTTATGATCAGCATTCTCTCCTTAAACTAAGATCAACAACTTGCCAACAACTCAACATAGGTGTAGGTTTAAGAAGTCATTTTGATAGGTACATCAACTAGTGAAGTTAGAGTTAAGGAATAATAACCAAAAATGATTATAGCAAACATTGCCATAATTTTCCTGAAAGAAAACCATCTATCAATCAATGCAAAAATCCATTATAAAAATAAAAATTGAATTATTATCTTTCTCACAAAACGTTTCCCACTCAATGTTTAGAAAGTTAAAAAAAAAAAAAAAACAAGTTCTAGGGACATTGCTCAGTGACACAAGGTGTCTTCTTGCAAAGCCTGCTGGACCTGGTTTGATTCCCCAGTACCCATGTAAACTCAGATGCACAAAGTGATGTATTCATCTGGAGTTCATTTTCAGCAACAAGAGGCTTTGGCACTACTTGTCATCTCTCTCTCTCTCTAAAAATAAAAAAAAAAAATTAAAGAGAATATCTGGCCATTCATTTCAGTCAATATTCAAGTCACATACCATTAATTTATTGAGATGAAATTGATTTTTCTGTGACTGGTATAGATATTATTGTGACAGAAGTTTATAAGATTGCGAATTTCTTAGGAAATCTCAAACTCTAATATAAATATAGGTTGATTATCTCAATGCATTCCTGTGGTATGTTTTAAGACCAATCACATCAGATAATGATATTAGAAAACCAAGAAATTCAACATCTAAGGTGAAAAGTATTATTAAGTTCTTTAATATTAATCCTATCTTTTCTAGCCTTTTATAAATATTAGACAAGAAAATGTTATATAAATACTGTATCATATACTATTAATTTCCACAATGATAATTATAATTGCAATTATTTTTTATTAAAGTGAACAGAAGAGACTATATTAGATTCATTGGCACATCAAAAAGAAACTTCATTTAGGTGGAATAAGTCCAGTTGACTTAATGGTAAGTCAAAAGCTCTCAAAATTCTTGTAACATGTTTCTGAGCTAACTACAAAGAAATAATAATTTATCTTAAAGAACCAATTGACATTTAATTTACCTAACACTAACCGTTTATATGCAAATTAAATACTTATCAAAGCAATCTAATTGGAAGTGCTTCTCTGTTATTTGTATTGATTTGACTAACAACTTAAATTGCATATTTAATCACTTATAGTTGCCTAGAGCAATGGTATTAAGCTTTATCATCCCTATAATATAAAATAGATGACTAAATAAGGTTTTCTAAATAGAAAATGTTCATCTTATCCAAATTCACAATGTCTAATCACCCACAAGTGTCCATGCAAGCAACTCTGGTTAAACTCAGAGGGTCATAGTGGGTCATGCCCATATAAAAATCAATCATGTCAAAATAGAAGGAGTATTTGTGAAGAAGTTTCAGCAGAAGGGGAACAGTTAGAGCAATCATGTGAAGGCAATGGAAAGAGATTATGATTAAAATATACACATGCCTAAAATTTTTAATACCTAAAAGTTAAAACATAGAATTAAACTGAAAAGTAAGCTTGTCAGGGTACCTAATGGTTGAGAAAGAGGAAATATAACTTTATTATTACTTATTTTTGTCATATTTAAACATGAATCTTATATTCCAAATCTACTAAAAATTCAGTACTCTTGTTTACTATTCCTATATCCAAGTTTATAAAGTACAAGTGTGCTAAAAAATGACATATAGAACAAACATATTTTTTTCTAGACAAAAACAGCAATGAAGAGAAGCTTCAGTCTCTGCATCTGAGTTCCATTTCACAAGGAGCAGAGTCTGAGTTGCCTGCTGGGCGTGTGTTACTGCTCCTAGTTCACAGCCCAATGAGGATTTTATAAGAGACAGTTTCTCACTACGGAGCATAGGATATCCTTGAATTCACAGTTTTCCTGCCTTAGTTTTCTGAGTGCTGGAATTATAGGTATGCACCACCATGCCAAAAAAAGAAGGCTTCAATTTTAATAATACAATCACAAAACAGGAGAAAATAGATAATTTGATTGTTAAAAATGGGAAAATTATCTCTAAAATGAAGTTTGAGGAAAATAATATATATGGTATGTATGTATGGTGTGCATGTTTGTGTACATGTGTGTTGTATGTGTGGACCCATGAGTGTGCAGTTGAGCAGGCAAACGTGTATATAAGTGAAGGCCAGAGGACAACCTTAGGTTTGTTCCTCAAGAGTGACATCCACCTGTTTATGAGATGGGTTTCTCATTGGCCTCAAATTCAGTGATTTGGCTAGACTGGCAGTCCACTGAGCTCCAGGGATCCCCTACATCAATCCCCAGTTCTAAGATTCCAGATATGTGCCTGGAATTTATGTGGGTACTAAAGCTCAAACTCAAGTCCTCATGCCTGTGTGATAAGCACTTGACAGATTGTTCCATCTCCTCAGCCACCTAGAAACATTTTCTGGAACATGTGAAATTGCTTTATTTTTATTGTGCATGAATTTTATATTTATTTACCATGAAATTTAAAAAGTAGTTTTAGTGTGTTTACAACTATTTAATTTCTTCCATCAAATCTACTATTTACATATTATTATGGTGCCATGCTTCTAGTTAAAGGCTGTTTTTCTCATCTGTCAAATACCATATAAATACATTAAACTAATGCAATGATAATTGACTATATTTAATATGAACATACATCATTGTATTAGAAAATCTGCTGACTTTATGGTAATCTTTTTATTTTATGCTAAAGACAAAGTATCTAGGTTTAAAAAAAAGGTTTCTATTACATAAATGAGAAAATAAAGGAAGAAATGTTAAATCTACTCAATAGGGTTTAAATGTGCCTCATATTTTATAATATATACAGGTTTTCTATTTCCTAGTGAATCAATGAGTTTTCTAATTCCCCATTTGCAGACCTGTGGTGCAAACTTTTATTTTACTGAACTCATAATATGATGTTCTTCATAACTTTAGGCACATACAGAAATGTCAACTTTCTTACTGTTCCGGTCAGGTTCATAGTGCTAGCATAAATCACCTGACCAAGAGCAGCTTTGGGGGGAAAAAAGGTTTGTTTTGGCTTATAGACTAAAGAGTAGGCTCCATTACGGCAGGAGAAAATGATGGCATGAGCACAGGGTGAACATAACACTCTGGCCAACGTAAGTTGAACAATAGCAACAGGAGTGTGCGCCAAACATTGACAAGGGGAAACGGGCTATAATGCCCATAAGCTCCCCCCACCCCATCAATACTCTCCATCCAGGAGGCATCAGTTCCCAAATCTCCATCAGCTGAGAACCTATCATTGAGAATACCTAAGTTTATGGGTGACACCTGAATCAAACCACCTCATTCCACCCTGGCTCCCATAAGCTGATAACCATACATGATCTAAAATGCAATGCATTCATTCCAACTTTAAAAGTTCCTGTATTTTTGTCAATCCTAATGATGATCTAACATTCCCATAGCACAAGAACTTTTAACTGAGCCACAATACCAAATAATCCCCCCACAAAATATTATGACACAGAATAAGCACTTGCACTACAAACTTCAAAAGATAACATTGAGCACAGCAAAGAAATATTCAACCAATATAAGATTTAAAACACCCAGAGCAAACATTATGCCTCCAAGTCCAATAACTCTAGTCAGTGAAAATCTTCAAGTCCAATAATTCTAACGAACAACAGGTCTCTGAAGTTCCAATTTCGCCCCTCCATCTAGGCGACTCACAATCTGGAAAACTTCATCAGGGCCTGGCAGCTCTCCTTGGCAGCCATCTCCTGGTCCTGGCATTTCCACAGGGTCTCCACTGCAAACCGATTCATCCTAATGGTTCCATCAGGTCTCCACGCAGACATCCAGCAAACCTGCTTCACACTGCCCATGGTCATTTCTAAAACACAATACCACATTGCCAGCTCAAAGACCCTCTCTTTCCTACATTTCTTATACCCCGTAATACCTGATAGGGTGCCATGTTGTTACTCCATAGGGGAATAAAGCCTACTTTGAAAAATAGGACACTCCTTGAGCTTTCAGGCCCCTTCAAAAGAGTCTACATTTGCTGGGTGTGGTGGCGCATGCCTTTAATCCCCGCACTCGGGAGGCAGAGGTAGGAGGATCGCTGTGAGTTCGAGGCCACCCTGAGACTCCATAGTGAATTCCAGGTAAGCCAAGAGCAAGAGTGAAACCCTACCTCAAAAAAACCAAAAAAAAAAAAAAATAAATAAATAAATAAATAAAAATAAAAATAAAAAAAGAGAGAGTCTACATTCTTCCTGTTGCCCCAGTGCAGGTCAGCTGGCCCAATATCAAAGGTTATAATCTCATATAATTACAGCTGAATGGGCAGAAGTTTCAGCCCAAAGATTTCACTTCTGTGCCATACCCTTCTGCTCACACCAGTCCATTTCTGTACAATACAACACTGCCCAACTTCTCAGAACATGGCCACAATAGCAAGCCTCTCACACAAACTGGCTCTCGCCAAACCCAGACAAAGTTCTTTTTCACCCTTGCAAGCCAAACCTCACATTCCATTGTTCTTACTGCACTCAGGACTTGCAATTTTAACTAGCTGTACTTAGAGTGCTGCAAGGTGTCTCTTAGGCCAAGATTTCAAATTCATCCACATTGCTCCTGAAAATCAGCTCCAACAGTGAGGTGTCTAGCAGCAAATGACACCACTCTTTGGTACCAACTCTACTGTTGTTCTGGACCACATTGCTGGCAGAAATCACTTGACCAAGAGCAGCTTTTGGGAAAACAAAAAGGTTTATTTTGGGGCTGGAGAGATGGCTTAGCGGTTAAGCGCTTGCCTGTGAAGCCTAAGGACCCCGGGTCAAGGCTCGGTTCCCCAGGTCCCACGTTAGCCAGATGCACAAGGGGGCGCACGCGTCTGGAGTTCATTTGCAGAGGCTGGAAGCCCTGGCGCACCGATTCTCTCTCTCTCCCTCTATCTGTCTTTCTCTCTGTGTCTGTTGCTCTCAAATAAATAAATAAATAAAAATTAAAATAAAAAAAAGGTTTATTTTGGCTTACAGACTCAAGGGGATGCGCCAAGATGGCAGGGGAAAATGACAGCATGAGCAGAGGGTGGACCTTATCCCATAGCCAACATCAAGTGAACAACAGGAACAGGAGAGTGTGCCAAGAGCTGGCAAGGGGAAAACTGGCTATACTACCCATAACCCTGACTCCAACCAACCATACTCTTCTTCTAGGAATCATTAATTCCCAAATCTCCAACATCTGGAGACCTAGGATTCAGAACACCTAAGTTTATGGGTGACACCTGAATCAAACCATTATGATTCACTTACCTTTTAAAATTCTTATAACTTAAAATAGTTGTAACACAAGTCTAAGGTAATTTCATACATCTGTTGGTTAATGTCATCTGCTGTTTTAAGTGGTTATGTTGCTCAGATATTTAGTTAAATATCATTTTCAATTTACTGGACATGTATTTTAGATATGACTAATCTTGAAATCAGCATATTTAAGGGAAAGACATCATTTTAATATAAGTATTCTTCACCCATTTGCTTCAAGATCACATTCAGAATTGAGATTGTTATAGCTATCCCTTCTCCAGTCTTATTCCAGTAGTCCTTAATCACAGATTTTACACTTAGAACTCTCTAAGTAACAGAAGCCAGTCCTATAAGTCTCTCTCTCTCTCTCTCTCTCTCTCTCTCTCTCTCTCACTACACATACACACACACACACACATACACACACACATTAGGTTCTAGTAACCTGGATCACCCTAATCAATATAGACTTTAAAATAAACCTTTAAAATAAAAAATAAAATGCACAATTGCCAGGATTAGTGGATCATCCCCTTAATCCCAGCACTCAGGAGGCAGAGGTAGAAGGATTGCCATGAGTTTAGTACACCTTGAGACTACATAGTGAATTCCAGAGAGCCTGGGCTAGATTAAAACCCTACTTCAGAAAATTTATATACATATTTGTGTATATACAGAATCTTTGGCTACACAGTCCATTTATTGAAACTTTTTTCTTATTCACCCAGATAGGAGTCTGTGGACAGATCAAAGCATGATTGCACCAAAATCCAATTTGGGTGAATCAATGAGTTTATTGGAGGTGCATCCAGAACATAAGTGAGGAATTAGCTACAGGCATGTGACTGACCTAATGACAGCTGTATTGTTACCCCATTCTGGATGCCAATACCATGGATGCTTCATCATCAAGTTCTAGTTCCTGATCCTCTAGCTTTTCACAATATTTCTTACAGATAGTGGAGAGTACAGGAGAATCAAGTATAAATAAATCCCCTCTTTTGGCCTTGTGGAAAAGAGAGAGAGAGAGTAATAAAGGCCAAGACAGGATTAATTTTCTGATTTTTATCTTGAAAATATAAAATACATAAGCTATAGCTGGATGCAAGAATCTTAATGAGGTAAAATGTTTCAAAAATGATGGAAGAGGAGAGAAATAAAGACAACATAGGATACCAAACAAGTCTCAGATTCCTTTTTTCGATTTTTACTTACTATATATGCAGAAAACATAGGAACCAAGTTAGAAACGACTTTCTTGGCCCTTCCCATTGCAATAAAGAGATGACGGAAGTGTGGGAGGAATAAATTAATAATCAGAGTACTTTACAAAGGGACAGAGTCACTAGAAATAGAAGCTAGATAGATGTTGGTTAAGACCTAAGGATGCATAATCATCCATGGTCAATAAAGCATCTGTGTGGAAAAAAGAGAACTGTTTTCTTCTGCTTGGACAAGGCAGGTGGACCCTCGTTTCATTTGGCTTTATAGATTGCCAAACTCTCTGTATGGTATTGACTCTAGATACATTTCATTATCCAATCCATAGATATCAACCTAGTATATAGGAAGATGGTGTAATTTAGATACATCCTGTTTCAGACATATTACAGAGTCTTTGTAGAACTCAGAGTAGCTCCAACTTTCATGCATGCTCATATAAAGCAGAGTCATATGTGAGATATTGAAGCCTACATTATAGGAACAGGGAGGTAAGAGTACTTACAAGGAGTTGGGAGTGGGATCTAATTTTGAGAGCCTGGTATAGGAAACTAGACTCCAAGAACAGACATTCAGGATCCAAGAGGACACAACAATAACAACACAACAATGGAAGATGTTTACTCATAGTGGAAATTAACAAATAATAAATACATAATAGCCAACTACAATCGAATTTCTCCCTGTTAGGTAGCATATTTACCAATTGGCTCCCATGGTTGATGGTTTTTTTTTTTTTCATGATCTAGATTTTGGTTACACTAATGCACAGATTTTTGTTTAAATTCTAAATTTTCTTTTTTTCTTGGATAAATACTCATGGCTATAATTGTTATCACTTAATATTATATTCTTAGTTTATTGTTAAGCTATGTATTATTTTCTGGAACATGCACATTGCTGTTTATTCCATATTACAAAAGGTGCAGATTTTCACATATTTATTTAGGAGGAATAGATTTCTCTGTAACTGATTTTGCAACTAACATGCAATGTAACTGAGCAATTTAATGCTCATTATGTTTTAGAGTTTACATTTTGCTGAACACTTTAGAAAAAAATAGAACCTATTCTTCTCTTGATTAATTACTTTTTTTATTTATTTATTTGAGAAAGAGAGAAAGAGAGAGAGAGAGAGAGAGAGAGAGAGAGAGAATGGGTGTGCCAGGGCCTCTAGCCCTGGGAACAAACTCCAGATACCATGTGCCAGTTACCAAGTGCATCTGGCTTATGTGGGCACTGGAGAATCAAACCTGGGTTCTTAGGCTTCACAGACAAGCACCTGAACAGCTAAACCATATATCCAGCCCTAGAACACATTTCTTAAAAGGCTGAATCTTGACACTTTAAAATAGACATGTTGTCTTAAGTGGACATTTCAAATATCTGTAATGACATTGTTCATTTCTTCATTCTTCAAATAGTGATTGTCATTTTATGTTATTCAGAGTAGTGTAGGGCTATAGGAATAAAAAAATAAGTATAGTGCATTAATAAGAAGTACCTATCAAGTTCATTTAATAGAAAATTACCCAATAATTTCAATAACCTGAAAAAGAGAGTTGAGAAAAAAACTTAGGGTTTTTCAGTACAGAACTTTTACTGCTGGGAACCCTAAGGGAGAACTTCAGATGAATTCAGGCTTTGCATTTTTGGATTGCATTCAAAGCAAGCTCCTGCTGTTTTCTTGTTTTCTGTTAATTGAATGCTTACAATAAGCAAACTTTTATGCAATGATCATTGCACCAAAGCTTTCTTTTCCTAAACTGAAATTCCTTCCCACAATAGAATTATCGCCAAATTAATTTGTACCATTCTATAGTTCTGTTGTTTGTTTGTTTTTGTTTTTTTTTTTTTTTTTGTTTGATTTTGTTTTTGTTTTTCAAGGTAGGGTCTCACTCTAGCCCAGGATGACCTGGAAATCACTCTCTGTATTCTCAGGGTGGCCTCAAACTCTTGGCGATCCTCCTACCTCTGCCTCCTGAGTGCTGGGATTAAAGGTGTGCGCCACCATGTCCAGCTCCATTCTGTAGTTTTAAAAACTGTTTCCCGGGCTGGAGAGCTGGCTTAGCGGTTAAGCGCTTGCCTGTGAAGCCTAAGGACTCGGTTCCAGGCTTGGCTCCCCAGGTCCCATGTTAGCCAGATGCACAAGGGGGCGCGGGCGTCTGGAGTTCATTTGCAGAGGCTGGAAGCCCTGGCGCGCCCATTCTCTCCCTCTCCCTCTATCTGTCTTTCTCTCTGTGTCTGTCGCTCTCAAATAAATAAATAAAAAATTTAAAAAAAGAAAAAAACAAAACTGTTTCCCTATTTTGCAGAAGAGGAGGAAGAAAGAATGTCAGAGCCACATGTTGGGTCAGGATATGCAGAGACATTTATCTTAAGAATAACTGTGGGCTAACTCCATAAGGCATGACCCATATACCTCAACAAGGAGGGGCCATTGGGGAGGGGGTAGGCCATGGATGAGCCTAATAATGGTACCAAACTGCCTGTATTTGCTGAATAGAAAACTAATTAAAAAATTAATTAAATGAAAAATAAATAAATTAATTAATTAAAAAAAACTGTTTCCCTCTTCAAAAACTGACGTGTGATGGAGGATACCAAACAGAAGGATGAGGCTGGCTTGTGATAGTACGTTTGCTGTATCATTTTTCACAAACGTCCCCCATTTTCAATACTGATAATGTGTATGAAAGCAAAGACTGATTCAACTCCAAATCCTGAGAATTGACTCAAACAGGCCCAGATAATTCTCCATCTATTAGTAGATCAAACCTTGCATGATATTTTAAAAGTAATCTTTTTCTTCATTATATACTTAAATCAGATCATGTCCAGATTTTATTAGTTTGTTGTAATAGTTTTATTCTGCTTTACACGAAGCCATACTGACATAACTCAAAAGATAAGATGGAATATAGTTCTGTTTATCTTTATAAGAGATTATCTGGCTAGCCCTGCTATAAATTGGCCATGAAATGAACACATTACTGCAAAGTGTGAAAATAAAACCCATTATAAAATAGAAATTAGTCCCTGGGATGGCAAATCACTTAGTAAGCTGTAGGATTTTCTTTGTGACTGCTTGCCTTTAGTCATTGTAAAACTTTGTTGTAAAGAAATTGTATTCTCTTTGTCTTTACATACTTATGACTTTATATTGATAGTCACATTATCATTGATACGTGTTTGAATATCAGTTACTATTAAATATTTACTAGCTTGGTGCTTATAGTCTGTATTCTCCTTTCACCTGTCTTTTTTGAATCAGTACCCTATTAACAGTAAGGAGTCATAAATCAAACATTTAATAAATGATATCATAAAAATAAAAATGTTTTCTTGGTTGTCATGTGAAATTTTGGGGGGAAGACAAATAAATATGCATTCATCCTAAATACAGCATCAAAGCCAGATCAGACTACTGTTTTTTCTCAAGAATAGTTTGGTGAGGCTGGGCATGGTGCCACACGCCTTTAATCCCAGCACTCAAGAGGCAGAGGTAGGAGGATCACCATGAGTTCGAGGCCACTCTGAGACTACATAGTGAATTCCAGGTAAGCCTGAGGTAGAGTGAAACCCCAACTCAGAAAAAAAAAAAAAAAAAAAAAAGGAAAAAGAAAAAAAGAATAGTGTGGTGAACCAAATGAGTTTAATTAGGGTTACTTACAGGGGTATGGGTGACCAGCATACTGAAGAGAATATCTGTCTTCCATCAACCATTAACTGCTTATGTATCTTTGGAATCTGGGCCTCATGAATCCCCATTCCACTCGAATGTGAATTATGATAGGGATAAACTTGTGCAGTCCTTGTGCAGATAAAGATAGTTGATTTGAGTTCAAGCAAGTAATGGTCATACCATGTCCAGAGAACAGTATTCCACAACACCTAGAATATATATAGTTGATAGTGCTTTTAAGTAGTTATTAAAGCACATTTGCTGTTTTTTACATTGGTAGTTCCACGTTTTATTGGCCATAGTGCTTAATTATGAGAGAAGAGCAAGAAAATATATTTGTTTTGTATTGAGAGTCTTTGTTTGCTGAGTAAATTGTGATGAGCATCAAAAGATGCTATAAAGAGACTGATCAGATTAAAAGACCAATGTTTCTATGTTAAATTTATCTTCTTATACCACTAATCTGATTTATATTTATGAAGTTTGCTATGTGTAATTTATTTAAGATTTTTATATAGAGAATATAATAGGTTTAGACCCTGTTGTAGCTCACAATTAGTGGGAGCTTGATAATGGAGAGCAGGATCATTTTTGGATATAGTTCTAAATTGTAAAATTATTTATTTATTTTTATTATTAGATATGGACATATTTTGTATGTAAACATCACCATGAGTTTGAGGCTACTCTGAGACTATATGCTGAATTTGAGGTCAGCCTGGACTAGAGTGAGACCCTACCTCGAAAAACAAAACAAAACAAAAATAAATAAATAAAAATAATAAATAAAATAAAACAAAATTTGGCTTAATGTGACATGTCATGTGATAACTGTGCAGTACACACATTTATGGAGACATATAAAATGATGAAAAGTAAAGAAACCTTTTCTATTCAGTCAGCAATAAGAGATGGCTTTAGCTATTCTTCTCAAACAGTTTCTGGAAGAAATAGTTAACTTATTTAAAATAACCACGATGTTTTACAAAAGTTGAAAAGATGGAGGTAATATTCCTAGCTAGAAAATAATACATTCATACATTATTAATCAAAGAAAATGGGCTTTCAAATATATAAATGGGATATGAGGGTGGTCTGGCTATGACTTCTGTCACCTACTGATTTTCAGGTTTGATTCCACTATCGAGCTGGCTATCTGTGGGTCTTCTTCCTCCCTCACTGCTTCATTAAGTTCTTTCCCACAGCTATTGTGTGGTTGGTTAAAATGGACAATTTGGACAACTTTCCCCGAGTAGAGGAGGACCAGTCTTCAGTCAAGGGTGTATGAATAGATGTGCTCCTCTGCTAGAACCTCCAAACAAGCTCTTAAATATTTAAATGGTTTCAAAAACCTAGATTTTTTTTAAACTCCTACAAAACCAGAGATCCAGTGACCCAGAGGCTCTCAACACCTCATCACTGAAGCAGACCAAAAATGAATCCAACATGGCTCAGGGAAATTTTGCGGAAGAGTGGGGGGAAAAAATATCAGAGCCACATGTTGGTTCATGATATGCAGACATTTATCCTACCCATAACTATGGGTTAACTCCAGAAATGCATGACCCATATACTTCAACAAGGGGAGGGGATAGGTAATGGATGAGCCTAATAATGATACTGTGGTAGTTTGATTCAGGTGTCCCCCATAAACTTAGGTGTTCTGAATGCTAGGTTCCCAGCTGATGCATATTTGGGAATTAATGCCTCCTGGAGGGAGTGTATTGTTGGGGGCGGGCTTATGGGTATTAAAGCCAGTTTCCCCTTGCCAGTGTTTGGCACACCCTCCTGTTGCTGTGGTCCATCTTCTGTTGGCCAGGGGGTGATGTCCACCCTCTGCTCATGCCATCGTTTTCCCTGCCATTGTGGAGCTTCCCCTCGAGCCTCTAAGCCAAAATAAATCTCTTTTTCACAGAAGCTGCTCTTGGTTGGGTGATTTCTACCAGCAATGCGAACCGGACTGCAACAGATACCAAATTGACTGTATTCAGTGAGTAAAATCTAATTAATAAAAAAAACTAGAAAAAAAAGATTTGTTCTTTAAAAAAAAAATATTTGTTTGAGCGGGGCTTGGTGGCTCATGCCTTTAATCCCAGTACTCAGGAGACAAAGGTGGGAGGATCACCCTGAGTTCAAGGCCACCCTGAGACTACATAGTGAATTCCAGGTCAGCCTAGGCTAGAGTGAGACCCTACCTCAAAACAAAACAAAACAAAACAAAAATATTTATTTGAAAGAGAGGGAGACAGAGAAAAAGAGAAGGAGGGAAAGAGAGAGAAGGAAGGAGCATGTCAGGGCCTCCAGCCACTGCAAAGGAATTTCAGACACAAGCAGCACCTTGTTCATCTCACTTATGTGGGTCCTGGGGAATTGAACCTGGGTCCTTTGGCTTTGCAGGCCAGCACCTTAACCATTAAGCCATCTCTCCAGCCCCCAATATAGTTTTATTCTTAGTATATTCTTATAAAAATCAAAGTCCACAAGGTAATATTTTATTGACAAAAATTACATATATGTATATATACTGCTGTTGTGACCCTCACTGAATGCAACTCTTTAGAAAACTATTTAGCTACCTACAAGGTTAAGCATATTCAAACAAATTTTCAAGCATCCCAAATCCCAAATATACACTGTGCACAAATTTGTATGAATGGGACACACATATCCTGTTGTTTGGAACAGGTGAAATGTGAGCCATTCCCAGACTAACTCCCCTTCCCCTCCAGTCTTAACTGTTGCAGAGATCACTATTGAATATTCCATGTTATAAAATATCTGTGGAATTCCCCAACATGGAGGGTCCCTGCAGAGGAGGGAGGACAGGGGGCAAGCTAATGTTACCAACATGGCTGTGTACATGCTGTGTACATAACTAATAAAAAAAACCAAGAAATAAAGTCATATTAGTAATATTCACATTAACAACAAAATGGTTAAATTTTCTGTTATGTCTTTTAAAATATGTATCTGTGGAGGAAACTGCTAATTGGAAGCCGCACCTGAGAGGAGGCCATTCTGCACTGCTCAGTTTATGGATGAGGAACTCCAACAGACTTTCCAGTCATTTCTACAGGGTTTTGCAAGCATGTATTCTGATGTTCTGTTATTTACATGCTGCCTGTCAATGAGGCGGCTGTACAGTCATACTTGCTAAATGTTGCTCATTACCTGGCATTCCATTCCCTTCAGCTTGCTTCATAATGATTTGCTTTGATTTTTCAAATTATTTTTATTTGAGACAGAAAGTGAGGGAGAGAGAGAGAGAGAGAGAGAGAGAGAGAGAGAGAGAGAGAGAGAGAGAGAGGGAGAATGGACATGCCAGAAACTCTAGCCACTGCAAATGAACTCCAGACACATGTGCCACCTTGTGCATCTGGCTTATGCGAGAGCTAGAGAATAGAACTTGGGTCCTTATGCTCTTCACTGGCATGTGCCTTAATGGCTAAGCTATCTCTTCAGCCCTTGCTCTATTTTTTACAACAGGATTACTCCAGTTATGGCTACTGGATATTAAGAAATTCCCAATTTAACATTCTTTTATTTATTTTCAACTTCTTATCTCTCCTTTTACTTTTGCTTGATAATTCCCCAATAAACTCATTCATTCAAAACTGAAAGTATGGCTATCTTAAATTGTTTTTCTTCTGGATAAAACAATATGCCATTTAGAAAATATATTAGAAAAATCTAAGGGTATAAGTAAACTAGTTACATTTCTAAAATCTATCATTTTATTCTATTTGGTCAGGTCTGGAACACTGTAAAAAAAATCTCTGAATGGACAAATTCTCTGCATTATAGTCTATGCTACTTACAACTTGTAAGTCATATAAATAGAAAGGAAAATGTCTGGTTGACTGAAATATAAAGTGTCAAATGTAATTACTCTGTTTATTGTACAAAATATTGGAAAGTTTTGACACCTTTCCTTCCAATCATAAATTACTTTCCACATTGTTTTAGCCTATGTACAGGTAATCTTATGGATTCTTCTGTAGCAAAATTGTAACATCATATTTCTGTCAGTGTCCAAGCTAAGCAATCCATTAAAGACTGAAAAGCTTCTATTCCTTTTTAAAATATTCATCATTATTCTGCATCTGTTACTGCAGTTGTTGCCTTTATTGATCAGGGTGTGTGTGTGTGTGTGTGTGTGTGTGTGTGTGTGTGTGTGTTTGGTATTTTTCCCCTAAAAAAAAAATGTGCCTTTTACCTAAGTTCATTGTTATCTTCATCTCAATCTTATACTATGATTCTGATGGCTGATATGTCATAAATAATTTATCTGTCAAATATATTATGTTGCCACATAAGACTTTGAAGATAAATCTATCTTTTAAAATAACTTTTGGTATGAAAATTTCTCAAGGGTGGAACTCAAAAATAAAATAAAATTATTAGAATACAATATTTACTTAGTAGTAGTACTACAGGTTTCTCTGTTTGTAAACTTCTTTTGCATACACAAAAATACTCAACATTAAGGTCTTATCTCAAGCTCACTTGTGTCAGACTAAATTCATTGTCTTCTGATTGTAGGGCCATTTTCCACTTTTCTTGTCAGTTTTTGTTCAGGTCTTTTCTCCTTTACGAGAGCTGCCCCCCTTCTTTGTCAGCGGGTATATCAAATCTTCCCATGTTTCAAATGTTTGAGTGCCTCTTTTGATGTCATTAAACAAAAACTCAACTTTAAAAATGACTTGATATAATGTCCCCTATGCTAAATAATTTACCATAATCTTTGGAAGAATGTCTATCAATTTCATAGGTTACTCACCCTTAAACAGGATGGGTGTCTGCCAGAAAGATCAATGGCATTTTCTCAGCATCCGCAAGTTGTAGATTTAAATAGTCATGGGTCCAGATGTTATTATACTCATAGTTTATTAGCTAGAAATATATGTAGCTTCTATGGTTTTAAATAACTTTACTGCCAATAGTTCATACTAAACAACCTTAAAACTTTTTTTTTTTTTTTAATTACAACTGTACAGTTTTTCTCCTTAAGGAGGGACTTGCTCCATGGGATCCATACCAACCTCCTTTTACATGCTGCTAAGTGTGAAATCAGTGTTGTCCCGCAAATTGTGCAAGATTAATTGTTAACAATCAAAGTTTGGGAGATAATTATATACTAAGAGATTACTACTGGAAAAAAAAAAAACAGTTCAAAGGATTTTATTATATGGTAAGTGCCTAACTCTCTGCAAGACACACTGCTTAAAGCACATGAGTTCATTTCCATGGAGAAGTAACTTTGTTGAGAATATTTACCTTAATTATGGACAGCATCACCTCATTTGCTGTGAGGGCTCAGATGAAATTAAAGAAGACTGAATAGGTCCTGAAAACAGGCATTGCCTTTTCACAGTCCCCTGAAGGGATACACTCTGTCCTAAAACTGGCTTCTTGTCATGATGACTCAAACATCTGAAATCCTGATCCAAAATATCTTGCTATCTTGCACTTTATATTTTTAAATTTTTTTTGTTTACTTTTATTTATTATTTGAGCGTGACAGACAGAGAGAGAAAGGCGGACAGAGAGAGAGAATGGGCGCACCAGGGCTTCCAGGCACTGCAATGAACTCCAGACGCATGCGCCTCCTTGTGAATCTGGCTACCTTGGGTACTGGGGAATCGAGCCTCAAACCGGGGTCCTTCGGCTTCACAGGCAAGCGCTTCACTGTTAAGCCAACTCTCCAGCCCTATTTGCGCTTAATTTGTGATTCTGGTCTGAACTACCAGAATGGCTATAGGAATGCAGACAAAAAAAAAAAAAAAATGCATTCATGTGGTTCTAGACGAAATGAGGAGCTTGGAGTTACTAGATGCCATTTGTGCTATGTTTTGACCAAGAGCTTGACTATATTTAAGACTTTGTGAAAGGCAGAACTTAGAAATGATGGGCTAATTTAACTGTTAGGAGAAATCACCAGGCAGCCCATTATTCAATGTGACATGTAAGTATTGGTAACAACTTTTACACAACTTCATAGTGCAAAATGTAGCAAAAAGCCAAACAAAAGGGCTATAAAATTTGCAGTTTTCCCAAAAAAGATGTGCATGTAAATTTCAAGCCAAGGAAAATATGTCTGCTAAAGAGAGCAAGGTGATAAAAAGATGCCAATTCCTTTGCATGGGAACAAGCACATTAGCTCAAGGACATGTGAAGAATTGACCCAAACTATCCATGATGGGCTTCAGGCAATAAAGGTTTTAATTGATTTTAATGACTTTGCCTTGAGGACAAAGATTCAGGGCACTCTGTTTCCACAGGGCCGACTAAGGGACTGTTTGCCTGTGCTGAACTTCAAAGGCCTTCAAGAGACGCTGACACCATGGTACAAACATAACCAACTATGTTTGAACTGAAGGCAGACCTTAGCATCATCTATGCAATGCTGTTTTTATTTCTTTTTCTGCCAGACATGTAGAATGTAAATTTTGGAGGGTGACATCTTCTGTACAGATTTAAGGGGAGGCCTAGCTGGGCAAAAAATGGGAGACAGGCCAGGACCCTTGCAGGTAATCCCTGAGTGGGCAGTGCATGAAGCTGTGAGTGAAGACCTAATGCAATGCAGAACTGGGAAGTCACAATTTTCATCATATCTTCTGAAGAAAGCTGCTGGTAAAGCCAATCCAACAGAAAGCTCTTGGAATCAAAACAATGGCCAAGCAATAAGGGCTGAAATGACAAAGCTCTTTCAGGTCCAGATGTCAGGCATGAAATTATCACTGCCTATGAGTGTTACTGCTGCTTCATTCTTACTTTCTACTTCCCCAATTCCATTGGAATGAGAATTATTACAACGTGTCCTTTTATATGCATCTTGTTTATGGATTTTTCAAAGGAACACAACTAGGAGTTACTTTGAGGCAGAAGGAGACTTTGAATATGAAATTTTGATCCATGTTGGGATTGTTAAGACTATGGTGAGGGCTGGAGAGGTGGCTTAGAGGTTAAACACTTGACTGTGAAGCCCAAGGACCCTGGTTCGAGGCTTGACTCCCCAGGACCCATATTAGGTAGATGCACAAGGGGGCTCATGCATCTGGAATTCATTTGCAGTGGATGAAGGAGCTGGTGTGCCCATTCTCTCTCTGTCTCTCTCTTGCTATCTGCCTCTTTCTCTCTCTTAGTCTGTCACTCTCAAATAAATAAATAAAAATAAACAAAAAAAGACTATGGTGAATAATGGCATTGGCCTGAATGGGGTTTGCTTTATGTGATAAACATAAAAGCCTTTTGGGGGACAGGGTGAAACCAGGGTGCAACACTATGGCTTAAGGAGACTTTTTTTCTTGATGTTGGGTTTCAAGGAGTAAATATGTCATAGTTAATCTTGCTTATGAACTTGTTTGGATTTAGAGGATCCTTGGATATTAGTAAAGCAATTCTCTTTATTTCACATACTTAAATAACGTGTTTGATAATCATCCCTGAATGGGGTAAACCACTTCCCATAAGCTAGAGGCCTCAGTCGTCTAAAGCATGGTATTCTTGTTGAACACTGAAATTCAGTATTGTTGAGATTTTGTAATAGCCTGGAGCAAAATCTTTCTTGACAAAATAGTCTATGTGCAGTATGGGGAAAGATTGTGTTTTATGAGTATAAAAGCAGTCAGATTTTCTCCCTCAACAATTTAAGGAAGAACATTAACATCTCTAGGTACAACTGTATATTTTTCTGCTGTACATCTGTCTGTGCTGTGTGTGTGTTCATATGCATGTGTGCATGCATGTGTTTGTGTGGGTGCATGTCAATGTGTATGGATATGGAGGTGAGAGGTTATTTGTCAGGTATCTTCCTGGATCACTTCCTTGATCTTCCACTTGAGCCTGTAGCTCACTGATTCACCTAGTATAGCTAGCCAACTTACACTGCCAATTCTTCCTCTGCCTCTTGGGCACTAGGATTGTACATGACTACCAGGTTACTAGAATTGCATGTGTACTGCAGATCTGAACCATGGTATTCATTCTTTTACTGCAAGTGCTTTCCCCTCTGAGCTATGTCACCAGCCCCAAATACATAAACTGTTATATTCAAGTTTTCTTTTATCTATCTTATCTTAAGAATTTGTGTGTGTGTGTGTGTGTGTGTGTGTGTGTGTGTGTGTGTGTGTTTACATGTCTGTGTAAGCATGGGTGTACCAAAGCATGCCAACGTGTTTGTGTAAGTCAAGGGCAGTCTTGGGGATCCATACTTACCTTCTACCTTGTTAGAGTCAGGGTCTCTTATTCACCACTATATTCACAAGACAAGTTGGCCTTCAAGCTTCTGGGCCATTCATTCTCTGGCCTCAGATAAGCATGCACTGCAGTGTCTGACTTTCCTTGGGTTCTAAGGATCAATTTGCATATAAAGTAATATTTTATTAGTTCTTCTTGAAGTTTGATTTTACACTGTGTTGAAAATTTTTAATCATTTAGAATGCTATAAATCTTTCAACCCAATATTTAAATCCATACAGCTTTTAACTATTAATGTTACAGTGCCTTTATTTTTTTCTCTTAATTGTGCCTTTACACTTATAATAATAAGTATAAATTTGGCTTTCTTTTAGTCAAAACTGAATACATCCTCATTTAGTGAACTTAGATTTTTTTCAAGGTAAAATAGTTATGGATATGGTATGCTGCACAACTGTCATCATTTCTTTCCTACTTGTCTAATTTAGCTTTGTGTTTCATCATTTCTTCTCTTATTTTGATGAATTGAATATTTTGCTAATTATTCTATTTTTTTAGATAAATGAAAACGTTTATTTATAGGTCTGTACACTGTGCACACATAAAAATATACAAAACAAAATAGAAAATATCAAAGTTTTAAAATGTATACAAACACTTCTAAAATGCATTTCTTTGAAAACCTCAAGCCTTAATTAGTAATTATTCCATTTTAAGATCCCCTATTGGCTTATTGCCTATATAGATGAATTTTCTTATTACTTGTTGGTATCATCTTCACAATATTTATTAACTTTTTATCAACCTCCAAATTAAAGTTCTCTTTCATTATTTGTAAAAGATTTATTCCAAGTTTACCATAAACACTAAGCATTCTAAGATGCTAAAAAGCCTTAGGTAAAATGATATAGTATTTACATTTGATAATTTCTGGTATATTTATATTACCTAACATAATAAAATATATAAATCATCATTATACTATATTTTAAGGACATTAAAAGGAATGTTCATAAACATATACTGTTTGAGGTCATTATAAGAAAAAATTGTTTAGGAACCTTATAGGGGAAGAAGTCCATATGCATTCAGTATTCATGTATTTTTTTAAATTACTTTTATTTGAGGAAGAGAGAGAGGTTTTGAACACACTAGGGCCTCTTGTTGCTGCAAATGAATTCCAGATACATGTGCTACTTTGTGCATCTGGCTTTATGTGGGTACTAGGAAATTGAACCCTGGCTTAGCAGGCTTTGCAACCAAATGCCTTTCACAACTGAACATATATATTATGTATATATTATGAATCCAAACTTAAATTTTTTCAGTGAAAAATGTGAAACATCTTTTGGTATGTGCATGTATAAGTGTATAAGTGCATGTGTATCTTGATATATGTGTTTGTAAGTGCATGTGACCTATGTGTGCATGTATATATAGATGCTAGAAGAAAAATCTCAGGTGTTGATCATCAGGTACTCTACTTTTTATATATTTATTTTTTTCATTTAAGATATTGAATTTTATTTCCATAAATTTTATTTGACTATTTTTATTTTGGTACATAATAATCAGATTAACTTCTCAAACATCACTGTACATCTGTATTAGGTGCTCACTTCTCTTTTTTAAAAATTTTTTGTTTATTTTTATTTATTTGAAAGTGACAGAAATAGAAAGAGGCACAGAGAGAAAGAGGGAGAGAGAGAGAGAGAGAGAGAGAATGGGCATGCCAGGGCCTTCAGCCACTGCAAATGAACTCCAGATACATGTGCCCGCTTGTGCATCTGGCTAACGTGGATCCTGGGGAATCGAGCCTTGAACCGGGGTCCATAGGCTTCATAGGCAAGCACTTAACCACTAAGCCATCTCTCCAGCCTGGTGCTCACTTCTTATTTGTAAATGTTTCACTGATTGATTTTGTTCCTGTCATGCTACATACCTTTTATCCAATTCAAGTCTAATAATTTCAATTCCTGATAGACTTTGCAGGTATTCCATATTTTATATTTTTTTTCAATTTTTATAGTCAGTGAATATGGTCAAGTTAGTATAATTGTTAGCCTCCTCCCTATCACCCCCCTCCACAGGGACCCCCTTTGTTGGGGTATATGGGTCTATCTCTCCAGCATAATTTATGATTTGGCTATATACAAAATGTATTTGAAACTGTGAATATTTTCCAGTTAAATCATTTGGAATCAGTGATATCATCTTGCATATTCCTTTTTAGTGATGGATGCAGAAGAAACTTTAAATTCAGATTAACTTATCTCCTCTGAGACCCAAATAAAATCAACAAAAAATAATGTGTTCTAAATAATGATACATACTATCTCTAAAGGCATAAAAAGCTATTCTTTGTCCAACAATTTTTCACTATGCCAAAATCTACAACTGTGACTACTATAATTTACAATTTTGAAGACTAAGGCAGAAATTAAATATCATCTTAATCTTCTATCAATTCAATTTAAATTTAAAGAATACTGATTAATTAGTGTTTTGCATACTTAGAAAAACTGATTCCGTTTGACAACAAATATAGAAAAATATAAAATGGGCTTCATTTTAAAAGTTTTAAATATTCCTGGATTTTATAAAGCATATTTTAAAAACAGGTGGAATTTATATTAAAATACTCCTGGATTGATTAAACTTATGAATATATACTATGCAACTTCTTAAAATCTATTGGCATAATCCTGTATGAAAGCTGAATAATTAACTTGCCTAATGTATGGATGATAATTCAAAACCCAAATTATTGACTATAATAAAATTTAGCTATTATCTTTTTTCCAACTGGACTTCATCCTTGAATGACTCATTGTTTTGATGACTGCATTTACAAACAAAAGATCTTGATTGCCTCCAACCTATTGTGTCAGTTGAACCATAATCCATGGTTTGGGAGTATGTCAGCACTGAACGATACTGTAGATATAATTGGAACAATTCCACAAATACATAAAATATAATGGTTATAAATATTGTATTTTACTATGCTTCTCATGAGGACACAGACTAAATAACATTGAAGGTCTCCCAGACCAACTGTCATATGTTCTAAGAAAATACTTTTCATGTATGTTATTGTAGTAGCTGTAGCCTGTCATGTATTTACTACAGCAGAGCTTATAAAAAGGAAGAGAAAGAGGCATGAGGGTCTGAATAGGAAAGCCTCACAATCCTAAACACTTTTTATTTGCAAAGTATCAATGAATTTTGTCAGGCAACTGCTAATTTTCATCACATGAGTATTCTCATATTCATAAAAAAATCAAGCTGTATGCGGTAATGCACACCTTTAATCCCAGCATACTGGAGGCAGAGGTAGAAGGATCATTGTTAGTTCAAGGCCACCCTAAGACTGCATACTGAATTCCATGTCAGCCTGTCCTATAAAATGAGACCCTACCTCAAAAACACAAAAAGAAAATCCAAATATTATGTAATTTTGAGGCAGATTACTGCAATAAAAATATTTGTGTTTATGTAATAACTAGTCTTTTACATATGAAACTCATTTTATTTGTTTGCTTTTCCTGCCACTTAGGGCACATATCATAATCTAATTTCCTTAGCTGGGCAGTGTTATCCATAACATTCTCTAGCTGTTATATTTTGAAAATAAAGCTAACTAATACATAATGGAAATGTAGTAGCTACTCAGGAACTACTAACTTCCAGTGATAGAACAATTATCAATCTTAAACTATGACCTGAGGTTAAGTTAAATACGGCAACTGTAAGGGGTCATAGTTGGGAAAGTGCTATGTGAAGACCTTAGTTTAAATCCAGCATCTGCCTAAATGTGGTGTAGGGTTCAGGGCCTTTCTGCAATCCTAACACTAAAGTCAGAGAAGAGTCAGGGATCCCAGGGTCAGTTAGCCAGCTAGACCGTTCATGTCTGGGTTTAAGTGGAGAACCAATCTCGACAAATAAAATGGAAAGTGATACAAATAACGACCCAAACTCAATCTCTGACTTCCTCAGGAATGTGGACACACACACACACACACACACACACACACACACACACACAAAAGTATGAATGAAAACATGCATCAACACTACACATATATACAGAAGAGAAAACAAACAAGTGATTTAATTTTCTCTAATCACACTATCAGTGATGAGACAGGAAAGCATATTTTCTTATTCTGCTATGTCTTATTTGATAAGATGCATGTACAGCCTTTGTAAGACATCTTGGCAACAAAGACATGAGAGTGACTTTTCTTCTATGGTGAATTTGACAAAGACACACATGCATCATATGTTGAGAGAGGTACAAGAAACTGTGATTATTTCTCTAATTCATTATTTTGCATGTGAGTGTGAGTAGTAGGTGTAATTTGGACGTGGGGTGTTAATGTATTGTATGGTGTACGCATGTGTCTATAAATGTCACTCGTGTGTGCAGAGGCCAGATGAGAATATCTGGTGTTCCTCCTGCCTTTCTCATTTACTTGTTTCCTTGAAGTGGAGTCTCTTCACTGATTCCTGAAATTGCCATTTTCATGACACCCCATAGATTCTCCAGTCTCTGCTACCTGCAGAACAGGAGCTATGGAGGTGCATGGCCCCACACAGCTCTTTATGTGGAGTCTGGGGAATCAAAACTCAGCAGCCTCAGACACTCATGGGCCCTCATGCTTATGCAGGAAGCCCTCCAATTCAGACTTTTGTGGAGTTATTAGCAACCTCAACAAATTATATCTTAGAGGACTGTGAATATTATAAAGTTTTAAAGAAATGTAAGTAGTTATCATCAAGAGTTTTACTATCCTATATTTTTGTATTCTACTATGAACAATAGCATATGTTAACTTTATATCTCCTGCCTGAGTTAATGAAACAATCTCTAGCAGAGGATGTTTGATGTCACTATTCAAATGTTTTCATTTGCTCTTTAATTTTCAAGTTGATCAATATAGCCAGCAGCAATTACAATTGATAGTAAAGCTCCAAGATGCTAGGGTAAATTGAGGTTAAATTATAAACAAAATTTTCACTGGCATTAACTTTGCAGTCATGCTGACACAGTTTCTACAAAATTTATCAGCACAGTGAATAAACTGCTTCAAATTGATAGATGGATTTCATTATTTGGCTTTGAAAACTGAATTCCTTTAATCCTGCAGGTATCTTCACTTTATAAAGCATTCAGTGAACTGAAGTTATTTGTAGTCAATGCCATACATACTGCAGGTGATTATCCCAGGTTAATTTGATTGTGTGAGCAGTTGGTTATGTTGTTGTCTATGTCTGTCAGCTTGAACTCTATGTAATTCATTGCATACTTTGAAGCTCCATGGGCACAGGATTAATAATAGTTTACCTGTACTTGATGCTGTGAGATAGATTATACAGGCTTAACAGTTCCCTGAAAAATCAATCCTTCTCCTGAAAAAAATATTATAAAACATTTCCAAATAAGCCACTTACTAAATGCATTGCTGTGGATAATTTGTGCATCTGGTTATAAATATTTATATTATACAAACAAATATAAAATTGGAAAACTTTTTAAGCTAAAATGATCTTTAGCACATAGTTTTTTACCATTTTATATTTATTTATTTATTTGCATGTGGGAAGAGGGCACACAAGGCTCTATAGCTGTTTAAATAAATACCCATTCAACTTTATATCAGAGACTATACGAATTGAACCTGGGCTGGTAGGCTTTGCAGGCAAACACCTTTAACCACTGAAGCTATCTCCACAGCAAAAAGTTCACATGTTTTTAATGCACAAGATACTTGCTTCAAATTCATTTTAATAATTTTAAAAGTCTATTTGCTTATTTATATGAAGAATTCAAATTTTCATGCCCAGATATACTATGTAAAAGTTTATATTTGATATAAAATTGATACATATTTAAGAAAGGAATAGATTAAGTTTATATTTTTCTTTTAAATAATTGAATTCTCTCTTTTTTAAGCCTCTCAAAGTGTTTTATTTATTTTTTTGAAAGAGAGAGAGAGAGGGAGAGAGATAATGGGTGCACCAGAGCCTTCAGCCACTACAAACAAACTCCAGTCACTTGTGTCCCTTTGTGCATTTGGCCTAAATGAGTCCTGGGGAATTGAACCTGGATCCTTTGACTTTGCAGGCAATTAACTTAACTGATAAGCTATCTCTCCAGCACAAACACGATTTTTTTGTTGTTGTTGTTTTGAGTTAAGGTCTTTCTCTAGTCCAGGCTGACCTGGAACTCACCATGCAGTCTCAGGGTGGTCTCAAACTCATCGTGATCCTCCTACCTCTATCTTGCAAGTGCTGGGATACACAAAGTGGTACATGCATTTGGAGTTCATTGGCAGTGGCAAGAGCCTCTAGTATGCTCATTCCTTTTATTGTGCCATTCACTATCTCTCTGTCTTTATGTGTGACTAAATACATAAAAAATATTAAAAAAAATAATAGCATGATGTCTTTCAACCCAGCACCTAGGAGTCTAAGTTTGAAGGCTCATTATATCTTCAAGGTCAGCTAAACTACACAGTGAGTTCTAGGCTAGCCTGACCTAGAATGAGACCTTGTTCCCACACTCCTCAAACACTAATAGATTGCAAGACCTAGGCCCAGGGGTGGGTGGACTTATTACTGTGTCTTGGCTAAATTGCTATGTACTTAGTGCTTACTGTAAAGTTGCCCAATATGTACTTACATGTGTGCATACAGAGCAATGTTGCTCTCACTTTGCATCAGAAAAGCTTCTTTTCCCAGATGATACTGCTCAAAACTCCTCACAGTGCTGAGAAGTACTAAATGAGACACCTTCTTACATCTGCCAAAACTTGGGAAACATTTCAGAAGAGGTGACAAGAAGAATGCATGAGCCAAAGATTGGGGAGGAGTGCTTTGAAAGTGTGGACATTACAGTCATCATTTCTTAGCTGCTGGCATTATCTGCACAAGACTGTGCCTATCAACATGTTCTCATGGATGATAGAGGAAGGCAAAATCAAAAGAAGAAATTAAGATAGAGTATAAACTAATTAGAGGGAGGAAAATATTTAGTGGAAGGTGTGTAAAGGGAACAAGTGATAATGATAGGAGATTATAATCAAAATATACCACATATCCAAGTTCTTCTGTGCCATTATTATTATTATTGTTTTTGGTATTACAGCTCTGTTAAAAGATCTTAGACTATGGGAATGCTTGAACATCATTGGGATTAGTATAAACTATGGAAACTTTTAAAGTTAGACTGAATTCACTTCATTTTACATCAAGGATGGTTACCAGATTTTGGGGGCCAGTGTCAGAATGTGATGGTCCGATTCAAACATCCCCCATAACTTATATTATCTGAATGCCAGGCCCTCAGCTGGTGAAAATCTGAAAAGTTAAACCTGCTGGCAGCAGTGTGCTGTTGTTAGCTGGCTTATAGGTGTTATAGTCAGATTCCCCTTGACAGTATTTGCCACAGTTTCCTGTGACTGTTGTCCACCTGTTGTTGGCCAAGAGGTGATGTGTGCCCTCTGCTCATGCCATTGTTTTCTTGCTGCCATGATGGAGGTTACCATTGAGTGTCTAAACCAAATAAATAAATAAATAAATAAATAGATAGATAAATAAATAAAGTAAACAACCCTTTCTTCCCACAAGATGCTTTTGGTGGTTTGGTATGTTCTGCCAGTAACGTGAAGGTGACTACAACGTGTACATATATATTTTATTATATTTTCAGACTGTGGAGGTTAAATTCATAGTCATGTTATTTTTAAAAATAACATGTTCTACAAAAGCTTATAGCAATAATTAAATTCTGTTTTTTTTAATTCATATATCTAAGTAAGTTAGAAGGAAGTTTAAAAGAATTTTATGATAATATTATTTTTATGACATTTTCAGTTGGTGAAATAAGTGTATATTTTTGTAATATTTGAGAAATGAATGTCATAATTAACTCATCTCATTATGTAAACAAGAAAATTTGTTGTGGAGTTAATTTTGTAATTGACTTTACCAAGTATAGAAAATGGTTTTGTGCTCTATACAAGGACAAATGCAGTTACCATGGCAAGCAATGGGATACTTTTTAGCTTCTTTAATGTTACATAATTTAAATGGTACCTCAAGGAAAAATTTTAATTTCATGATCTTAAGGTTTACTTTAAAAATATTACATTTGAGATACCAATTAACTTTCAGAGTTAGATATCTCTAAACAGTAGTCAAAGTTTTTTTCAGTCCTAGTGATTTTGATTTTAGTAATAGTGATCCATAAAGTTTCAATTAATTAAATGAAAGAGAAGAACCAGAAAATCAGCCTGAAAAAAAGTGTAATAAGAAAAGAAAATGGTTACCTAGGAGAACAAAAAATTTCAGGAAGTCTAAATTCAGAGGAATAGAGCTGTGTGCACTTAAGTTGAGGTGTATATTATGTAAGACTGTCTTTTCCTTCAGAAATACTATCCAATTAACTGGGAAGCCAGGAAAACTAACAATGCTTTCAAAAGTTTCCAGAATGTACTTGGGCTAAGGTGAGGAATAGCCAGAATGGTTTTCCTTATAATAATCAAAACTTTGGAAAGAACCCCAAATGATAATGTGGTCCTACAGGTAAATTGAAACTTCTTGAGCAAAAGTATGGACAACCTTCATAAACCTTTAATCCCCCAAATTGTATTAACATAATGTGAAATTCATACACTATCTCCACGTTGAAGAATGCAGCCATTAACTGAGGAATAATAACATTATTATTGACTTCGAAGCAAGAATATTTTATTTATATTAAGTAAAATCATTTAAAGAGATGACTATTCATATTGAGTGTCACATATTTAAACACAAAAAAGAACATGAGGAAAAATAAGTTGTGGGAGATATCCAGTTAATAGAGTTAGCCCAACTAGGTAATTTTTGTAGGGAATTTTCCAAATATTTATGGAAACCAATTAAGAAATTTATTCAGTCATATAAAAGTAAACAAAAAAAATTAAAGGGCTGGAGAGATGACTTAGCAGGTAAGTGCTTGCCTGTGAAGCCTAAGGACCCAACTCAAGGCTCAATTCCTCAGGACCCATGTTAACCAGATGCACAAGGGGGCAAACACATCTGGAGATCATTTGCAGTGGCTGGAGGCCCTGGCGTGCCCATTCTCTCTCTCTCTATGTTACTTTCAGATAAATAAATAAAAATAAACAAAAAAATTTAAAAACAAATTTATTTAGTCAGATAATGAGAAATAGTAAATGATGAAGGAACATTTTATTACTTTAAAGCATTAACAGTAGTGAGGTAAAGTACAAAATAAATTATGTCAAAAAGATCAACAAGTTGACATAAGAAAATCTCCAGAACAGTGCTAAGGCACTTAGCTGCAAGGCCTAAAGACCTAGATTTGATTCCCTAGTACCCACACAAAGCCAGATGCACAAGAAGGCACATGCATCTGGAGTTTGTATGCAGAAGTTAGAAGGCCTGACATACCCATTTCCTATCTCTCTTGTGCCTATTTCTCACTCTGAGTTTGTATGCAGAAGTTAGAAGGCCTGGCATACCCATTTCCTATCTCTCTGTGTACCTATTTCTCACTCTAACAAATAAATAAGTAGGACTTCCGATCAAGATGGTGTCCACCTAACCATGCTGCAGCTCCCAAGAAAGGACAGGGAAAACATTAAGGGGCCACTGTGTCTTTTAAGGAAGAGCAACCTCTAATAGATCACCAGTGGGAGGGTGCAGAAGGGCAAAAAAGGGAATGGGCTGATTCCGGCACTCCAGGATAACCTAAGAGTTCACCAATCCCCTGAAGCAGCCATCATAGCCATAGTCCCAGCCACAGACAACTCCTGTGCTAACTGAAAGCAAGGAGACTCAGGCCAGAGTAGTTTCACCCACTTTGCTGATCTCGGGGATCACCCAGGTCACCCAAGCAGCCTGCCCATAATCAGACCGTCTCCTCTCAGTTCCACCCCCCACCCCGCCATGTCTTTGGAAGCTCTCCATTCTGCCCCACACCCCCAACAACTTTGGACGCTCACCATTATGCCCCACCCCCCATGACTTCAGACATTCTCCACTTTGCTGCACCCCCCATGACTTTGGACCATTGCTGTTCTGCGCTACCCTCCCCCAACAAATTCAGACCCTGTTAGTTCCACCTCACCCCCTCACCTACTCTAGACATACTGGGTACTGCCCTGCCATGCCCCAGGAATTCAGACCCTCTCCATTACGCCACACATTTGACCCCCATGACTTTGGACCATCTCTGTTTTGCCCCACCCCCTATGAACTTGGACACACTGTGCTCTGTCCCACCCCTGCCCAGACCTGCCCCTGCAGAGCGGCACTACTTCTCCCACCCATCACAACCATAGCCCATTCTCCCTGCCCCCACACTATGATGGGCAGACCACAGCACAAAATGAATAACATAAGAAATCAAATGAAAATAAATCCAATAAGATTGCCCAATCATACAACAGATGTCTCTAATCAAAACACAGAAGATGCTTATATGCCATTCGTATTTTTTCCTTAGCGAATGCTCTATTTAGCTCCATAGCCCATTTTTTGATTGGCTTGTTTGATTCCTTATTATTTAACTTTTTGAGTTCTTTGTATATCCTAGATATTAATCCTCTATCAGATATATAGCTGTCAAAGATTTTTTCCCATTCTGTAGGTTGCCTCTTTGCTTTTGTCACTGTGTCCTTTTCAGTGCAAAATCTTTGTAATTTCATGAGGTCCCAGGGATTAATCTGTGGTTTTATTGCCTGAGCAATTGGGGATGTATTCAGAAAGTCTTTGCCAAGACCAATATGTTGAAGGGTTTCCCCTACTTTTTCCTCTAGCAGTTTCAGAGTTTCAGGTCTGATGTTAAGGTCTTTAATCCATTTGGACTTAATTCTTGTGCATGGCGAGAGAGAAGAATCTATTTTCATCCTTCTGCAGATATATATCCAGTTTTCCCAACACCATTTGCTGAAGAGGCTGTCTTTTCTCCAATGAGTATTTTTGGCATTTTTATTGAATATCAGGTGGCTATAGCTACTTGGGCTTACATCTGGGTCCTCTATTCTGTTCCACTGATCTACAATGTTCTACTTCACTGGTCATCAGGGAAATGCAGATTAAAACTACATTGAGATTCCATCTCACTCCTGTAAGATTGGCCGCCATCATGAAAACAAATGATCATAAATGTTGGCGGGGATGCGGAAAAACAGGAACCCTTCTACACTGTTCTTGGGAATGCAATCTGGTCCAGCCATTGTGGAAAACAGTGTGGAGGTTCCTAAAACAGCTAGAGATTGATCTACCATATGACCCAGCTATAGCACTCCTAGGCATATATCCAAAGGACTCATCTCATTTCCTTAGAAGTACGTGCTCAACCATGTTTATTGTTGCTCAATTTATAATAGCTGGGAAATGGAACCAGTCTAGATGTCCCTCAACTGATGAGTGGATAATGAAGATGTGGCACATTTATACAATGGAGTTCTACTCAGCGGTAAGGAAAAATGAAGTTATGAAATTTGCAGAAAAATGGATGAACCTGGAAAGGATTATAATAAGTGAGGTAACCCAGGCCCAGAAAGCCAAGCACCACATGTTCTCTCTCATATGTGGATCCTAGCTACAGATAACTGGGCTTCTGCGTGAGAAGGAAAATACTTAGTAGCAGAGGCCAGTAAGTTAAAAAGGAGACATAAAGTGAAGAGAAAGGAAGGGAGGAGGGTATTTAATAGTTTGATATTGTATATATGTAAGTACAATGAATGAGATAGGGAGGTAATATGATGGAGAATGGAATTTCAAAGGGGAAAGTGTGGGTGGGGAGGGAGGGAATTACCATAGGATTTTATTTTTATAATCATGGAAAATGTTAATAAAATTTTTTAAATTAAAAAACACACACACACAGAAGAGACACTAGGATCAGAACCCCCAAAATGAAGTTATAAGCACCACAACCATGACCAAGCTACTGGTAGAATTTGCAGAAAGGCAACAAAGGACAGATAATTGTGTGGAGGCTGCCATCACTAGACAAGATCTAATAGATATAGGATATGAAAGAAAGCAGAAAAAAAAGACCTCAAAAACCAGATGGCAATACTAAATGAAGACACAAAGAAATGCAAGGATGAATTCCATGAAGCAGAAAAAAAATCAGAATATTATGTGAAAAGGAACTTGACAGAGGGATGGCAACCATACATAGAAAAGTAGTAGAAAATACAGATCTAATTGGAGAAGCCCAAAACTCTTTAGAGGCTCTCAAGAATAGATGTAGTCAGCCATGTAGAGGATAGAAGCTCAGATATGGAAAACAAAACAGTAGAAACAGTTCAAGAGTTCCAAAGCTTCAATAAGTTCAAAAATTTCTGTGAACAGAACATGAGGGAATTTTGGGATACCTTTAAACATACTAACATTCAAATCGTGGGAATACCAGAAGGGGAAGAAATTCAGACCAAAGCATGGAGAAATTATTTAACAAAACTATCAAAGAAAACATTCCCACACTCTCAAAAGAAGGGCAACATTGAGGTACAAGAAGCTATCAGAACTCCAAATAGACTGGACCAACGGAGAAACTTTCCAAGACATATTGTCATTAAGACTCCAAACATCAATACTAAAGACAAAATACTAAAAGCTGCTAGGGAAAAACAACACATCTCATTTCAAGGTAATCCCATCAGAATTATTTCAGGCTTCTCAGTGGAAACCCTGAAAGCAAGAAGGGCCTGGAATAGAACACTGCAAACTCTTCAGAACCTATGGCTTCCAACCCAAGCTACTCTACCTAGCAAAAGTATCTCTCATAATAAATGGTTAAAGAAAAACTTTCCATGACAAAACTCAGCTTTACAACTATATAAACACAAATCCAAATCTACAGAGAGTATTTCAGGAAATTCTCCACACAGAAGAATCAAATAATCAACCTCAAGTGCCTACAATAAGTAGATTACAATAACCAAACTCAGAGAAGATAAATAAAATGTCAAAGTCCAGGAAATCACCAAATCATATAAACCAACATAAAATGGCAGAGATTAGATAATTATACCCTTCAATCTGTTGTCTTCAAGAAACCTACTTCACCCTAAGTGACACCATTTCCCCAGTAAAGACAGACACCTCCTCAGGGTGAAAAGGTAGAAAGTGATATTCCAAGCAAGCCATTCTAATATCAGATATAATAGACTTCTAAACAAAAATAATCAAAAAAGGCAAACAAGGCCACTTCCTACTGATAAAGGGAACAATTGATCTAGAGGATATCACAATCACCAATCTTTATGCACTGAACACAGATGCACCACAATTCATAAAACAAAACCTTCTCAACAATAAAACAGATATAACCACCAACACCATTATAGGTGGGGAATTTAATACACGATTATCAGCAAAAGATAGATCATTCAAACACAGAAACTCAACAGGAAATTGAGAGACTTCAACAAAACCATAGAACAGTTAGACCTAACTGACATCTAGAGAACATTCCACCCCAAGATCATGAACTACACATTCTTCTCAATAGCCCAAGGAACATTATCTAAAATAGATCATATACTGGGTCACAAAGCCTGCCTCCATATAAGTAGGATGAATGACATACCCCCCCCCATGATATCAGATCACAATGCTATATTGCTAGAAATTAACAACAAATGACCCACCAAGAATCCCATTGGCTCCTGGAAACTGAGCAGCACACTTTTAAATAATAAATGTGTAATGGATGAAATAAAAATGAAATTGTGAAGTTTCTAGAAGTGAATGAAAATCAGAACACATCATACCAAAACTTATGGAATACCATGAAGGCAGTCCTCAGGGGAAAATTCATAGCATGAAATGCCTTCATAAAAAATACAAAGAAACCCCAAATCAATAACCTAACCATCCCCCTAAAGGCACTGGAAAAGCTAGAAGAATCTAACCCAAAGAGCTCATAATGGAAAAAGATAATTAAGATCAGAGCAGAAATTAATGATTTGGAAACTAAGAATTCAATTAAGAAAAGTAATGAAACAAAGAGTTGGTTCTTTGAAAAAATAAACAAGATTGAAAAAACCCTGGCCAATTTGATCAACCAAAAAAATCAGATACTTCAAATGAACAAAATCATAAATGAAAAAGGAGAGATCACAACAGACATAAGTGAAATTGGGAGAATCATCAAGTCTTACTTCAAAAGCCTCTAATCCATAAAACAGGATAATATGGAGAAAATGATGAAATTCCTAGATACATACAATCTACCAAAGCTAAACTCAGAGCAGATTAATCTCCTAAACAAACCTATCACAGCAATAGAGATTGAAAAAGGAATAAAAAATATCCCACAAAAGAAGAGTCCAACCTTCACAGAAGAATTGAAACAAATCTTTCTCAAAATCTGTCACAAAATTGGAGAACAGGAAAAGCTCCCCAACTTCTTCTATGAAGCTATGATCACCCTAATACCAAAACCAGGCAGAGATGCCATAAGAAAAACAAACAAACAAACAACCAAAAAGCACCACAGGCTTATTTTCCTGATGAACTTTGACACAAAGATCCTGAATAAAATCCTCACAAACTGAATCAAACAACATATCAAATACATTATCTACCTTGATCAAGTGAGATTCATCCTAGGAATGCAAAAGCAACACCTTTGGAATCATCACCATACCTGATCTAAAGCTATATTACAAACCCATAGTAATAAAACAGCATGGTACTGGCATAAAAACCGGAGTATAGACCAATGGAATAGAAGTGAGAGCCAGACTTTGGGTCAAGTAACTCCAGCTACTTGATATTTGATAAAGTCCTAACAATATAGGCTGGAAAAAAGACAGCATATTCAACAAATGGTGTTAGTCAAACTGGATAGCCATATGCAGGAAATTGAAACTTGATCCACACATTTCGCCATGAACAACAATGAAGTCCAAATGGATCAAAGATCTCAACATAACACAAGAAACTAGGCTACTACTACAACAAAATATAGGAGGAACATTCCATGATATAGAAATGGGAAAAGACTTCCTCACCAAAAACCCAGTAGCACAGGACCTTAAGCAATTACTCAACCAATGGGATCTTATAAAGCTGAAAAGTTTCTTCACAGACAAACATACAATAAGCAGAGCCAACAGATTACCCACAGAATGTGAGAATATATTTTCTATCTATCCAACTGACAGAGGCCAAATTTCTAGAATCTACAAAGAACTCAAAAACCTAAATAATAAAAACTCAAACAACCCATTCAACAAATGGGGCAAAGAATTAGACAGGAAGTTCACAGAGAAAGAAATACAAATGGCAAACACACACGTAAGAAAATTTTCCTCATCCTTAATCACTAGGGAAATGCAAATGAAAACAACTATGAGTTTCCCCCTTGCCCCAGTAAGGCTAGCAAACATTAAAAAGTAAAATGAAAATAAATGCTGACAATGATGTGGAGAAATAGGAACCCTCATCCACTGTTGGTGGGAATGTAATATGGTACAACCATTTTGGAAAGCAATATGGAGACTCCTAAAAAGCTGAATATAGAGGTACCAACAGACCCAGTTATTCTTTTACTGGGCTTGTACCCTAAAAACTTCATGCTTCAGTTCAGAGAGATTTTCTCAAACATGTTTATAGCTGCTGAATTCTTAATAGTTAAGAGCTGTAATCAACCCAGATGTCCATCATTAGACAAATGGATAACTAAGATGTGGTATATTTACACATTGGACTTCTACACAGCAGTAAGGAAAAACAACACAATGAAATTTGAAGAAAAATGGTTGAATATAGAATGGATCATTCTCAGTGTACTTACCCAATCACAGAAAGATAATTACCACATAGGCTCACTCATCTACACCTCCTAACCAGAATCTACCCAAATTGCTCACATATCTAGCAAGCATCTCAAGAACTGGACATTACAGAGGGTAAGGAGAGAGGGGAAGATAAGGGATGGAGTGGGGGACACAAAGCTGGACCAAAATGGCAATGGTACCATAAAACTCTATATCCTAAAAGACAGAACAAACAGTTGAAACTTCACCAGGCCCTGATTCACACAGCCCTTGAGAGGGTATGATAAAAACTTACCTTTATCTCCCCCTTTTTGAGTTTCTCTGTCTCTCTTTCTCTCTCTCTGTCTTCCTCTTCTCTCTCATCTCTCTGCCTCTTATATATCATTTCTCTTTCTTCTTTCTCTTCTTGGGTACTGACCTGTAAATTCAAGTACCACCAGGTGGCTATCACCCACAATGAGCTTTTGATCATAGAGATCTGCAAAGTTTCCTAAAGGAAGACACATTTCTGTCAGAGTACTTGATGACCCACCAAAGGTTAGTGGTAAGGCCCTACTGCTGAAGACATAATATGCTGTTTGCACTTAACATGGAGTGAAATGGATGGAAGCTGAAAGATAGTTAGAATCCATACAGTGCTTCTAGTGCTGGAAGGTGCTATATGAGCAACAAATATCTATCCAAGCAACACATGGTCTAATCTATTAAGCAGCAAACAACCTAATGTGATGCTCACACAAGTGCAATACTGGCACACAGCCATGGTGGGAAACAAACTGCTCTTTATTTGGTTAACTGATCTGCTCAGTGGAACAGAATCCATAGCTGGAGCTGGGAAACAAGTTAGAACCATATCCAAATTGAGCCTGCTATCCATTATCTAGCTCCCACCAATTGTGGACTATAAGTGGGCCTATACCTATTAAATTCTCTCTAAAAAGTAATGGTTACCACATTTATATAGTGCAAACTTTACTCTCCATCAGAGAATCTACTTCTCTTTTTCAGATAGATGCAGATCCTAAGGAGAGAACCAGCCCATCATACCTGAAAAGGGCCCCAGCTGAAACTAATAATAATTGTGGAATCACACAAGAGTGCTGTTTTCTTGGTGAACTGGATGCCAGCACCAGGCTGAAGGGGACAGACACAGAGAACAATCAATCCCTACCAAACCAGATATCCATAGACACAGAGGCTACCAAGATTTCAGCACTGAGGCAGACATAAAAGAACCCAACATGGCTCACAGAAATTTGCAAATGAGGGGGCAGAAAGAATGTCAGAGGCACACGTTGGGTCATGATACACATAAACATTTCCTCCTTCCCTAAGCTGATGGCTAACCCCACAATGCACGACCCACATGCCCCAACAAGGAGGGTCCCTATGAAGGAGGAAGGACAGGGAGGAGGTTAACAATGGTATCAATTTGACTGTATTCACTGAGTAAAAAAAAATAAAAATAAGCAAATAAGTAATAAAATTAAAAAAGAAAATTCCCAATACATAAACACATTTTATTAAATGTGGTGATCTCAAATAAAAGGAAACTACTTTAAAATCTTCTTTGAGCAAGCAGTCAAATTAATTTGTTAAACATCAAAACTATGGCAGATTTATCAAAAGTAACACTGTAAATAAAATATAATAAATTGAATAACACAAAGTTGAAGGAAAATATCAATATCAATTGAAGCATAACAATGCTTTGGAAGTATAGTTAAAGTTCAATAAAATGTGCACACAAGAATACAGTTGGATTAGCTCTACCAAATGAATCCATATTGAAATTATCCTGATTAAGACAGCAAACATGGGCTGGAGAGACAACTTCGTGATTAAAGTGCTTGCCTACAAAGCCTAAGGACCCAGGTTGGATTCCTCTGTACCCATGCAAGCAAGATGACAGTCACATGCATCTGGCGTTCATTTGCTGAGTACTGCTCAGTGGGAAACAAGTCATAACTGGAATACTCAGAATCAGGTCAGCAACACATTGTCAGGAAAATTCACATTACCCAAAGAGAAGACCCCAGTGTTCTGTATACAAATTGAGTGTGTATCCTCATCACAATGTCTCTCAAGCTCCTAACCATATTCCCTTTAATCAAAGCTGTCCTCACCCTTTGTCAGAGAATGTGTTATCTTACAGATGACAGAGAATACTGTGGAGTTCCAAGATCCATCAACACAAGTGAAGGGAGCTGAGTGCTCACAAGATGTAGCACCTCTACCACATTTACTGGAGTCTGAGAGAAATTACAGGGGAAGCATCTACACAAATATTGCTCCCAATACTAGCCCTAAATCCACATTCTGGGGAAAAAAAATAAATAAAATAAAACAAAAAACAATAAACTGTGCAATAAACCCAAACACATCATAACAGAAATAAAGAGGGTACAGAGAAGTCAACATCAACTGATAACACACCTGTGAAAGTTCAGAGACTGTTTTGGAAGAGGGGCAGTGGGAATATTTTAAGAGCCACATCTCCCCTCCATCCCCTCCGCCCCCACCCTAGCCCAGAAAGAGGCCCTAATTACCCCACAATGAACAAGAATCTTACTGAGGAGGACCTGCAGGAAAATGGCCACTGGGGGAGAGAACACCCTAGGAAACTATGTTAAAAAATAGTAAAAATAAATAAATAGATAAATAAATAAATAAATGAATGAATGAAACCTTGTGGGAATGTCTTTATAGACACACTGAATAGTGTCCATTACCATCTTCTAGGTGATCCCAAGTCCAGTCAAGCTGGCAATTAAAATGAACCATTACTCCATACACGAAGAGAGCATTTAGAAAGCAATTAACTATGAGTATACAGGCAGTGATGTAAAACATATTAGAAAAAATGCAACTTCTAAAGGAACAATTACAAAGACAATATATACCATAGAAAATGATGCATGTATGTGTTATCAAAGCCAATTTCATTGTAAAGGTTGAAAGGAACCAAACAAATCACTCTTTCTGCCAGTCTTAGAATGCAGTCATCTGCATAAAGGCCTTCTTTGTACAAGGGTAAAAGATTTTTGCTCTATAATAAAAAAAAAAGGGGGCTGGAGAGATGGTTTAGCAGTTAAGTGCTTGCCTGTGAAGCCTAAGGACCCCGGTTCGAGGCTCAATTCCCCAGTACCCACATTAGCCAGATGCACAAGGGGGCACATGCATCTGGAATTCGTCTACAGTGACTGGAAGCCCTGGCGTGCCCATTCCCTCCCTCCCTCCCTCTCCCTCTTCCTCTCCCTCCCTCTCTCTCTCTCTCTCTCTCTCACGCTTTCTCTGTTGTTCTCAAATAAATAAATAAAAATAAACAAACAAAAAAAAAAGATTTCTAATATGGTCTTGTCTGTGTTTAAATTTAGAACATTAAGCCTTTTAATGAAGAATAATTTTTCACTTACACATATGTCTAGATAATCACTAAATTCATTTCTCTTGTGTAGTATGAAGATACCTAACATTTTAAGATTATGAACTATATTATTGTGAATATTAAACTCTAACATTCTGTGGATTTTTATACTATTTTAATTATTTTTAATCAGAAGAGTACAATGTCCTTAAAATCTTACAAAATATGCACATTGCTAAATAGGTAAAATCAAACTTTTCAGTTTTAAGCACATAATACAAACTTTAGTGTAAAGTCTTAAATAGAATAGTGATAATATTTGAGATAATAAGATGTTTAAATAATAGTGTGGATAAAAATGTCATAGTTATGCTCTTGATTGTACTGTCTCTAAACATAGCACACATGGTAGAATAAAAGTCTAAGTACAACCTGCAGTGGGTGACAAATAATACCTGCCAAATGTTAATGCCACAGTCTCCCTTCAGTAAGCAAGTTTCATTAATTTACTTTAAATTTGGCAGAAGGCTTACTCTTGGGAATACTAAGGCAGACAGTTCATTCTGAGTCCATCTGGCACTCATAAGTGGTGGTTGAATTCAACTTTATATAAACCAAGGTATTTGATTTTCATGATTTTGTGGCAGGTAAAAATTCATTACTCTTACAGATATATTTCAAGCCTAAGAATTAATTATATTCATATAGTGTTAAATATAAAATAAATGAAGGGATATTTTCCCTACAGTACTAGTCTGATCTCAAAAAATGTATAATTGAATTCAGTTTTAATAAATTCATATGTAGCATAGTTATTCATATGATTGAAAACTCTAGATCCTCATCTCTGAAATACAAATTTCAGTTAAGAATAGTATATAATTTCCAAAAATATAAATATCTTTGTTTCATGAAAATAGTAACTTGGAAAAATTCATCAGTCTTTAGAGAGAATTGTGATCCCCTCTGTATAATTACAAGTATGTGTATGTGCAAATTTTTACAATTACTGAAAGATACCTGGTTGGTGATTTTCAAGTGTGGAATCTACCCCATTTCTTCTCTGTGTATATATTTCAAAATGAAATGAGTATTAACGTATTTAAAAGAAATATAATATTTGGTCAGATTCTTTTAAGATGATAGACAAAATGTAATAAAAAAGAATAAGTAAAAGCAAGTAAAGAAATACATACAAAAAGTGATTAAACTGAGTATAGAATGAGACTAAAATTACTAGAAGGTACAAAAAATCTGTCATAAACCAACACTCAGATGTAATGATGATAAAAAATGAGGCTGTTTACTGATAACTGATAAACTTGATCAAGATTAGGACTTCTGGGATATTATGAGACATCTATTATAATTTACAGTCCCCAAGTTAGTGGAGATTAAAAAAAAAAAATCAATCCATGGCCTTAGAGAAGAAATTCTAGTCCCGTGGAAAACAAGATAAACCTCAGATAAACAAATGTTACTAACTGGAGATATGGTCTACAATTAGGAGCCTAAACAGGCTAAAGTTTAGTCTCCACATAAGTATAATACTGATAATTATATGCATGTATAATTATATATGACTACTGTGCCGTATTCATGAGGACAGGCATGAATGACTGCAGACAGGTTCTTCCTGAGTAGCTTGTAAACATACTGAAAATTATGTCCCCAAGAAATATCTCAGATTTCCTATTAAAGAGGAGTATTCTGTTTGTGTGTTTTACCAGGAGGAAGGTAAGTGCAGCTAATATGTAAGGGCACCTTATAGTATTTGCAGTAAAATTGCTACAACTTTTTCCTTAATAAACACAAGGCCTTTGTATAAGTAGATTTCCTTCACTTTTATAGTCTACCTATTACAATGATCATAATCTTAAGTTTTTTCTAAACTATATCTTCAAAATAAATCTACATCAAAGTTGCTAGGAAAAAGACATAAAAATCTCTGAACATTGTACTACAATGATAAATAAATATATTTGCCTGTTTTTTAGATTGATAGAATTTTCGATTAATCACCTACCACACTGACTCAGAATTAGGGTATAATTCAATTGAAATTCTATAATTCAGTTTGAAGAATATACTAGTACATATCATTTTCACATTAATGATACTAGTAAGTTATTTGAATTCCTATAGATTTTAATAATAAAGATAAAATTAAAGTGGAATTAAAAGGAACAAAGTTAAAATCTGAGGCATAACGTTTTAGTGAGTACTATTTTGAGTCAGATGGGTAATAATAGAGTCCTAGGGGTAATTTTCTATGTACTTATTAACTGCAATGAAAAATTCTGTAGAAATAACTTTCAAGCATACATTGGAATATACAGATCACTATGATATAGCAAGCAAATCGTGTGACATTTTGTTGTCTAAGGTTTATCAAACATTATATTTTATTTCCATGTACATTATGTAAATATATTTGTCTATCTATATATCATCTAAATATCTACCTTTCTATCATTTGTTTTTAGATAGAGTGAGAATGAGAGAAAGAATTGCAAAGCCATGACCTCAGCTACTATTCCTGGTGGGCATGTGAGCTTGCACGCTTGCCTCACCTTTGTGTGTATGGCTTAGGTGGGATCTGACGATATTTCACAATTTAGGAAACCACAAAATCCCAATGTATAACAAGTACCAAGCCTGCAAAGCATAGAAAATCAAAGCATAGTAAAATAAAGCTTGTCTGTAAGCCAGCCAGTGATTTCTCATATGGACAATTCTGTTCAATTGTGTCTCTTGGTGTTCCAGAATTAAACTACATGCTGATGTCTAGGAACAATTGCACTACATGATTCATGGAAATCTGCCCTGCTTATGGCAGTGAAGTGCCTTACAGTGTGTCTAGGAAAACAAAATCAAACTAGAGGCATTCCTCAAAACTTCTAAAAACTGAACATGAAAGGTTTTGAGAGGAAACTAACAAACAAAATATTTTAGGACAACTTTGAATCTCATTGCTAGGGAAGAGTGCAGTTTCACAGATACATGTTATGATGTGTTAGGGATATCAGAGCACCTTGAACTTCCATATGCTCTGAGGTCATTGTTTGCACAAGCAACAATGCTCTGTTGTTGGGAGCTATGAACCAAACCTCAGCCATGTTGACAGAAACCACCATATAGCAAGTTAAGTTTCTATTTCTTCATCTAATGATCTATTACCAGAAATGAAGAAGCCATTACACCTGGGTGATAGCCTCTCCTGGTGCTGCTGGTAATTGATGAAGCAACAAAGAAATTGCATTTAGCCAGTAACCCTGTGATCTCTGGCCTGATTATGACTCCTTCCCCCTACGACCCTATAAAAACCTATGTGTAAAAATAAACCTCGAGACCTTGACAAATACCTAACTTGGTCTCCTTCTTGTGTCTGTTTGCCTCCCCCCATTCAGGTTAGCTTCTCCTCGAGTCCTTGTTCGACTCCCCGCTGGCCGGGGCACTCTGTTGGAATGATGAAATTCATAGTTGGCAAAATCTACCTATGATTGCTTTGATGAAAGTAGTTTTCCTTCAGAGGAAAGCTGATGCTCTTCATGTCCTACACTCCATTGTTCCAAGTACTGTCATTAAAATATCTAATACTATGGGCTGGAGAGATGGCTTAGCAATTAAGCGCTTGCCTGGGAAGCCTAAGGACCCCAGTTTGAGGCTCGATTCCTCAGGACCCACGTTGGCCAGACGCACAAGGGAGCACATGAGTCTGGAGTTCATTTGCAGTGGCTGGAAGCCCTGGCACTCCCATTCTCTCTCTTTCTCTCTCTCTCTTCCTCTCAAATAAATAAAATAAAATAAAAATCTAATACTAGTTTGTTTCTTTAAAAGGTATAGACATAAGCGTGATTGAAACATTAACTTCTGGAAAGTGTCAAGTGTGTGTGTGTGTGTGTGTGTGTAATGCTTGTCTTCATAAAATTTATTTAGTGATACACTTTTTAAAAATATAATAATGTGCTTACCCATAACAGATTTTGAGATAAGTCTATCTCTATCCAAACAAAGGTACATGAGAGGGCCTATAAAAAATGAAATCATCATGGGAAAGGGACTTCTAAAGGACACACATACACACACACACACACACACACACACACACACACACACACACACTACTTCTTTTCCTTCACTGGTCATTTGCCAATTTTCTATAGAGTTGTGACCAAGTGGGAAATTATGCAGCTGCTCAGAAAGGGTATTCTGAATCACAGTGGTAGTGTTTTAATTGCAGGGCATAACAGTGAAATTTAATAGGCAGTCAATCATAAAATGTCACATCAGAAGGAATTTTTAAAGTTCCTTGATAGCACACAGGTTTCTTAGACCAAAATAATCTGGGTAGGTATAGTATGGCATTCTTTCATTGGAAAAAAAAAATATATATATCTGAACAATGTTAACAGAAGCTTTGTCTGGAAACCAAAATCTAGAGTTGTGATCTCATACGTAGTTGTTAGAATAAAATATATTCATATGGTCATGACTCTTCAAAAGAAGGACATGTTTGGTACACCACAAATTGTAATTTGCAACCTCATAAGGATGTCTCAAATACTTTCCTTCTTTCCTAGACTAGATGAATACATACTGAAAAAACTGTATGTGGAAGTGCACCTTTTCTGTAGTATAGAAAACAATAATATACTCAGGTGCAATTTTTTTTCAATCTCTTGGGCTATGTATGCATTTCATCTAGAATTTTACAAGAATGTCAAAAAACTGACAAAATGCAATGTAACTTTATTTTATGACAAAAAATTAGGAGACTTTTAAAATTATGTTATTCTTATCTGCTAAACAAAATGAGAATCAAATAAAAGACTTATGTAGCCAATAATAGTTTTGGCAAAAAAGTTGCTTAATTAGAAGTTAAAAATGATCCCTTTTACTATCCCAACAATAGAGAAATAGATGAGAACAAGCCTGAGGGACAGGTTCACATATACCATATGCACAGGAAATTGTCTTGCTAATACATAGTAATGCAGCCCACAGAGTCATAAATTATATTGGAGATATTGGAGACATATATATATATATATATATATATATATATATATATATATATGGTATGCATCTTACTAAGAATGGTGAAATGAAAACTGCTGTAATGTACTATCAAAAAAAAATTTTGCATGTAAAGATTACCATAGAGTGAAACTGATAAAACACACTAAAAAGAATAGAAATCTCTTATAATGTATAGTACTTAAAATCGCCATTGGGATATAAGAATGAGTTATGAATTTAGTCATTAAAGTTATTTATTATCTATACTATCATAGAAATTACTCAAATTATCACAAATATGTTTAGACCTTGAAAGTATAGTCACAAATATGCTAATTTGGCTCCAGAGCTAAATAGTGACAAGCAATCAATAAAAGTAAATGAATATTGATAGTGTAAGACTTTTAAACGACTTTATTTATAGCACTGTTAAAGCAAGCTGGACATTGCATCTAAACAATCAATACAATGATATAAAAATTCTAAGGTTAATACGGGGTACTTTAAATTCTTAGTATAATAAATACTTGCTAAATATTTATTGCTTGATGATTTACTCTTTGATTAGTTTGCAAAACTTATTTCAATTTATAAAATGAGCAATCTAGAATTATTGATTTCCTTTACATTAAGTTATACAGATCTTTTCCAATGCTGGGCAAGTAAAAACAGACAAAAAAGGAAAGAAAGAAAAAAAAAAAAGATTATTTAGGAAAAAAAAATTAAAAAAACAGTAAGCCAGAAACATTGTTCATTCTTCACCATAAATTACTCTAAGTGTAAGATAATAGAGCAACAGTACAGGATGCTGGAGGACTGTGTATCAAATTTTTATTTATTTATTTATTATTTATTTACTATTTATTATTAATGAGAGAGAAAGGTAGAGAGAGACAAAGAGAGAATGGATGCACCAGGGCTTCAGCCTCTGCAAATGAACTCCAGGCACATGTGGCCCCTTTTGCGCATGTGCAACATTGTGCACTTGTGTCACCGTATGTCTGGCTATGTGGGACCTGGAGATTTGAACATGACTTCTTAGCCTTCACAGGCAAATGCCTTAATGACTAAGCCATCTCTCCAACCCATTTTTTTTAATTTTCCATTTAGTATATTATACCATGTTCAGTTGCATCATAATTTATTTGTAAATATGTAATTTTCATTCTTTCATGTCTTGGAAAACTTTCATATGATCCACTATTGTTTCACATTACAAAATGATTTTTTTTCTTTATAGTGCTTACACATATGGGAGAAGATTCAAAGTAGACATTTTTCTGGGCTTCTTCTTATTACATATAGATATATAAGTCAAGACTGTTGGTTTCACTGTAAACTATAAGGTCTATATTTCCTGAATTATACAAGAGAAAGGTTGCAAATGAAGAGGTGAGTGTCTGGTGACACTAAGGATCCATAAAGAAGCCCCAGAAGACAGTGAGGGTGCTCTACTTGAGTCTTCATTGAGTCTGATGAAATGTTGTAAAATATTTAGTCCTTGTTGGTACATTCCTTGATTAGTTTGAAAAAAAAAGTGACTTATACTACATGAAAAATACATTCCACTCCTGAAATACAAGAAAAAAAGTCTAAGATTTAGACATAGAATTTTAATTCTCAGTTTATGAAAGAATTATGCAGATTTCAGAAAAGAACTTTCTCATGTTGCATGCTACATTAATCTTTCTGAAGTTTCAGATGACAGAAAACCAAGAAAACCAAACCTGAACATTGAAACCTCTTTACAATGACAAAAAATAAATAAATCTTAATACTAACAATTTATTTCTTTATTTTTTGTTTATTTTGAAGATTGTTTTCTTGAAGGCTTATCTATATAAAACTAAATATACACTTCCATTTTTTCTGCATTTCAATATTACAGTCTTGTTTTTTTTTCATGTATTGAAGCTGCAATGTTGCAATGGGATGCTGATGCTAACTTTAAAGGTAAGTACAAAGTTTGTAGGGTAATGGCCCAGTTCTCCAAAACACAGCCCTCAGTTCAGGTACCAGCTATGATTTTAGGGGATACCAAGATACCTGAACTTTTCACCATTTTCCAATAAATTCCAGGATTTCTCATGCTTTCCTAAGATTTGGTAGTTAATCAGAAAGGCACATAATGTTCATGAACTCACAAATGTGCAATGAAAGTTTTCTTGTAAATTTCTTGGAAATTAGGAGAAAATAAAATGAATAGACCATGAAACATGATCTGAGAGTCTACATATAGAGCTTCTGTGTCTTCTTGCCATAGGGTCAAGATAGAATTTGAGGGTGAAGCTAGCTAACATTGACTGAACTCTGACTTTGGAAGGAACATCTTTTAATATCTAGTGGGAAACGGATTTTCCCATAGCTCTTTCTCATGGATAGGAAACATATTCTTAGTATAGTCATTTACAGATAACATAGAGAATGTACATGCTTTTATTTGCTGATATACTTAGCATAGTAGATTATTGTTTCTTTTTAAATATAAAATCAGCACTCTTCAGGTGCTTTGTTTCATAGAGGCTTCCTGAAACCTAGGTTGATAGAATTTTGGGCTGTTTGATATGTTTTTTCTTATGTGTAGTTTAAGGGACATAAATATTAATTGCCAAGTTTTCACATGTTGTTTTACTTTTATTTGTTACATAATTTTGTATTAAGATAGGACCTCGTCCACTTCAAGGTAGGCTTAAACTCAATATGTAGTGAAAAATGATAATGAATTTCTGATCCTCTTATCTTTACTCCTGAGTGCTTTCTTCCAAGCAGTATATAGATTACATGCCCAGCCCCGTATTCCTAGTTCTTTTTTCATTGATATGCTTTGAAAACTTCGTTTATAAATGTACAACAGAATTAGTGATGCTGCCAGTTGGTTGAGTGCTTGCCTAACATGCACAAAGCCTTGAATTCAATGTCTACCACCACATAAACCAGGCAAGGTAACACATGCCCTTAATCACAGCAGTGCTTTTGATCAAGAAACTCACTTCACAGCCAAGAAAGTGTAGTAGAGGGCTTATGTTCATGGAATTCACTGGTATTACCATGTGCCCTATTACTCTGAAACATCTGGCTTGAAAGAATGATGGAATAGCCTTTTAAACAAATAGCTACAATGCTAACTAGGTGGCAATAGCCTGGAGGGCTGGGCAGTGTCCTCCAGCAGGCTATATATGCTCTGAATTAATAATTCTATATATGCTACTGTTTCTCCTATAGCCTGGATTCACAAGTCCAGGAATCAAGGGATGAAAATGGGAATGGTACCACTTATTATTATATCAAGTGACCACCCAATCAGGGCAGTATGACAAATGCTCATACCCTTTAGAAATGAAAGTCTGGTCACCCTTCCAGGTAAAGAACCAAGACCTTGTGAGGTGCTTGCTAAAAGTGGAGTAAATACAGAGTGGGTTGTAGAAGATGGTAAAAACACCAGGAAGATTGTAATTGCCATGTTTGTTTCTGTTCTAATTTGTCAAGGGTATATGTGCATGTGGTGGTTTGATTCAGGTGTCCCCCATAAACTTAGGTGTTGTGAATGCTAGCTAACCAGCTAATGGATATTTGGGAATTAATGCCTCCTGGAGGGAGTGTATTGTTGGGGGCAGGCTTATTGGCTTTATAGTCTGTTTCCCCATGCCAATGTTTGGCACACCCTCCTGTTGCTGTGGTCCACCTTCTGTTGGCCAGGGGGTGATGTCCACCCTCTGCTCATGCCATCGTTTTCCTCTGCCATCATGGAGCTTCCCCTCAAGCCTGTAAGCCAAAATAAATCTCTTTTTCCCAGAAGCTGCTCTTGATTGGGTGATTTCTACCAGCAATGCAAACTGGACTGCAACAGTAAAGTGGTACCAAGGAGTGGGATTGCTGCTAGACACCTGACTATGTGGCTTCAGCCTTTTTGGAGCTGATTTTCAAAAGGAAAGTGGAAGGAGTTGAAACCTTGGCCTAAGAGATGCCTTGCAGTGCTGTAAGTACAGCTTGATGGACTCTTCTGGTCAGAACTATGGACTGTAAGGTTTGGCTCATGAGGGTGAGAAAGAGCTTTGCATGGACTGGGCTAGTAGTTTGTGTGAGAAGCTTGCTCTTGGGCCCATGTCCTGAGAAGTTGTGCAGGGTTGCTTTGCGTAGAAATGAACTGGTGTGAGCCGAGGAATATGGCACAAAAAGAAAAATCTTTGGGTGAACTGCTGCCCGTTCAGCTGCAACTGAGAGATTACAACTTTTGAGACTGGGCTAGCTGACCTGTGCTGGAGCAACAGAAAGAATGTCGACTCTTTTGAAGGGGCCTGAGTGCTCAAGGAGTGTCCTGTTCTTCAAAGTCTCCTTCATTCCCTCCTGGATTAACAAATTAGCACCCTACCTAGTATTGTGGAGTATAAGAAATGCTGGAAAGTAGGTCATTGAGTTTGCAATATGGTCTTGTGTTTTGGAAATGGCCATGGGCAGTGTGAAGTGGGTTTGCTGGTTGCCTGCATAGAGACCCCATGGGGCCATGAGGATGAACCGTGGATTGCAGTGGAGACCCAGTGGAGATGCCAGGACCATGAGATGGCTGCCAAGGAGCTGCCGGCCCCGATGAAGTTTTCCAGGACTGTGAGTAGCCTAGCTGGAGGGGCGGAATTGGAATGCCAGAGACTTGCTGGTTAGAATTATCGGACTTGGAGATTTGTCACTGGCTAGAGTTGCTGGAGTTGAAGCTACAGAGTTTGATATTTGCCCTGTTTTTTTTTTTTTGTTTATTTTTTTTATTTTTTATTTTTTTGGTTTTTCAAGGTAGGGTCTCACTCTGGTCCAGGCTGACCTGGAATTAACTCTGTCATCTCAGGGTGGCCTTGAACTCACGGTGATCCTCCTAACTCTGCCTGCTGAGTGCTGGGATTAAAGGCGTGCACCACCACGCCCTGCTTGCCCTGGTTGTTTTAAATTTTGTATTGGCTGAATGTTTCTTTGCTATGCCCAATGTCATCTTTTGTTGTGTGAACATTTATTCTGTGCCATTATGGGTTTTTTGAGGTTATTTTTTGGTATTATGGCTCAGTTAAACAATCATGGACCATGGGGATGTATGAACATCTTTGGGATTGATAAAAACTATGGGGACTTTTAAAATGAGATGAATACATTGCATTTTACATCATGTATGATTATCAGTTTATGGGGCCAGGGGCGGAATGTTGTGGTTTGATTCAGGTGTCCCCCATAAACTTAGGTGTTGTGAATGCTAGCTAACCAGCTGATGGATATTTGGGAATTAATGCCTCCTGGAGGGAGTGTATTGTTGGGGGCATGCTTATTGGCTTTATAGCCAGTTTCCCCATGCCAATGTTTGGCACACCCTCCTGTTGCTGTGGTCCACCTTCTGTTGGCCAGGGGGTGATGTCCACCCTCTGCTCATGCCATCGTTTTCCTCTGCCATCGTGGAGCTTCCCCTTGAGCCTGTAAGCCAAAATAAATCTTTTTCCCAGAAGCTGCTCTTGGGTGATTTCTACCAGCAATGAGAACCAGACTGCAACAGTGCATATATACACCAATATTGATATTCTTGTGCTTTTCTTTCCTCTGTTTCTCTATTATGTTATTAATGTTGATTGGGATTATTTCACTAGTTAACTATTGTTGAATTTATATTTCACCTATTGCTTATTAAAGAATATGCATTCTTCAAGGAATCTTGCCTTGTATTTAGGCAAAAGATTGTGCAGTTCCAGTTATATGTAGAATAGTTATATCATATTAGGTGGAATTATGACTTTATTACTGTGTCAATTTGGAAATTAAGTAGATATAGTAAGATATGGTTTGGTGCCAAGTTGACAAGGGTGAACTTGTGATGGCTAAATTCTGTTATGAACTCGGTCTGATTAGGAATTCACAGACATTCCTTTTAGACAGATTCTTGAGTTTGCTTCCAGGAAGAATTATCAAAGAACAAGGTGCTTCCTTCTGGTTGAGACCTTCTTCCAGAGTAGGTGGTCCTGCTTCCAGAGTAGGTTGTGGGCTTTATGTGAGGGAGACCTGAAAGGAAGGAGCCCCTTACTCTAGCTTGGCTGCCAGTGATGCTTGCTGGTGAGTGTCTTCACCTTCAAGTGCATGGGTCCTGTACTGCTATCCTTCCTCTGCATGGGAACTAAATTTCCTCAGCTTTCTAATGCAGACTGAAGAGCAGCAGCTCTCCAGGAAGCCTTCAGTGCTAGATTGGAACTACTGAGGCATCCATCCTCATGGACTGAGCAGCTACTGGGTTCCTTGATTCTCAAACCTACACACTGATTTTGTAGGACTGACATAAACTAATCCATTGAATTCTCCTTTTAATACAATTTAGTCTATCAGTTCTTTCTTCTAGAGAACCCTAATATAAATCCCAAGAAATGTGCTGCTCAACTTGGCCTGTATTCTTGCTCACATGTGTAGACAACAAGATACCACCCCATGGCAATGATAATACCAGGACTGCTGTGAAATTATTTTGTCTGTTACAGCACTCAATTTCCACCCAAAATTTTAGAAAATGCAGAAATAAATCCAGGTAACCTCACCTGGGATGTTTGTATAAAATAAAACAAAAGGAGTGGCAAAGTAAAACATAAATAAAAAGAGCACTCTCATCTTCTAAACAAAATAAAGATGAAAGACTAAAAACCATAAGAAAATAGGCCACTCAAGCACTGCCACAACTTCATTTCCAAAGGCATCATCCAGAAGTGAGATATATGGAGATAGACGAAATCACAGAAAGGATTTAGAGTGCTAATTTTGAAAAGGATCTGTAACAAAATAGAGTACTTAAACACGTGAACTTAAAAAGGGAAATTTATTTAGGACCCTGACAATTCAATGTGGTTGAAATGGTAGGCAATTTTTTTGAGTAATCAAAAACAGAGAGAAAAATCATTATGAAAATTGAGGCTCTGGAAAAGAACAAACAGACCTGCTCAAAACAAGAGTCAGTCAATAAAATTTAAAAAAAAGAAATCATTGTAGAAAAGTGAGTCATGTGACTCACCTGTAATCCAAGTGATCAGGAGATTGAGGTAGAAGTGTAAGTTCACAGTAGACAAGCCTGGGTAACAGGGTGACTTCCAGGTGAGCCTGGGAAATAGAGACAAACCTTGTCTTAGAAATAAGGTAAAACAACAGAGGAAATTCACGATCAACTGACAAAACTAAGTGGAAAAAAATAAAAGAGAGGTGGGCTTGTTGAGACAATAATATATTCAGGCATATATAAAGAATATTTGCATATGAGAATGACAAAATTTATAGTAACTCTTGAATCCATTCAAGATACTCAGACTTAAAAAACAAGGGTAGAACATGGAGCTGAGATAAAATCGAAATAATAGCTAGTTAAATTAAATTTGAGCAGAATGTTTTACAAACTGAAAGAGAGAAAAGGACCTTTGAAACAGAGGCCTTTAGAACTCCAGACAGACCTGCCCAGATAAGAATCTCTGTACAAATTATTTTAGTTAAGATATCTAAAATATAAAACAAAGAAACACTATTAAAAGCTGTAAGGGAAAAAAAAAAAAAAAACCTCCAAAGTACCTTTAAAGGTAAGTCTGTATATCATAATAATATGAAACCTATAAAAAAAAAAACAAACCTAAAAGCTAGAAAAGAATGGAATGACAAATCACAAGCACTAATTGTAAAATGCTGTCAACCAAGATTGTTATAACTAATAAACTTATCATTTAAAATGGTTGTAAAACAAAGATTATTTGAAGCCAACAAGAAATCAAAGAAATTGATGACCTAGCAAACATTGCAGAAAATCTTTAAAGGGAATATTTACACAGAAAAAGAAAAAAAGCTTGTAACATTCAAGGAAATACAAAAAGAATAAATTTTATCAGATATTAGTTAATGAAAGAGAGCTGAGGAAGGCTCTAACATACACAACACTGAACAATCAGACTCTTGGAAGGAGAGGAATAAAATTATGAGGAATAATTCACTTAGCAATACGGCCACCTATAAAAGTAAGAAGTAGAAAATTCCTTTCAATAGCAGCATTAACTTTAATGGCTTTAACATACCATTTAAAAGACTAAGTAGGTGACCAAATTAAAAGGCAAAATTCAACTATTTGTTTCCCCAAGAAACACTCTTCATTGATAAAGATATCCACTAACTGAGCCAGACCTTTAATTCAACCACTTGGGAGACAGAGATAGGAGAATCACCATGAATTCAAGGCCACTCTGAGACTATATAATGAATTCCAGGTCAGCCTTGGCTAGAGTGAGACCCAACCTCAAGAAAAAAAAAAAAAAAAGGTTGAAGAGATGGCTCAGCAGTTGAGGTGTTTTCCCACAAAGCCTAACGACTTTGGTTCAATACCTCAGGACCCACGTAAGCCAGATTCTCAAGGGGGCACATGCATCTGGAGTTCATTTGCAGTGTCTGGAAGCCCTGGCGTGCCCATTCTCTTTCTCTCTCTCTCTCTCTCTCTCTCTCTCTCTCTCTCTCTCTCTCTCTCTCTCTCTCTGTTTCCCTGTCTTGCTCTCATAAATAAATAAATTTAAAAAAGAGATAGAGAGATCCACTGAGAATTAAAGTAGGAAATCAACTTCCCAAGCAAATGGAAGACAAAATCAATCTGGTATAGGTATTATGATAGCTGACAAAGTAGACTTCAAGCCCAAACTAGACATGTGATAAAGGTCATTAAATATTAATGATTTGTCAACAATATTTAACACTTGTGAAAAATACATATACACACACACAGTATATTGGGGCTCCAAATTTAATAAAACAAGCAATAAAAACATGGATAGTCAAATGAATCCTATTACAGTAAGTGGTGCCCCACTTATAACTTCAGTCAGATTTTTTTTTTTAACCTCAGAGTTAAACTATTTTATAGATCTATTGGGTTTAACAAATATATGTAGAACATGCTTGAAAGATAATGAATGTGTATTCTTCTCAGTGGTTCAAGGGCTTAGGTATAAAATTGATCATGTTATGAACCATGAAGCAAGCCTGTATAAATACAAAAACAAACCAAATCAAAGTAATTTCTTTTTTTTTTTTTTTATCAAATCATGATTTTGGAATAAACTTAAACTGAACAAGTAGAAAGCATAGAACCTGCAAAAAGGCTTGGATACAAAACATGGCACTATTCCATGAGTGACCACTGGGCCACTCAATGAAGCAGGGAGGACACTTTTAAAAACACTTTTCAGCAAAGAATAGTAGTAGTTTCACCCTTAGCCTAAGACCTTCCAAGAAATAGGCTCTGGACTTGATTATCAGTACTAGGAATGGACCTCCCCTGCCCTGTACATGTAGCTGTTGTTTTGGGAGCCTCATGGGACTCTCTGACTGTCGGCTCACTGGGAAATATTCTATGCCTGAAAATGGCATATGGCTACAATAATCAATTTCTTCTAGTAGCAGTATTGTGCATACATGCAGAGTATTTCTCTTTTAATATTATATTTGTTTATTTGAGTGAGAGAAAGAGGCAGAGACAGAGACAAATGGTGATATAAGAGACATTTTCAGCCACACTTTACTTCCTATGCTTTCCTAGTTGATGCTTCACAGTTATGGCATTTTTGACAAGTTCTGCATGTGTAATAACCCTGTATCGTCTGCATCTACCAACACCCTTTTTCCAGTAGCATGTGGTCACTTTGTGCCTGTGTGTAATGTTTTGGTAAGTTTTTAAGTATTTAAAACTTTTCCATTACTATTGTGTATGTTAAGCCCTCAGTGATTAGTGATATTTGATATTCTTATTGGGGAAGGTAAACATATTTTGTTCTTCTGTTCAATCAAAAGACAGTTTTCTCACTTCTCTCCCTCTTGTTTGGCTTCCTGTTACCTAAGATCAACAATATTGAAGTTATGACAATTAATAATCCTATAATGGCCTCTAAGTGCACAAGGAAAGGACATATTACACATCTTTGACTTGATTTAAATTTCACTTTTCACCAAACTTAGAGCATTTAATATGCTAATGAGTTCCACTGGGTTATAGGTTGATGCTATAACTCACCATATTCTCCATCTTACTCACTTTAATATCCAAGCTGCTTTTAACAGATTATTTAAGATATTTTTAACATGATTGTGGAGATGGAAGAGTCACTTGACTATACAGCTATCTTCCCTGGTATTGTCTACACCATTTCAAGCCTCAAAAGAAAGATGATGACAGAACTGAGGGCTTCAAGGCATTGTGATGTCCAAAGACAATAAGGATACCTTAGCTCTAGAAGACAGACTGTGAGATAACTTTTTCTCTTCCTCTTCTGATTTATTTAGTCCCTCAGCCAATAAGACAAAGGTAACTCACATGCATGAGGCGATGCTTGTGCATACATGTCTGTGTGTTTGTTAGTTCAAGTGTGCATGTCATGGCATATGTGTAGAGGCCAAAGCACAACTTTCAGGTTGTCAATCTCATGTCAGGAAAATATCCCAATCACACCCACAAGTAGCAGTAAGAATTGAAAGATTTGTGAATTTCTTATTCTTACTTTTAAATGAAGCCAGAAGTAAACCCTGTGCAATGCCATTAGTTAAAATGATCTATAGTTTCGTTGGAGTTAAGCTCAACTGCACTGCCAACAAGAAGGATCTACTAGATAAAAGGTAGGTGACAGGAGCTAAATTCTTTGTTTTGTCCACTTTATATTCTAGGCAATGTCCTTGAACATTTTTCTCTGGACATTGCTAAGCAGATAATCCATTATTGAATTGGGGCTCAGAAAAAAAATATTAGTAATACATTTCAATTTTTTCAGTGCAAAAAACCATTAATTCAGTTAATTAGAAGTAAGGGACATTGATTTTTATATCAACAACTTTCATTAAAAATCAAGAAATCTTTCCCTGAGTTAGTATAGTCACCAGCTGACTACTCAAATAACTTGAAGAATCTAATGGAATAATTAGTAATGATGGCTAACATAATAGTTTTCTAGGGTTACACTGAACAGAAAGCATGGCATTGTACCAAAACAGTGAAAGCACATTTTTTTAATATTGATGTCCTAAAGTATGTTTAAAGTTAATTATAAGGTCCATTAAGAAGCAAAGAAATATAAAAGCAAAGAAATAAAACACAATACTTAATGTTAGAACATATATTATTTTATAAAGTCACAAGCATAAGTTGATGGATATATATTTTTCCAAGGAATATTTTATACTGAACACCACTATGCTCTATATAGGCTTCAAGGAGAGATAATACATCACAATATTCCAAAGTAATGAAAAACCCACAAGTTTAAAGCCATGATAATGTCTTCATAAATTCAGACATGATACTCAGAGTAATTTGACTGAAAGAAGATCTATTCGGTGTGTTATAGGTTACTTTTCAAAAGCCTATTCTTAAAGTATTGATAATTGTAAGTCATAGCAGTGGTTAACTCTAATAAGCATAATAGGATGCATTTAATCATTCTAAAATATCATGCTTTCAATTACAAATACAAAAAGAACTACAGTTATATAAATATCAAAAGCTAAACAAATGTGATGAAAGTATGTATAGTTCCTATGTTTTTCTATTCACAATGTCTGGGTTTTAGTATGCATTACATTTTGCCAGGACAACTCACACTGCTGACCAGATGTGTACTTTTTGTAGTACTGGGAGGTAGAGGTCAGATGTATGTTCAAGCTTACAGCCCCTGGTTGGCATTCACATTCCTCTAGGATATGGTTTTTTGTTTTTTGTTTTTTTTTTTTCGAAGTAGGGTCTCACTTTAGCCCAGGTAGACCTGGAATTCACTATGGAGTCTCAGGGTGGCCTTGAACTCATGGCAATCCTCCTACCTCTATCTCCCAAGTGCTGGGATTAAAGGTGTGTGCCACCACACCCAGTTTAGGATATGTTTTTATGCACTGTGATCTCCTACAATTTCTTCAAGGGAAAAAAAATCTTTGTTTTGTAAGACTTAATTTCATGGGCCATCTTAGTACTTAGTTGGATTTATTTTACTATCAAATGATTATTCATGGAATGAATCGCTTGACTATCAAAATATTTAAGATATTTGGAAGGGCATCTCTATTTGTTTTTTATATGTTAACCATACAAAATTTAAAGTAATAAACACCAATCAAAATTTATATGAACTATTAAACAATACCATGTGTTCAATCACACTGAAATCTATACTGTGTATTATATATTCATGCAACTTATATTTTTCCTTTCAGGTATCTATAATAGTCATTTATATGTATAAATATGATTCTTATGCCAGTAACTCTGCACCTTTAGTCCTATGTTTGGACATATGACAATTATACTTATTGTTTGATAATTTTTAAAATATTTATTTATGAGAGGAAGACAGAGAGATCAAGAGGCACATAGAATGAGAGAGATTGAGAATCCATGCTCCAGGACTTCCAGCCTCTGCAAATGAACTCCAGACACATGTGCCACCTTGTGCATCTGGCTTACATGGGTCCTGGGGAATTGGACCTGGGTCCTACGGCTTTGTAGGCAAGCACCTTAACTGCTAAGTCATCTCTCCAGCCCATTTGATAATTTTTCTCTTTCCATTTGCCTTACATAGTGATTAGAACATTGCAAAGCCTCAGAAAATATTTGAATTTGTGTTTGAACAGCTTAAATTTATAAATCAATGGATTTCTGGTGATCAAATTATCTGTATTTCTAGACAAGCTGACTGAAGCCAAATAAATGTATTTGTGATTATTTTTCATGTTTAAGATAAGAAGGCTACATTTAAGTGAGTGAACAGGGCCAATTTGTCATAATGATATGCTAGCATTATAGATCAAATATTTGATTTTTGTTTAGTCTATTGATAACAACACTAATGTTGTTAAATTCATAAAACATCCCTACTTAATCTGGCCTAGGCTTTTTTATATTTTTTCATAATCCTTTCCTTTCACTGATACTTTTATATTTCTTCAACATATAGACATTAAGTAAGAACCTTTTGTAAAATAGTTAAGAGGATTGAGTTATATCACTAAGGAACATTGACAAAGATATCTGTCCTTGTCAAGGTAAAAACTTAGTAGTGTGAAGAATAATAACTAAACACACACACAATAAGTAATTGTAGTAAAAATTAAATACGAAAGTATGTTGGAGCGCAATAAAGTATAATAATAAATTAGTTAAAGTGGAGGGTCCATTAATTACCATAATTAAATTGTGATAAATTTAAGTATATATTCACATAAACTGGTAACATAAATGCACTAAAATACTAATGAAAAGTGTCTTTCTGATATTTTACTTATACTTTTATCCATTTTACATTAATTATCATGATATAATGGAGTTCTGTGTAATATTTCAACACATACATATAATGAAATCCAGCCACCTTTACCCTCACACCTAGTATTCAGTATTCTACATTAACTCTGGTATTTTACTTCCCTATGAGACAGGGAACACATGAAACCTGTCTTTCTAAGACCCTGGGCTTCAGCAGCTTCTTATCCATAGTAATCTTCTGAAGCTTAGAACCCAGGCAGATGAACACTACTTAAACTTCTCCCCATGAAAATCTAAAATTCTCTGCACATAGAAAAAGGGAATTCTTGGGCTGGAGAGATGGCTTAGCGGTTAAGCGCTTGCCTGTGAAGCCTAAGGACCCCGGTTCGAGGCTCGGTTCCCCAGGTCCCACGTTAGCCAGATGCACAAGGGGGCGCACGCATCTGGAGTTCATTTGCAGAGGCTGGAAGCCCTGGCGCACCCATTCCCTCTCTCTCCCTCTATCTGTCTTTCTCTCTGTGTCTGTTGCTCTCAAATAAATAAATTAAAAAAAATTTTTTAAAAAAAGGGAATTCTTTACTTTCTAGCTGGAACTGGACACAGATTTTCATCTGGGAACCTGTACCTACAATCCCTGAGCACTGCTGTAAAGACCCTGCTTGGGAAGCCATCCTTCTCTTGTCAAGGCCAGGGTTGATAAAAGTCCACATGGAGGTTTAATTCCCATAATTGTTTGAACACCAGGTAAACATAACTACTAACAAGTTTGAAAAGATTAATATGAAGGTACTTTATAGGTTTTTTTCTTAAGGGTAAAGTTTCAGTTTTAATATTTCTTCCCACAGATCTACCTTCATCTTCCTTAAAGGCAATGACCACTATTATGAGAGAAAGCAGCAGGTGGAATAAGAAAATGAATGAATAAGTGGACCTTATGGACCATATTTTCACTTTTTAATTTTAATATTTAATAATTTTTACAGACCAAATATATAAGGGCATGCACAGATTCCATAAAGCATAATGAAACCCTATGAATATCTTAATATAATATAACCCAACACTTATGCCAAAACTAATATGATGATGAAAATAACATCTAAGTACAGACGCTGCTTTATTAAACTGAAGCAATATTGTTTTCACTTTTGTGTTTACTATTTCTTTGTATCTAAGAAAATATAGTGTTTGCATGTAACTTTTACAAATTATTGTTCAGTTTTGCTGAAATTTTAACAATGTGAAATGGAACTCGCTGGTGCCCAGCCTTTTAGACTGCTCCTTTTTATAATTTACTCAGCATCATGGATATGCTGAGAGAAATAGCTCACAGGGGATGCTCAGCAACTCTGAGCCATGTCTGCATTGAACTATATGAACATCCCTCTTTAAACAAAGTAATGCTAACTCCACCTTAGCATCTCCATAGCAACCCCCTTTTGTTAATAGTTTGGATAAAGACACATACCAGAATTAGAGTCAATGAGTGAATCCAACTTGATCAGGTTTCAGGTACATGCATAGTAAGTCAAACATTAATATGTAGCCAGAAATTTTCTGGGATAGAACAGAATCATTCTATTATCCTCTGCATTAAAACCTAACACAAAGTTAATCGAAGTTATTGGTCTGGAAGAGGAAGAAGGAAAGAAGCAAGTAAATGTGGGAAGGACAGGCATAGTGGGAATTCTGGGGGTTTTCTGAATTTGATAAATGAGAGAGCAGGCAAGCAGAAGAACCTAGCAGTAGCCATGAAGAGAGAATGGTTAGAGAAGTGAGAAATGCTATACATTCAGAGCCAGATGGCAAGAATGAGTGTGAGCAGACTCAGTCAGCAAAGTCTGTAGTTCATTGCCTGGGAGAGTGGGACTTGGAGAGGCTTAGAACTTTGACTGGGAGCCAGAGGAAGGAGACAGCAAGAGGAGAGAGAGAGGGAAAAAAAAGTTATACGTTCTCTGTTTCAACTCAGAAAGAGGCAGTATTTGTAGTGTTTGCAAACTGTATCCAGCGAAGGGCTTTCAGTATCTGAAAATACTTTTTTTTTTTCTGAAGGGCATTTCTTTTTCATTTTTATGTTGTCTTGAGGAATATCATATTTCTTTCTCCTTTTATATTTTGGTTTATCTTATTTAGTTTGCAAAGTAGGAATTTTTTTTTTTTCCCCCCTGAGGACAGGAGATGTCCTGCCTTGCCTTGGCTAAGGAAAACACCTGTGATCCACATTGAAAGATTATCATCAATCATTGACCAAGCAATGTGGAAAGGGGGCTAGTGGCCATAGCCATGCTCTTGTGTGAGAGGTATCAATATATATTTTTATTTCTCAGAGTAGTATCTGAAGTCATTTTATGTATCTGGAAGCATCACTGTGTACATAAGAAAGGATGTAATTTGTTGGGCCTTGAGAAGCCCAGGTGTGAGGCCTAGTGGAACTTCCTGAGCCTAGCTAAAATTTGGCGACTTGTCCCTGGCCAGCTAGGACTCAGCAAGACACCTAATGGCTTCTTGCCTGCTACTTCCACACAGGAGTTGGAATTTTCATTTCAATAGTCACAGTTTACTATTGGCCATTATCTCTTCCCCCATCCTAATTCGCCTTCATCTCCAACATTATATAGGCAACTGCTTGTAACAATAAAGTGAGATCCTGCTTCCAAAAGACTACTGACTCAGTGTGGTTTTTCTCTGGTGACTAGGAGAGTTTCTGAGTCGTCCCACATCCACCCTTCCTCCTCAGCCCCTTGGGAGGAACCAGCAGGCCTGGTCCTTCCTTCAGCACTACCTGCCCACCAGGGAGTAGACCAGCATCTGGCTCCCAATGTGGGGCTCTGGGAACCTGACTGACTAGTGCCCCATGAGAGACATTTATTGAAGAGGTAATCAGTATACATATGCAGGTAAGTGTACCCTCATAAGTTGTGAGGCAGTCTTCATATTTAATGCACTAAACTTTGCTTCTATAACCTATACTTGTTTGTCAATTTCTAAACGGGGCCTAACAAGCTACATCTGTGGCTTTTGTATTTCTAAAGACTTGTGCTCCCCCCCACCTCAATCTCTCTCCCCCCCCCCCCCTTCTTAGGCCTATGAAGACAGGCCAGCTTTTTCTGCCATTATGGAACTTCCCCTGGATCTGTAAGCTTCAATAAGTATTCCTTCCTCCATAACTGCACCTGGTCTAAAAGTTTATCTCAGCGAATCTAAAGCTGTCTTATAAGTGGACTGAGATAAACATGACCATGTGTGTGCCAGCCTGCAGCACAAGAGTTGAAACGGACCCTGAAGGAGGGAGTGGGAATGGATCTGAGACAAGAACACAAGGAATGGAGCCAAGACAAGTTCTGATCAAGGCTCAGGTTTATTCAGGCAGACACAAGCTTATATACAGAATAAAAAACATTCTTGACAATGCCTACATGCCTAAAGTCAGGTTCACCAGGGCCATACGGTAGTTTATGTCTCTGTGTCTGGTGCCTGCCTCATTTAGGCCATATGATAAGGCCTCTGTAACTGGTGCCTACCTCAGGTTAATTGCCTCTGTGTCAAGAGGTCAAAGAGCCGCTGCAGTTCACGAGGTCGAAGAGAGGCTGCAGCTCCCAACACATGTGGATGTTGATCTTTTGGAACTTTTGTTTTGGAGGAATAGGCATGGACTTGGTGCTTGCAAATAAAGGTGTCTTCTGGAGTGGTAAGCCAAATTTTATGGACTATTCTAATAAGAGTCTAAAAATACTAAATTCAAGCAGCATTAAAATTCAAGGCTTGGCTTATGAGCTTTCTAAGGGAAAGAAAAGACTACAGGAGACTTTGTTGGAACTGGGCTACTGGCATAAGGGCTGGCTGCATCCTGCTGCCCAGGCCCAGAGAGTTTAATCAAAGTTAAATTTGTAATTCACTAATGTGCTTGGCTAGAGATATTGGACTAAGAGATTTGAGATCTTTCTTTTGTTGTTTTTTTTTTTATGTTTTGGTTTTGTTTTTCAAGGTAGGGATTCACTGTAGCCCAGGCTGACCTGGAATTCCCTATGGAGTCTCAGGATGGCCTAAAACTCATAGTAATCCTCCTAACTCTGCCTCCCGAATGCTGGGATTAAAGGCATGCACCACCATGCCCGGCTGAGATTTAAGATTTTAAACTAAAAAAAAACTTCAAACAAGTTAAAATTACAGGCACTGAGACTAATTTTAGGTTATGGTGGTTCAGTTTACATTGTTCTTGTCTCTCCTTGCTATGCCTTATACCAGTTAAAAATGTTTATTCTGTGCTTTTATATGTTAGAAGTGTTTAACTTGTTTGATTTTATGGGTCTTAATATCTCAAATTGGTCAATCAAGACTTTGGGGACCTTTAAAATTAAACTAAGTACAATTTATCTATAATGTGTGATGGTTATAAATCTATTGGGAGCCAGGGACAAAATATGATAATTTAAATACATGGCCCCCCTCCTGGTAGCTTGTGCCCGGCCCTCCCCTACTGGGAGTTGATGGGAAATCCACCTCCTGATTGCCATGTGGCACCCTTAGACTGGCCCAGGTAGGGACAGGGGAGAAGTCTGCCCTCTCGTGGTGACTGGGCTCACTAATATTTTGTTCTTTCAGTTTATACATTTTCCCGCACCTGCTGGACATAGGCACATGCTAGGAGAAAAATCTAAACATAGATTAGTCATATGCTTCAATGTTTTGCCACTCTCAGGCTGCCTGATCAAATTCAAACAGATAATGTCCCCTACTTCATAAAAAAGTTCTTTATATATTTTCTTCACACCTGGAAAATCTCACATTAGACAGACATCCCATACAACCCCCAGGGCCAGGCTATTGTTAAAAGATATAATCAAACTCACAAGTCTCAATTACAAAAACAAAAGGGGGAATCCTTACCCCCACAAGACCAAGTAAAATAGACATTATTTACCCTAAATATTTTAAATTTTTGTAACAATTTATAATGTGTAATGTTTATAAATCTATTGGGCTCCAGGGGCAGAATGTGGTAATTTAAATAAATGGCCCCCAATAACTACATTCTACAGCCACCTGGCTGGAGTCATTGCCATTGTGTGGATCTTAAGTTGTGAAGGTGAGTTTCAGATTTCAATCTAAAGATACACAAAATGTGCCTAACAGAAGTTCCTGAAGTGTGGTATGACTTTTGGCTTTAGGCTTGTACTTTAAATGTCTAATTATCCTTCATACTCACAGCTTTAAAGTAGCTCCTGAGAAAGTTCAAACTGTGCCCCCTTTAAGATCTTGGGCTCGATCCTTACCCTAGATCCAGTTTCACCTGTTAGACACTCTATATACTAGGGTTGAAAGTTAGAACTCATTTGGAGTGTCATGTAGATTTTCAATGGATTTGTGTTACTTCTAAAACATATAATGACAGTCAACAGAATTGGAAAAAATGCATTTAAGAGGTATTTGGAAATACCTTAGGGTACTCCTTTCTACTTTGTGGCTCTTACAATCTTTCCCACTTCTCTTTAGCAATGTTCCCTGAGTCATGGCAGGTATGTTATAGATACCCTTTAGTGTTGGGCTTTCTGTAGCTTCTGGATTTTTGCTTAAATCTTCTTAATCCTTTGTCATTGTTGGTGTTCTTTCAGGTTTAGGAGCTGCTATTTCAAAATTACCAGCCAACATTTGCCACAGTAATGTGAACCATGAAACTAATCCATCATATTTTTTTTAATCTTTCCAGACTATCAGTCTTGCATTGTATATGGTTCATAACACATAAGATTCAACAATGAGCCTGTAGACAGGATATTTCCTTGGCATTCCAATCCCCTATCATTACTAGACATGTCCAGAATCAACTGTTAATCACTTTCTCAGAATATACATTGAAATGATATCTAATTCTACTTCACAGTTTTATTCCACATAACTTATTGAAACAATTGACTTACCATATTTTGTCATTGATAGGATGAGAGTGGCTTCTTTTGCAACTTCCTAATTTTAATTTACAAATGTTACAAAGAAAGTAAGATTTCAACATTTTTTTCCATGACCATCCCTGAGAATTATGACTTCACTTTGGAACTCAATGAAACAGTGCTCACTTTGGCAACACATATACTAGAACTCAATGAAGTAAACATGACTGAGCCCATTAGCATTTGTGACTTGCAGTCTAGTCAATTGTTATTTGCATCAATGTCCAGTCACAAGAGAATCACTTCTGAATGTGCCCAGGCCTGTTCTATTGGCCATGATCAATAGAAATTTAATAACAGTTTCACAATATGAATTCCAATTAAAAATTTACAACCAGGTTGGTAAGATGGCTTAGCAGTAAAAGACATCTGCTCATTAAATCCCACACATCCTGGTTCAATTCCATGGTTCCCACATAAACCAAAAAGTGGCACATGTATCTGGAGTACATTTGCAGTGGCAGAAGGACCCTCTCTCTTATTCTCCCACCTACTTTCTATTTCTCCCCTCACACTCTTTCTCAAATAAATAAAACAATTTTAAAAACATTTACAACCACAGCTGCAAGAAGCATGCTCTATTTTGACGAATACAAACACATCATGGTGTTTAAACAGACATGGCTTATGTTGTCTAAGGATGGGAAAGATACTTGGTGGCTTGACACTTAGGCTAACCTATGTAGTACTGACTCAAATAGAATTCTACAACATACGTGAACTTACCACTGTAATTTTATTTTATTTTTTGTTTGTAAATGTGACTAAGACATGGACTTAGTTTCCATTGGAGATCAGACTGCAATTCAGCCTCTTTGCCTCTTGTAGTTATCTACAATGGAAAAAAAAAAATCAAATATGTCATCTTTAATTCTTGTTAGAATGTTTGTTACAAAGGACAGGGATAGCTTCCATCATGGCTGTGTCAAAGCAGACCTTCTGGCCTTCCCTGGGATTTGTTGAAAGTTGCCTTATTCTAAGGCTCTAGGGAATGATTGAGGTTAATATTGCAAATTGGCCTTATTCTGCTGCTTCAAGTCCTATTGGTAGTATCCTTAATTAAATGTTGTTTAAGACAAATTGAATGGATTTATTCTTACCCTCTGTCATTCAGAGTAGCTGACAAAGCAGCATACTCATTTGAAAATTCACTAGAAGCCTAGAAATGTCAAGTACAGTGGAAAAAGAATAAAAAATATTAGTAATATTAAGCTAATTTTAATGTATCATTTCTAAACCTTTAATGACTTATTGCAGTTTCTGCTATAGTGTTAACTACTGTGTACTTATTGACAATAATAAAATATAGACATGCATACCTATATGAAGGGCATCAATACTTCCATGTTTTAGTCCTTCTTCTTTTGGAAATTTTCTGTGCATCTTGTTTTATTCACTTGATATTTTATAAGCCTATAATATCTGACTTAGAATAATACACAAATATGTAATCAGCATGTAATCTGTGTCTAAACAGAGTCTGAAAGCACTTTTAAAAATACTAAAACTTTTGCCAATTTTTCTTAGTTTCAGCCAGGGCCCTTTTGAGGTATGACGGGGTGGCTCTCTCCTTAGAATCTGCATCTATCTGAAAAAGAGAAGCAGATTCTCCAACTGAGACTAAGTTAGCACCAGGACAAATGACATATCCCTTACTTCTTTTATAGAGAGTTTAATAGGTATAGGCCCTCTTGTAGCCCATGATTGATGGTAGCTTGATATTGGAGAGTGGACTTATGTTTGGATATGGTTCTGATTGGTTTTCCAGCTTCAGCTATGGGTCCCGTACCACTGAGGGGATCAGTTAGCCAAATCAAGAGCAGTTGGTTCCCCTTCATGGCTGTGTGCCACTATTGCACAATGCTCAACCCATATACCTCAACAAGGAGGGGCCAATGAGGAGGGGATAGGTCATGGATGAGCCTTATAGTGGTACCAAATTGACTGTATTTTCTGAATACAAAACTAATTAATAAAAAAGAATACTAAATCTTGTCAGGCAATGCCAGGCACAGGCCATAGCCTTCAAGAGAGGGGCCTGAGCTGCCAGGCATGCCTAAGGACCCCCAGCCTACAGGAGGCCACTCCCTCTCCAAGCCCAGCACACCTCAATTTAGGATCTGCCCATAGCCCTGTGATGTTTGGCCAGTTTCCTAGGAAACTCCTTATCAGAAGCAGCCTTCACACAGTTCTGAGACCCTAGATCACCTGACCACCACTGCCCTTACCTAGGTGCTAGAATGAATGTCCCCATATGCTAAATAGTCATCAGCAATGAACTTGATACTTCCAATCTCCTTCTGGTCCTTCCCCCCTATACTCAATTGCTTATAAACCCAGTTCACTGCAATAAACTGAGAGATGTTCACTGAAACTCCTCCCAAAAGTCTTTTACTTAAAGGCACTCACCCACCCTGGTTGCCTGGGCACCCTCAGGGGATGGGGGGGACCATGGCTAGTCCCGAAAGACACAGAAACCCATAATGGTTTGCTTTATGATGTTTGCTGCTCTCTTGTGTTTTGATTATTGTGATCTTCTTGTAGCTCTTGAGATTCCTTGTTTGACTCTTCTTGGTTGGGTATTTACAAATGTTGTCTCTACAGGTTTGGCTTTGTGTTCATATAATCATAGAGCTGACTTTTTCATGGAAAGTTTTCCTTTCACCATCTATTATGAGGGATACTTTCACTGGATAGAGTAGCTTGGATTGGAAGCTACAGTATTTTAGAATTTAATGCATTTCATTCCAGGCCTTTCTGGATTTCGAGGTTTCTATTGAGAAATCTGAGGTAATTTGATGGGATTTTCTTTGTATATAGTTAGTTGTTTCTTGCTGCATTTAGCAGTCTCTTTGTTTTCACTGTTAAGAGTTTTAACTATGTTTTGGCTTCTGGTCAAGATGGGGTCCACCTAACTGTGCCACAGCTCCTGGGAAGGAGAGGCAAGTAATCAAGGGGTAACTGGGATTTTTAGGGGAGAGCAATCTCTAATAGATCACCAGAGGAAGGGAGCAAAGGAGCAAAAAAGGAAATTGGCTGACCCCCGGGCTCTTGAGTAACCCACCTGTTCCCCCAAACACCCCAAGTGGACTTCCTAACCAGACTCCCACTGTCAGGCTACTGCAGACAGACAAAGAAACCCAGGCCAGCATTTCCACCTGTGCCCCAAGCTCAGGCTATTGCCAGGACCCAAACCCCCTATCCTCCCTACCATGAGGTCACAGATTCCCCCCCTCTCCCCCACCCCGCTCCCCCCGCCCTCTCCGCCCCCCCCCCTCCTTTTGCCTTCCACCGCCCAGACTTTGGAATTGCTCCACTTTGCTCCACCCACCCCTCAACTTTCCAATCACTCTGCATGGCCTGCCCCTGACCCAGGACTTCAGATAGACCCGCTGGGTCCTGCCCACATGTGAATTCTGATCCCCTCTACCCTGCTCTAGCCCAGAGTGCCCAATTATCCAGCATGCAACTTCTCCAGACCCTGACTTCAGACCTGGTCTGCTCAGCTCTGCTCGGCCCTGCCCCCACCCTAGACCCCTGCGAATTCAGAACTGCTCGGCTACATTACTCCCCGCCCTCCCCACTCTGTCCTGACATGACAAGACCGCATGCTCCACACCTGCCCACCACAGCAGCTCACTCCACCTTGCTCCTCCACCCACCGGCCACTCCCGCAGGTGGTAATCATACACAATGAGGTTTGTTTGATTTATTTATTTATTTATTTATTTATTTATTTATTTATTTATTTATTTGAGAGCGACAGACACAGAGAGGACAGATAGAGGGAGAGAGAGAGAATGGGTACGCCAGGGCTTTCAGCCTCTGTAAAGGAACTCCAGATGCATGCCACCCCTTGTGCATCTGGCTAACGTGGGACCTGGGGAACCGAGCCTCGAACTGGTGTCCTTAGGCTTCACAGGCAAGCGTTTAACCACTAAGCTATCTCTCCAGCCCCACAATAGGTTTTGATCACAGAAACCTACAATGGTTCTCAAAAGAAGTCCGATTTATGTCAGAATGCTTGAAAACCCACCATTGTTTAGTGGTAAGACCCTACTGGTGAAAACACCATACACTGTTGGTATGTAGCATGGAGTGACATGGCTGGAAGCTAGGAGGGGTCCCCAAGTAGTGCATCTAGTGCCAGAAGTTGGTACATGAGCAACTGGGGAATAAAGAACAATATCTGTCCAAGCAATGCATGGTCTATCTTACTTAGCAGCAAACAACCTGATGTAATGCTCATAGAAGTGCAGTAGTGGCGAACAGCCATGGAGGGAAACACACTAGTCTGAATTTGGCTAACAGATCTGCCCCATGGAACAGAACCCACAGCTGGAGCTGGGAAACAAGTCAGAACCATATCCAAAAATGAACCCACTCTCCCCTAAACTATCTCTATAAAACAATGGTTAACACTTCTACTTGGTGCTAACTTTACTTTCCGTTGGAGAATCTGCTTCTCTTTTCCAGATAGACATAGATCCTAAGGGGAGAACCACCCCATCATACCTCAAAAGGGCCCAGTTGAAACTAAGAATAATTGGGGAAACATGCAAGAATGCTGTTTTCTTAGTGATCCGGAAACCAGCACAGTGGTGAAGGAGATAGACACAGAGAACAATCAGCCCCTACTAAAGTAGATATCCAGAGACACAGAGGCACCCAAGATCTCAACATGGAAGCAGACCTAATATGAACCCAACATGTCTCAGGGAAATTTGTGGAAGAGGGGGCAGAAAGAATGCCAGAGTCACATGTTGGATGATGACACACAGAGAAATTTCCCCCTACCAGAAAGTAAAGGCTAATCCTACAATGCACTACCTATATACCCCACCAAGGAGGCTTTTCTAGTTTTCTTCTATTAAGTAAAGTCTAGTGATAAAAGCTGATTGCTCTAAGAGGCAATTATGGTCAGTTTCATTTTTACAATTGCTGGATTTTGATGGTTTGCTTCCATTGCAGCAATTCTTTTGATTAGGATCACATTGCACATTTTTGTTTTCACTTTGGGACTTAATTTTTATTGCTCTCAATATGATTTCATTGAAGTCTTTCCATTGTTGGAATAGGCATTCTCGTTGGAGATCTCTGTTTTCTCACTTTCATAGGTTTTCTTCATTGTTATCTTCTCTGGTGGGAGAGGGGGAGTTTTATTTTATTAAGAGGGGAAATAAGTACTTACCTTTGCAGGATCTTCAGTGAGTGTTCTATTTTTTGATGTAAAGTGAATTGGTATTCAATGGGGTTACAACTGCAGATGCACAGATTGTAGAGATTGCAAGTGCTTCAAAGGTACCTGAGAAACTGGGAGGTTGGAAATTGGGAGCTCTGGACTACTCACTCCTCTTGCACACACTCATCAGAACAAAGGAACCAGGAGTTGAGGGGACCCAGAAACAGGGAAGCTGGGGAACCCTGGGCAAGAGACCAGGTCCACAGTGGTTACCTCAGAGGATATAGAGATTTGGGGACAAAGGAAACAGTCAATATGGAAACATGAGAAAAAGCATTGCTTCTGCTGTATACACACAGAGATTTGGCTATCCAAGACATCAGCAGGTATACTGGGACCAGGGAACTTGGATGTGGGGGATGAGCAGTGTGCTGTAGCCTATTCATCCTGTGCCTGCACCCTCTGGAGCAGGGTATAAGGGAGTTAGGGACACCTTCCTCCCCCATATTCAATCAGGAAGGCATAGCAAGGTGCCTGCTTCTGCAGGAGGCTCCAGTTTCCAGGCAGAAGGGGAACCAGGACCAAGAAACTGGGAGGTGGGGAAGGAAATGGAAGCTCTGGCCTACTTGCTCCATATGTACACCCTTCAGAACAAGGGATCCAGGAGTAGGAGAGCCAGGGGCTGTCTAAAGTGTTTTTAATTAAAGATTTTTAGACATAAATGACTTTTCTTGATGAAAAAAACTATCATTCTATAATATATTTTTCCAATTGTGCTTAGTAATGAAATTAAACTTCTGTTAGTATGCTATGGAAGTTTATTTGTGAAGAATATGATCTACATTTTAACAAAACTAAATTGAAAGTTTCATGTTTATTTTCTAATTGACTTATCATTTATATATTAGATGAGATAAATTGCATAACATTTACATGAGAATATATAATGTCTATCCTCATATATAATTCTAGTTTTGCATGCTAGTATATCATTTTGTTGAACTTAAAGGATTATTTAGAGAGAAATTTTAGGTTAACATCTACCAAAATTTAAGAGAAAACTCCCATTATCTATATGTTATGTTTGTTCAGTTGATATACAATATACTTACGGCATCTTCCCAGTTAGTTAATGTGCCTGTATAAAGGTATTTGAATTTCTGCTTACATGCACACATTATCATAAACATATGCACATAATGTCTGTTTAAGTAGTTTTATATTTATGTATTTGAGATGTAGAGACAGAAAGAGATAAGGATAGAAAAAGAGAAAGAACATGGACATGCCAGAGTCTTTTGCCACAGCAAACAAATTTGAACATATATGCCTGACACTTTGTGCATATGGCTTTATGTGAGCACTGGGAAGTGAAGCCAGGCTAGCAGACTTTGCATGCAAGCACATCTACATGCTAAGCAATATCCTCTGCCCACACTTTCACATTATAAACTCACCGCCTCATGTGTAAATATATTTGAAGGTTCTTCTTCAGAAATAGAATTCAAAATAGTCTGTAAACTTATTGGTGACATATTCCCCTGGTGACAGTTTAGATGAAGGAAATAGAGACATGACAATGTGTAAAACTAGACACCAGTCAATGACAACGTTTAACTAAGAAACATAAAATTCCTTTTAAAAAGGTAGGAATTTGAATAAGGAAGAAGAATTATTCTTTTTTTAATTTATTTATTTGAGAGTGACAGACAGAGAGAGAAAGAGGCAGAGGGAGAGAGAGAGAGAGGGAGAGAGAATGGGCACGCCAGGGCCCCCAGCCACTGCAAACGAATTCCAGATGCGTGCGCCCCCTTGTGCATCTGGCAAACTTGGGTCCTGGGAAATTGAGCCTTGAGCAGGGGTCCTTAGGCTTCACAGGCATGTGCTTAGCTGCTAAGCCATCTCTTCAACCCAGAATTATTCATTTTAATAGGAAAATATATGGAAGTGATTTTGATTCTAATAAAAACGTTTGTATTTCAGAATAAGTTTGCTTAATTTGAATTAAAAATTTCGGGGTTGGAGAGATGGCTTAGCGTAGCGGTTAAGTGCTTGCCTGTGAAGCCTAAGGACCCCAGTTCGAGGCTCGGTTCCCCAGGTCCCACATTAGCCAGATGCATAAGGGGGTGCACGCGTCTGGATTTCGTTTGCAGAGGCTGGAAGCCCTGGTGCGCCCATTCTCTCTCTCTCTCCCTCTATCTGTCTTTCTCTCTGTGTCTGTCGCTCTCAAATAAATAAATAAATAAATAATTTCATACATATTATTGGTAAATCAATTAAGCAGCTAACTCCTTTTCTTATTTGGATAACTTAATACCATTTTTAACCTTTTTAATGCTCATCGAGTTGTCCATACTTTGGTTGTAGTCTGCTTTAATGTTCTAATTATAAAGAGTGTTGCAGTCAGGTTGGCATTTCTGGCAGAAAACACCCAACCAGGAGCAGCTTGTGAGCAAAATGATTTGTTTTGACTTACATACTCAAGGGGAAGCTCCATGATTGCAGGGTAAAATGATGACATAAGCAGAGGGTGAACAGCACCTCCTGGGCAACATCAAATGGACAACAGCAACAGAGTAGTGTGCCAAACACTGGCCAGAGGAAGCTGGCTATAATACTCATAAGCCCACCCCCAACAACACACTGTCTCCAAGAGTCTTTAATTCCAAATTGCCATCAGCTGGGGACCTAGCATTCAGAAAACCTGTTAATGGAGGACACCTGAATAACACCACCACAAAGAGCTATGAGAAGGGATGAGTGAAGTGTTAAAACTAGGCACACTAGGGCTGGAGAGATGGCTTAGCGGTTAAGTGCTTGCCTGTGAAGCCTAAGTGAAGCCCGGTTTGAGGCTCGGTTCCCCAGGTCCCACGTTAGCCAGATGCACAAGGGGGCGCACGCGTCTGGAGTTCGTTTGCAGAGGCTGGAAGCCCTGGTGCGCCCGTTCTCTCTCTCTCCCTCTATCTGCCTTTCTCTCTGTGTCTGTCGCTCTCAAATAAATAAAAAAAAAAAAAAAAAAACTAGGCACACTAGTTATTTTTGCTGGAAGGAAAAAAAAATGTACTTTCACTTATATTTCCAGCATGGAATGAGTAGGAATTCTGGGTCACATAAGCAAGGAGAAAGGAGGGAGAAAGATAAAGCGAGAGAGAGAGAGAGAAATGGGACCAGAACAAAACAACAACAAAACCTCTCACAAGTGTCGGATTAAGTAGTCAAACATGTGAGAAAATTTACATTGAAACCACCATACTAGACAACCTTGATTCTATCAATTTTGAATATTGTAAAACTAAAGGTTCCTTTCTTCCTTTCCTCTGGCTAATAACAACATACAAGAACAGTATTCTGCATTATTCCTAGAAGATGAAGTGAGAATTTATTTTGTCATAAGCAAACTCAGAGCTTGAGTAGATTATGTAGTTGTCTGACCTCATCTCTGTAAAGTTTGCCCACAAGCCACTCTAAGTGTCACTCTTTATTCCTAATGACCTTGTAGAGTAACTGGGGACTCAAGTCTTCAAACATGTCCCACTTGAGAACAGTCTTTTTGGCCCTATTCATTCCAGACTATTTTATTTGTCCCATGCATGTGTATAACTCTTTTTTGAAGTTTTTGCTGTGGCTGATAACTTGTGTTATGAACATCTTCACCCCTGAAGGAATAATCTTTATTGATATATTTTGCCAAAATAACACATTTACCTTGAGATTTATCCTGATTATTTTATGCATGTTTCTGTTCCTCCCTTCTTCCCTCCTTCCCTCTATCCCTTCCTTCCTTTTCTTTTTATACTTTTGTTCATTATTTCTTTCTAGAATATGAATGAGAAAGTTAATATCTTGTTGAAAATATGTAGTTGCTACTCGAGTAGCTAGTAAAGTGGTAAATAATTATTAAGTGACTATAACTGAAATGTTGCTCTTCCAGTCTTCATAAGTATATATTCAACAAATATTTATCTTATTAGTATGCAAAAAGATAAAATAATTTACACATTAAGTTAATAAAAAAGAAGGATATTTATGAACTATAATAGTTCACTAGTAAACTTTTGGAAATTTGTAAAAGCCTTTCATTTTATGTTCTCTAATATCCAGAGTATTGTAGAAGAATACTATTATGAATTTCATGGTGTTGTTGAGAAGCTATGCTGTAATGTAAATAAGGCTAACTTGTTTTGTGTGGTTAAACTTTTGTATTTTTTTCCTACAGAATAAGTAGTAAGATATGTTCCTTATTCAACAAAAATTTCTTGAACTTTGAATAAGAAATATTTAATCACAAACTGTTAAAAATACTAATTATTCAAATGTTAAAAAAAATAACTCTCTGGTTGTTAATAACAAAGTGGAAGAATTCTAAAATGGTTTAATGATTTCTGCCTTCTCCACTGAGATTTTTATGACTTTTAGTGACTATTTGACTATATCCTTTCTGAATCACATATAAGTAATTCAGGATATACATATAAAAGACAAGAATCTGCTACTCCATAATAAACTCGAGGAAGCTAGACCCTGGCAAGATGACACAGGCCAATGACCTTTGTAAATAGTGACTCAACATGCCAGATATAGCTAGAGATTAGTACTTACTACAGTGTCCTCAGATAATATTGACTCTTTTCTTGTTTTTTTTTTTTTTTAATTTTTTTTATTTATTTCAGAGCGACAGACACAGAGAGAAAGACAGATAGAGGGAGAGAGAGAGAATGGGCTTGCCAGGGCTTCCAGCCTCTGCAAACGAACTCCAGACACGTGCGCCCCCTTGTGCATCTGGCTAACATGGGACCTGGGGAACTGAGCCTTGAACCAGGGTCCTTAGGCTTCACAGGCAAGCACTTAACCGCTAAGCCATCTCTCCAGCCCTCTTTTCTTGTTTTTAAAAACAACTTCATGAAGCCTAGCGTGGTGCCACATGCCTTTAGTCCCAGCACTTAGGCAGCTGAGGTAGGAGGATCATCATGAGTTTAAGGCTGGCTTGGAGGTACAGAGTAAGTGCCAGCTTAGTCTAGACTTGAGTGAGACATAGACTCAAAACAAACAAGCAAACAAATAAAAAAAGAAAAAAGAAAAAATGAACTCGTGAGAATAATCCAAGAGTCCTGTCATTAGTCTGATCAAATTCAATAACATATGATAAAGGAATATTTTAACTTCATTACTTTTGGGATGTCATTTTTTTTTTTCAAAATAGACTCACTTAAAAGAAAAGGAAGTAAAATAATCTAAGGCTAATAAAACAGGTTAATAATTGATTTATTATTACAAGCTCTGCATTAATGACATATTTGAAATATATTACATGTCCTTAAAATTTAAGTGAGTCATAAGTACATCACTACAGGGGGAAAACCCATTGTTGGGGAATATAGGTGATAAGATTACTAACACAAATGGAAAGAATTAAAAGAACATGATTAATTTGCTCATTAGTACATTAGAAAAGTTTATTAAAGTCTAAGGGAAATGAAATAAGGAAGACTAATAATCTCAAACAGTTCTCAAAATAATATATGAAATAGCCATCACAATCAAATAGTACTGGCATGTATTTTTTGGTAAAAAGAATAATTTATGATCAACTTCTCTACTGGAGTTAACTTAGGAAAACAGTATTATATGCAATATGTAATATCAAATTATCTACATTTTTGAACTTGCCTCAAGACTTCTAAGTCAATATCACTTCTTTAGCTGCCATAATATATATAATATAATATAATATAATATAATATAATATAATATAATATAATATAATATATAAATGACTACTTGTCTATGTTAACAACCTTAATATTTTTAAAACTGTATGGACATCCATATGAAAAAAATCTCAGGGAATTTTCATAGCTGCAATTAGAATTTCTACTTCTATTTCTATTTTTTTACTAATTGCATACCAAGAGTCAATCATTACTAATTATTAAAAACAATATTGTGATATATAAAGTAATAGACAACATAGTGGAAGTAATTTATGGATTTAATGTTTTTTTGGGGGGGAGTTTTGAGGTAGTATCACCCCCTTGCTCAGGCTGACATGGAATTCCCTCTGTACTCTCACAGTGGCCTTGAACTCATGGCAATCCTGCTAACTCTGCCTCCTGAGTGCTGGGTGCAGAAGAGCCCTCCAAAGACTGAAAATAAGTAGGATAAAGATATAAAAATAAGTAGAATTACTATAAGGAAATTAATCACATTATTTTGAAGATCCGACAAAAATTCAAAATCTAGAGTTCAAGGTTAAAATCTTTTTGACTACTAAATCAGGATAGGGCTAATACTGAAGCTCTAAGCCACGATCCACCAGAACACAGGTTTAGGGAAGAGCCCATGTTGCGGATGGAGTCTAAATGTTCCCGCTGGATGAGTCCTTTCTCCCTTAGAGAAGATCAGGCTCTTCTTGTATTCCCATAGAACATAATGAAGGGAAATCTGCTTTTCTGTAAGCTTAGTTCAGTCTCATCAGAATACATTTAAACTGAAACATTTGCAATTTTTGAGCACATCTTTTGCACTGTTGACCAGCACCGTAAATGCCTAAAACTAGCAGTCAAAGGAGCTAAATGTGAATGCCAATTATGAATATAGCATATTTGTTCTCATTTCCTTCATTTAAAAATAGTCTTGATGACTGGATGTGGTGGCACACGCCTTTAATCCCAGCACTTGGGAGGCAGAGGTAGGAGGATTGCCAGAAGTTCAAGGCCTCTCTGAGACTCCATAGTGAATTCCAGGTCAGCCTGGGCTAGAGTGAGACCCTACCTCAAAAAACCAAATAAAATAAAATAAAATAGTCTTGGCATTAACATAAGGAATGTAATTAACAGAAAATTCAAACATTTACACAACCACTAACTTGTATCAGATGACCATTTCAGGCACTTAATCTATTACATTCTGGTTTCACATAAAATCTTTCATGTAAGTAAACATTGTAACGTCTTATGAAGTTTTGCTTGATCCACAGTTATGGCACTTGCTTGCATGTCACTATATCTTATTTTTGTATTTACAGAAATTCTATCCCAGTCCGCTATGGGCTTAACTGTTTAATGTAACATTCCTACCTAGCATACAAGAATCCTCTCTCTCTCTCTCTCTCTCTCTCTCTCTCTCTCTCTCTCTCTCTCTCTCTCTCCCTCTCCTCTCTCCCACTTTATTGATACATAATCAATATAAAAATTCACACAAGGCTGGGTGTGGTGTCATATGTTATTAATCCCAGCATTCAGGAGGCAGAGGTAGGAGGATCACATTGTGAGTTTGAGGACTCCTTGGGCCTACAGAGTGAGTTCTAGGTCAGTCTGGGCTAGACTGAGACCCTACCTAGGAAATACAAACAAAAAAATAATCATACATATTTAAATGCATATAATTTTGTAGGTATGTACATACTAATCAAGCTAAAACTTTATGTCTACATACTAATCAAGCTAAAAAAATGTTCACCAGTCATGAGAGTTTACTTGTGCCCTCTTCTGTTGCCATTTATTTATTTGTTTGCTAGAAAGCACACTTATTGAAATACACTGACTTTTAGATTGGAAGTTCAGTAGTGTTAACTATACAACTGTACATGAAATGTTATTATCTTTAGTTATCTTTAGACTATATATATAATCTAAACACACACACACACATATATATATGAAATAACTGAAACAATATGCATTGTGGAAATGATTAATTTCCTTCTTTTCTAGTTCCTAGATGCTACCATTCTATATTTTGTAAAATGAGCCTATTTTATTGAGCTAAAATATTTCTCTAATATATACAGAAATCAGAGTATAATCATTTATCATTCATGAAGTATGGAGTTGATGGTATGTTTTCTTTAAATTTTTACAGAGGCTGCATTTATTACCTTCTGTTGAATGTATGCTCACTCTTATTCTTTTGTACTCATGAACCATGGTATCTTCATAAATAGGGCCTTGTCTTTTACATTTGGATAATAGCCAAATATTTGACAAAAGACTATATTATTTATTGGACCTCAAAATATTCCTGACCAACAGATAACTCCCAATTATGAAACCAGGAATTATAAGCCACAGTCAAGGGTTTTAGGAATAATATTTCTCCACCTTCCCTGTGCCCTTCTGCCAAGGCCATCACCCCTCCCTCTCATTAAGGATTATATCCTTTAGTTTCCTATCTAAGAGGAAGGTTTCTATGGCTCTTGCTCAGTGGGATGCCTGCTCACTAAGAGTGTTCATACCTGTTACTGATATTTGGTTAAGTGCTCATACTTGCTTAAGTCAGAATCCTATGGATGCACAGGTCATTGACTCCAGGAGGAAGTTTCTGCTAGTCTTTGTTCAAGAAGGGTGGCTATACCGATCAAAATGTGCAAGAAAAGACCTTCAATGTTCTCAGAATAAAGTGACAAATGTTTGAAGAGATAGTGTTGGTTAACCTGTTTGAACTATTATGCAAAGTATGTATCAATATATCACATAGCATACTATGAGAGGTGCAGATTTTATATCAATATGTTAAAATTAATTATAATGAAAACCCATTAATTAATATTCTTTTATCATGTGTATATGTGTGTGGGCACATTGTAGGGACTTGTATAGAAATCTCTTTTATTTTATTTATGTTTTTTGGTTTTTCGAGGTAGGGTTTCACTCTAGCTCAGGCTGACCTGGAACTCACTACATTGTCTCAGAGTGGCCTCAAACTCACAGCAATTCTCCTACCTCTGCCTCCCAAGCACTGGGATTAAAGGTGTGCACAACCACAGCCGGTTGTATAGAAATCTTTTAAGGAAAATATCATTAAGCAATGTATAAACGCAATGAAAGATTAGAAACTACTATAAAATAATTTGAAAATTAAAGATGATGAGGAAATAATCAATCTTTAACTGGAAAGAAAGGAGAAGCAAGAAAAACAGAGTACATTAAATTTAGAATGGAGCCTCTTGACTTTTTTTCTTGTCACGAGTTCTTTTCACCTCAAAAATATTTTCATGAATTCAGATACATAAGTATATAAAGTAGGTATACAAACACGGGTAATAAATACCAAATAAACCTATTTAAAATAATTATTCTAGGGCTGGAGGAATAGTTTAGTGGTTAAGGTACTTGCGTGCAAAGTCTAAGGATCCATATTCAATTCCCCAGTACCCACCTAAGCCAGATGCACAATAGCACATGCCTCTGGAGTTCATTTGCAGTGGCTAGAGGCCCTACTGTGTTTATTATCTCTCTTTTTCTGTCTGTCTTTTCTCTCTCTCTCTTTCTCTCTGCTTGCAAGTAAATAAATACAAAAATATTTCTTTTACCTCTATTTTCACTGTTGAGAATATTATATATGTATAGAATTCACTTTGATCACAATCCCTCCCAGTTACCCATTCTCGTCCCCATTCTCTTTCCACTCTTATCCTCTGCTTTTCATTTGATCCACATCCTACATTTATGTCTATTTTGATGCACGTAGTTAAATTGGGGTTATTTAGGCTGGAGAGATGGCTTGGTTGTTAAGCGCTTGCCTGTCAAGCCTAAGGACCCTGGTTCGAGGCTCGTTTCCCCAGGACCCATGTTAACCAGATGCACAAGTGGTGCACGCTTCTGGAGTTCCTTTGCAGTGGCTAGAGGCCCTGGCGTTCCCATTCTCTATCTGTCTATCTGCCTCTTTCACTCTGTCTGTTGCTCTCAAATAAATAAATAAAAAACAAAACAAAAAATATTGGGGTTATTTGACTGATCATGGGTGGGAGGTTACTTATTTGAGAATGGGCAACACATCTATGGGATACACTGTTGAAAGACATGCCTCTCTTCTCCCAGAAATTATTAGTTGCTATTAACTACTCTGGGAGGTGTGGGAGCTTATGAATCCTTCCTCCATCAATAATGATGAAATGCTGGAAAGCTTAATCCTTAGAGGAAACCATATCTGATGTTTCTTCATAGCTAGGTAAATCACCATTAGGTATATCTACCAGGTTTTTATCATGCATTTATAATTAGTAGGGTATGTAGGTTGATTCTATTTTCTAGCTATTGTGAATACAACAGCAAAAAAAAAAGGGGGGGGGATTGGTGGCCATGGGCCAGAGCTGGAATGAACCATGTCCCTGCAGGGGCACGGCAGAGCTGAGCCAGAGACAAGGCCAATACAATGGTAGCAGTCAGATTGACCATAGCTGCTGCAGGATTTGCAGGTTGTTATGTTTTACAAGTCATGAAGCATGTAGAGCCTCAAGTAAAACAAGCTTTTCAAAGTCTACCAAAATCTGCCTTCAGTGGAGGCTATTACAGAGGTGGGTTTGAACCTAAAATGCCAAAATGGGAAGCAGCATTAATACTAGGTGTAAGCCCTACTTCCAATAAAGGAAAAATAAGAGATGGTCATTGACGAATTAGGCTCTTAAATCACCCAGACAAAGGTGGATCTCCATATATAGCAGCCAAAATCAATGAAGCTAAAGATTTACTAGAAGGCCACGCTAAAAAATGAAGTAAATATATGATGAATTTTAAGTTCATATTAGATTATGTATATGAGCACGGTTTTGTAATAAAATGTCTCAAAGCTACAATTTATAAAAATGGTTTAGTATTAAGTTAAACAAACATAAATGAACAAGTATCTCTACACTAAACGTGAGCATCCTTAAGGTATATGCTCATGAGTAATATAACCGGGTCAAAAGATAATTCTATTTTAAGCTTTTTGAGCAACCTCAATAATCCAGTACTCTGAATTCCACAGTGGCTGTATAAGCTTGCATTCCAACCAACATTGAATTAAGGTCAATTTCACCCTTCTTTGACAAAATATGTTCTCATTTAAAAAAAAATTGTTTTTATTTAGTTAGTTGACATAGAAAAAGGGGAGAGAGAGAGAGAGAGAATTAATGAATGAATGGACGTGCCAGGGCCTCCAGCCACTGCAAACAAACTCCAGACACTTGCACCCCTTTCTGCATCTGGCTAAAATAGGTCCTGGGGAATCAAACCTGGGTCCTTTGGCTTTTCAGACAAACCTCAGCCTTAACCTTTAAGTCATCCCTTCAGCCCTCAGTCATCAGTTGTATTACCAATTTATGATTAGATTGTTTCTTTTTGAATTCTTTGTATATTAGAGGAATTAAATCTTCTGCAGATGTATAGTCGGAAATGACTGTCTTCCATTATTTATGCTGTCTTCACTCAGGTGACCATTTCTTATGCTGGACAAAAGTGTTTAAATTTCATTTGATACCGTTTGCCAATTTCTGACTTATTTCCTTAGCAATTGAAGTCCTATTCACAGAAAATTCTTATTCATTTCTTTATCTTGTACTTTACACTTTACCATTTCCTTTAGCAGTTTCATAGTTTGAGTTCTTTGATCTAGTTGGAGTTGATTATCCTGCAGGGTGAGAAATGACAGCCTAATTTTATTCCTTTTTTATGGTAGCATGAGTAGAAACTGCCCACATACTTGTTATTAAAGTCTCATGCTTATGTTTCAGTTGGAACCTTTGGGAGGTGGAACCTGGGAAGAGCTGAGTCAATAATCCAGCACTATTAGAAGCACTTGGACTACTTTTTGCTATACCTTCCACTACATGATGAATTTCCTCCTCTATCCTATAAGCCTGAAATAAATCTTCTGTTTGAGTGTTTTGCCCCATCAACATTTGTTGAGGATGTTCCCTCTTCTCTTCTCCAGTGTGAATTTCTCCATCTTTGAAAGAAACAAGGTAGCTGTAGTTATATGTTCTGATGTCTATGAGTCCACTATGCTATTCTATTATCTATACCTCAGCTTTTGCGCTGGTAACATGCTGTTTTGATTGCAATGTGTATGCAGTGCAATTTAAAATCTTGTATGGTGATTCCTTCAGCAGTACTCATTTTTCTCAAGATGGCTTTCTTCCTTACTCTAAATGACCACATTCCCTGATTTTAGGAAGTCCCATTCAATGATCATATATGTACATGTAGACATATATTGAATTCTCTAAATAAGTTATATCTGTGTGAAGGTTAAGGAGAAAAGTCTTGACTTGAACCATTTCTTTGAAGGACACAGAAATCTTTAAATAGTTGTAAAAGAGCTGCACAATGTTTTTATTGTTCTTGTATATTTCTGTGATTTGAAAACACTCCCCACCTCAACTTAACAATCAAGACACCTTGGTTCTTCTTCAAGTGGATGTATATTATGACTTTATGACTGGCTTGCTCTTCTCCCTAAGATAAATATCTTTAATCTGTTCTGTGCTTGCTTTCAGTTTATTCTTTTAAGGTGAAATTGAACAAGAAGATGACATGGCAAATGTTTTGCACTTGTTACTTTCAGTGACATTCTACTCAATGAAAGGTAATTGAGAATAGAAAACAAATCCAAGCAGTGAATTTTGTTATGCTTGTTTAATTTCATAACTTCATGTGTGACAATTGTTTTATGAGTGAATAAGATATTAATATATTAAGGTTCTGATAACCAGGTCTCACAATGCTATTTATTGTCATTCAAATCAATTGTTGCTGAGAATAACTTTTTCTTTTTTTTTTTTTTTTTTTGGTTTTTCGAGATAGGGTCTCACTCTGGTCCAGGCTGACCTGGAATTAACTCTGTCATCTCAGGGTGACCTTGAACTCATGGCAATCCTCCTACCTCTGCCTCCCGAGTGCTGGGATTAAAGGCGTGCGCCATCACGCCCGGCGAGAATAACTTTTTCAAAGCAATTATATACATGCACATGAACACACAAAATTTATCACAGAGGAACAAATGTTAAAGGGCACATTCTGAGATATTAAATATTTATTAAAATCTAAGTATTCAAAGAGAAATCACATTTAAAAAATTATTTTATTTGATATGGACATATTTAGTGTGTAAACAACACATGTTGGTACCATCCATTCCCTTCCCCCTGCTCTTTTTTCTGAAGAAACATTCCTCACTGGGGATGCAAGTCAACCCCATAGGAATTGTGGGTCATGCATTGTGGGGGCAACAGTCAGTTATGGGGGAGAGACAATGTCTCTGTTCAAAATGTACCAACTTGTGGCTGTAATCATCTTTCCGCCCCATCTTCCATAAAATTATCTTAGCCATTCTGGGTACATTTTAAGTCTGATTCAATGATGGGCACTTAGGAGCCTCTGGATCTCTGGTTTGGTAGGTGTCGAGAGTCCTCAGTGTCTGTCTCTTTCACCCTTGTGTTAATATCAGATGTACTATGAAAGCAGCACTCTTGCCCATTTTCCCAATTCCTCTGTGGTTTCAGCTGGGGCTTGGGCAGGGGTGGAGTGCGCTGGGTCATTTATCTCCTCTGGTCCAGCTCCCATCTGAAAAAGAGAAGTAGATACCCCAACAGAGAGTGAAGTCAGCACCAGTTAAATGCTTTTGGAATTAGCTAACAGATCCACTCAGTGGAAAGGAAGTCACACTTTATTTCTTTTTCATTTTGTGCATTCAAAAATATATAGGAACAAAAGTACTTTCATCTGAAGATGGGAAATCACACATAGGATGATTTAAAATAGAAATTATAATTCTGTCTAAGAATTCTCCAAAGTGCCAAATTTGTACAGACAACTGAAAATACCTGCATTTTTTTTCTCTGTTCAGTATCTGAAATAGAAATGATCAAAACTGTTCAAATAGATTCCATCCTTTGTTAAACTCTCTGTATAGTACTAAGAATTCATAATGCACTTACACTGGACAGAAAAATGCATCCACCCCTCATAAGTCTCCTACAGTGAAGGTAGGCATCTAATAGATAAGGAATAGAACTTAAAGAAACATAATTAGACATTTCCATTTATGTCTGAGAAAAAGAATTATCATAGTCTTGTTTCCACTAACATGTTAGGTTGAAAGGAAGCTCCCTGATAATCCCCAGAAGAGAGAAAACCATCCACATCTATGAATACCCAACAGTTTACATGTTAAAGTCATCCTGCACAGTGACATTGCTTTTTGGTCCCAAGTTTTCTCATAATTGTTTGTGAAACAACAATTAGGTTAAATTTCCACATGAGCATCCATAAGAACACCAGAGAAGAAAGCTAATGGTTTATGAAAAAAAAAATTTTTTAAATTGGGACTGGATAGATTACTTAGTAGTTAAAGCATTTGCCTGTGAAGCTTAAGGACTCAGGTTCAATTCCCCAGTATCCACATAAATCAGATGCACAACATGGCACAGGTGTCAGGAGTTCATTTGCACTGGCTAGAGGCACTGGCATGCCTATTACCTTTCTCTCTCTTTCTCTCAATATAAATAAATGAAATGTTTTTTAAATCCTTAAACTTTAAGCAATAAAATATCATATAACCTGTCAAGATATTTTGTGAAGATTAAAAGTGAATGCTCAAGAATAAATTTTATTTTAGTTCAGTATCTTAAATATTTTTATTTACTTGTCTGGGAATGAGAAATAAAAAGCCAGGAAGATGAGTAAAAGAGAAAATGAGAGATAGAGTGAGCCAGGGTCTCCTGCTACCTCAATTGAACTCCAAACACATGCACCATATCTCATTTTATGTGCATATAAAGATTTGCATCCTGGCCATCAGGCTTTGTAAGCAAGCTCCTTTAAGTGTTAAGACATCTTTCCATCATTGGAAATAGTGTTTGAAGGGCATCATGAAATAAGAACTATAATACTTAATAAATAAGATGCATCTATACTAGGACATTATTAATTTAGAAAGCACGCTTTACATAGAGTATATGTTATTGGAATAGGTATATAAATCTGGAAAAGATGATGGCCAGCAATAAAGATGAGTAGGTAGACAGAGGAAATGATTCTGTGGGGAGCTTAGTTTGAGCTCCCAAAGTAATTTTTATTACTTTATTATGGTTATACATTTATGTAATCCCCATGTGGAGAAATGGGTTTGTTGTACTTACTAACTAGCAATCCTGCCTTATTTAGCAACCTTTAAGTGAATCAGAGATCTTATCTCAGAAAAGGTATATGGCACCTGAGAAGAGCTATACCCAAGGTTATGCTCTGGTCTACTGTTGGGAACTATGAACCAATCCTCGGCCATGTTGACAGAAACCGCTATATAGCAAGTTAAGTTTCAATTTCCTCATCTAATGATCTATTACCAGAAATGAAGAAGCCATTACTCCTGGGTGATAGCCTCTCCTGGTGCTGCTGGTAGTTGATGAAGAAACAAAGAAATTGCATTTATCCAGTAACCCTGTGATCTCTGGCCTGATTATGACTCCTTCCCCCTATAATCCTATAAAAACCTATGTGTAAAAATAAACTTCGAGACCTTGAAAAATACCTAGCTTAGTCTCCTTCTTGTATCTGTTTGCCTCTCCCCATTCAGGTTAGCTTCTCCTCGAGTCCTTGTTCAACTCCCTGCTGGCCGGGGCAGTCTACAAAGGCAAACATATTAATGTGTGCCTACACACACTTGTATCTTCACACACATACAAACATGCGTGTGCATGCCCATTCACAAGAAAGGGAGGAAGGGAGATTTGGAGAGGGCAAGGAATAAGCACTTAAGTAGTATCAGTGTTATCAGAAGCAAAGTAGGGAAATTACTGATATGATCAGTAAAGCTGAAATGAAAAATCAAGATCCTTCACCCAGAATGATTTATAGTGATTGCTATTGACCATATGATGAGGTTGTGTGAAATATGAAAGGTCAAAACTTGGTGAGACAATGGCTAACATTTATTATTCCAATAAAGAATGATGATACTGAACTCAATTTCTAGCTCTGACAAAATTATAAAACCCAGAGTCATTTGATTAAAGAAAATGTGTGTCACTCAGAGCTATAAAGTATAACTGATGGCTATTCACAATAAGATACCATAATAATATGTACTGGGTAAAGTGAATGAGAAACTCCCTGGAATTCTCATCTACATCAACAATATTAATCAAAATAAAATCAGTTCTGCTAAAGTAGAAAGCATATGTATGCTAGGTGAAAATATACAAATGTTTTCCTTGCTCAAGTATATCACACAATGGCTCCAAAAGTGCTACAAATTCACCTAGAGTTTCTTCCTACACACACTAAGTAAAATAATAATAATAGTAGTAATAAATAAATTAATTAATTAAAAGAAAAGAATGATTTACTTAACAGGCAATGGATTATCTTACTGATTCCCATTCACATAAAGCAACAAAAATATTTTACAAGAGACTAAGGAGAAGTCTTTGAAACTGCTTTTATGCCTAAACAATAAAGTAGAAACAATTACAAATAACACATGGAATGGAGAGATGACTGCCATTCTTAAAGATCTTAAGAATCTAGATGTATCTGTTTAGTTCATTGTTGCTGCTCATGAAAAGGTAATACCAGCTAAGAACTAATTTTATAGTCAGTAATAGTTTCTCCTCATTTCTGTCCTTATCTCCACTATACATGCCTGCAAGCCAAGGGGGCCAAGTATTTCAACCTTGCTGATCATCTCAGTGATTCAGCCTGCCTCGCTTGAATTAGATATTGCTACCAGTGCTCTGCTCATCACTCTTTTATAGGCCATCATCATTCTTAAGATTCAAACAATTATAAAATATGTATAATCTTAATTCTATAATTCTCTAACGTATTTTTTCTATCTTTGTAATTAAGTCTTTCTTTTGACTTTCAACAAAATTAAAGATAAAATTTACACTTACTCAATTTTGCCCAAGAGTTGTGAAGTCCAAAATGATATCAGTGAGAACATTTCTTTCTTGGGATGGCTTCACTCAGCTTCTGAGATGGTTCATTGATGAAAGGAGGTGCGCTGTATCCCACCTGGAAAATGGTGAGAGGAATATTGTGATGAATGTTTGGATGCAGGATCTCACTGAGCAGCCTCAGCTTTAATCGTTCTTAAGATTCTGCCTCTGCCACTTAGTTCTTGGATTGCAGATGTGTAGCATCATGTGCATTTTTAGAGGCATCTAATCCTATTGATTAGGTCTCCACCCTAGAGACAGACATATCCTGAGGCCCTGCTTCTTAGTTCTGCTACATTACAGTTTCATATTCAAATCACAAATAACATTATAGGTCCATACCAATGAAAAACATCAATAATAAAAAGAAATTTGTACTAGTTGTGGTGGTACACACCTTTAATCCCAGCACGCCAGAGGCAGAGGTAGGAGGATTACTGTGAGTTTGAGGCCACCCTGAAACTACATAGTGAATCCCAGGTCAGCCTGTGCTAGAATGAGACCTTAGCTCAAAGAAGAAGAAGATAGAAAGCAAGAAAGCAAGCAAGCAAGCAAGAAAGAAAGAAAGAAAGCAAGCAAGCAAGAAAGAAAGAAAGAAAGAAAGGCAGAGAAGAGGAAGGAAGGAAGGAAGGAAGGAAGGAAGGAAGGAAGGAAGGAAGGAAGGAAGGAAGGAAGGAAGGAAGGAAGGAAGGAAGAAGGAAAGAAAGGAAGGAAGGAAGGAAGGAAGAAATTTGCTACCAAGTCACAATGTCCCTAAGAAAACTGTAAATGAATACTGCCAGATCAAAGGAGGAGGTCTTGGTAAGGGTTACATCCTAAATGATTCTGAGTCTACACACTGGCCACTATTCTGGGAAAGGTAAAGCTATAGGGGCAGTAAAACATCACTGGTGGTCAAGGGTTTAAGATAGTGAGGAAGGAGAGAGACAAAAGGCCTTCCAGAACATGAATGTGCTGTGTGATGCCCAGCATCACCACATTGGTGACTTGTGATAATGGCAGTGAAATTAGAAGCTACATGACATTCATGAGGCAAGCTATGTAGGCAATTACACCACTACTGTGAGTCCTAACAAAATGCATAGATGTTGCAAGAATATTGTTGTAGTCAGCTGAATGTTGCTGGGACAAACTTCCAAACAGATATAGTTCATGGGAGGAAGGGGTTTATTTCTGGCTTACAGATCTAGGAGTAATTCCATCACTGGTGGAAGAAGCTATCTCCTTTTTATAAATCCAAGCAAAGAGAAAAACCCAACCAACCCAAAACCCAGTCAATCAACACAAAAAAGGACAGAAAGGGGGGAAATCTGGTGCTCAGAGTTCAAGAGCTCAAACTCTTCTTGATATCTTTGGGCTGGAATTCAGATCTGCCCCCAATGATACACCCCCTATAGTAGGAATCTGCCTGCTAGGGGCTGAAACTACAGTCTCAATTTTAGTAAAACACCTGTGTCTGTGGGGCCATGCATTCAAGTTACCACAGATGTTATGTTCATATTGGTTCAACAAATGACCTATGCCAAAGTAAGATGTAGGTGTGAGGGAATCTAAGAACTGAGGTGATACATGGTATTTCTCTTCACTTCCTGCTTCCCTTCTCTATGAATTAAACACTGCTTTAAAAATGTATAAAGGCTGTTAATGTTTTTAGTACAAATAACTTTTATCAAAATGTTTTTTTTTATTTCCCATTTGAATCAAAACAGGTATATTTTCTATTTTTTCAATATCAACAACTACATTTATTTATTTTTTCCTTAACAGGGTTTTGAAATTATTTCATGCATCCTTTATTTATATTACTGCAAACAAGAAAATGAACTGTGGTGAGAAATACTGTTTGTGATTCATTTTTAAATATATTGAAATCAAATAGAGTATTGGGCTGTACTCTTGGCAAATTACTGCACTGGACAGATGGCTTTTCATTACTGTTACACAGAAATACAAGACTGGTGACTGTGTGTTATAGCTGCTTACTCATCTATGAGACAGTAATTTCTGAGCTGCCTGTCCAGAACACATCTTCAGTCTTTCTCTGCATCTGCAACAGCATCTGTCTAAAACAATATGTTAATATCTATATTTTTGTGATAGAGACACATTCCATATTATGACTTCCCAAAGGCAAGATCATATGAGTATGAAAGTGGGATTTTAATATGAGATTGAGAGTTACTCTTTGAATACCTTCTTCTTCATAATGTAAAATATTTTGGCACTTACTTTGCTTTGATAGCATATGTTTCTCACAATTAACTTCGAAAAAGCAATTTCTCTTTTAAACAGCTGCTACATGGTAGGAATCAGAGCATCAGCATGATCATTTATCTAAATACATTTTATGGATAGAATAAGTCTTCAGTAATAAAAAAAAAACCTTCATGTGGTACACTTACAAAAAGATGCACATACTTTGTGCGAATTGCAAAGATAAGTGTATGATATTCTTAAGTTTTAGGTAAATGCTTAATATTTTTTGCAGTTTAGTACATCAATTTCTTTGAAATAATATATTGAGCATGTGAGTTTTACTATACAATAGTGAGAGTTCCACGTGGTGGGATACTATTGTTTGTACATTAAATTTGTTTTATTTTAAATTTTCTTTCTGCATTTATATTCCTTAAGTAGTCATCCTCAAAATGGAACCCATATACAATAAAATATTTGAAATGGATTCAGTGACTTGCTAAGTAAGAGTTGGAGGACTAATTTAGCCATTATTTTCTCTGTTCCACTTAAATCTAGATTTGTTTGATTATTATAAATTATGGGGATTATTCAGGATTGTAATAGTCTCTGCCTGAGATATTTGGCAAGGCAACCCTTTATGCTAATTTTTGTATTCCACATGCCCTGCCAAGACAAAAAATCTCCTCACCTCTCTCAGAATATTCTTCCTGTTTTGCAAAAGTTACTGGAAGTTGATTTAAGCATGGGCAATGACCTTGTAAAAAGTTTGAATTCAAATCCTTTAAACTTTTTTTTTCAAATCTCCTATTTTGCCTGCCTTTGCTTTTGTTCATAATCTCTTCATATCCAAGCAATATGATTATGGGAACATCAAAGAGATACACATATGTTATCTGACTGATGTTTTAATTAACTTTTTATCTAAAAGTACTCAAGAGCTCTCCAACAGTTACATCCTTAGATTACCACAAAATGCCCCCATAAAATTCATTTCCATGAAAATCACAGTAGTAGATGAGTTTAAAATTCTCTAATTTTCTAAATATGTTTAGTTGTTGATTTGGGAACTGAAAAATCACTTGATTTTATTCAAAACTAATATTTTTAAGTCATCAAGAGTAACTTACTATCTAGGGATGTTTGTGTAGGACTATTGGAAACTGAGACGTTGCATCACACTGCTGCCAGATATTATCTTCTCCTGACAGTAGATATTAGAATATATTTAATTACTAGTTATGTACCATATATTTTCAGACAAAATGAAATTGACCTAACTCTATAAAAGGACTGATGGAAATAGTCACATAAGAATTGTGGGGAATAATTAAAAGTAAAAATCTAAAGAAGAACATATGTTCTTTTACATGCATATAACATCACATGCTTGACATGGATGTCATGTATTTTATGATATGTGCTATTTTTCTATGTTTATCTTAGCTTTGTGTGGCAAAATACATATATGAAGTAACAAAGGAAAGGATTCTTACCAAATTTTATTTCATTGTTAATTCTAATAGACATCCATATTTAATGGGATCCCCAACTACCATCTCAGTGTTTGAAGTGTTTCATTTTATATGCAGCTATTGTACTTATTCATTATTATTATTATACAGAATAATGTACATTTTGATAGAGATGTATACTTTGTATTCTTAGTAAATCAAGACAAGTTTCATTTGTGGCCTTAGAGTACATTTGTTTTTATTGTGAAACATTCAAAAATCTTTCTGTACAGCTACTTTGAAATATATATTATTGTTAACTATAGTCATTGTGCATGCATAGAACGCCAGAATTCATTCCTGCCAGAAACTTCAAGGTTATATTCATTGATGCCTCTCAGCCAACTGTCCTCTTCCCTCTTTATTCCCTTGCCTCTGATAATCACAAATAATATTCTGCTTCTTTGACACAATCATTTATACATTAGATATGAGTAAAATCCAATGGCATTAAACTTTCTGCATGTTGTTCATTCCAGTTAATATACCCCAGATACAGTCATTTTTTTCCCAAATAATGGGATTTTTGCTTACTTTGTGGATACACTACATTTTCTTTATGCATTTATCCATTGTGAGGCATACATTGTTTTCATAATTTAGGTATGATGTATGAGACTTCAGTGACCACAGAAGTGCAGACAGACATGTCTTTGAGGTATTTATTTAAGTTCATTTGAAGGTTTTGTTGACATGGGGTTATGGTATCTATGGCAGCAAAGGGAGCAGAGGGAGACTGTACTTTCATCTCTCTTTTGTATTGTTTTTTATTTAACTTTTTAAATAATTTATTTGTTTTTCTCTGAATTAGTTTGGTACTCAGTGAATACAGTCAAGTTGGTACCATTGTTAGGCTCATCCATGTCCTACCGCATCCCCCTGCGCTCTCCTTGTTGAGGTATATGCGTCATGCATTGTGGAGATAGCACATTGTACTCTGGTTTCTCTTCAGATCACATAAATCTTTCACCTTTTATTTAACTTTTTATTCATAACCTTCATTCATATACAGAATGTACTCAATCATAATCCCCTTCCACTAACGTCTTTTACCCTTCCTCTCCCCCCCCCTCACTGAAAACTTTCTTCTTTTAAACCAGTCATTCTTCTATTTTGATATCACCATTTATTTTTCCTCCTATTAAATAGGCTTTACATAGGTAGAATCAGTTGCTGCAAGTTCAAGAATGCCATGACCACTTTGTGTCCTGATGACAGTATTCCAAATAACTCCTCTGGCTATTATATGCTCTCCACCACCATCTCTTTTGTAATGGTCCCTGAGACTTGGAGTGTGCAATGTAGATGTCTCACTTAGTGCTAAACACTCCCTTATTTTCTTCAGTCCTTTGGTGAGTTTAGAGTTGCCCCATTAGTCACCACCATCTGAAAAGAGAAGCTTCTTTAACCAAAAGTGAGAGTAGCATTAATATATGGCCATAAGCATAAATATGTGGACAACAATGTTGTGGGTACAATATATCCATCTATCCAACCAACAGTAGTAGCTTTCTCCCAGGGCTTATGACTACCCTAGCCATGGCTTTTGATTAGGTTTTCAGTAGTAGGCAAGAATTGCTTAGCATGGTGTGGACCTCAAATTCAGTCAGGAGTGGGGAAGGAGGAGAAGAAAGGGTGGGACTTAGTGATGGCAAAGCAGAGGTGCAATTACTCCTAAACGGGTGATGGGTGTCAGTTAGTTAAAAATTAAGCAGAACAAAACAATGTACTAATGGCAATGCACTCAAATTCAAGCAACTTTGAGAGAAAGAGAGAGAGAGATAAACTGACTACAGGATCAACTACAACATATTACCAGAACAGATGTGGAAATAGAGTAATTATTGAAAAGTACTGTAAGTCCAAATGATTTTGAAAATTAAGGTAGTTAACATTGAATAAAAGAAGATATTTGCTAACAAACTATATCCATCTGTGCACTGGAGATCTTGCTCTCTTCCTTCAGCCCTCTTAAGTTCTGTTTCTCTTTGAGAATTTGAAGTAACATTGTGACTCTACAGTGCATGTGTTTGAGGCTTTTCTTTCTCACTTGCCAACACTCCTCTAAAACACTTTCTGTGTACTCCCCACTGCAATTTCCTCTCCCTCTATTCTATTTGCCAAATCCTCTTACTCTCTCCTCTCTTCTCTCTCCCTCCCCCGCCTCTCTCTCTCTTCTCTTTGTAGATTTTCTCTGTTCCTACAGAAACTTCAGTTCCTTTCAACCTACCACAAGTATACCCAAGCTCCAACTTTTCTGGTTCTACCTCCAAAGATGTTAGTGATTGGCACATGTCCCTCATCTGAAAATCTGGTCTCTTTTCCTAGTTTGTTGTTAATTTTGCAATGCAAAGATTTATATCTCAGAAAGACTTTATTGATCATTTGCAGATATGCTTTCAATATGTATAGCTGCAACATGAGCAACTCTCTATACATTCTTGTGTTTCAGAATGTTTTCACCTATTAAGTAACCTATTATTCTTGCTAAAATGTACTCTTTTCATCAACCTTACTGAAAATTCAGTTTTAATAAACTATCACAATATATTAACACAGTAGTTGTTAATATTTAATAAAGTATACTAGAATTCATACTTAGAGAAGAACATGGAAATGATGTTGAACTGAGAAGACTGGATTTGGAATTCAAGACAGTTAAAACAGCAGAATATGCAAGAAAATATGCCGGAAGGCTAGAAAGGAGACTTAGTGGTTAAGTGTGCATCCTGTGAAGCATGAGGGTCTGAGGGGCCTGAGACTACCTGAGTTTGAATCTCCACATCTTACATAAACAGCTGGGAATGGCCATGTATCTGTAACCTGCAGAAAGTTACATTGGCTTGAAAAAGCCAGCAAGCTCTAGAATTAGTAAGAGACTCTGGCTCAAAATGAGAACACATGAAAAGCCAGTGGAGCTCAGGCTACCACAAATGAGCACTCGATCCCAGCCACATGTGAGCACACAGGGCACTTCAAGTGCATATACATGTGGATACACCATATATCCTGCATGCACCACATTACACGCACATGCACACACACACACGTGTGTGTGCACATGTGAAAAGAAAATGCATCAGAGATGTAGGCAGACACATGAAGCATCATTAGAATTCACGTGAATTTACCTATAAGCACTTCACCCAGGATTCACCCAATGAGACTACAGGGCATTTATAAAAGAAAACACACTATACAGTTAAAAGCGGAATAAGGAGAGTGGACCTCAGCAGTGAAGACCAGTCCATACAGGGTTAGAACTTGCTAACACATTGTTACTAGAGCAGCTATCTGCAATACAGAGAAGTCCAAGCCTCAGAGGATCCCACAGCCTCCATACTATGAAGAAATCCATGCCTTTTTTGTTGTAGTCAGCTTCACATTGCTTGGATGAACATCCAAACCAAACACAGTTTATGGGAGGAAGGGATTTATTTCAAGGTTATATATCCCAGGGAATTTATCCCTTTCATAAATCCAAGCAGAGAGACACAACCAGATCTTCCCTGGGGACACTTCTTCCAGCTAGGCAGCTATAAATCCAGTTACAGTCTTTAATAAAACATCTGAGTTTATGGGGACATACAGTTAAACTACTATACCCAGCTACTCGTTTATAAAGCTAATACACCTCCAGATATCACTCACATTTATGAAGTGGGTGAACTGTATCATGGACAAGAAAACATCAGTAAATACTCATGGAAGCAACTATTGTAATAAATTATTTAATCTGGCTATTAGTTCCAGGATGGAAAGGCTGACACTACTTGTATTATTGACTACTTGGCACACCCTGATTCTTTGTCTCCTAGTTACCATGTGTTATCTGTGACAGTGCATTTTCAGGGTGTCTTTTCTATCATTACAAAGTTTTTCATACTGGTTAAAGTCCTGTTGTGCCTGAATTGGCACTTCAGTCTATGTGGCAGAGAATAATGAAGAGAGTAAGGAGGGAAACCACCTAGCTTTTTAGAATAGACAGCTGCATTTAATTAGATGTGTTTTAACTAGCTAAATCTAGGAATACTAAAGAGCATAACTGAGATCTCTGTTGCAAATTGGAATAACTATGCTTCATGGCTTTCTACTCATAATTATTTTTTTCTGATGATTGCTTGGGCTTTTCCAAAAGGTGTGAACACTGTACAAATTGGTGAAGAAAACAAATACTGATATTTCTGTCATTGTAAAAACCTAATGATCATGTTGGCATTTTTATTCTCTTGCCCTACTCTATATTTCTTGCATGTAACCATAACATCTCCCATCACTAACTCTAATGGTTCAGTGGTTCAATCCAGGTAATGTCCTAATCCATGATTGGACACAAGATGAATGAGATTAAAAACAACATAAAATATCTATTCTTACTCTTCATGTTACATAAATAGATATACATTTCATACATATGCATATATATATATATATATATATATATATATATATATGTGTGTGTGTGTGTGTGTGTGTGTGTGTGTGTGTGTGTGTATGATTGATGCACCATTACTACAAAGCAGTCTTGATATTTTTCTTCTAGTCAACAAAGTCAAAAGAATCACCATGGCAACCATTTTTCCCTCATCAAATATCTGACATCTTCTCTCCTCTTGCATTGAGCTGACATTTACCATCTATTCACAAGTAGTAGAGTCTAAAAGAAAAAAAAAAACAATTTCATATTTCTTCAAACAATATTCCAAATCATCAGTATTGTCTGTGCATTTAACCTTCACTCATGTTACAGGAATTCACTCAAAACATAACACTCCCTCTCCACTCAAAGTCCTAAGTTTTTATTATTAATGTACAACAAACCTTAAGCCTCCCCAGATAATTATATTCTTGAATCTGTTATACCTATGAAAGAGTTCATTGCTCAATAGTGGCAGATTAGAAATGGAAATATGTAACAGGATGAAGTCAGACTTAACCACATAAATTCAATAAAATAACATCATTTCAACAGCACAAATAGAAGTCTGCCTCTTATTACTCTTAGAGGAAGACACAATAATTCATCTCTGGTATTCTTAACAAAAAGTATAATTTAAATCTAGTCATACTGAAATATCAGACAAATGTAGTTTGGGGTGTATGTTTCATGGACATCAAAGACAAGAAATGACTGAGGGTTATTGTAGTTAGGAAATTAAAGATACTGGACATCTCATTGCAAGTCAAAATTATTTATTGGGCACAAGATAAGACTATTTTTCTTTTATCATATCAGTTTAAAATGTTAAATAAAATCATTGAATTATATTATAGTATGATAGTAAATATATATTCATAATTTTTACTTTTATACTTGTCACAGGAAACCTTTCCCCTGGGGAGACACTAACACACATCTTCACCCTAGATATGACACAGACAATAAACCAAATGAGAATGCTATAAAAAAACAGACTTGGTGAATTTATGAGTTTATTGCAGTTAGTTAAAGACTAGGGTGTGTGGTTGCTTATACAGGATCAACAGATAAATCCAAAGCAACTGCAACATGCGAAAAGCCCACCCAGCATAGGTGATGACTCATGAAAGCTGCATTGCAGGAGCATGATGCGTAACCTGCAGGAGCATGGTGTGTAACCTGCAGGAGCATGGCGCGTAACCTGCATGCAGCTTGGGTGGCTGGAGAGTCTTAAACACACTACAAGACTTGCAGGCGTCTCAATTGGAGAGCCCCTTCTTCAAGCAATGGTGTTCTCTGTCTATAGCCTTGAGGAGGGGATTGCAAACCTTTCCTGACTTGTTGACTTCTGAATCTCTGGAACCTCCTTCTTGCCCACCATCCCCAGCACAGGAAGGAATGTTTCAGTTTCTAATTAACATAACTTTGGGAGTGGTCTTGTGACCTTTAATTTTAGATGTCCCAGACATGACTTCCTGAAGCACAGTTTCCTTGCTCTCTTCAGGAGAGAGACGTATTCCTTTAATACATACAAATAATTAAGAATTTTTCCATATAAGCCTTTGAACACCTACAAGTAACAGCAGAAAATTAAATAGTTTTTTAACTTGTTTTATGAGCAACTTATTGGTTTAATGTTAAATAAGACACACCACTTCACAGCCCACTTCACAATAATCACACCACCTTCCAGACACAATGCTTTCAGTATGTTTATCTCGGATATTAAACTGTTTGAAAAAGAACTATTTCTTGAATAATTATTATGTTTATATGTATAAAATAGGAAAATTCTCACTGCAATTTAAATATATTACTTATATCTATGTCATCTGTGCAGAAGAAAGAGCTCATAAAAATGACAATGTATGTTAAAACCAATCATCTGGCTCAACTTAAGTGGGTATATGAATCAATTTATAGATTTTATAAACAGAGACTTAAAAATGTTTCTTCTACACTGAAACAAAGGTCTTAGAGGTAATATAGCAAAAATCCTGTAATAAGATTTTCATACAAGAAATTCCATTTTCTTACAAAACCAGTTTCTAGGAGCTATAGTGCCATCAAAGATATATCTTAAATCATTAAGATACCTATTTATGTTTGTTTCCTTTTCCTGGAAGAACACAATTGTCATTTTTATTGGTAGTGTTGTAGTGGCCTCACACACTGACACACTGACACTGATGACCAAGGGGTACACTTGGTCTTTGTTTGTTTGTATGGCACATATACTTTGATACCAAAAATAGATGTTATGGAGTCCATAGAGCTCTAGAGATACCAAGCGAATGACATTCCCAGCCTGAGTCCAGGGGAATCCCTTTAAAAGCCTGAAAACAAATGGTTAATTAGTATTGTCCAGAAGCTATAATATAAATTATGGTCTTGAACCAGTACAAAAACTACAGTTTTAGTACAAGACTTTGTAGTATGGAACATAATCAGCATAAAAGATTATTATGGTATAAGACATAACTTTGGGCCAGGAACCTTTTAATTTTTATTGTAATAAATTTACCATCTTATTATAGAAAATTTAATGTGAACTATGTAAACAAGTAAGGCAAGAGAAATACAGAGAAATAGCTTTTTAGAAGGTTGGCATATCTTATTCTTTATATATATAATAATTATAAATAGAGGCAGAACATATTATCAGTTTTGAAAAAAATTTTATTGATAACTCTAAACCAATAAAAGTAATTTAGAAATTGTCAGGAAAAAGGCAAATAAGTTAGCATAAAACTTTGGCATCTGTATTTGATAAAATCTTTGATTAATTTTAATACTTGTGTAGGTATCAATTACTCAGGAAAGGTTGGAAATTGGGCTGTAGGGTTTGAAATCATATATTTTAGATGAAGACCATTGTTTGGGCATGGGACTGTACTCTGAAGTAGAGATTATATCTTAAGAGTTAATTTACTTATCAGCAATGAATTTTAGATATAATAAATGAGTTATTTAATTATTTAACGATACATAAAAGAGTAGAGCTTGGTCACTATTGGACCAAAACAGATGAGATGAGCTCTAATACCACCTTTTGATAATATTGGTGTTTGTCTTTGTTTATATTATCTAGCTGTGTGGCAGGCACTGTTTTGTTTTGTGTTTTTTTTTTTTCCTAGTCATTAAAGAGTAAAGATTGTGTGTACTGTGATTGTCCCACTTCAATTGTCAGTTATTCTTTTGTGGCTTGTAATGAAAAGAAGGGGAGAAAGGAAAAGAAAGGAAAAACCCCTAGATGCTGGGTTGTGATTTTAACTTTTAGTAATGGGAGAAAAATTAGATATCCATATGTAGAAGAAGTTAAAGAAAGCCAGTAGAGATAGGAGTTTCTATAAGAAGGCAGGGTTTGTATTTGATTTAGTGAGATGGCTTAAATTTGGGGTGAAAGGTACAGACCCTGGCAAGTCAAGGCCAGATGACAGAACTGTGTGTGAGAGACAGAGTGTTAGAAGGGGCAGGAGCAGGGGAGGGAAACTTGGGCCATTTGCCATGTTGTCCAAGAAATTTATCAAGACCAATGAAAATATTGAAATCTAAAGTACTTTATTCAGGCCAGTGGTGGCCATTGTCTAAAGAATACTGTGGCTAAATTCAATAGAGAGTAATTTGGTAGCAAGGAGCTCAGATAGTCTGAGTTTTATTAAATTAATTTTGAGACATGCCAATGGAGTGTCTTTTGGAATAGATAATTTAGAGCTCATTTTGGAGAACAAGGAGTAATTAGAGTGGCTAATTCCATCACCAGGGATGCCTCCCAGGCTTAGAAAGTGCAAAAACAAACAAACAAAAAACAGAGATTAGGATGGAGTGTTCCCATTTGGGGTGTTTGGTGCAATGATGTGTGGGGGGGGGGAGGGGGCTCCCAGACACTCTAATCATCCATGTACCCAAAAGTGAGGAAGTCCTTGAGTTACTAAGGTCTGAAACAGGGAATATCCACCGCAGACTGAAAGTGAGTACCTTGTCCTGATGGCTGTAATTTGATGAGGATGTGGATGGAGGTCATCACATGGCACAGGCCCCTAATCTGGAATTAAAAAGTCTGGGGGAGAAGGTGAAAGAAGAATAGAAGAAGCTTCCAGGTATGAAACTAGAAATACTGGAGTTTTCAAGTCAAAATTGGTGGCCTTTTACTTCAGAGTACTGATCATGGTGAGTTTTTGTACTCCTGGGGGAGTGAAACATTGACAAGGTGGTAGAGGGGAGAAGGAGAAAAGAGAAGAAGAGGGCTCATAGCCCAAAAGCCCCTGAGGGCTCCAATCTGCATCATGGCACTGAATGTAAGAGAAAATGTAAAGAGAAAAGTAAAGGAAAACACCAGACTTGAGATCAACAGAAAAAAGCTATTGAAACACAGTGAGGGGCTGCAGCCTTCCTGAGAGATGGAGGCTAAAGCAATGAGCTAGGCTGAAGTTCAAGCTTAGAAGGAGGATCTTAAGAAAAACATACTTGACCAAGTATAGGTCCAAGGGAAGTAGAAAATGAACTGCAGTTATTGTGTCCTTGCTCAAAATAAGCTTTTTCAGCAAAATTGTCTAGGGTGGATATTCCAGATGGCTTATGCCCCTTAAATGCCTTCTGAGTTAAGGGAAGTTTATCAATCAGGGGACTGGTCAGGCTTGTCTGGTACTGAATGACTTCCAGTCTTAGAGACAATCATTAACTAGTTCTCTCTGGTTTTCATGTAGTCATCAACTTTTCAAAAATTACAAATGACCATTAAACAAAGAAATGTTCAACATCATTAGTCATCAGAGAAATGCAAACTAAAACAACTATGAGATTTTATCTCACCCCAAAGAGGATGGTATTCATCAAAAAAAAAAAAAAAATCAAATGATAACAAATGCTGGTGATGCTATAGGAACAGAAGAACCCTTACCCATTGGTGGGAGTTCAAAAGGGTACTACCACTATGAAAAACAGAATGTATACTCTTTAAAAAAAAGAAAATAGATTTACCATTTTGGTCCAACTATACCTCTCCTGTGCATGTATACTAAAGACTCCACTCTTTACTAAAGAAGGACCTTTTTCAGCTATATTTGTGGCTGCTCTATTCACAATAGCTAGTAACTAGGATCAACCCAGATTCCCATTAACTGATGAGTGGATAATGAATATGTGGTACATGCATACAAAAGAATGTTCTCAGTGTTAAGGAAAAATGAAATAATGAAATTTGCAGGTAAATGGATCATGTTGGAAAAAAAATCATTCTAAGCAAGGTCACACGAAGTCACACACAGAAAGAAAAATACAATATATATTCTTTCATATGACTTTTTGGGATCGATGAAGATGAGTGCAAATGGCAATTACCACCAGGAATATGGGCATAAAACTAAAATGAGACCAAAAAAGAAAAAAAAAATGGGTGAGAAGAGAGGAGAGGTTGAGGGGAGGGACAGAACATTGAAGGTGGTGGGAGGCTTAGAGTGGGACGGGTTAGGGGAGATACGGAGGGAATTACATAAAACTAAAGACAACATGATTCGGGTCCATAGAAAACTCCATTCTGCCTAGCATTCTACAAGATATAACTATCAATAAAGGGAGAGTGGAGACAGTCTGGACAGACAATGGAAAGAACTTAACATTAAAACCACAGACTCTGGTGGGTAAATACCAGGCCGAGAATTTGGTTTCTCTCCATAGTCAGCTATTTCCCAGGAGTTATGCAAAACCATGGAGACCATTGCCAAAACACTTTATTACCTCCTTGAGCTAAAAGGTAAGAGCTTATTGTTGAATGCACCAAAAGCTGTGGTCACAGGATATCAGAATATCATGCTGGTTCCACCTGTATGGTCCTCAAAGTACTAGAAAGTCCTATGGACAATGCTGGAGAACAATAGTCACAAGCAGCATGAAAAAATAAGGAACACTACAGAGAACGAAATCAACCATCTAGTCACAAAGTACACACTTGTGCAATAGTGGCATGCAGCCTTTGAGCATAACCAGCCAGTTCTCTGGTTGGACTAAGACACACCAGTGGGAAAGAGCTCACATCTGATACTGGAAATCAAGTCAGAAACTCATGGTCTAAAAACACACTTCAGAAAGAAGCCCCCACTGCTCTCTGGAGAAGAAGAGTGGGCTTGCATATCAGTAAAAAAAAAAAAAAAAAAAAAAAACTCAAATCAATTTGCATACCCCCTTTAACCCAAGATGCTCTCACTCTTGATTAGAAAATCTGCTTTATTTTACAGATGGCTGAAAAAACAGAGGAGAACCAAGATCCATTGGTAAGACAAGAAGATAGCTGACTGCCCACCATGAGACATGCCACCCTTACCACATCTTCCAGAGCCCAGAAGAAATTGCAGAGGAAATGGAAATATGAATATTGCACTTATGGCTAGGCTGACAACCAGTTCTAGGGAAATAGTGACAGATATGGTAATAAATCAAAACCTGTCAAAGCAGAAATACAGAGACTACAGAGAACTCAACACTAAATCAGATTGCCAACCAGTCTGCCATGGCTCAGGGAAGATTTTGGAAGAGGAGGAAAAAAGACAGTAAGAACTGCCAAGTGGGTAGGAGGCATGGTCTCCTGCTACTATACCACAGGGACGGACTAAGGTCTTCATTACCCCACAATGAATACCATAAGTCCATTGAGGAGGACCTCAAGGGTAACCAGAGCTAGGGTGAGGGCATAAAAGAAAATAACTTGCAATAATTTATATAAAATAAAGTATTTTTAAAAATCAACTTGTGATCTGATCTGTTACCTCGTTACTTTGTGAACAGTGATGCTTTACTGCCCTGCACAGTTTATCACAGCAGAAACACACACACACTATCATTTTATTAATATTTCCTATATATACTTTTATACAAATGTATTAGATATATAGATGAAACCTGCATTACACTGCCTTACAAAAATATGTAGACACATACCTCTGTAGTTCTGCAATTGACAGTAGTAACATATTCAGAGAGGAACTGCTGAATAGGTAGATCCTGAAGAGAAAGCGAGACACAAAGGGTGAATCAAAATGTTTGCTCAGTTTAGTCAGAGATGCAAATCAGGAAACACAAATTTCAGGCAGCCTATTTGCGCTTCGGGTCATATGGATTTCATACAAGTTTTAATGGCAAAAATCACAGATGGGGATGGGGAATGGATTAGTTGTTTCCCAAAAATTTATACAAGCGCAATTAGAGAAGCAGATTATCTTGTAAAATTACATAATTTAAAAATTACACATAAGTGTTTCTCAGAAAGAAGAAATGGAAAAGAACAAAGAAATTCTCAGGAAAGGAAGGAAGGTGGAGACCCCAGTGGCTGCCTGCTGGCTCACAATGCTTTGTGCTTAAAATCACTCAGCATGTGGACCACAGGATGGACACAGTTTGTCCTGTCAAAGGTTTAATGTGAATCAGGAAAAGTACCCACAACCTGAAGAGTCAAGAGTTCATTTCAAGGAGATGTTTGTGAAGCCTCATGTCTTTTCCACCCCACACTTGGGGTACTTCAATCTGTCTTTTAACATTTGTATATTTCTACCCACAATAGTGTCTATACTTCTTTATTTTACCATTTTCATTGTCTTCTGGATATTTGAAAACATTTCTAACTGAAAACTTTAAAGTACCTTTTTTTTTCAAGTTGGTAAACATATATCTAAAATGCTGCGTAAAGACATTATATTTACTTTGGTATGAAAGGTTTCAAATGATAAAAAGAGAACACATTCTCCTATTATGTCATAAGAAATGTATACATCCCAGAATAAGCTTTATAGAAAATGACAACCAACTTTCATATGTCAATTTTGCTGAGAACATGAGGAAGTTAAATTGGGAAGTGTCTCTTTCATGCCATTTATCTTTTCCAACTCTCAAGTGTCAGAGTAACACACACAAATACTGTTTCATATCCAGCTGAAAACTCTATGACTTGGCTTTTTCAGACTGTCTTCCTGGGAGTGTTGGCATCTAATATTCTTATCCCTACACTGTCCCCATCCTAGCTTTGGTGAGGAAATTGTCCTCTTTATAAAAAGGAGAACTGCTGAGTCTGGGGAAATTACAGCCTCCACAGTCCAGAGATAGGTCATCTCCAACCAATAACTGATGCAGGTTAGAACAAAACTGTTCTCTTCTTCCAGAGGAATTCTGTGGGTCTATATAAACTTATGAGGTTTTTTGAGAACAACTGTGAATGAATCTTGGCTTAGGTTTTCCTTCTTTTTTCAACCTTGTCACATTACCTTTCTCCCAAGAACATGCCTTAAATAAAGGACCTTACTCAAGCCTCACAACCCAACCACTTCTAAGGTAACTCATACCACAAGGAGAACATGGAGAAAGAAAATGCAATTGGAGGTACATCCACTGAGATTCATTTTGTTAGACAAAATTTAATTCACATTCTATGGTAAATATTTACAATGTATTATTATATAAACATATGTAGCAAATTCAAATTTAGTATTATTAAAGGAAGCAGTAAGTAATGGTAAACTAGCATCAACTAAAATCATTTCCACCATGTGGAGAGATCCTAAGCGAAAATAGTCTGACTTAATTTCAAGTGCAGGGCAACATCTGTATCAGGCCTCACTATTTGACAGACATCTGTACATCATGGCATGACAGCATCAGTGTGAGAAAGTGAGCTTGTCCAAGCCAACAACTTGTGCTCATTGTTGAAACAACCCTTGATATTGTTCACTGTTTCATCAGTACAAAATTGTCTTAGTGTATTGCACACCTATGTGTCTAACATCTATTCCTGAAGTCCATCCTCATACAATAGATATTTCTTTCTCAGCTATGCTGCCTGTTATTATCTGACATATAGCTTTTTAGCAGGTCTGAGAGGATATTTTTAAAATATTTTTTGTTCATTTTTATTTATTTATTTGAGAGCAACAGAGAGAGAGAGAGAGAGAGAGAGAGAGAGAGAGAGAGAGAGAAAGAGGCAGGTAGAGAGAGAAAGAATGGACGCACCAGGGCTTCCAGCCACTGCAAACGAACTCCAGGTGCAAGTGCCCCCTTGTGCATCTGGCTAACGTGGTTCCTGGGGAACTGAGCCTTGAACCGGGTTCTTAGGCTTCACAGGCAAGCACTTAACCACTAAGCCATCTCTCCAGCCTCTGAGAGGAATTTAATGTGAGGTCACTTCTTTATTCAAATTATTTTTGTTTATTTTAATTTATTTATTTGAGACCAGCAGACAGAAAGAGGCAGAGAGAGAGAGAGAAACAGAGAGAGAGAGAGAGAGAGAGAGAATGGGCACGCCAGGGCCTCCAGCCACTGAAAATGAACTCCAGATGCGTATGCCCCTTTGTGCATCTGGCTAATGTGGGTCCTGGGGAATCGAGGCTCGAACCAGGGTCCTTAGGCTTCATAGGCAAGCACTTAACCCCTAAGCCATCTCTCCAGCCCTGAAGTCACTTCTTATCCCATGTCTCTCTTCGATAATCCATATACAAAACCAGCATCTGAACATAAGTCTTAAAATAAATAAATCTAATGAAAACATTCTTAAATTTAAATTTAGATCAGCAAACAAAAATAATTATTTCTTCATAATTAAATATAGTCTCTCACCTGAAAATTTAGAAATTCTTATTCTGAGACAATTCTCTCAGTACCTATGGTGATGTCCAAAATAGTACATTGAGTTTCTACTTGTGTACCTTGCAACGATTGTGTCATTAATGGATGAGATTTTAGAGAATATCCTCTGCTGGGCTTTGAAAGGCCCAGGAATGAGGCCTAGTTTCCACTTGAGTCTAGCTAAAGTTTAGCAACCTGTCTCTGGCCAGCTATGACTCAACAAGATGCCTAATGGCTTCTGGCCTGCTACCTCCGCATGGCAATTGTAATTACCATTTCAATAGTTAAAGTTTACTATTGGCCCTTACCTCTTCCTCCATCCTAAAATCCCCACCTTTGTCCCCAACATGATATAGGCAACTGCTCAGAGTGATAAAGCAAGTTGTTTCTGCAAGTTCCTGCATTGAAAAGTCTCCCGACTCAGTGTGGTTTTTCTTCAGTGGCCAGGAGAAGTTTCTGAGTCGTCTGACGCTCATCATCATCCTCAACCCCTAGGGAGGAACCAGCAGGCCTGGTTCTTCCCTTGGCACTACCTGACTGGGAAGGAGCCCCGCATCTGGCGCCTAGTGTGGCTCTGGGACCCCGACAGACTAGTGCACCCCGTGAGAGGCAGTCGTTGAGGAGGTAATCGGTGTGTGTGGGTGAGCGTACCCTCATGAGTTATGAGGCAGTCTTCATATTTAGTGCACTAAACTTTTCTTCTATAACCTGTACTTACTTGTCGACATCTCTTTGTTCCCTTTCTCTTTCCCTTCACCTTCGGTTCGCTGGAAGCTTTTGTATTTCTAAAGGCTTGTGCTTCTCTCTTTCTCTCTCTCTGCTTGGGCCTGTGAAGGCAGGCCAGCTTTTTCTGCCATTATGGAACTTCCCCTGGATCTGTAACCTTCAGTAAATATTCCTTCCTCCATAACTGTACCTGATCTGGAAGTTTATCTCAGCAAACCTAAAGCTGTCTGATAAGCTGAGATGAGCCTGACCATGTGGATGTTAATCATTTGGAACCTTTGTTTTAAAGAAATAGACATAAACTTGATACTTACAACTAAATGTGTCTTCTGGAGTAGTAAGCCAAATTTTATGGACTATTCAGAAAAAACTTTAAAAATATTAATTACAGACAACATTAAACTTCAAGGTTTAGCTTATAAACTTTCTAAGAGGAAAGAAAAACTAAAGGGAATCTCATTGGAACTGGGCTACTGGCATAAGGGCTGGCTGCGTCCTGCTGCCCAGGCCCAAAGAATTTAATCAAGGTTAAATCTGTAATAGACTGATATGCTTAGCTAGAGATATTAAATTAAAAATTAAAGATTTATTTTTTCTTTGTTTTGGTTTTTCGAGGTAGGATTTCACTCTAGCCCAAGCTGACCTGAAATTCCCTATGGAGCCTCAGGGTGGCCTAAAACTCATAGTAATCCTCCTACCTCCGCCTCCTGAGTGCTGGGATTAAAGGCATACACACCACCATGCCCAGCTGAGATTAAAAACCTCAAAAAAGTTAAAATTACAGACACTTAGACTAATTTTAGGTTATGATGATTCAATCTAAAGATATACAAAGTGTGCCTAGCAAGAGTTCCTAAAGTTTGCTGTGGCTTTTGGCTTTTGGCTTTAGGCTTATACTTTCAATGTCTAACTATCCTTCATACTCACAGCTTTAAAGTAGTTCCTTAGAAAGTTCAAACTGTACCTCCCTTTAAGATCTTGGGCTTGATCCATACCATAGATACATACATAGATACCTGTTAGATGCTCTATATACTAGAATTAAAAGTTAAAACTCGTTTGGAGTGTCATGTAGATTTTCAATGGATTTGTGTTACCTCTAAAACATATAATAACAGCTAATAGCATTGGGAAAATACCACTAAGAGATATTTGGCACAATGATAATATTTCCTTAGCTCTAATTCAGTTACATTCAGAGATTTTGTCTTTACAAAATAATCATCTTACTTTTGATGCAGCTAAAGCTACTGATGACTTAATATCTGCTTTTAAGTCTGCCTTGCTAGATGGAATTCTCTGACTTCTTAGATAGGAAGCTTTGCTACTACAGGTGTTTGTCTTTTACTCATTCTGTGTCTGCTGCCCATACTCATTAAATGCCTTTTAAGATCCTTTATGGATATCTGTACAGAAATCTGTACAGCTATGGACCCAACCCCAGCTTCCTGAGACATTATCTTAAAGCCCCTGCAGAGGCTGGTAGTCAAAGACGGGTAAGATTCTCTTGAGTTAGGTCAACCTAAGACAGGGCATGAATGATGGAATTCAAGTACCAATGACGGGTAAAGCCTAAATATCATAGAGAACAACCTAATACAGACACCGTCTTTCTGCACTGAGGCCCAGAGGGGCTTGGTTAATAAAAAATAATAAATAAAAAAGGGGGAATTTTCGGGAGCCATTTTGGCTAGACTTGTATCCATAGCTCTGGCCATTTGATAGCAAGGCTTTAGGAAGACATTAGCACTTACATGTAAGCAAAATTATGTATATTCAATTTCGGAAGCCATTTGGCTGGCCTGAATAGTCTTTTGTACTGAGAAGTGATTAAAATATAAAAACTCTGTAACAGAAAGGAGTTTTATTGATAGAAACTTGTGTGAAGCTCATAAAATTTTTGTCCATGGAAAAACTTTATAGAAAAAACGACCCATTTGGGTACCAGTGAGAGATCTAAAATATTTGTCCCAACAAGGAGACACTGACAATTTTACTTCTAGGGAGTGTCCCACCCCTGAGGATTATTCCTAAAATGGTCCTTCACCCTGCCAAACTAAATAACTCCCTCCCTTGTGGAGGATTGCGGGCTTTGCCTCCAATCTGGGCCTCTCCAGCTAATTATAGTACAGTTGTCCATACAACCTTAAAAAGCTGCTCAGCCACCTTCCCCAACCCCTTCCAGCTTTTCCCAATGTTTCCTCTGGGCATTTGGGCCCACCTTCTCCTAATAATTCCAGTGTAGATACATTCATCCTCCCTTCTGTACTTTTAACATAACTGAGCCCAGTTCTCAATGCTGCCCGCCTTCTGGAATGGTTTATGTTTGTGGAGGCAAAATGGCCTATGACTTTCTGCCCAGCAATTGGACGGGCCTTTGTGCCCCAACCACCTTAATCCCAGATGTAGATATCATTCCTGGAAGCTAGATTCCCTGGCTGAGGTAGTCCTACAAAACAGGAGAGGACTAGACCTACTAATGGCCGAAAAGAGAGGCATATGTTTGTTTTTACAGGAGAAATGCCACTTTTATGCCAATAAATCAGGAATTGTCCAGGACAACATTAAGAGGCTCCAGGAGGACTTGGAGAGGGGGCGACGGGACCCCCCAGGACAACCTGCTGTGGACGGGCTTACATGACTTCTTACCCTACCTCCTCCCTCTACCTGGACCCCTCCCCCTCCTTCCCCTTCTTATCCTCACTGTAGGGCATTTTGTAATTAACAAAATTACACAATTTATTCACCAGTGGCTAGAGGCAATAAAACTTCATCAGGTTGAGATATCACAGGCTGGTAATTCAGGAATTAAGTTCCTCAGATGACCCACTGCCACCTCCCTTGCCCTCTATGTGACCAATGATGGGTAAGATCCCCAGAGGGGACAACCTAAGACAGGCCATGGAGTGGCTTCTCAGCGAGCTAAACACCTGGTACTCAATGATGGGTAAGATCCCCAGAGGGGGAAATCCTAAGACAGGGGCCACGGTGACCAATGCTCTTACAAAAACAAAAGGGGGAGATGTTGGGCTCTGAAAGTCCCAGGTGTGAGGCCTAGTGGAACTTCCTGAGCTTAGCTAAAGTTTGGCAACCTGTCTCTGGCCAGCTATGACTCAGCAAGATGCCTAATGGCTTCTGGCCTGCTACTTCCACGTGGCAATTGTAATTACCATTTCAATAGTTAAAGTTTACTTTTGGCCCTTACCTCTTCCCCCATCCTAAAATCCCCACCTTCGTCCCCAACATGATATAAGCAACTGCTCAGAGTAATAAAGTGAGTTGCATGAAATTTAACTTATCCACATATTATAGGTAGACTTCTGTCTCTGAAACATTTTTAGTCTTAACCTCCACTCTCTCAGAATGTAAAATCCATTATAATAAGGGTTATTAAAGGTATAATTGCTGGGCTGGAGAGATGTCTTAGTGGCTAAGCCACTTGCCTTTGAGTCCTAAGGACTTAGGCTCAATTACATACTACCCACATAAGCAAAATGCATAAGGTGGCACAGGAGACTGGTGCTCATTTGCAGAACACTTGCGATCTCTCTCTCTCTCTCTCTTTCTCTCTCTCTTTCTCTGTCTCTCTTCCTACCCCCTTTCTCTCAAATAAATAATAAAATACTATTTTTAAAAATTATAATTGCAAGGGTATACTGAGTAATGTGTGTTTTCAAAACAACTGTGTTTGAAGTGTCAGCCTCCTATTAAGAAAATTATTTATTCCATTTTAAATAATGTAGTTTATCATATTGTGGAATAGCATCTCATATGTAGTAGATAGTACAGATTCCAATTTTATTCATCTGCTTTCTACATATTTTATGTATCTTTTAAAATTGTTCAAATAAGTGCCAATATTTTAAATACTTTATATTTATTTTTATAATACTTGTTATTTACAATGATTTCTCAAAATCATTCTGCATGCTATAAAACATTAAATAAGAAATTCTTTTTCATTCATCTATGACTCAACTGAATTTACACACATGAAAACTTTAAATTTATAATTGAAATATATTTTTTAATTTGAAATTTGAATTTTAGCAGCAAGTCATTCTGCTATTACAGAAGATTTTCCAATTCCTGTTTTCCTTGTCCATTTCATTATCTATAATTCTTATCAGGTTTCAATGTGATATTGTCTTATTTTTCATCATGTTTTAAATTTGTTTCTATTAAGAGATCTTACTAGTGTTGGTGCCAAAATATAGAAATATGAATACAATGACATAAACATGAAGTTATGATCTTTAGAGCTGTTTTAATTTTTATTCTATTTTTTCCTGAGCACACATTGATTTTTTTTTAACCATTTATATAATTGTAGGGTTAAGTATTACCTTTCAGTTACATATATCAAAGTTATAAATTATAGTATTGATATTAAAGTGTAATTGAACAAATAAAGTTATAAAATATATGTATAAAATTAACAGCTTTTCCAATTAATTATCTATTGTAGTATTCATATTTACACAATTTAAAAAATTATCCAACATTTATATAATTTTATTGTGAACTAATCTCAACTCAATATGAATCCAAGAAATGAATTTTGGTTGAAGAATCTATATCAACTGGTAGATTCATTGATGAGTGTATGAAGGAGCTCAGAGGAAGTAATGCATTAAAAATAAGTCTGACCATTAGGAAGAAAGAGTGGAATCATGTTTACATATACAATCTCTTACTAATTATATCTTAAAATAGAATGCAATGATAAGTGATGCCTTGTTTGATCTCATCATAGTAAGAAAAATAAACAAGTGTGCACATCAACACTCACACATTTATATGTAGGGGTAAATTTACATGTAGGGATATATATATATATATATATATATATATATATATATATATATATATTATATATATAATAACTGTTGCAAGAGCACCATCTACTGGAAGATAGCATAAATAAACAAACAAAGAGAATTATAATAATTATTCACCAATGTACAATATCACCATTTGATTCAAACTTTAGGCTACTGAGAATACATTTAAATATTAATTATCTCTACAAGAAAGTTATAACAGCATGAAAGCCAATTCAATAATAATAATTCAATTAATAAAATTATTAAATAATTAGATTATGAACATGCTGTCAGGCACATGGGTACTATTATTTCTAAAATGATTTACACATACTCATGTGCATCTTCACATTGTAAAAGAAACAGGATCAGAGCTAAATTATTAAGATTCAACTGAGATGAGCCTGTACTGCATACTGGGTCACAATGATAGAAACTTAGAAAAAGTGCATACAATGCTGGAGGGATGGTTTGCTGGGTAAGGCACTTGCCAGCAAAGCCAAAGGACCCAGGTTCAATTCCCCAATACCCATGTAAGCCACATGCACAAGGTAGCACATGCACCTGGAGTTTGTTTGTAGGGGCTGGAGGCCCTGGCACACACATTCTCTCCCTCCCTCCTCTCTCTCTCTCTCTCTCTCTCTCTCTCTCTCTCTCTCTCTCTCTCTCTCTCTCCCTCCCTCCCTCCCTCCTCCCTCCCTCCCTCCCTTTTACTCTGTCAAATACATAAAAGTAAAATATAAAAACAAATGCCTGCCAAAACTAAGGGGACACAATGAAGGCAGTCATCAGGAGAAAATTCATAACAATAAATGCTTTCATAACAACGACAGAGAGATACCATATCAGTAACCTAACCATCTACATAAAGGCACTGGAAAAGCAAGAATAATCCAGCTCCAAAAGCTCCAGACAGAAAGAAATAATTAATATCAGAGCAGAAATTAATGAATTGGAAACTAAGAAAACAATTAATAAAATTGATGAAAAAGCTGGTTCTTTGAAAAACAATAAACAAGATTGACAAACCCTTGGCCAATTTGATCAAGCAAAAGAGAGAGCAAGAGAAAGACAGAGAGAGAGACTTCAAATTAACAAAATTAGAAATGAAAAAGGGGAGATGACAACAGACATAAGTGAAACTGGGTGAACCATCAGGACTTACTTCAAAAACTTCTACTCCACAAAACAGGATAATATGGAGGAAATGGATGAATTTCTGGACACATACCACCTACCAAATCTAAACTCAGAGCAGGTTAATCTCCTAAACAAACATATCAGAGCCATCAAGATTGAAAAAGTAGTCAAAAACCTCCTCAAAAAGAAGAGTCCAGAACCAGATAGCTTCTCAGCTGAAGTCTCTCAAACCTCCATGGAAGAACTTTAACCAATTTTTCTCAAACTGTGCAACACAATTGGAGAACAAGTAAAGATCCCAACTCCTTCTATGAAGCTACAATCACTCTAATACCAAAACTAGGCAGAGATGCCACAAGAAAAGAAAACTATAGGCCTGTTTCCCTGATAAACTTAGATGCAAAGATCCGGAACAGAATCCTCACAAACCAAATACAACAACACATCAAAAGCATTATCCATGTGGATCAAGTAGCCTTCATCCCAGGAACACAGGCATGTTTTAACATAAGGAAATCTGTCAATGTATTATGCCAACTAAATAACCTTAAGCACAAAAACCATTTGATCGTTTTGATAGATGCAGAAGACGCCTTTGACAAAATACAACATCCCTTCATGATCAAAATATTGGAGAGATTAGGCATGAACAGTTTATATCTCAACATAATAAAGGCTATATATAAAGCTCCTAAAGCACAAATAATACTTAATGAGGAGAGACTGAAGGAATTCCCACTGAGATCAGGAACAAGACAGGGATGTCTACTCTACCTCTGCTCTTAAAACATAGTACTGGAAGTCCTAGCTCAAGGAATAAGACAGAAGAAAGAAATAAAAGGGATACAAATTAGAAAGGAAGAATTTAAGTTAGTCCTATTTGCAGATGACACGACTCTGTACATAAGAGACCCAAGAATATCCATCTCAAAACTGTTAAAGATGATTACCCTCTTCAGCAAAGTAGCAAGATAGAAGAAAATCAATGCACAAAATTCAGTAGCTTTTCATATGCAAAAGACAAAGATACAGAGAAAGAAATAGATGACATTGAGCCATTTTCAATACCTTGGAATAACATTAACAAACATACAAACATACCTTGGAATAACATTAACTAAGGATATGAAAGACCTATACAATGAAAACATAAAAAGTCTCAAGAAAGAAATTGAGGAGGAATTGAGAAAATGGAAAGACTTCCTATGCTCCTGGATAGGCAGAATTAACCTTGTGAAAATGGCAATCTTACCAAAGGCAGTATACAGATTTAATGCAATACCAACAAATATCTCAACATTTGTGCTGGAGAGATGACTTAGTGGTTAAGGCACATGCCTACGAAGCCTAAGGACCCACATTTGATTCTCCATGTCCCACATAAGCCAGACGCACATGGTGCTGCATGCATCTGGAGTTCATTTGCAGTGGCTAGAGGCACTGGTGTGCCCATTCTCACTCTTTCTCTGTCTCTCTCTCCCTCTTTCTCTAATAAATACATAAAAATAAATCTAAAAAAATAAAAATAAATATCACCATTTTTCTTCACAGAAATAGAAAAAAAATCTCAAATTTCATACAGAATGGCAGAAGACCTCAGATATCCAAGGATGTCCTTGGGGGAGGGGGGGACACCTCTGGAGGCATCACCATACCTGATCTAAAGTTATATTACAAAGCCATAGTAATAAAAACAACATGATACGGGCATAAGAATAGGAATCTACACCAATGGAAAAGAATTGAGGACATGGACTTTGGGTCAAGTAACTACTGCTACTTGATATTTGATAAAGGCCCTAAAAAAGTAGGATGGAAAAAGACAGCATCTTCAATAAATGGTCTTGGACAAACTGGATAACCATATGCACGAAAATAAAATTCAATGCACACATCTCACCACACACAAAAATCAAGTCCAAATGGAATAAAGACTTCAATATAAGTATGGAAACTTGGCTACTACTGGAAGGAAAAAACAGGAGGAACTTTTCATGATATAGGAATGGGAAAAGACTTCCTGAACGAAATCCCAGTAGCTCAGGAACTTAAACAATCACACAACCACTGAGATTACATGAAGCTGAAAAGTTTCTTCACAGACAAACATACAATAAGCAAAGCCAATAGATTACCCACAGAATTGGAGAAAAATTATGCTGGCTATTCAACTGACTCAAAAACCTAAACAATAATAAAAAAAAAAAATCAAACAACCCACTCAAAAAATGGAGCAAAGAACTGAACAGGCAGTTCTCAAAGTAAGAAATATAAATGGCAAACACACACTTAAGAAAATGTTCATCATCCCTAATCATCAGGGAAATGTAAATTAAAACAGCGATTAGATTCCACCTTACCCAGGTAAGGATAGCAAACATTAAAAAATCATATGGGGCTGGAGAGATGGCTTAGCAGTTAAGTACTTGCCTATGAAGCCTAAGGACCCTGTTCGAGGCTCGATTTCCCCAGGTCCCACGTTAGCCAGATGCACAAGGGGGCACACACATCTGGAGTTCATTTACAGTGGCTGGAAGCCCTGGCGCACCCATTCTCCCTCTCTCTCCCTCTCCCTCTCCCTCTCCCTCTCCCTCTCCCTCTCCCTCTCTCTCTCTCCCTCCTTCCCTCTTTCTCTGTCACTCTCAAATAAATAAATAATAAGCAAAAAATTTAAAAATAAAAAAATAAAATGAAAACAAATGCTGAAAAAGATATGGAGAAATAGGAACCCTCATTTACTATTGGTGGGAATGTAAGATGGTAAAACATCTATGGAAAGCAATATGGAAACTCCTAAAACTATTGACTATAGAGTTACCAACAGACCCAGTTATTCCCTTACTGGGCATGTACCCTAAAATTTCCATGCCTCCGTTCAATTTGCTCAACCAGGTTTATAGCTGATCAATTCATAATAGCTAAGAACTGTAATCAATCCAGATGTGCATCATTAGATGAATTGATAACCAAAATGTGGTACATTGATATGATGGAATTCTAAACAGCAGTAAAGAAAAATGACACAGTGAAATTGGAAGAAAAGTGATTGAACCTGGAACATATCATTCTAAGTGAACTCACCCAACCACACAAAGATAATCATCAATTTGAGGCTATTAACCTGAATCTGTCAAGATGCTGACATACCTAATAAGTATCTTGAGGACGGAAGCCGGACATGGTGGCGCATGCCTTTAATCCCAGCACTCAGGAGCCAGAGGTAGGAGGATTGCCATGAGTTCGAGGCCACCCTGAGACTCCATAGTGAATTCCTGGTCAGCCTGGGCTAGAGTGAGACCTTACCTCAAAAAAACCAAAAAAAAAAAAGTATCTTGAGGACCAGACAATAGGGAGGGTGGAGTGGGAGGGGAGGGCAAAGGTGGGGGTGGGGGACACAAAATTGGACCCAAATGACAATAGTACCATAAAATTCTACATCCTAAAAGACAAACTAAAAGGTTGAACCTTCATCGGGTCCTTAGAGGGAACACCTGAATCACAGGGCTCTGGAGAGGGTACACTGAAGACTTACCTTAATTTTCTCCTACCTCTCTGTCTCTCTCTCTCTCTCTCTTTCTCCCTCTTCTCTCTGTCTCTTGTATTGCCTATCTTTTTCTTCCTTTTTTTCTTTGGTGCTGGCCTGTAACTCGCAGTACTAGCATCCACAATGAGCTGAGAGACCTACAATGTTTCCTAAAAGAAGACAGATTTCTGTTAGAGTACTTGATGACCCACCAAGGGTTAGTAGTAAGATCCTACTGCCAAAGACACCATATGCTATTGGTATGGAACCTGGAATGATCTGGCTGGAATGTGGAAGAGAGTCAGTCCCCAGTTAGATCATCTAGTGCCAGAAGGTGTTACATGTGCAACTGGTGGAAAATGTCCAACATCTATTGAAGCAACTCATAATCTAAGATACTCAGCAGAAAAAAACCTAACATGATGCTCACACAAGTGTAATACTGGCAAACAGCCATGGTGGGTAACCAACTGCTCTTGATTCCTACCACACCAGATATCCAGAGACACAGAAGATCCTAATATCTCATCACTGAAGTAGACCTCAAACGAACCCATCATGGCTAAGGGAAATTTGTGGAAGAGGGGGAGGAAAGATTGTTAGAGCCACATGTTGGGGACATTATGCACAGAGACACTGCCTCTTACCCATAACTGATGGATAACCTGAAAATGCACGACCCACATTCCCTGAGGAGGAGGATCCCTGTATAGGGAGGAGGACAGAGAGGAAGCTAATTATGGTACCAATATGGTTGTATACACACTGTGTTCGTAACTAATTATAAAAAAGTAAATAAAAATGCATGCCTAATGCTAATATTGGATTTCTTCTGTTTACATAGCATGGCCTATATAAAGTTCTCTTTTTTCATTTAAAAAATCTGAATTGATTAGGAATCATTCTCAACTTCATTTATTTATTTACCTGTGTGAGTATGGGTGTTCCAGGGTCTCTTGGCATTGCAAATGAATGCCTGTCCAGCTGTACATGAGTTGCTGGGGACCTGAGCCCTGGCTGGCAGGCTTTGCCAAGAAGCATGTTGGCCTTCTTTACAGGACCTTGGAAACATTTTGTTGTTGTCATTGTTCATTTATTTATTTATTTATTTATTTATTTGAAAGCAACAGACACAGGGAGAAAGGAAGAGGGGGGGGGAGGGAGGGAGAGAGAGAATGGGCATACCAGGGCCTCCAGCCACTGCAAACCAACTCCAGAAGTGTGCGCCCCCATGTGCATCTGGCTAATGTGGGTCCTGGGGAATCAAGCCTTGAACCAGGGTCCTTAGGCTTCACAGGCAAACACTTAATGGCTAAGCCACCTCTCCAGCCCCCTTGGAAACATTTTAAATGATGACATTACTTGGAGTGATGCAAAGTAGTACTACTTCTTTACTTAGATAGATGGTTGTAAGTTACAAACAGCAAACAGAACCTCCAATAACCTATTTTGTGCTAAAGACTTAATACTGTGTGTAACATATAAATGAGAGTCTATGCTCATCTTCTCTTTCTGTTTCTCAAAGAAACAATATTTAAAAAAAATTTAAAAATATTTAAAAATAACTAAATAAAATGATTGTTGACAAAAACAATGACCATAACCTAGCTTAAAGGATTTCATATTTTTTTTATTAAATGTGAACATATTTTGTACGTAAACAACAAATGCTGGTACCATCCTGTCCCTCCTCCCTACCCCTTCTCTGAAGAGGCCTTCTTCCTTGGGGATTCAGGTAAACCCCATGGGGATTGTGGGTCATGCATTATGGGCAGGGGGGGTGAGTAATATCTCTGTGCAAGATGTCCCAACTTGTGGCTCTAACAACAGTCTTGCCCCCTCCTCTGCAAAACTCCCTGAGCCATACTGGGAGCATTTTATGTCTACTTCAGTGATGGGCACTTAGGAGCCTCTGGATCTCTGGTTTGGTAGGTGTTAAATGTCCTCAGTATCTATTTCCTTCACCCTTGTGCTGATATAAGATTCACTGAGAAAGTGAAACTTGCTCATTTCCCCAATTCCTCTATAGTTACAGCTGGGGCAATAGTGGAGTGCTCTGGGTCCTATATTTCCTAGGTCCAGCTCCCTTCTGAAAAAGAGAAGCAGCTTCTCCAGTGGAGAGCAAAGCCAACAATGGTTAAATGGGATGCCCATTATTAATTTAGAGATAATTTAAAGGGTGTAGACCCTCTTATAGCCCAATGTTAGTGGGAGATTCATAATGGAAAGCAGAATTATTAATCCTGTGTTTTGAATTATCTTTTACAAAGTTAATTCATTATATTTAACTTACTTAAATGAAAATGTACAATACTGTTTAAGCATAAAATGGTGGGCTGGAGGGATTGCTTAATGGTTAAGGCACTCATCCACAAACCAAAGGACCCAGGTTGCATTTCCTAGGACTCACATAAGCCGGATACACAAGGTGGCGCATGCATCTGGAGTTAGTTTGCAGTGGCTGGAAGTCCTGGCACTCTCATTCTGTCTGTCTTTGTCTGTCTGTCTGTCTGTCTGTCTGTCTCTCTCTCTCTCTCTCTCTCTCTCAAATAAATAAATTTTAAACTGTCAATGTTCTATGTAAGTATACATTTTTCATGTAGTTATTGGATTTTACTTTTACTTTCTCAGGTTCTGTTTTTTTTCTGTTTTTTCTAGGTAGGGTCTCACTCTACCTCAATCTCACCTGACCTGGAATTCACTACGTCGTCTCAGGGTGGCCTCAAAATCATGATCCACCAACCTCTGCCTCCCTAGTGCTGGGACAAAAGGTGCGCACCACCATGCCTGAATTCTCAGGGATTTTTTGAAACCTACTGACAATTTTTCTTGTTACCATCAGAGAGTTTTCAAGTATTCATTCTTTTAAACAATTATTCAGTTTTTTGGTTTTTTTTAAATTTTTTTTTGGGGGGGTCATTTTTATTTATTTGAGAGTGACAGAGACAGAACGAGGCAGAGAGAGAGAATGGGTGCGCCAGCCACTGCAAACGAACTCCAGACACATGCGCCCCCTTGTGCATCTGGCTAATGTTGGTCTTGGGGAATCGAGCCTTGAACCCGGGTTCTTAGGCTTCACAGGCAAGCGCTTAACTGCTAAGCCATCTCTCCAGCCCAAACAAATATTCAGTTTTGTTGACTCAGTAGATGCTGAGGTAGCCACTGATTATAGAGAGATCATCATCAAACCTAATACAGATTCTAATTTAATGTAATTATAGTTATTCTTAAATAAATAAAAATCCAAATATACACTTAAATATGTAATTAAATATAATCAATAACAGCAAGAAATATCATGTGACTACAAAAGTTCAAAAACACACAAGACTTTTAGATGAAGCGAATGGCTCAGAAAGTCCACTTGCAGGGATGAAAAGCTAAAGCCAGGTTAGAAGATAGACATGGTTACTTGAAAAATGATGTATTAAGTCCTTCTGTTTCATGTTGGACACTTTGTGCTGCCCTTTTGCCACTATTTATATTGAACCACAGGTTGATGGGTTGGTACATATGGCTTCCTTATAACAAAGAAATACCTTTGCATAGAAGTTCTGGAATATTCTTCATGTGAAATCATCTAGTCTGTCTCAGGAAAAGACCAATGATCTTCAACATCAAAAATAGAAGTTACTACATCTGAGGCAGCTGTCTTGAACAAAAAAGCATTTGGTTAATAGATTATCAAAATGTTAAATTATATAGTTTATTTGAGAAAATTGGTATCCATGTAAAGGCGGCAATGGTAGAGGGGGACCTAGGGAAATTTTAAAAGGCCCAGAGCTTAATGAAAGACACAAAAAAGCATTTTAGCCTACCACGCCTTCACAAAGATAGACAAAGCTAAGAGTTCACTTAGTAATGGGTCCCTCCCACCCTGCCCAATCCCAGCCTGCTGACATGAGGGAGGGCTTATGAGAACAGGGACCTGAAGGTACAGGGGAAATAAAAGATGAACAGCCAAGCCCTGCCTACCTGATAAGACCCTGTTATAGCTTATTGGATGGGCTTTGCCCTCAGGCTCAGGTAAGTACTGACAGAGAGCTGACTGGCTTGGAATCAGGAGGCTGGTTCAACAATGAGGCCAGCATACTTGAGTAGGGGGCACTATCCCTGAAAGATGAAAATAAATCAGATGCTGACTTCCAGTTTTGCTTAAGCAGGTGGTGTGACATAACTTTTAGTTCCCTCCTCAGGCTCTCCCCTGGCTGTCTACTTTGCTCCTATTTTGCCCTCAAAAACTTAGAATAAGAGAAAAGAGTAATAGAGTAGCATAGTTATAGTGTTTTTTTGCTTAATTTAATTTAGCAAGATGATATAAAATTGTTCAAACAGTTTTGACAATCTCGCAGGACTAATCCATTATCACTGAAATGCTATGGTATTTAGTATTAAATTAATGATGTTACCTTTCTAGAATAATATTGTACTACTTTATTCCAGAACATAAAGATTTGTTTATAAATAAATTGGCATTTTTGGCTTGATTAATTTTAATATACCTATTTATCAAAGCTCTGTTTAATAATAGGTCAGGCTGCCTTGGTATATTATATAAAATTAATTTATATATAAACAAAACTAAGAAATGTATGAAGATATGAAAGCAATATCCCTTGAAGCATGATGTATTAAGTGCATTTATTAAAATATGTGAAGAAAGTAGACAGTGTGAAAACAGTCTTACTAGGTTTTGGGGTGCACTTAAAATAAAAAAAATATTTTATTTTATTAATGGCTTATAGTACTTGAAAAACAAAGTAAAGTTTATATAGTCAAAAACTTTTTTAAAAAACTCAAGTGCATTTGATTGAGGTAAGAAAGTGCTTTGATTAATGAATCATTGTAGATGAAAATAACAATAGAATATACTAATGTATTCTTAAAACCTATTTTCAGAGAGAATAACACAAATCCTTTCAAAATAGCTTAAGAAAAATAATATATACATAATACATTTTCTGAATTTCTATTTGCTTGCAAATAGCACATTTATCCAATGATATATCAACTCTCAGAAATTCACTTTTTAATAAGCAATCATAAAAAGAGAAAAGCATGAAAAATAATGCAGTGATTTGTTTAACATATAAATCATTAAGCATTACAAAAATATGTAAATTGTTTTATAGGAAATGCATAAATTTAAGATCTCATGTAAATAAATGAGAAAGAACCTTTTAGGTAAACTTTAGAATGAAGAAAGTAAAATTTAGAAGTTCAATAACAAGCAAAGGTTTTTAAGCTTGTCTGAACTATAATAAGAAGGAAAAATTAATCCTTTGAAAAACTACTGGAGACATCTGATTTCTTCTTTAACATGTAAAAAGCTTACATGTCACCATATTTGACCTTAAATGAGCAAAAACAATTGTAAAAGCCAAACAAAGTAATGGCTATTGCCCTTTCTGAAGTTCACAAGATAATTGAAGTAACAGAACCAAATACCCTGAGAAATGAAGATAGACAGATAGAGTCACCTCTGAGATCTGCTTAGTAGAAATGCTTACATTACACTTCATGTGCTTTATAAGAACTTCCCAGGTTCTAATGTTTGAGAAAGGAGAAACACTTCTTTTTTTCTTTTTTCTTTTCTTTTTTCTTTTTTCTTTTTTTTTTTTTTACCAGCAGAAGTGTCAGGAAGGTAAACATCTAGAAATATGGCAAGGGCATTCTCCCTAACAATGGCTTGTCCTGAAAGGGAAGCTAATACCCAGAGCTTTATTTGACCAGAGAAAAGTACAATTAGCCAATTAATTTCTCCTCCCCAAGACCACATTAAGAGAGCTCCAAGCATTGGAATAATGATTATAACACAGATAAGTAATACTCAGGAGCTAAGAAGTGCTTTGGGAAACTTAAATAAAAGATAGACAAAAGCTAGAAAGAAGATAGAAAGGGAATAGAAAGGGAGGGAGGAGGGAACTAACAGGATGGCATTGTATATATGTAAGTAGACGAACCGATTAATGGGGGTTAAAAGGCCTAAGTGAGGTCAGGGGAAGAGACTGAGTAAGGAAAGCTGGAGGGAGGGCTAATCAAAATCTAAGAGAATATAAATAAGTCATATGGAAACCTACTTTTTTGGACAATGGAACATACAGCAGTCATAGATTGTTACTAGAAAATTATCAGTGCCAGGGATGGGATATCTTCCAGTGAGTTTTTGACCAGGGAGGTCCCTGATAACCCCCAAACATTACAGGCTTTTGACAGACTAGGTAAAACCTCACACTAAAGAACCAAATAGTTTCACCTATTAGCAGATACCATTTGCGTGACTTTCAAACGACACACCTATGCTCAAATGTGCTTGGCCAGCTGAAGGACAAGAAGATGTAGAATAAAGTCTGAGATCTGTAAAAATGGCTTTGCTGGAAAAGTGGCATGTAAATAGGACCTCATTTCAGATTCCAACACCTACATAAAAACCCACCTGTAATATTAGCTTGTCTAGCATCATCAGTGAATTCTACATTCTACCTTCTGTGAGACCCTGTTTCCAAAACCTATAAGGTGGAATGGGATTGAAGAAGACAAACAACTGAAACTTAATTAAGTAGTTGGCATTATTAATATTTAATCAATACTCATTCATTAGTAGAAACATTGGCATGGCATTGCATTAATCAATGGGAAAATCATATCTTCTAGATATATGTGAGCACTTGCAGCAGTATCTATTCAATTTATCTATAAATTAAAATGTGTTCTAGAAAATATTTAATTAAAAATATTAATAATCTTTTAACTTTAATTTAAATGGTTAATAAATTACTTTCTTAGAAGCTGTAATTAATCTAGAGAGCCAGTCAAGTCATTGTTTACTTTGCAGCATCAGTTACACAGTAAAGTTTTCAAGACTATGTCTATATGTAGCAGTTTTTCTCTCCATATCATTTTCTGTCTCCTCTATGTGCACCCCCACACACACACACACTCACTAGCCACACACTTGGAAATCTAAATAACTACAAATCTACTTTTGAAGTATTTTCTGTCTTTTTTATTAATTTATTTTTTTTGACAACTTCCATAAGTGTAGACAATAACCCATGGTAATTTCCTCCCTCCTTCCCACTTTCCCCTTTGAAACTCCACTTTCCATCATATCCATGCCCCTTCTCAATCAACCTCTCTTTTATTTTGATGTCATTATCTTTTCCTGCTATTATGAAGGACTTGTATAAGTAGTATCAGGCACTGTGAGCTCATGGATATCCAGGTCATTTGGGGTTTGGAGAAGCACATTATAAGGAGTCCTACCCCCTTCCTTTGGTTCTTACATTCTTTCTGCCACCTCTACTGCAATGGACCTTGAGCCTTGGAAGATGTGATAGAGATATTTCAGTGCTGAGCACTCCTCTGTCACTTCTTCTCAACATTGTGATGCCTTCTGAGTCATTGCAAGGTCACTACCATCTGAAAAGAGAAGCTTCTCTTACCAAAAATGAAAGTAGGATTAATATATGGGTGTTAATATTAAGAGAAGTACTTACTGGGCAGTTTGGTGATCATAGTATATACATTTAGACAGACACCAGCAGATGTTACACCCCTAGGGCTCGTGACTACTCCTATTGTAGGTTTTCAGTATCAGAGATGTATCCCATCCCATGGAGTGGGCCTCCAGTCCAATGAGAGAGATTGGTTTCCCCCATAACAGACATGCCACTATTGCATCTCTTGGCTCATTTAGCCTGGCTAGCAACATCTAAGGCTTGCAGTGTCCACTGTTGAGTAACCCCACTGGTGATTTCTCTCTCACACATCGAACTGTATGTAGCATAGGTTCCTCCAGCATCTGTCAGCTGGTCTACATTGAGGAGGCTTTCAGCTCAGCTCCAGTAAGATTTCACAGTTAACTTGCAGTGCAATTATGTGGAGTCTTTAGCAATAGGATCTTACCATCTACTCCTGGTGGGAAACCAAGAGCCTCATAAATGGCCTGTAATGTTTTGGAGGTATCAGTGACCTCCCTGGCCAACAGCTCACTGGAAGGTGTACCATCCTTACCACTGAAAATTTTTCTAGTAACAATCTATGGCTACTGAGTGTTCCTGTCCAAAAAAGTAAGTTTTCATATGACTTACTTATGTCTTCTTAGATTTTAATTAGCTCTCCCTCCACCTTTCCTTTACACAATCTCTTCCCCCTGACCTCATTTAGGCCTTTCCACCCACACTAATCTATTCTTCTAGTTACATATATATATATACGATACCATCCTATTAAATCCCCCCTCCCTTCCTTTCTATTACCTTTGTATCCCTGTTCTAGCTTTCTGCTGCTGAGTTTTATTCCTATTCACATAAAAGTTCAAACATCTGTAGCTAGGATTTTTTTTTTTCTTGAATGTTTTTGTTATCTACCTAAGTACCACAGTTGATTTGGTTTTGACTTTTCCCCCCAAAACAATGGGTGAAAATGATATTTCATAATAATTTATTTTTGTCTTGTTTTATTCCTTTTATTAAAATATCAATATCTAACCACTCACTTGAAGAACTCTTTATATTTAGGTGCCAAGATTTTTTAATTTTATTTTTATTTTTCGAGGTAGGGTTTTGCTCTCTGGCCCACGCTGACCTGTAATTCACTATGTAGTCTTAGGGTGGCCTTGAATTCACAGAAATCCACCTACCTCTGCCTTACAAGTGCTGGGATTAAAGGCATGTGCCACCAGGCCCAGCTTAGGTGCAAAGTTTTTTGATTTCATATTGTCATAGTACATGATTAGCAATTGACATTTGGAATTGAAGGCCTAAACTATTGTTATGTTTTTCATTCTCACTTCTCAGGTATGTGTATTTGATGGTGGTTTCTGTGTTGAAAGGGATTTCTGCCTTCTTATTGTATTTGGTATGCTTATTACCAGAGTGTGAATGTGCCAGACTTATGGTTTTGTCTTATAGTTTGTTTCACTTGCTGGGTATATATAATTTTTGTTTTGTTTTGTTTTGTTCTTACTTTTTTTTTCCTTTTTCCTTTTCATTGACAGCTTTCATACTTACAGACAGTAAACGATGATAATTCCCTCCCCTCCCCCCCTCCCCCTCACAACTCCACTCTCCATCATTATCTCCTCCCTCAAGAGTTACTTTTTGAAGCACCAATTTCTTTTCTTTGGGTTTTTCTTTCCTTTTTTGTCTTTTCTTTTAATTTTACTTTTTTTCTAAATTTTTATTAACATTTTCCATGATTACAAAAAGTATCCCATGGTAATGCCTTCCCTCCCTGCCCCCACTTTCCCCTTTGATATTCCATTCTCCATCATATCCCCTCCCCATCTCAATCAATCTCTCTTTTATTTTGATGTCATGATCTTTTCCTCTTCTTATGATGGTCTTGTGTAGGTAGTTTCAGGCACTATGAGGTCATGGGTATCCAGGCCATTTTATGTCTAGAGGGAGCACGTTGTAAGGAGTCCTACCCTTCCTTTGGCTCTTACATTCTTTCCGCCACCTCTTCCACATTAGACACTGAGTCTTGGAAGGTGTTATTGAGATGTTACTCAGTATTCCAGTCATTTCTTTCCAGCACTATGATACCTTAATAGGTTGGTATTGTATATATGTAAATAGAAGAATAGATTAATGGGGATGAAAAGGCCCAAAGTGAGGTCAGGAGAAGAGATTGAGTAAAGGAAAGGTGGAGGGAGGGATAATCAAAACATAAGAGTATGCAAATAAATCATATGGAATCCTCTGGTTTTGGACAATGGAACACTCAGGACCCATAGATCATTGTTAGAAAATTTTCAGTGCCAGGGATGGGATACCTCCAGTGAGTTGTTGGCCAGGGAGGTCCCTGATGCCCCCAGAACATTATAGGCCATTGCTGAGGCCCTTGATTTCTCACCAGGAATAGATAGTAAGACCCTATTGCTGAAGACTCCACATACTTGGGCTGCAAGGCCACTGAGAAATCCTGCTGGAACTGAACTGATAACCTCTTCCATGCAGACCAGCTGACAGAAAGCTGTAAGAAGCCATTCTACATGTAGTTCAATGGGAGAAAGAAATACCACCAGTGAAGATACTCAACAGTGGACACTACAAGCCTTATAATTGGCCAGCCAGCCCAAATGAACCAACAGGTGCAGTAGTGGCATGGTGGAAACCAACTGCCTTCCAATTGGACTGGAGGCCCGCTCCATGGGAGGGAATATATCCCTGATACTGAAAACTTAAAGCAGGGGTAGTAATGAGCCCAAGGGGTGTAACATCTGCTGATGTCTGGAAAAATGTATATACTATGCTTGTCAAACTGCCCAGTAAGCATTTCTCTTAATATTTATACCTTTATATTAATGCTACTCTCACTTTGGGTAGAGAATCTTCTCTTTTCAGATGGCAGTGACTTTGGTATGACTCAGAAGATATCATAGTGCTGGAAAGAAATGACTGGAATTCTGTGTAGCTAGGATTTTTATCTATAGCTCAGAACCCTAAGTAGCCACAGGATTGATACCCTATAAGGCTTTTTGGTATATGCTTTCCCTGTTTCATTAGAATTTTTTTTAGAAAAGTCCTGAATCTACAGACTGAAAGAATAAAACTAGCTTTATTTTGGTTCATTTGATGTTCAAATTAGAAATGTAGTTGAGTGAGTCATATCTACCTACAGTTTTCATGTCTATGAAAGATAAAACTGTGGTTATATTTCACTTGATATTAGCATAATAGGCAAAGGGTCATGTTGTGCATTGTCCATTGATACCTGAACAAAATTCTATTCACCACAGATAGGGTATTAGTGACACACCAAACAAAACAAACAAACAAACAAAAAAATCCAACTCCATTCTACCAATGAGTTCCAGTTAGATACTTAACAGGAGTGTAGGTGACTAGTAAATTATAGGAGCATCAGGGACTCCAAAGAAACTATGTAACCAAAGAGCCTCCTCCAGCGTGGGTGATGACTCAGTGAAGGTGCATCCCTGGAGCTCCTGATACACATAGCAGGGCCTTGGGAATCTTTCATTTCTTTTGAGTTAGTAATGTTCAGGAGCTTAGAAAGTTTCCTTAGCTTCATGAACAGTATGGCCCTCTGTCTCCCCTTCAGGAGGGAGCATTTCATTAGGAGGAAGTAGCAGTGACACAACAGGTCATCTGAATGGATGTTCAGTCACAAAAGAGAACCTTTGAGGCTAAAGTACTCTGTGAAGAGTCTACTACAATTACTAGAGGAATTCTTTGTGACAAGGAAAATTCTATATTTGGAAAGGGAGAATTGTATACAATAGGTTTAGAATATATTCCTACTCACAATCAGACATGAGAAAAAAAAAAAATATATATATATATAAAAACCAGTCCTTCCATTTACCTTTACAAATATGCCCAGATTCATCAACTGGGGACAACTAAGAGGACTGCATGGGCAGCTCAGGAAGTAAATATTTTTATGGTACTCAAGCAAAATACATAAGAATTAATGTTTTTTTAAATATAATTTTCATTCATAAGAGACAAATCTCCTTAAAATTCTAAAATAATACTTATCTGGTATATATGATTACATATAAATATAAATGTAGTTATAATTTATGTATATATTATGTAAATATGTATAAATAATGTATAAAGAGAAGCATATATTATGTAAAGTTGGTCCACCAATATTTCTGTTTAAGTAATACTATAATTTAAACTTTGTTGCATCAACTCCAACCATGTTTAGGCTTATTCAGGACTTTCTTTCAGTACTAGAGATGTTCAGTGTTAAGGGAAGTTACCCTCTACCAATATTATCCCTTTATTAAATGTATTTTATTATATTGTAAGCAGGTCTACATTCATGTTTCACATTTCTTTCTAAGGATATAATATATTCATGAACACTTATGTACCAAATAATGATATTTTTTCAAGAATGTACTGCTTGGATTTCCCTTCAGGAAAATATTGTTGTCTTAACACATGTATTTAGCTGATCATTCAGCAATGGTTTCTTTGGAATCCAATTCTGATGTTCAGTTGAGATTCTTCTATTTCCAGACATTGGCCTCCAGGACAAATAATGAGCTTAGTGTGGTAAATGGGGACTAGACACTCATAGCTTATGGTTGGGTTATTGGAAATATTTTTAAAAATGAACTGTATGTGGTTTTGGTAGCTCACACTTGTAATCTCAGCATGAAGGAAGCAGAGGAAGGAGGAGCAGGAATTCAAAGCTATCTCAGTTACATAGGGTGTTTAAGCCCAACCTGGGCTGTATAAGCCACTGTCTCAAGAACAAATTCATTCAATGGATACCACATTTGGTGCACAGTTAGAGGTCTTTCCTACTTTTTTCCTGCTTTCACCATTTTCTCCTTTTCATCTTTCCTCCAATAAAGCACTGGATCTCAAACTCCATGCTTGCATATATATTCAATAATTCCTGAAGTAGACCAGTTGGTATGATTTTCCAAGTAAAGTGGGAACTGGGGTTTGGGGACTGAGTCTTCTTTGCCTCAGTGGTAGTAAAAACCACAGGCCTAGTTCATAGGTAGGAAACTCCATTGTTAAAATATTTACTGAATGATTTGTAAGAATATTTCAGTGGTGGTACTATTCAGCAATTTAGTAAGAATTTGATAAGTAGGATAGTGCATAAAAGGACAATAGTACTGGCTAGTTATTTGTTAAGCTGCATCACTGACCTGAGAGTGATAATGAAAGCCTGAGCACAGTTAGTAAGCACTGAAAATTAAGTGTGAAGGGCAAACAGATGTGTTGATTGTTAACAAGCAGTGCTTGAGCAAGAAAATTGTATGTTAAAATTGGTTAAAAGGTTTATCAACTTTTAAAAGGGATATGAAGTGATCTGCTAGGCCATTGAATAAAGATATCAGCATGGACCTTAAAAACATTTTGACTTCCTGCACTCACCAGTTCATAGATACTACTGGTATCACCAGGTCCTCCTTCCTAAGGGTTAGGAATCCCTGGTATGGAAACACACTGAACAATGATCATCTATCTCTACATGGCAGCAAGACACTTTTAAAGTTGCAAGACCTTGATTCCTCTTCTGTATGACAGACAAATCACAAGGTTAAAATGAAGACAACATACATAGAGGAAATGGAAGACAGGGGTGATAAATCAAAGTGGCAAGAATAATCAGCATATGTTGTCAATAGCAACAGAGGTGCTCATTGGATGAGAATTTGAAGGTAAGCTTGATGATTAGATATGATATAATATTTTATACTGAAGAGTTTTTTCACAGTTGGAGAAATTTCGTTCACAATATGAGGTTTAATACATTGACAAAGCCCTCAGCTTGAAAAAACAGATTTATAACAACAAATGCACATGTTTCCTGTCCACTCCTTTGTAAAGATAATGAAAATGCATCTAGTTCACTGGACTGAAACACAAAGGATCTGGAATCTCAATGATCAGATACACAGGAATGCAGAGATTAGCATTGGAATGAACACATAAGACCCAAGGGAAATACATAGGGGTGGACATGTTTTTCAAAAATAAGATGACCAGGGATGGAGAGATGGCTTAGCAGTTAAGGTGTTTGCCTGTGAAGCTTAAGGACCCATATTCTTACTTTCCAGATTCCATGTAAGCCAGATGCACAAAGGTGAGGCAAGCATAAGGTTTCAAATGTCCACTAGGTGGCACAAGCATCTGGAATTCAATTTCAGTGGCTGAGGCCCTGGAATCCCAATTCTCTATCTCTCCTCTCTCTGTCTTTCTCGCTCTATGTAAAAAATCAATAAAATAAAATAACATAAAATAAAATAAAATAAAATAAAATAAAATAAAATAAAATGATGGCCTATATACATATAAAATTATAATAAGTTAGGATATATTGTTATTTTCATTTTCTGAGATAGAGTCTCATTTATTCAGGCTGGTCTTAAACTAAATTTGTAGACAAAATTGACATTGACTGGGATTGTATCCCATGTCTGGATTCACAGGTAGAATTTTGTCTGCCCCAGTGTTGGGCCTTGAAAGGCCCAGGCTTGAAGCCTAGGGGAACTTCCTGAGCCTAACTAAAATTTGGCAATCTGCTTCTGGCTAGCTATGACTCAGCAAGACCTCTAATGGCTTCTGGCCTGTTACTTCTGCATAGGAGTTGGAATTCCCACACGCCCATGTACTTAGAACCAATCATTTCAAAAGTCATGGTATACTATTGGACCTTACCTCTCCCCCCATCCTAGAATCCCCACCCTCATTCTAACATTATGTAGGCCTATAATAATAAAGTGAGTTCCTGCTTCAACAAGACTCCTGGCTTGGTGATGTGTTCCTGGCCATCAACACTCATCCTCCTCCTCAACCCCTTGGAAGGACCCAGCAGGCCTGGTCCTTCCTCAGCACTACCTGCTGGGGAAGCCCTGCAGTCTGGCCCCCAATGTGGGGTGATGGGAACCTGGCAGACTAGTGCCCCATGAGAGGTATTCTCATTGAGGAGGTCAATCAGTGTGCGTCTGTGGGTGAGTGTACCCTCATAAGTTATGAGGCAGTCTTCATATTTAATGTGCTAAACTTTGCTTCTGTAACCTGTGCTTGCTTGTCAACATCTTTTTGTTCCCTTTCTCTTTCCTTCCACTTTCAGTTCACCAGCAAGCTGCATCTGCGGCTTTTGTATTTCTGATCGGGTCATATGTCCCTAGTGGACACACTGTGTGGCTTTTGAACTTTAGGCTTATGCTTCTCTCTCTCTCTTTCTCTGCTTGGGTCTGTGAAGGCAGGTCAGATTTTTCTGCCATTACAGAACTTCCCCTGGATCTGTAGGCTTAAATAAATATCCCTTCCTCCATAACTGTGTCTGATATGAAAGTTCATCTCAGTGAACCTGAAGCTGTCTGCTAACTTGGTACTGAGGAGTGGACTGAGATGAACCTGACCATGTGGATGTTGATCTTTGGGAACCTTTGTTTTAGAGGAATAGGCATGGACTTGGTGCTTGCAAATGAAGGTGTCTTCTGGAGTGGTAAGCCAAATTTTATGGACTATTCTGATCAGAGTCTGAGAATGCTAAGTGCAGACAGCATTGAACTTCGAGGCTTGGCTTATGAGCTTTCTAAGGGGAAAGAAAGACTGCAGAGGACTTTGTTGGAACTGGGATACTGGCATAAGGGCAGGCTGTATCCTGCTGCCCAGGCCCAGAGAGTTTGATCAAGGTTAAATTTGTAACAGATTGATGTGCTTGGCTAGAGGTATCAGACTGAGCGATTTAAGATTTTAAGCTGGGAAACTTTAAGCAAGTTAAATTACTGGCACAGACACTGGCTTTAGATTACTAAAGCTGCTATTGTCAACACATTAGCAATCTTAAGGAACATGGTCCAATTGCTTTACCATGTAAAGGATGTCTGAGGGAAGACTATCATTGAAATGCAAACACTTTTTGGACTTTTGGACTTTTGGTAGTTGAGTTTGCATTGTTTTAGCTTCTCCTTGCTATGCCTTATACCAGTTAAAAATGCTTATTCTGAGCCGGGCGTGGTGGCGCATGCCTTTAATCCCAGCACTCGGGAGGCAGAGGTAGGAGGATCACCGAGAGTTCGAGGCCACCCTGAGACTACATAGTAAATTCCAGGTCAGCCTGAGCCAGAGTGAGACCCTACCTTGAAAAACCAAAAAAAAAAAAAAAAGAAAGAAAAAGAAAAAATGCTTATTCTGTGCTTTTGTATGTTAGAAGTGTTTAACTTGTTTGATTTTACAGGTCTTAATATCTTAAATTGGTCAAGACTGTGGGGATTCAGTTGTTTATTTGTTTATAGTTTATATTCTGCAGCCACCTGGCTGAAGGCAATTTCATTGGGTGGATCTTAAGTTGTGGTGGTGGGTTTCAGATTTCAATCTAAAGATATACAAAGTGTGCCTAGCAGGAGGAGTTCCTGAAGTGTGCTGTGGTTTTTGGCTTTATCTTCTTATCAGTTGATAATTTCTCCTGTGCCTGTTGGGCATCTGCACATACCAGGGAGAAATTTAAACATGCCATTAGTCATATGCTTCAATATTTTGCCACTCTCAGACTGCCTGATCAAGTAAAAACAGATTATGGCCCCTGCTTTGTAAGTCAAAACTTTCAAGTTTCCTCCATACATGGCAAATTACATATGCCACAGGCATTCCATATAACCCTTGAGGCCAAGCCATCATGGAAAGATATAACCAAACACTTAAATCACCATTACAAAAACAAAAGGGGGAATAATCACTACCCCCATGATCAACTAAAGAAAGCATTATTCACCTTAAATAATTTAAATTCTTCTAGAAATGAAAAAAATATCTCCATTCCAATAACATTGGTCATCCTCTGTCACATACAGCTCGATCAAGGTCAAATTTAGAGACCCATTGACTGGGGCCTGGAGAGGACCTGACCCACTCCTCACAGCAGGGACAGGGTTTGGATGTGTCTTCCCTTAAGAAAAAAGGCCCATTTTGATACCAGCAAGGGACATAAATATTTACCCCAACAAGGGGACACTGATAATCACACCTCCAGGGAGTGTCCCACCCCTGAGGACTCTTCCTAAAATGGTCTTCTCCCTACTAAACCAAACAATGCCCTCCTTTGCAGAGGATTGCTGGCTTTGCCTCTGATCTGGGCCCCCCCAGCTCCTTGCAGTAATCACCAATGGTACAACTACATTTGCCCATATGACTAAAAAGTTGCTCAGCCACCTTCCACATCCCTGTCCAGCTTTTCCCAATGTCTCCTTCTGGAACTTGCATTTGGGCCCCACCTTCCCCTAATAATCCCAGTATAGATGTGGGATACATTCATCCTTCCTTCTGTACAACTGAGCCCAGTGCTTAATGCTGCCCACCTTCTAGAATGGTTTATGTTTGTGGAGGCGGGATGACCTATGACTTTCTGCCCACCAATTGGATTCAACTAGGCTGGCTGGATAGCTGGACTGCTGCTCTGTTTTCAGGAGCTAGGCACTGGCTTTTACTGCGGGGCAAGCCAAACCTGGCAGCTGTGGCCCCACAGACCTGGCACCGCCACTGCTGGAGCTGCCACGGCTAGAGCCCCCACTGATGCTGCTGCTGCTGCTGAAGCTGCCTCTGCTGGATCTGCCACTGCCGGAGGTGCTAGTGCTGCTGCCAGAGCTGGCACTGCCAATGCTGGAGCTGGAGCCGGAGCCTCCACTTCTGCTGCTGCTGCCGCTGCCAGAGCAGCCACTGGTGAAGCCACAGCTGCCGGAGCTGGAGCCAAAGCCAGCGCTCCAGGAGCCTCTTAGGCCTGCCTGTGTGGACTCTGGATGCCCTGGATCTCTCCTACTTCTCTACTGCCATCTTAATTTCTTATACACCTCACTTTTTAGTAAAATT